>NC_084805.1:20055584-20715584 GCF_963583255.1 Pyrus communis | reverse complement strand
GTAAACTTCTCATAATTTGAATGATTTATAATGTTTGGTTTTTCTATACTTAGTTTATGTGGAAGAGAGTTCTGATGTGGAAAAACCTTACTGAAAACATCATCAATACAACTCTTGAAGCAATAGATCAAGTCAAAGTTCCAATACAATTTCTCTATGATGATCGATGAAAATTGAAGGATTTTGTAAAAGGAATAACATGCAAACTTTGAGTTTCATTGGTAAGATTTTAACTCCTGAGAAGGGCTTCACAACCTTGAAAAGAAAAACTCCTTCATTTTGCATATCTTTGCACATTTGATATTTTATAGTAGACTATTAATGTTGGTGCTCTTTTATTAGGCTCTTAATTTTGCAGTGTAGATGTAGTACTTAACGACAAATGTGTTTTTATGTTTTAAAACAATATTTATGTGCAAATTTAAGAAAAAAATATTTTTCTTAACGGATCGGATCATTTTACTTGTTGGGTAAAGTGACCTGACCTGTTAAAAACCCATTAAGATAACGGGTGTTACACTACATGA
This sequence comes from Pyrus communis, assembly GCF_963583255.1. Lineage (NCBI taxonomy): Eukaryota > Viridiplantae > Streptophyta > Magnoliopsida > Rosales > Rosaceae > Pyrus > Pyrus communis. Next base: position 20,715,057 of record NC_084805.1, on the reverse strand, counting down.
TTCGTTAAAATAACAAGTGTTACACGAAAATGACACAAAACACGACAAACACAACCAGTTTTCCAGGCCTAAGTAAAACCCTTTTAAGCAATGTTGTTCACAATTTGAAGCCAACGCTTTTGAATTGGAAACTCATTTTTTGAATAGTGAATATATATAAACTTAATAGTGAAGATATATGATTTATAATTAAACGTGATATGTATAATTAATATATATGTAATAACGTGACTCACGCAATAATGAACGTTTTCTTTCATGAACGATATGCCTGTGGCCTGTGGAGCATCGAAATATAAATTAATCAAACTTGGCGTGCGGTAATTGAATACAATTCATATGCTCCTTCGCGGCCCATTGAGTTAGTTTGAGTTTAAACTAATTTATGTTGTTTTACATCGTTTTAATGCTCCACTCCCTTTGGAGGTTGTTTAGCCATTCATTAATATATCAAATAAATAAACATTTCATCATGAATATGTTACTTCGTACTCACGTCGTTATTTTTGTTTCGTATATTTAGATGCATAAATGATGTTTTTGTACGGATTTTCAAGTGAAAGTTAAGAAATTGAACAGTTCTAATTATAAGATTTATATGATAAAAATACATTATTGGCAAAAAGTAGGATATATGCATTCCCATAAAAATGCAAGTATTATTCTAAGGTTTATTAAACCAAATAAACAATCTTAATAGAAACTAATTTAGTCGTTCTTCATATTATACATGATATATTAATTCAAGGTCAAATGGTACTTCGGTTATCAACGATAAAATCAACTTTTTTGTCTGAGTATATATTCATGACTTCATGTCGTGTAAAAGGTCCTTGTAAACGCTTCCCCACCATAGTTTTTAGTTCCCATCAGTTTGCGGAGCAAGCAAATGAATTGATCAACTCCAAATTTTCTCACTCGGTTTACAACGATCCATATATAATATTGTGACATCAATAACGAATCCAATTTGATCATATATTACAAACAAAGAAAAATGTTTCTACGCGTCATTCCACCTATGAGATTTTAGAAAATATATAATAACGAAATGAAATAACATTTTCCAACGTGAATTTATATGTATACTCTGTTATGACCTATTCAATTTGTAACGATTTGACACGACCTTCAGTAGTCAAAACATAGAAATATAGTTAGATAAATATTATTGAAAGATTCAAGTCATATAATATCAGTCCAGGTGGTATCTATATACATATAAAAGAAGAGCTAGCTATCCCTATAAATATCCCCGACTTATTATTCATTTCATTTCACTAATTCCAATTTCCATCTTTCGTTTGCATTAGTACATACAGCTTGCATAGGGAAAGCAAATTATTGTTTGCCAAACAAGGAACAACATGAAGTTTTTTAATATGCTTTTGGTGGCCATGGTGGTAGTTTTTCTTGTGAACGTGCAGTCGAATGAGGCCTGCAGAGTGTTGTATCATGGGAAAGAGAAGTTGATGAAGATGGAGAAGGATGTTTTGCATAAGCACTTCCCTATGGAGGATAGAATTATCAGGCAAATATTGCAGAGGGGTCCTGCTCCACCCGGTGGTCCAAATCCAACCAAACCTTGATCGTTATTTAGATTTATATTCTACAACATTTAATTAATCATCTTGTAGTGATAATTAAGTACATGGTGCTGTTTTTTCCCTTGGAAAAGTTGCGTAAGCTATAAAACAATACTGTTAAATTAGCTTTGACAATGTACGTGACTATATTTGACGGAATATGTATAATACAAAGTAATAAAGAGGAAATTCTTTCTTTCATTATTCTTTTCTGGTTTATTTATATTTTTCATCGTGTACATAGGAGTGGACATCAAATTGACTGATTCAAATTGTAATGGGCATCTTGATTTGGTATTGCTCATCAACAATGCAATACTCTGTCCACTAGGATATTAGATTACATTCTGTCCACACATGGTGGTAGTTTCTAAATCGATTAAGACACGTGGGTGAATAGTCAACACTCTGTCCACTAGGATATTAGATTACATGTATATAGTATTAGTTAACTAGAGATGACACAAAACATAGTAATTGAAAGTTGAAAGTCTATAATGTAACCTGAAAAAAAAAAAGGGGGGGGGGGGGGAAATTCCTCACAAACTTTGAATATTTGCTCAATTATATAGGGTAAATAACAGGGTCCAATAATACATGGTTTAGGGTTTATGGTTATAACATGCATGCAGAAGTTTTGCAACTAAAGACCTTTTTTTTTTAAAGACTGCGCTGCAGTATCACATTTCGTGTACAAAGATATCAAAACCAAACCATGTGCCTGTGGATCATCCAAATATTAAAAACTTAATTGGTATTAATTCACTTGTGTTAACATGCATGTATTTATTTATAAATATTACTCCCTAGTGTATGATATATCATCTATGATGTCCACTCTGTTAATTATACACGTGTCACGTGTGACCGTTAATTACACTAAAAATTGCTTACTACTGCATACCTAGCTTAATATGTTTATATGAGAAACCTCCTAAATCCTTATACATAAATGAAGATATAAAGTAGTAATTAAAGATTAGTGTTCATAAAAAGAGGGAGTATTTAACCTAATTAAGACAGAATCATTCTACACATCATGCATGCATGATATGTTCCAGTCAAATGGGACTTTCAGTCGTATACCATGAAATTCAACTTTTTATTTTTATTTTTTTTATTTTTTTCAGAGTAATCCATGTCGTGTAAAAGGTTAGCACACATCCAATACTACAAACGTTCAAACTTTCAAGGTCGTAGTTAATGCTTCCCCGTCAAGCCTTATTTCTAATTAAGTTCTCAGTTTGCGAAGCAAGCAAATGAATTGATCAATTCTCAACTTTATCACTCGGTTAATATAATTAATATTACCTTATTCCATATAATATTGCGAGATATTTCCATGTATATATAGTTAAATACAATGTATAAAAACGATCGAAATGATATGGAATTTTCTGAGGTGATTTTGTAAACCAATCTAGACATATATCAGAGAAGAAGAAGATCGATAGAGAGAGAAACGAAGAGAGAAAGAATACTTGGAGAGCAAGGTATATTTCTGAATTGTATTTACTATTTTCACATTAACTTCTACTGTTTCATTACAAAGGATATTTATACTATCTAAGACAGCTTCCTAACTAAGCTATCTTCTAACAATCTTATAACTGCAAGACTAATCTATTGACATTTGGCAACATCTCATCCATTCATATAATACTCCTAACATCCCCCCTCAAGCTCAGGGGCAGAGAGACTGAGCCTGAGATTGTTGCAATGGTGCTGAAACAAAGGTGCGGACAACCCCTTTGTGAAAATATCAGCAAACTGCTCACCAGAAGATACAAAATGCACTTGCAAAAGGTGGTTAGTAACTCGTTCTCGCACAAAATGAATATCAACCTCTATATGTTTTGTTCGTTGATGCTGGACAGGATTCAAGGTTAAGGCTATAGCAGAAAGATTATCACAATACAGAGTTGGTGTATCAGATATAGAAACCTGCAGAAATGCCAACAACTGTTTAATCCAATCAATCTCAGTGGCTGTAGAAGACAATGCCCGATACTCGGCCTCTGTGGATGACCGAGATACAGTTTGTTGTTTCTTGGAGGACCATGAGATCGGATTCGAGCCCAGAAAAACAACCAAACCAGTAGTGGAACGCCTATCATTAGGATCCCCTGCCCAATCTGCATCACTAAAAGCTGTAAGATCCAAGTCACCCTTAACATATCGAATGCCACAGCCTTGTGTAGCCCGAAGGTATCTAAGAACCCTCTTGACTGCCAGAAAATAAGATTCCATCGGGGCCTGCATAAATTGACTCACTTGATGCACTGCAAAAGCAATATCAGGTCTTGTGAAAGTTAGATACTGAAGAGCACCCACAAGACTTCTATACAGTGCTGGATTGTTATACGGTTTCCCATCATCTTTCAATAAACGAGTATAAGGTAAATAGGGAGTGGCACAAAGCTTGGAAGACATCATTTCTGACTTGGTGAGAAGGTCAGTGATATACTTATCTTGAGACAAAAAAATCCCATTTGGTTGCTGCACAATCTGTATCCCCAGAAAGTAATGCAATGGTCCCAAGTCCTTAATATCAAACTCATGTGCCAAGGCATGAATAACATCAGTAACACAGTGACTGACACTACCTGTGATGATTATATCATCAAGATACAATAAAAGAATCACAAGAGAATCACCAGCATGCTTGACAAAGAGTGAAGAATCAGAATAAGTGGACTGAAATCCCAAAGAAGGTAGAAACTTGGTAAATCTGTCATACCAGGCCCTAGGGGCTTGTTTCAAACCATACAAGGACTTATGGAGCTTACAAACATAACCCTCATGTTTAGAATCATGAAATCCAGGAGGTTGAGACATATAGACCTCTTCTTGAAGAATGCCATGTAAAAAGGCATTTTTCACATCTAACTGCCTTAAACACCAGCCATAGTGTGCAGCCAAAGCAATAACAAGTCTCACAGTGGTTGGTTTTACCACAGGACTGAAAGTCTCCCCATAATCGATACCTTCTTCTTGATTAAACCCCTTTGCAACTAAACGGGCCTTATACCTCCCTATAGAACCATCAGCAGTCTTCTTTATTTTGAACACCCATTTACAGCCCACTAAATTCTTGTGAGGAGGAAGAGGAACCAAAGACCAAGTACCTTGATGATGTAGGGCTGAGAGTTCTTCTTTCATGGCTTCACACCACACAGGAGATGTCAAGGCAGATTTATAGGTAGCAGGTTCCACTTTAGTGAGATCAGCCCCTCCATTTTCATGGACCACAGACAAGAATGCAATTTTCTTAGAAATACCACTCTTCGATCTAGTTTGCATTGGATGCAAATTAAAGGATGGAACAGAGAGGACTACTTGGAGGTGGTCAGGCTGGAATTCAGTACCACATGAATAGAAGAGGATGCGGATTGATCTGCAGTGCTAGTAATGGGTGCAGCCTCAGGAAGATCACCAGGGAGATTATAGCTACTTGATGGTGCAGAGGGCATAGACAGACTAGATCCATTTGAAAAACTAGGGGTAGTGATAGGGTGACACCTAGTTGCTAAAGAACTATTTGGAGCAGACTGTGAGGACCTAGGCTGCATCAAACTAGAAGAAGAAACAGAAGGCACAACCATCACATTATCATTGTTTGGTACCAAACCAGAAGTAGAAACATGGGAGGTAAGGACAGGGGAATTAACTGGTTTAACAGAAGACACTAGGTTGGAATAAGGAAATTCCGATTCATCAAAAAGGACATGTCTTGATATATAAAACCGTTTCTTAGCCACCTCAAAACAGATGTACCCTTTAAACTTAGAAGCATACCCCAAGAAGACACACTTTGTAGTTCTAGGTTGAAGTTTAGTACTATTATAAGGTCTCAAGAGTGGGAAACAAGAGCAACCAAAAACTCGAAGATGTTGAATTTCGGGAATGGCATGAAAAAGTAGCTCAAATGGGGATTTGTTATCCAAGGTAGAAGTTGGCATCCTATTGATAAGATAGACAGAAGTTTGAACTGCATAGGACCAAAAAAGAGGGGGTAAAGAAGCTGTTTGTAACAATGTGATGGAAGTCTCAATTATATGTCTATGTTTGCGCTCAGCGAGGCCGTTTTGCTCAGGGGTATGAGGATAGGACAAATGATGAAGAATCCCTTTATTCAAAAGAAAAGCTTGAAAAGATTTCCCTATATACTCCCTTCCCCCATCTGTTTGTAATGTTTTCACAGAGGCATCAAATTGATTTGAAATGTATTGATAGAAAGAGACAAAAGTTGAGTAAACATCACTTTTATTACTTATTGGAAAAATCCAAGTATAACGAGTACACTCATCAATGAAGGTTACATAATACTTGAACCCTTCAATGGACAAACAAGGAGCTGGACCCCAAACATCACTATGAACTATCTCAAAAGGTTTGACAGACTTAAACTGAGACACAGGAAAAGGAAGTTTTGTAAACTTGCCTTCCAAACAATTAGAACACAACAGAGGCAATGAATCAGGATTACAAGACAATCTGGACTTTCTTAAAATCTGAGATACTATAGGATTAGAAGGATGACCTAGTCTGTTATGCCATAATCTTGAATTCACTTGTTGTCCAAGATAAGCAGCAGCATAGGCACGTTTGGAAGAAGCATCAAATGTGGAAGAGAGAATCGGATACACCCCATTACTGCACAGTCCTTTGTAGAGTATCCTCCCTGTGGTTTTGTCCTGAATCCAGAAACAAAATGCATCAAAGATTATCCAACAATTATTTTCCAAGCAGATTTTATGAACTGACAGCAGATTCTGTGTTAATTTCGGAACATATAAAACAGAATTTAATTTCAGAGAGTGTAATGGAGTTTGAAGATTGGTGGAGCCAATATGAGATATGGCTAAACCTTCACCATTGGCAGCTTGGATAGTCTCAGTGGATGGATAAGGAGTTGCAAGAGACAGATTCTACAACTCAGTGGTCATGTGATTAGTTGCTCCTGAGTCAGTGAGCCAAACTTGCTGAGATGGAGCAGATGACTGAGGAGAAATAGACTGAGTTCCAGAGTTGGTATGAGCATACATGGCAGTCATCGGATCATTAGAACTCTTCTGGAAACAAAACTCAGCACTATGACTAAAGTTCCCACAGATTTGACATCCGGAATTAACCCCCAGTATTTCGAAATCGACAAGTATCAGCAAAATGATTAGTTTTCCCACAGATTTGGCAGCCTTGAGAAACAGAAGCATTTCTAAAACGACAAGTAGTGGCAAGATGATTATGCTTGCCACAGATTTGGCATGTCATCAATGAAGAGGAACCAAACTGTTGTGGAGAATTTCCCAAAATTCCAGGGCCAGAATTAGAAAAGAAGGACTTGTTAGCGCCAAACCTGTTATTAGAATTAAACCAATCTCTGCCTTTATTCTTGTTATTGAACCCTCGAGAACCATTATACTGATAATTGGAGTTATGATTCTGAGACAAAAAACCACCAGAATTCTTAGAAGGAAAACCCGACTGTTAAGCAACCAAAGCAGTAAGCAAAGGGGCAACATGCATAGTTTCAAGCATTGCTTCTTCAGCAAGGAGTTGGGAACGAAGATCTTTCAATGAAATAACTGTATCACGACCCCTAATGACTGACCGAATGGTATTGAACTCAGAAGGTAAACCAGTCAATGTAAGAATGACAATATCATCATCGTCAAAATGAACACCAGCAGCAGACAAATAATCGCGAGCTTCCTTGATCCTTTGCAGATATAGAGTGATGGAATCATTACCTTTCTTGATAGTTTGTAACTCAGATTTCATCTGGAAAATACTGGATCGAGTAACGGTAGAAAATTGTTCTTTCAGACGAGTCCACAAATCCAGAGAACTTATACTCCCAATTGCACAAGAAATTGGAGGAGGCGACAGAGTTGCAGAAATGAGCTGCATCAACGCTTTGTCATGCATTTTCCAAATCCTGTATGCATCAGATTCAACTTGTGCAGTAGTACTACCCGAAACAACTTCAGAATCCCCAGAAATCACATCAGAAAATCGAGGAGGGCAAGGAGTAAACCCATCAACAAACCCCATAATGCCATAGCCTTCCAACAAAAACTGCATCTGAAAATGCCATGTCAAGTAATTGGTATCGTCCAGCTTCATGGTTACGGACGTAGAGACAGAGGAGAGAAGAGATGTAATAGGTGATTGCAAGATTTGCAACTGAGACACGGTCACCATTTTGGTAGAATTGCTTCACCGAAATTGACAGAGAACAAACGTCGAACACTTGGTGTGCAGAAAACCAAACACAAATGAATGAACCCTAACTCGAGCAGAAAAGACCCAAATCAAGAAGAAAGAAATAGAAGAGAGAGAGAGACACATATATGTGCGATCAGAAGCGGAAGCATATACAGAAACCCCAGATCGATACACCCCAAAGCTTTATGCTTTTTCCGGCGATGATACCATGTAAACCAATCTAGACATATATCAGAGAAGAAGAAGATCGATAGAGAGAGAAACGAAGAGAGAAAGAATACTTGGAGAGCAAGGTATATTTCTGAATTGTATTTACTATTTTCACATTAACTTCTACTGTTTCATTACAAAGGATATTTATACTATCTAAGACAGCTTCCTCACTAAGCTATCTTCTAACAATCTTATAACTGCAAGACTAATCTATTGACATTTGGCAACATCTCATCCATTCATATAATACTCCTAACAGATTTTACATACATATATATATATATATACATATTTTTTTTTTTTTGTGAAACCCAGTTTCTTCTCGTAATTGTATAACTCATTCAATATCTGACATTTTGACACAATAGTCAAAACAAAGAATAGCTTCATAAAATATTATTGGAAAATTCAACTCATAAAATAAGTTGGTCCATATATATATATATAGAGAGAGCTCTATAGTCCTCTATAATTCATTCATTCGTTCTCCATCTCCTTGTTTGCATTGCATACACAGAAAGAAAGAAGGAAGAAAAAAAGAAAAATTATTAATTGCCAAACAAGGAACAACATGAAGTTTTTGAATACGCTTTTGGTGGCCATGGTAGTGGTGTTTCTTGTGAACATGCACTCACACGAGGCCTGTAGAGTTTTGCAGGGGAAAGATCATGATGATGAAGGAGGATGTTCTGCAAATTAGGGATAGGGGTACTACTGTCAAATACAACTTCCCTATGAATTTGATTATCAAGCAAGTACTGTAGAAGGGTTCTGCCCCACCCGGTGGTTCAAATCCGACCAACCCTTGAAGTTGTAACAAATTAATAAGACTCTACAAAGGCGGGATTCTTGCATGTAATGGCCAGATGACGAGTACAATACTCACATGAAAAATGATGGCGACCAGTTTATCCTGCGAAGAGGGCCACATCGATCCACATATCAACTTTTAACCATCAACCAAAGATTATTATTATTATTTTTTTTTGGCAAATAATATGCAATTAATGTTACATTCTTTCTAATGAATAATTAAGGAAAGACCTAACTGTTGGTTTTTTGTTTTAGCTTAATAAGTTGTGTAAGCTGTAAAAAAATTGTGTATTAGCTTATCAATGTATATGAGTTTGACATAATTAATATAATACAAATGACAGAAAAAATCTTTATTTGATAATGTATTTCGTTTTTACACATTTTTTGTATGTGATACGATGCAACTTATACTATATATGTTTGTAAACATTGTATTCTTTTAAGGGACAGGAAAAAATTATAAAACGAATTTATTTTTCTTTTCTATTTTCCTTTAACAGTGTGGTTTTATTATTGGGTTTTGCTTTTGTTGTACCCGCCGCGTTATCCGACTTAACTTTGCCCTAAGGGAGGTTGGCTCCCTTTCTTTCTAGGATGAAGCTATATTCCTTTTATGGTGTGAAAAGCTTTAAATGTGCTTAACCTATTTAGGATTTCATTTGTTTTCGGGAAAGGAAACAAGCCTATGACAAACAGTATAAATTTAGGGCTTAGTATTCTCAACACATCAACGTATAATTTCCTTGAGTACTTGGCTTTAGGCTTCTTCCATTGGCCTTGTGTTTGTTCGTTGCAAAGTAGTGTATGCTTTAACTTATTTTAGTGATCAAGTTGTCTGAAGTAAGTGCAACGACCCCAACAACTAAAGGAAGTAGAATAATACGACCGGAAGATGTCCCATGCCCACCAGCACCGAAAAAGTACCAACCTCGTAATAATGGTGCTGATCCTAAGAAAGCTCCAAAGCGTGATTTGAATAAAAGATTCAGTGAAGAAGGAAATTGAGTAAAGAAGGAATATTAGGCTACCAAGAGAAGGATGGAGTTCGAGTTAAGCGTAATTAGGAGTTGAGAGTTTAATTTGTTGTATTTTCTTTGTTTGGTTATCCTATTATTATGTCAGTTTTTAAGACATAATTTTTCTGTTATGGTAGTTACAAGGAGCTGACAGTTATGAATAAAAATTTACTTGTTATTTTATGTAATCTATTTCATATATCTATACATGATATGGAGTTAATTAAGATTTTTACATAATGTTGGAATTCAACACATATACAGCAGATGCTAGCCTTTTTCTTTGCCTGCAATCCCAGAAAACTCCCCAACTACAATTATTGTGATCAAACTTTCCAATAAAAAGTACTGCACTTGGCAATTATTGTACAATATTTATAAACCAACACCGAAATAAATTTGAACCAGTTGTTCTAGTTTTGCCACCCACATAGAGCAAAGAGAAAGCAAGTTATATATTCAAATGAAAACAATACAAAACTAAAATTCTTGCATGATGATCAACTAAGCTTGGAGCGTAAACGTTTCTAGTAAAACTTCGGTTTTACCTTGCTTCAAAACATAGTTGATAAAGAACCCTTTGTGTTGAAAGGGTTTATAGAGTTGTGGATTGCTTGCACTAATAAGAGCTCCAGCAGGTTCTACATTGCAATTGTTTGAAGGTGCGACGAAAAATGCAGCAGATGTTCAGCACTTTTCAGCTTCCCATTACTGATAATCTACATCTCATGTCAATAAAAAAGAAAAGGGTTTTCATATGGTAATTAAGAAGGGTGAATGTGGGGAAATATACTCAGGCCCTCATATCGACATGATATTGACAGCTATCTATTAAAGTACCATTACTATCAACTATATCAACAAACATTATATTGACAGCTTTGAAAATTATATATAATCTTCCCCGTAAAGAAGGGTACATACTGAATCTACTGATGTACCTGTAGCTGATGGCCAATGTTAACCACCAATGCTTGTGAAATAGGCTCCACACTGATCCATCCCCGTCTTTGAAAACTTGAAGTCCATTTACATGATCTTCTTGAAGTAAAATGGTTATGGAGTTTGGATCACAATGTTTAGGTACACCTAACGTCAAACTTGGGTCCAAGCAAGGCGGGTAATGATAAACTGAGAGTGTCACATTATGGCAAAGTTCATCCCTAACATACGCAGTTCTGAGCCCAAGTCCTTCACTTATTAGCTCCAAAACTTTCATATCTACTTTTCTCACTTGTGCAGAACATGTCCCAACTAGATCTCTGGAATCCACATCATCAATAATTAGTCTTTGTAGATATGAAAATATATATGTCACATATAGCAACAAAAAAAGAACGGAGTTTTCAGAACATGAATCTATATATCTTTGGTACCTATATCTACTAGGCTGGTGAGGCCATTGCTGCATACATTCCTCTAGAGGATGGCAAGGGTGTCGTAGGTAATCATGCCACAAATGAACATCTTCCAAATCAAAATATCCACTGCTGGTTGAGAGCCTGCAACTTTTTTTTCGGGTCGTTAGGGTAGAGGTTTGCCTTGTCTTCTGCAGGCAAGCAAAAGAACTCCTTGAACACACCCATCGTGTCGTTCAACAAACTTTCTGATATGCCATGGTTGACAACCTGCTTTGTAAATAACATTAATCGGATAACGCATAACATAGTAATTGAAAATATGAAGCAGTGGTTGCTCAATGATCAAGGAAGAGTATTTGAAGTCTCAAAAAGTTACCTAAAAAACCCAAATTCCTGGCTAGCCTTGAGTATTTTCTGGTTTATATAGGTTTGATCGCCGCCTTCTGCTCCACCCAGATCAATCACTGGAATGTTGTCTCGCAAATGAGCGGTAGTAAGATTCTCGGGTCTTGCATCCGGTGGGAATATGTAACTCTCAAGCAAGGTTTGACCGTTGTACCAGCTTAAAATAAGCTTCTCCATTCCCTCAATGTGTATCTAGCCTCACCACTGTTCTAAATTTTCCCGCCTAGCTCAACCTATGCCCTGCTTAGGCGCTAGACGGCTGGTCACCCCCCTCCAATTAATGCCTAGGTGTTTGAAAATTAAGAAATGACTCCTAGACCAGCTGAGGCGCCTGACTATACTTCATAATACGTATATCATTCTATTTTATAATTTATGATGAAATTATATATATTTTAAGTATAAACAAACACTTATTTACACAAAATATAATGGATTTATTTAAATCTGTCTAGTCCGCCTAAGCGCCCGCCTAGACTCCGCCTAGGTGCCTAGGCGCTAGGCCCCAGCCTGCCTCCTCTCGACTAGTACCTAGTGTCTTTTAGAACCTTGAGCCTCACAATGATTGAAGGGGAAAACTGTAAAACCCCTCCGCAAATTTAGTTTGTAATTTTACATTTCCCCTAAAAGTATTTGAAGTTTTCAATTTAGTCCCCACTTATTTACCCTATCCGGATCCTTAATCCATATTTTCCTCCTCTCACTGGCTGCCACGTGGCAACCTACTAACCCACTTACTCAGCTCTTTATCCTTCTCACTCACCCTCTCTTTCTCTCATGCTTGCACTCCCATTTCTCGATCGACACCCACTGTCACACTTGAGCCATCCTAACGACGGCGCAGTACCACCATTGCCTTCTTATACTCCCTCTCTCACTCCCCCTCGTCTCTGCCAACTCCAGGACACCCAGAGGCACCCAAATCTATATGGTGAGCCCTGTGCATTTCGAACAAGATTCCGGCCACCTCGTCCATTCTCTGTTGGATCTCAGGTACAAAAACTCTTCCCCTTTATTATACCTTCATGTTCGTAAGTAGATTGGAGGGTAGATTGACGTTTTGCTGTCAACCGAAACCGAGGAAGCTCCGGCGTCCTATCCGTCGAAATCAGGCATTCGGGCCGTTGCATCTGAGCCCAAGCCTTAGGGAAGCCCAAACCTAAAACCCTGCCTCTTAGGCTTATGGGGCATTTGGAACTTGGGCTTAGGTTCGTTTAAACCCAAGCCAAACCCTTTTATTTTTATATATTTTATTAACCCAAAAACAATCGGGCCAAACTTCAATGCCCACTTAATTGGAAACCCTAAACCCTATCGGGCTGTGTAGGCTTAGGCCTTCATGCCTTTGCATCCAGCTCGTTAGAACCCAACTCACTAGACCTTTGGGCCGGGCTTTCCAGCCTATGCCCTTTGACCCAAAACCCTACGGACCTAGGCCCTTGGGCCTTAAAACCCAGCCTAAGCCCAGAGGCCCAAGCTCAGACCCAATTTGACCTAGGTTGATCAACTCAAACCTGTTGATTTTGACCTGTCTAACTGTTGACCCAATCAACGGTTAGCGTTGACTTTGACTTTGGCCAGTCAACGTTCAACATTGACTTTTTGACTTTTTTCGGGTTTTCGTTAGGGACCCCTCCTAGGCTAATTTCGATGTCCTCGACCCATTTTTTTACGTTCGTTTTTCCAAATTCAATCATTTGAATAGAGTTTTATTAATTGGACACTTTATGTGTTTAGGTGCGAATATTAGTTGCGATTTTGTTATTCCTATTTTGTACAGCTCTTCGACGATGGAGTATCTATGAGTGGACCCTTTCTAAAATGCATGTTTTAATAGTAGAAATGCATACATGAAAAGCACGATTTAATGACTATGTTTTATGAAACATTTTATGAGATATTATGCTTACTTAGAATATTTTGAATTACCATATTTTATCAAACTCATGTTCTTTGTAGTATAGATGATGAATGACTTTATACTGCTTATGAACATACTTTTACACACTTCTTTATAGTATAGATGATGGATGACTTTATACTGTGAAGTTGATTTTGAGATATATGTACCTATGTTTGGAAATATTATTTTAAGTGGTTTTGTGCTTATCTAGTGGTCACTTATATTGACCTTCGGGTTGGGTGCTGTAGTAGCCTACAGGCGATTGATACTTATATTGACCTTTGGGTTGGATGTTGTAGGAGCCTATGAGCGATTGATACTTATGAAGGAAGTTTCTGAAGGAAGAGTTCTATATGCCTTCGGGTGATACTGACACCACTAGTTAGCACACTATATACGAGTTATGTTTCAGGAAAGGTTTTATGGCATGCTAGGATTTTTGGAAAACCTACCACTTATTATGCTATTAGTTTTCATAAAATTTTGGGGGTTAGTATGTTGATAACTGTTTTATTATATATATATATATATTAACTTTGTTCACTTATATTTGTTTTGCGCCCCCTCAGGACTTAGAATCGAAGCATATAATCCTGGTGTTAAGGCACTTCCACATCGGCATCTTCGAGTTCTCTCAGTGTAGGACCCACTCCTTTACTCATTCAATTTTATATTATTTCTTTTCTAATATCTCGAATTAGTTGTATGCTCTGAACACGTTCCTCAATTGCATGTTAATTCATTATATTTAAATTTATAAGTCTTGTTTATTTCTTGTTCTCAACATTTGCATTCAATAAATGGCTTTCGTCACCCTCTAGTGTCAGCCAGCACGTGACCATCCCGATGTCCGTAGGACATCGAGATCGAACACGGACATCGGGATCGGAGCGTGTCAAAAACTAGTGCACATATAAAGCTGAGAAATTGCTTTCAAACTTGCCTATGATTTAAAGTCAACCATCCATATATTCCAATTTTTTTATATCAATCTGGAATAAAGATAATTCTTTACGTGTATCAATTGGCTTGATAAAGGCTCACATAATGCAGACAATCTTGTAATTAAATAGAAGACATAAACAATACCTTGATTGTGATCCAAGGCCGGCAAGGCGATGCTCGACATTGTTGAGAAATAATTTCATATTGATGGGGGAAAGAACCTTGCGTAGGCTAATAAGAGGTTGGATTACTTCTCATATTGCCAATTGGTTTTATGGTGGAGCCCCAACTTTCTTCATGGTATAAGAGCAGGTTGTCTCACATGTGAAGTCTAACGGCCATACATGCTCCACGTAACGCCGTTTGTGGTGTCCACATGTTTGGCTTGAAAGTCGCCACACGTAAGGGGGTATGTTGAGAAAGAATTTCACATTGATGGGAGGAGAGACATTGCATGAGCTTATAAGAGGTGGGTTACTCTCTATATTACTAATTGATTCATAGAGGAACCTCAACTTTCATGAGACATTAAAAAAATGAAGGAAAGAATTTGAAGTCTCGATAGTCAATAAGTTACCTGAAAAAGAAAAAAAAAATACCGAATTCTTGACTAGCTTTGAGTATCTGCTCAGTTATACACGTATGAACACCGCCTTCGGCTCCACCTAGATCAATCACTGGAATGTTGTTACTGCATTCTATATTTGCACAAAGTTTCCTTATCACAACAAACTTTTAAATGAGTATTGAGAATCTTGTTATTTGCCTATGGCGGACGCGGGGAGGTTAAATGCTTGTGATGGACTCTATCGGATTTCAGTGTGGGATGCAGATGGGAGGTCGGCAAAGCGTTACATGTTTTTTGATGCTATGGTTATTTACCGAGGCACACTGCATTAGTGTACCAAGTCTAACTTGACATTTCCACGATTGATTAGAAGATTTCAATATTAGGAGATATGGTCGTAAACGCTTGTATGTGGGTTTTTTTTTTTTTTTTTTTTGCCCCATGATTAGACCTGTAAACAGGTTGGGTTTGGGTCGTGTTCAATCTGACCTGTTAAGCTAACAGGTCTTCCGAACCTAACCGCTTAATCTATTAGGTCACCCGTTAACAATTTTTTTTTTTTTTTTTTTTTTTTTTGCATTCCAATACAATTACACATATTAACTGCAAGGATGTATGAAAGGGTGCTCACAGTGAAAAAGGTATTGACTTGGATATATAGTAAACAAACAAGGAGCTACGACTTGGATTTCTCCTCCGTCTGGTTCTAGAACTCTTCCTTAAGGTGGAGAGGTCGATGGTGAGCTCATGGAAGCTATTCGCTAGAGACTCAGTCTGGAGGAGGAGCCACATCCGGCTGCCGTTGGAGGAGTCTTCAAGAAGGGTCTAGATCCTCTGGAGCAGGATGTAGAGCTCCTGGAAGCAGAGGACAACAGAGTGGGAGAAGACAGTGGTGGAGCCGCGGATGATGTCTTCGAAGAGGATGGAGAGGAGGGTTGACCTACGGATCACGGAGCGGGAAGTGCGGCGTAAGAGGAACTGGAACGGCTTGAGAGAGGAGATTTCTTGGGAGAGATGG
Organism: Pyrus communis; assembly: GCF_963583255.1. NCBI lineage: Eukaryota > Viridiplantae > Streptophyta > Magnoliopsida > Rosales > Rosaceae > Pyrus > Pyrus communis. The sequence continues at coordinate 20,698,995 of NC_084805.1, read as the reverse complement.
TGGAGGGAACGGAGGAGGGTTTGGTCAGAGAGCTAGCTTGGGTGATATGAAGGCCCCTGCCGATGGTCGGCGTTTTCGCAGCTGAAATGCTTGCGGAGATATTGCCATGAACTAATCAAATGAATGAATCAATGAAGTATTAGGTTATTATCGATGATAAAAAAAAAAAGATAGGAAAATAGGAAAAAGATAAGGTGTGGTTATAATTTATAATGGGTGCTAATGGGTTTAACGAGTTGACCCAAAGTGATCCGTTATTTAACGGATTCACCCGTTAGTGACCTAACCTGTTAAGCATCCATCCAAATACTAATATTGACGGGTCGGGTCGGGTCGGGTCAGGTCCAAAATGCCAGTTCTACGCATGATAGTGTTCGGGCAGCACATCTTTTGATGACGTTTTTGTTACTATAATGCTTATGTTTGACTTTCAAATATAACATTTTAAATTGTTCGTTGAATCATCTCATGGTGCATGAATAAAACGTCTTATTACATTCTATTCGTCTCAACCCCCATATTGCATAAAGAAGAAAACAAGATATTTGTAAGAGAATTCGTCTATTTTCTTATTCAAGTAGAGTGTGCTGCAAGCAATACAAAGACAACTAGGGTTTTTCCCCTCTACTTATTCTGCACAGTAAACACTATATTATATCATATTATATAGGTTTTTTCCCGTTTACTTATTCTGCACAGTAAACACTATATTATATCACATTATATAGGTTTTTTTCCCGTTTACTTATTCTGCACAATAAACACTATATTATATCACATAATTTGATGTATCTTATTAGGTTGGAATTTTTGTAGCTATTGTTAATCATTCAAATAAATGATTAACGATCTGTAGCCACGCCGAGTAGTTATCTAGCCACGGCATTATTAGGGTATGCATCGTGTGGAGGAGGCGGAGTAGTAGTAGTGTGGCCTGCAAAGTTCCTTTGGTTGATGGTTGTATCGGCAAGATCAGCAGACCTTGGGATCTTCCGATTAGATCCAGTGGGAGGAGGATCGCCCTTCTGCTTCGAATCCATCAACACGATGTTTTTGTTCACCGTCGTTATAGTCTTCAAGTTTTCTTTCTCATCATGCAATATCCTGCCTGCACTAACCACATGCAGGTCCATACTCATGAGAAATACAACTGCTAGAACTGCGAATAAAACATTAAGAAACCTCATGGTGATCTATTGATCTGGTACTTACAGATATTAAACAAAGATAGCTAGCTTAATTATGAAGGATGTGTTATGTGGAGGTTCGATACGTGTGTATTTATATGCACCAATCTGCATGACTTTCAACCTTTTTCTTTTGTGGAAAACATTAAATATTGAATGGGTCAGAACAGAAGAAACGAGTTTGTTCGTCTACGATAGTAGAATTCAAAGTAAAGCTTTCAAATTTTTTAAGTTGGCATCTCTTCTTACATGTATTAGCAGGAGTGTTGCAAAGAAAGTTCTCTATGTAATTGGCATACATTTTGGGTCACAAAGAAATCAAAACCAAACCCACAATATATGTTTCTTTGCACTTACTATGGACTTCGCAATACCTTCACATCGAGACCTACAACCGAGATAGTGTTGCAGAAATATCTCTGATGACAAAACAGATTCTCTCATTTTCCGCCCGAACGTTTGACCAAAATGTTAATGAAAACTTTTGGGTTGACTTGCTGATTGTATATTATTAGGACTTGAATTTCATTTAACCAAAATGTTAATCAAAACTTTTGGGTTGACTTGCTGATTGTATATTAGGACTTGAATTTCGTATATCTCAAGTTTGAAGTCGTGGATGTATGAAAGCGAAACTTGCAATCCATGTTGCGGTTTAACGCCGCAATCTGGTTTGAGTTTTGACTTGTACCCCATTCTTCACGGCCAGCTAGTTTTTGCTTTAGGAACTGGATCCTTTCCTAAGCTCAGGATGGGGATCCTCTTGAGCAGCTCATCCGGGCCAAATTTGATCCAACGACTCCAAACAGAAGGCCTTTTTAAAAGTTATAATAATTGCAGCTGTTGAATCAAGTTTGAACAACCCGGATGGGCTGCTCATGAGGTTCGCCATCCTGAACTCAGGAGAGGATCCAGTTCCTCTGCTTTAGCCGCACTAATTGCTTCGTCATTATAGCAAATGTTGGAACTCACCAAACCGGGTGGAAAGCTGAATCTTTACTTGGGAATGTCTGCATTTTGGTCTCAATTTTTGCCCGTGCTACTAATTTACACTACATTCTTTTCGTTGGTTGGAAATTCCGAAAAGACTTCACTTGTTGGGATAACGACTCGTGTTTCTAACACGAGCCGTTTTAGTTCTCAACACGGCACGAAATGGGAGCAAAGGAGAGAGTCCGACTCTGTCCTTAGATGTAAAGTATCATTATCATACGTATGGAGGAGCAAATACTTGGTGACGCTACAAACCCGGGAACCGGACTTGAAAATCATACTATAATTTTTACGAAAATCAATGAAAAGTTCTCAAAAACTTTAGTTTTAATGAGGCAAAATAAAGGAGTATGTGAATAGTATTAGGAGTGCCTTTTCAAGGTAAAAATGTCTTTAACGTTAAAAGTGAACAGTACCATAAGTGTTTCGATAAGATTCCCATATTTTTTCCCATTACGTACTACATCCATGTTAACAAAAAACTGATCATATTTTCAATTAAGAAGTCTTTCACTGATTAACACCAACATGTTCAATGCCAATTTCCTCCCTTGTGTGGAAAAGCGTCCATGGAATATTATTGATCAATAACTTTTGAGTATTTCTTCATGTTCACTATTTAGCCCAGAATGGAGAAGGGAAGAAAAAGAGAATACAAAGTAGTGGCATAGAAAGGGAATGCAACATCGAGAGCGTAAGCATAAAACGGCCTCTAAATCTATGTATACTCATATTACATATCGTACTGTTTGTTTACTCCCTTTCTCTCTAAAGCAATATTCCTTTTATGGTTTGAAAAGCTTTTTTGTCCTTTTTCTCCCTTTCTTTGTAGGATTAGCCTATTTGGGACTTCCGTTGTTTTCGGGAAAGAAAATAAGCCTACACCAAAACTAGTACAAATATAGGCTTATACTATTCTCAAGTTCTCAACGTACCCCTCTTTAATTTTCCTTGAGTACGTAGCCATCTTCAATTGGCCTTGTGTTTGTTGCGAAGTAGTGTACACTTTAGTCGATTTTAATTATCAAGATGTCTGAAGTAGGTTCAACAACCCCAACAACTAAAGAAAGCAGATTAATGCGACCGGAAGATGTGCCATGCTCACCAGCACCAAAAAAGCACTGACCACCCAATAATGGAGTTGATCCTAAGAAAGCCCCAAAACGTGATTTGAATAAAATTTTCAATGAAGTAAGCAAATTGAGTTAAGAAATAATATTAGGGCTATCAAGAGAAGGATGGTGGTTCAAGTCGAGATCGTTATTTATAACTTAGGAGTTTCATTCGTTATGTTACTTTTATGAAATGATATTTCTTTTTGGTTGCTTATTAGGGGTATGCATGTAAGAGGAACTGATAACAGTTTTGATTAAAGATTTACTTGCTGTTTTATATGGGGTTTGACAAATCTATACATGTAAGAGAAACTCTAGAGTTGATTAAAATTATTTTTGCATATTATATATGTTGGAATTCAATTATTTGTCGTGGTATAATGTTTGTTACCATGGCATGGAACTGCCTGGCGCCTCTTACATACCGATATCTAATTTGTAGAGACGAATTTGGTAATTGTGTTCTTCTGCATGCAGACAACTGAAAGAACTCCTTGAATAAAATTTTCTGATATTCCGCGTCTTGTAATATTAGTTAGCTTTTTTTTAGAAAAAATTAGAGGACAGTTGGAAACTCCTACAATAATTTAAGGAAGGAAAAAGTTTCTAAATCAATTGAGACGAGTGGGTCAATAGTCAACAATCTGTCCACTAGGATATTAGATTACATGTATATAGTATTAGTTAACCAGAGATGACACAAAACATAGTAATTGAAAGCTGAAAGTCTATAATGCAACCTGAAAAAAAGAAAAAAGAAAAAATTTTCTTCACAAACTTTGAGTATTTGCTCAATTATATAGGGTATATAACAGGGTCCAATAATACATGGTTTAGGGTTTAGGGTTTATGGTTATAACATGTATGCAGAAGTTTGGCAACTAAAGACCTTTTTTGTTAAGACTGCGCGGCAGCATCACATTTCGGGTACAAAGATATCAAAACCAAACCTTGTGCCTGTCGATCATCAAAATATTAAAAACTTAATTGGTATCGGCTGTTAGTTGCAGTCCTTGGAGATTTTATGTTGTGACTATCACACAGTTATGTCTTGTTATTAATTCACTTGTGTTAACTTGCGTGTATTTATTTATAAATATTATACCCTAGTGTGTGATATGTCAACTATAATGTCCACTAATCTATTATACACGTGTCACGTGTGACCGTTAATTACACTAAAAAATTGCTTACCACTGCATCCTGAGCTTAATATGTTTCTATGAGAAATCTCCTAAACCCTACATAAATGAAGATATAAAGTAGTAATTAAAGAATAGTGTTCATAAAAAGAGGGAGTATTTAACCTAATTGAGACAATCATTCTACACATCATGCATGATATATTCCAGTGAATGGGACTTTCTGTCGTAGACCATGAAATTCATTTTATTAATTTTTTTTTTTTCAGAGCAATCCATGTCGTGTAAAAGGTTAGCACACATCCAATACTACAAACGTTCAAACTTTCAAGGTCGTAGTTAATGCTTCCCATCAAGCCTTATTACTTCTCATCAGTTCTCAGTTTGCGAAGCAAGCAAATGAATTGATCAATTCTCAACTTTATCACTAGGTTAATTAATTAATATTACCTTATTCCATATAATATTCGGAGATATTCCATGTATATATAGTTAAATACAATGTATAATAACGATCGAAATGACATGGAATTTTCTGAGGTGATTTTACATATATATGTATCTTTTTTTTTTTTTTTTTGAAACCCAGTTTCTTCTTGTAATTGTATGACTCATTCAATATCTGGTCTTTTGACACAATAGTCAAAACAAAGAATAGCTTCATAAAATATTATTGGAAAATTCAACTCATAATATAAGTTGGTCCATATATATAAAGAGCTCTATAGTCCTCTATAATTCATTCATTCGTTCTCCATTTCCTTGTTTGCATTGCATACAGAGAAAGAAAGAAGAAAGAAAAAAAGAAAAATTACTAATTGCCAAACAAGGAACAACATGAAGTTTTTGAATATGCTTTTGGTGGCCATGGTAGTGGTGTTTCTTGTGAACATGCACTCACATGAGGCCTGTAGAGTTTTGCAGGGGAAAGAGAAACTCATGATGATGAAGTAGGATGTTCTGCAAATTAGGGATAGGGGTACTACTGTCAAATACAACTTCCCTATGAATTTGATTATCAAGCAAGTACTGCAGAAGGGTTCTGCCCCACCCGGTGGTTCAAATCCGACCAACCCTTGAAGTCGTAACAAATTAATAAGACTCTACAAAGGTGGGATTCTTGCATGTCATGGCCAGATGACGAGTATAATACTCACATGAAAAATGATGTCGACAAGTTTATCCTGCAAAGAGGGCCACATCCGTCCACATATAAAATTTTAACCATCAACCAAAGATATTTTTTTTGTTTTTTTTTAAATAATATGCAAATAATTTTATATTCTTTCTAATGAATAGTTAAGGAAAGACCTAACTGTTGGTTTTTCGTTTTGGCTTAATAAGTCGTGTAAGCTGTAAAAAATTGTGTATTAGCTTATCAATGTATATGAGCTTGATAGAATATAATTCAAATGACCGAAAAAATCTTTATTTGATAATGTATTTCGTTTTTACACATTTTTTGTATGTGATACGATGTAACTTATACTATATATGTTTGTAAACATTGTATTCTTTTAAGGGACAGAAAAAATGATAAAACGATTTTATTTTTCTTTTCTATTTTCCTTTACCTGAAAAAGAGAAAAAAAAAACGGAATTCTTGACTGGCTTTGAGTATCTGCTCAGTTATACTGGTATGACCACTGCCTTCGGCTCCACGTAGATCAATCACTGGAATGTTGTTACTGCATTCTATATTTGCACAAACAGTTTCCTTACCACAACAAACTTTTAAATGAGTATTGAGAATCTTGTTATTTGCCTATGGCGGACGCTGGGAGGTTAAATGGTTGTGATGGACTCCATCGGATTTCAGTGTGGGATGCAGATGGGAGGTCGGCAAAGCGTTACATGTTTTATGATGCGATGGTTATTTACCGAGGCACACTGCATTAGTGTTCCAAGACTAACTTGAAATTTCCACGACTGATTAGAAGATTTCAATATTAGGATATTAGGAGATATGGTTGTAGACGCATGTATGCGTGTGTGTGTGTGTGTGTGTGTTTTTTTTTTTTTTTTTTTTTTGTATATTTCTTTGTTTTGCCCCGTGATGGTGTTTGGGCAGCGCATCTTTTGATGACGTTTTTGTTACTATAATGCTTAATTATGTTTGACTTTCAAATGAAACATTTTAAACTGTTCTTTGTATCATCTTATAGTGCTTGAATAAAACATCTTATTACATTCTATTCGTCTCAAGTCTCATACTGCATAAAGAATAAAATAAGATATTTGTAAAAGAATTCGTCTATTTTCTTATTCAAGTAGAGTGTGCTGCAAGCAATACAAAGACAACTAGGGTTTTTCCCCTCTACTTATTCTGCACAGTAAACACTATATTATATCACATTATATAGGTTTTTTTTCCCTCTACTTATTCTGCACAATAAACACTATATTATATCACATAATTTAATATCTTATTAGGTTGGAATTTATGTAGTTATTGTTAATCATTCAAATAAATGATTAACGATTTGTAGCCACGGCGAGTAGTGATCTAGCCACGGCATTTTTAGGGTATGCATCGTGTGGAGGAGGTGGAGTAGTAGTAGTGTGGCCTGCAAAGTTTCTTTGGTTGATGGTTGTATCGGCAAGGTCACCAGACCTAGGGGTCGTCGGATTAGATCCATGGGGAGGAGGATCGCCCTTCTGCTTCGAATCCATCAACACGATGTTTTTGTTCACCGTCGTTATCGTCTTCAAGTTTTCTTTCTCATCATGCAACATCCTTCCTGCACTAACCACATGCAGGTCCATACTCATGAGAAATACAACTGTTATAACTGCGAATAAACAATTAAGAAACCTCATGGTGATCTATTAATCTTGTACTAGTAGATATTATACAAAGATAGTTCGCTTAATTATGAAGGATGTGTTATGTGGAGGTTAGATACGTGTGTATTTATATGCACCAATCTGCATGACTTTCAACCTTTTTCTTTTGTGGAAAACATTAAAAATTGAATGGGTCAGAACAGAAGAAACGAGTTTGTTCTATGATAGTAGAATTCAAAGTAAAACTTTCAAATTTCTTAAGTTGGCATCTCTTCTTACATGTATTACCACGAGTCTTGCAAAGAAAGTTCTCTATTTAATTGGCATGCAAGAAATCAAAACCAAACCCACAACATATGTTTCTTTGCACTTACTATGGACTTCGCAATACCTTCACTTCGAGACCTACAACCCAGATAGTGTCGTAGAAATATAAATCTTCTTATGTTTACAGGTTACGTGATAAGTGCTGTAAATACAAAGATATTTATCTCCGATGTCAAAGAAAATTCCCTTATTTTTCGCTCGAACGTTTGACCAAAATGTTAATGAAAACTTTTGGGTTGACTTGTTGATTGTATATTAAGACTTGAATTTCGTACATCTCAAGTTTGAAGTCATGGTTGACTTGCTGATTGTATATTAGGACTTGAATTTCGTATATCTCAAGTTTGAAGTCATGGATGTATAAAACCGAAACCTGCAATACAAGTTGCGGTTTAACGCCACAATCTGGTTTGAGTTTTGATTTATACCCCATTCTTCACGGCCAGTCAGTTTCTGCTTTTGCCGCACTAATTGCTTCGTCATGTTGGAACTCACCAAACCAGGTGGAAAACTGAATCTTTACTTGGGAATGTCTGCATTTTGGGGTCAATTTTTTCCCGCGCTACGAATTTACACTACATTCTTTTCGTTGGTTGGAACTTCCGAAAAGACTTCACTTGTTGGGAAAACAACCCATGTTAGAACAACTTGTGTTTATAACATGAGCCGTTTTATTGTTCTCAACATGGCACGAGATGGGAGCAAAGGAGAGAGTCCAACTCTGTCCTTAGATGTAATGTATCATTATCATACGTATGGAGGACTAAATACTTGGTGACGCTACAAACCCGGGAACCGGACTTCAAAATCATACTAAACAAATCAACATAAATGTAAAATGATACGGGTAAAGATTGTTTAGTGCACAAGCAACAAAGCTATATAACAAATCTTTACATATATATGTGTATATAATACATATCTATGCCTGTTCTCTGGAAAAACAAAGGATACAAATATATGTAACTCATGAATTCAACCTTAACTACTTACCACTTTACTCACAGGTAAGGTATTTATCTCGGTCTGCTGTGCAATCGGACTAGACAAATATGCTAGCAGCAATGACCCCGAAGAACCAATATAGACAGCGCTGTACATCAATCGGTACAATTATCAACTCAAGTACAAGCAATAAGAAGCGAGATTCACCAGCAAATGGTGGTCATAACTGCAGTATTGAAATCCAAGCTGTAATGGAAAGGTGACTTTGTTATGACAGATCTCCATGTCTTCTTCTTAGGATGGTATATTTGGTCGTAAAGTGTGCCAGCTATCGTATGCAATCGTGACCTGCGAATTTCTGCTGGCTCGACTGCCTTCAAAAGGGTTATTACATGCAACTCTCCATCCAATACAACGAATCTAAATGCTGAGTTGCATGGGGCCTGTCTTGGTATACTACTCCTTACACCAACGGTTTGAAGCCATGTCATATCTGCAGTACATATCATGTGGAAGCAACATAAGCAAAAACTTCCATAAAAGTATCACCCAAAGATCAAATTAATAACAACGAGGAAGAAATTCAAAGGACATAAATTAGGGGCAGATGCATACGTCCAAGGAGACATCAATAAGAATACACAAACGCGCACTTAAAAGTATGTGATCCCATATAATAGCATTACTTGTATTAAACTACAACTGATAATCCCATAAAACCTTGCATCTCTCAACATTAAACTACAACTGATAATCCCATAAAACCTTGCATCTCTCAACATTTTTTATTTTGCATAAGAATGATAAACAAGAATTTCCCTCCTGTAAACCGCAATAGAAAAGTAATCTAAAACATCAAAGCATTACGTGTCGGTAGAACCTGTGTCATTTACGTCATAAATTTAAATTAGCATAACCATCCAAATTAAGTCATCGCATATCCATCAAATGATGAAACTTTGGAACTTTTCTGTAAACAGAATAATAAGTTTTTGTTAGGGTTGTTTATCTGTAATGGGAATGAAAAGAAAGGGAATGGGTTCCCTTCATGACTTCCCCGCGTCTACTTGCATGTAATCAGTAATGGATTATCTAAAATACGTAATGGAACAACCCAATTTCAGCAATTTGAGTGTTAATCCAATTCCCTTTCCTTAAATTTTCGCATTCCGTAGTTAAGTGATTCCTTATTTTTCCCATTATTGATAAGTAAACGAGCCCTTAATTCAATATAAATGAACACAGGAAGATTTCAAGATCAGCCTTCTGCTTTCTCCTTATGGTGCAAAGTATAAGTACTAACAAAATCATGCCAAATCAGAGTAAGTTCAAGACCTTCCCCTCTCCTAGTTGTTTCATTCCGAAAAAAATCCAAGAACAAAACTAAAGTGGAGTCATATATCATATACGACCAAAGCCACCTAACAACTTCCACCAATCCAAAAAGCTCGGATATTCTTACAAAAATCATCAAGAGCTACTATTAGCACATTAGGATTCAAAATCAAAGCGAATTTGGATACTTTCAGGCTTCAGCCAGATCACTCTCTCTCACTCGCGCGCTCGCGCACACACAACACATGTTTTGCTCATGGTGCATGGAAACAATGGCCAACACAAGTCAGTATTGACGATACTCCCCTCACTTTAGCCACCCAGAAGCAACAGGTATGGGATTTTACCAAAAGGCCTAGACAATATGTGTGTGTGGTACCATTGCTTATAAAGCACTACACGACTCTTCCTCTAGCCAATGTGGGACTCAAATGTGGCTCTAATCTAAGCCACCAAACTCCAACAATCTCCATCTTGGCGTGATTCGAGTCATCTCCAAATTGATGTCTCACGATCCACATGCAAAGAGAACTCCACCTTGACCACATGCACTAAATTCCAAATGAGCTCTTCAACTTCAAATATTATGAATGCCACTAATACCAAGCGTTGTCTGGGCTCTGATACCAATTGTTGTGCAGAAGCCCACAACAACTGGTTGCCAACGAACTTGTCATGGATCCCACACACACTAGTCGGTATTGTCGATCATCACCCCACTTTAGCCACCCGGAAGCAACAGGTATGGGTTTTACCAAAAGGCATCGACAATATGTGTGTGTGGTGGCATTGCTTACAAAGCACTACACGACTCTTCCCCTAGCCAATGTGGGACTCAAATGTGGCTCTAATCTAAGCCACCAAACTCCAACACTAATTTCATCGCTCCATTCACGACAAACTTCTTCAGGAATGTCCCTAAGTGGGTGCTTGCTCTGGTTTAGACCATCTTAGCAACTCTGCATGCTGATTTCTCTCCTTCCCCAAGTTACAGAAAAGCGTACAGTCCCTGCATGATCTAGTCACACTAGCATTTCGAACCCTATGTCCCAAATTACGGAAAAGACAAGTTTTGGGCAAACCTCTCAGTCAAAATTCCGTTAATCAATAAAAATAAATTCCACACCTGGTGAGGTATAAGAAAATGAAATATGCATCTATACACCAGAACATGAGGCAGCACTAAGTATCCCTATCTTGATCACACTTTTAGTTCATTCGAAAACGACTGTTACCCACTAAACTAAACTCAATTAACATCCAATTCAAACAGATCCAGTAATGACGTTCACAATGCAGAACAAAAAAACTTCAACTTGGAGCATCGTGGAGATATTTAATGCTAACACTAACCTTAGATTAGCATGAATAATCTCAATCTAATTGGAACCAATTGTCACTAGCTGAACATATCAAACAATGTTACTTCAAGCCCAAGCTCAAACACAAAAACTAAAGAAAATGGAAAAACTACCTGAATATAACATTCCGATCAAGCATGAAAACAGCAGGTCCACCGCAATCATCGCCATCTTCAAGGACAACAATTTTGCCCAATCTCACCTTTTCCCCTGCTTCCCACATATCCCCAACTTCTCTCCACGTACAACTACCATTCCCATTCTTCAATTCCATCACCACAACGTCTTTGTAGTGCTCATCCACAGGAAAAATCCCTGATATTGTTGTGTAGGAGTCCATTTGTAGGGTGATATGGGAGATAATCCAAAAGATTATTAATTTATCATGGCTATATGTATAACAACCCATCTCTAATTTTACAATTTTATTAATTTTAAATGAGTGGATCGAAGAAAATGCCTCTTGAGGCAAGATTGTTGACTTTCGTTGACTGTCATCTCGTGACGCGTACAAGGTATTATTATACCATATTCTCGAAGTACTCGATAATATGAACATGTGGGCACAAACGAAATTAAATTTGAAGCTATAACAAAGATTAAATCACCGAATACCAAGGGCAAATTGGTAATTTCGTATTGGGAGGATTTTTGAGTTTTGCTTTGTGAGCCATGTGGGGCCCACACCCCCACTCTTCCCTTGTCCTCATGTCCCCTTCCAAAAATCTCTATGACCCCCCTCTTACTGCCACCTCACTTCTTCTTTTTCTAACTCATTAATTCTCTTGGTATTCCTCTCATTTCTTTTTCTCTCTCTCTCTCTCACACTTAAACTCTATTTATCTCTCTCTTTCTCATCTTTGTAAGACAAAGGACTGGCGTCCCATCGCCATTTTTCCATCTCCGGCGAGCACCAGTTGAACCACCCACTTTCTGCAGGCCTTGCAGCAAGCCACCAGCACCCTTGAGGCTCTTTCAATAGCCCTATATCTCTCAATCTCTTTGTAAACACAAAGGCAGTGAGCTAATCTCGACCACCATCACCTACCCATCATCACCATCACCACCCTAGCGAGTTTCAGGACACTGCACCCCCATGTTTCTCTCTTTCCTTCTCACCTGTTATCTCTCTTCTTACCATTAGTGTAGAAATGAACTACGAACGTCGTCGTCAGTGCCATATTTCCCGGTGAGTTTCGTGAGTTTTTGACCAGGGTAAGCCTCGGGGTTTTGTAAGTCACTTCTCTTTTGTTGTTGGATTAGATGGTGGCCTTGAATACCTATTTTGGTGAAGCGTAGCATGAAATAGACTCAGGGAAGAATTTTCTCAAAATTCTAGAACTTTGGACCGTGACCATGAGGCCATTTTTAAGGCTGGTTTGGTATTGCTGTGCTTTGAAAAAAAAAAAGTTGCTTCTGCTGTGCTGTGAGAATAAGCAGCTGTGAAATAAATAAATGATAAAGAACTTTCCACGTATGTTTTTAAATATTACATATTTGTTTAGTTTCCACGTATGCTTTGATTAGATTAATGTTTATAAGAATTAGCGTATTAACAGAATTTATGAAATTATGCAACATCATACGGGATGCACAAGTATGCATGTTATTATTGATGCCTTAATTGGAGTTATGGTAATGAATATCATTGCATTGATTAGAATTATTGATTTATCGTGGCATGATCATATTTACATTATTTGCTCATTGTGTGTAGCATTGGTGTTAGTACTCGCCCAAAGCCAGGGCTAGTTTTTCATGTGTACGTTCACATCGCACCATACGCTCACTTTGGATCCATTGTAGGTGCCATCTATGTCCTATATTGCTATAGGCAATTATGACTCATATGTGATGCGCATAGCACCAGTCTTCACATGATTGTAGTGCTAGAGCATAAATCACTGTTACATCCATATTTGTTTATGTCATAATATATTTGCATGAACTCATGTGCCAGCATATGTCGATGAGCACTCAATATGATATGTTTGTTTATATGAAATTATGTGATTACTAGACGTTATGTGTTAATTTACAAAATGTCATGACATATTGCATTATTGAGATATTGCTGGCTATGGTAAGTATTTTCATACTATACATAGTATCTTATGTTTGGAAACTATACTTGTTTTACGGTGAGGGGTTATTACATTTTCAAAAAGATTTTTACAAAGTTTTATTTTTAGGCCTACTTACCTTTGTTTTTCGTCCCTCTAGGTTTTAGTAGAAGATTTTTCATGTCGACGAGGATTCTTGGCAAATCTTGATATAGGCGATTACCTTCGATGGTATAATTCTTACCCTACCTTAACTGTACTTTACTTATGCTCTGATATCACATGTGAAATGAGTTTATTCCCGCTTACTAGCGCACTCTTTCATTTAGGCACTTTTAGGTTTAAATTTACTCACATTTTCCACCTCATTACATTTTTATGACTTCGTCACCTTCCGGGTGTTAGTCAGCACAACTCAATTCGGAGTCCAAGTGGACAATTCGTGTCTAGGTGTGTCAATATGCCTAGCTTCTTCCTTGTGCATGTGCATGTAATCTTCTAATAAAACTTATACAAATTTCCTTCCAAACTACTAAGTAATCTTCCGCTAATTTCTATTTCTTTTATCCTGATGTATTTTATTTTTTATTATCAAAGGGATTAATCTTAGGTATTCTAATTTGATTATTTGTGCTCAAAGTTAAATTTTCTAATTTTGTAATAAAGGTGGTGGTAGTGATAAACATGTGTTATGCAAAACTTGATTAATTTATGCTATTTGTTCTTCGACTTGATCTAATTTTTCAGCTAAATTTAAAACTACTTGGATGATTAAATTATTTTGTCTAATTGAAATATTACTACTAGCTACTTGTGATGAAAAATCAATTAAATCAATTGGTTCCTTATTTAATATCTAATTCCTTCAAAACTTGGATATATATATTCTATTAATTCAGGAATCGACCATTAAACTAATGATTTATCTATTTTATTATGTAACTTTTCTATTTGCTTAGTGAAATCTTTTTGTACTAATTGAACTTTTGAACTTCTAATTTTAATTGCTCAACTATTTCTAGTGACCTACTTTCTAGTTGCTTGGGCTTGCTATCTATGGTATCAATGAGCTTTTTTATCTCTCTCTCTTGCTAGGAAGTCTCTGAATATTTTTATTATTATCTTCTAGTTAGACTGTAATGTGATTTGTATTTTGTCTCACAATTTTTTTTTATTTTTTTTAAATAGTCTAATAGCTGGTTTAATAAATTATTATGCATAATATTTTCTAATTTTATATGTTCTGCTTGACTAATAAAAAGATCGCAAGTTCTCACATCATCTTTCATAGCATCCCTGAAGGGTAAAGTGATTCAAAAATGTATTCGGCCTAAAGTATAGAGTGTTTACCATACGTTTCCTTCAATCAATTGAGAAATCTAGACATTTTAGTAGATGGGCTTTGCTCAAAAGAAAAAAATTATTCCTCGGTTTTTCAAATTAGACACTAATTTTTCAAGAAGCATGATAAGATAATGTCTTCGCATATATTGATTGTTTATTGATTATGGAATACTTATATATTGACTATTTGTGGTTCAATGTTTAGTTCTCCAGAACACATGGTTAATATATGGTCATTACAAAGAGATCAATGAACCATCAATATGGGAATTTTGTGGTTGAGGTATGCGAATGTTCATTTGCAGCACAACAGACGCAAGCGCATAAAAAAGCAGAGATGGTCAATGTAAATACAACCTGATCTAACCACATTGTGCAAAAAGAACTAAAAGCCCAATAAAACGTCAAAAGTTCTTGGACACAATCAGCCAATCAAATTCCAAAAAACCCAGTACAGCTATTAAAAACATCACATTCAAGACTTTACACCTGATGATTGGATCTACTGGAAAATTTAGCACAGCCGAAGAAAGAAAAAAATCTTGCAATTATGTACACACATATATCAAGTATACTATTGCAATGCAAAGATGCTGACTTGAGAAGACGACTTCGTGTTCATTTGGAAGTTGAAATAGACTATTGGGTGCTCTGCCTCCAGGGCTTCAATGGAACATTGTTGGTCACCAACTCTCCTCCCTGAGTGTAATAAAAAAGCAAGCCGGAAAAAAATAAATCAAAAAAAAATTACACATTACTAAATTTGTCTAAAAAACCCCTACCTCAAGTGAGCAAACTCCCAAAATAATATGAAAATTAGCCAACAAATCCATACACCCTTCCAAACTACTAATCAATTCTTAAATACAATTAACAATATGGGTTGTATATTTATATGTATAAACCATCCAAACTACTAATCAGAACTCCTAAAAGAAACTGATGATTACAACTGAATTCTTTTAGTTTCTGAGCTTACCCAAAACCCCAAATACAAAGTAACTGAAAAACCCCCAAAAACTCGCACATAGATTCATCAAACCGCCGAAATATTAAAACCCAGAAGCTAAAAGCAATAACCCAGAACTCACCGAAACCAAAACAACATCTGGAGACGCCCAAAAAAACCAAATTGGGAAAGGATCAACGAAGAACTCACCGAAATCGAATCGAATGGAGAGAATGAACCATCAGGATATGAGGAATGCGGCAAGCCAGGGGCTACTATGAGTGAGTTTTGGGTTGTGGATTTCATATTTCTCGTTAAGGGAAAGGAGGAGGATTCTAGGTTGGAGAAAGCAAGGAGGAGGGAGAAAAAGGAGGATGCCCAAAAAAGCAAAACGATTTCTAGGGTTTGATGGAGTCTGCAGCCAGTTGGAGGAAGATTGAAGCAGTGGAAATGAAGCAACGAAACCGTGAGAGAAGAAAATTAAAAGGGAATGAAACCGCGAGAACAAGATTGAAGCGGTGGAAATGAGGATCAACAATGAGTCGAGAAGATAGAGCGAAGAAGCAGCAAAAACCCACGCGTCCCATTTTGTTCTCCGTTTGACAACAAAGCAAACTGGCAAAATTGAAATAACAGCAGAATAAGCGGGGGTAAAATCAGAAATACACTGTAGAATGAACAGTGTTTCAGTCCATTTTCTCTTTTACTATATACTAGTCATTGTGCTCGTGCGTTGATGCGGGTTTAAAAGTGTATGGATAAAATTTGTAGAAAGTTTTACAGACATGTATGTGTATTCATTGTATTTACAGCAAGGAACAAACATACAGGAATAAGAGATGGTTTAGTGTTGATCTGGTAATGGAGTAATTGTAACAAACAATGTAGTTGTAATTCAAAGGGTAAAGTTGTGCTGTAGAGTGAAAAAATGTTGATTCAAATGTGATTTTATGAAGAGTTGCTAAGTAAATTGATACTTAACATGCAAGAAAGTGTTTATGTAATTAATATTTTACTCAGGGGAGAAATAATATTGTTATTGTTAATAAATTAAATAACTAAGAAACAATTTTATCAAAGCAAATAAAAAATAGTGCTAGAACGGTGTACCTTAAAATGAATGATGATTGGAGGCCATGCTATAGACAAAAACTGGTTATACTACAAAATAAGAATAAAGAAGGATAAGCTGAAATACAAAGTTACATTCAGATAGTGAGGAGTTTGGGAAAGGGATGAGCAGGAATAAATTTTTATGCGTAGAATTGTTTTCAGAATTGCTATCTACTTGATGGAACAATTTTTCTTGTTTAAAACTGGCCTTAATGTAATTGAAGCAAGTTGTGGATAAATGTAGCAGACACTGACCTAGTGTGCCACGTTCTCATATGCCTTCTTGTATGATTAATTGAGGAACAATACTTAGTTTTTGAACAAAATTAACTTCTGGATGAGTAATTTAACATAAAATAAGCAAAAAAAAACTCAGAAATCTCTAATTGAAGAACAATATTTGAACAAAATTAACTTCTAGATGAGTAATTTAACATAGAAGAAGGAAAAAGAAAACCAGTAATCTAAATATCATTTACATGATGCTAAACAACAAAATTAGATAAACCCGTGATTTGATTTGCAAGCATGCTCAGCTCAAGGACATAACAGCATGTACAATTACTTATGTAAATGAGTAAATCTACAGCATCCTTTGATCCATTGATCCACATAGAAAGGTCATTGTGTGATGAAACATTAACAAACCCGTTACGTGAAAAGTCACTTCATTTTAAGGGATCCAAAGGACTTGAATAAGAAATTACTGAAGAGAAATTCAACGTAAACTCAGTCTCTGGAGTACATCGTAATAGATTAATCACAAAGTCATTTTATCTATCCCCATCAAGGTACAAATACCATTAGAGATTCTGAAATATCTAGACTACAACAAAGCAAGTTTGTGAATTTAAAGCCTCGACAAACCGCCACAACTGACCGCAAAACCAAACCGTTAAGAGTTTCGTTCAAATCAACACAAATCCGAAATAAAAACTCACATACAGCTGTTATAGAATCTACCTGAGTTCAATAGAATTTGTTTGACGGTGATCCGAAGGCAAGCCATGCCCAGACTGGAGTGAAAAGTTGCCGGAAAGCCGGTCACAACGGTGATCCGAAGGCAAGCCATGCCCACACTGGAGTGAAAAGTTGCCGGAAAGCTGGTCACAACTCTGCAATCGCAGACTGAAAAGGAGGGAAATACTTTGAAAACAAGGCAAACAATGACAACCCGACAAAACCAAAGCTTTAATTAAATGAAGCATAATTCAGTTTAAATTTCATAATTTCTTTCTTTCATTTTTTGACCAATCAAACAAACCATCATCGGAGAAAGATCCAACACGGAAAAAAAAAAAAAAAAAAAAAAAAACCTTATATACCTTGATCGCAAACAGCTTGCAAGGTTGCAGACAAGAAGGCCAAAATTTGAACAACAACTTTTGCTGAAATCAAATATGAAAGCAGATTAGAAAGGCAGACCCAAAGCACGAAAAAGAATCAAACAACATACAATCAGAAAAGCAAAAAACTCACCAGAAAACCTTAGATCGTATCCATAACTTTTCCTGAAACCAAAAATCTAACCGCATCACAAAGCCACACCCAAACAACGAAAAAAATTTGAAATCAGATACGGCAACAAACGCAAATAACTCACCAGATGACAGACGTGTGGTCACCAAGGGCAGAATCGTCCTTGTACCGTAGAAAAGCTGGAACAAAACACTCAGGCGGAAAATTTTGGAGGGCATTTTAGTCCGCTCACTGTCCGTGAACAGTGAACGCTGGTTTGGGTTTTAGTGTAGAAATAATATAATTTTCATTTTCTTTGACTATGTCATTGTTTCTGAAAACATAGATTGTTTCTCAAAGTGAAATTGGAATCATTTGCTTTTTATGCTGTTTTGGACTCCTCCATGATTTTGCTTGGTGTCTGCTTTGAATGATGTGGGCGGAAGTACTGCTTTGCCTATTCTAGAAATTTTGAAAGTTTTGTGTCGTGATGATTAAAAATGAAGTATTTTAGTGTTTTCCATTAGTTTCTCACTCGGTTTACAATTATCCATATATAATATTGTGAGATCAATAACGAATCCAATTTAATTATGTATTACAAACAAACAAAAAATGTTTCGATATGTTATATAAAGCAAGTCTCATTCCACCTAAAGAGATTTTAGAAAATACTAGTAAATTTTACCCGCATGTTGTTGCGGAAGCGAAAATATAACTATAGACTATATTTTTAACATATAAATAACCAAAGATTAAGATAAACATTAAGTAAAAAATGGAGCAAATATTTTTACAAAGTTGTCTAAGTTTATGTAACTCACAGAAAAGACATTGTCAAATACCTTGTCATTGATATACAAAAATGGCTAGTCTAGTATTCTCCATTGACAGTCATCCCAGTGCTTCATTTGTATAATTACTTGAACATAGAATATCCCATAAGAGCACATTTTACTTGAAGCAGTCACTGCAAATAAAACAATTTGGATCACCAGGAAAAAAAAGAAAGTAAAAAAAGTTACAACTGAAACAAAATGTTAATACAGTTGTAATTAATTAGCAGTAATACTTTACATGAATGAATCGGACAGACGATGGCAAACTATGATATCAATAAATGAAAAAAAATTTCAACAGCCATCATTTATATATAGGAATAATAAAATTCCATTTGCATTAGCTTTTGATCAAGTGTAAATGGATTTTTATTATTCCTATATATAAATTATTTAATGAATAAATAAGAACCCTTAGATGTTATAAAATCCGAATGCTACAAAGAAGTGTAATAATATTTGTTTCTTGATCCTATCCCTATATATATAAAAGAAAAGCTGGCTAGCCCTATAAATATCCCCGACTTACCATTCATTTCATTTCACTAATTCCAATTTCCATCTTTCGTTTGCATTAGTACATACAGCTTGAGAGGGAAAGCAAAATTATTGTTTGCCAAACAAGGAACAACATGAAGTTTTTCAATATGCTTTTGGTGGCCATGGTGGTGGTTTTTCTTGTGAACGTGCAGTTGAATGAGGCCTGCAGAGTGTTGTATGATGAGAAAGAGAAGTTGATGAAGATGGAGTAGGATGTTTTGCATAAGCACTTCCCTATGGAGGATAGAATTATCAGGCAAATACTGCAGAGGGGTCCTGCTCCACCCGGTGGTCCAAATCCAACCAAACCTTGATCGTTAATTAGATTTATATTCTACAACATTTAATTCATTATTTAATCATCTTGTAGTGATAAGTACATGATGCTGTGTTCCCTTGGAAAAGTTGCGCAAGCTGTAATACTGTTAAATTAGCTTTGACAATGTACATGACTATATTTGACGGAATATGTATAATACAAAGTAATAAGAGGAAATTCTTTCTTTCATTATTCTTTTCTGGTTTATTTATATTTTTCGTCCTGTAAGTAGAAGTGGACATCAAACTGACCAATTCAAATTGTAATGGGCAGTTTGATTCAATATTGCTCATCAACAATGCAAACGGTCTTAAAATTGAACCAAATTTGCGTCGTTCAACCATAGTTTTGGTCCTCTAAAAATCACAACCGAACATCCGTTTCATATTGTAAACCGGCTGAACCAAACCACAAGACAATGAATTGGTTTAGTTTGGTTTCGCCCATGGTTTAATTTAAAACGAAACAAAAGTTATTCATTATATAATATAATTAGTATGGTTACCAATTGAGGTGTGAAACCTATCCAAATCTGCCTACCCCTAACAACTTATACAAAAATCTTGAAAACATGCTCCCATTACGTACTACATCCATGTTAACAAAAAACTGATCATATTTTCAATTAAGAAATCTTTCACTGATTAACACCAACATGTTCAATGCCAATTTCCTCCCTTGTGTGGAAAAGCGTCCATGGAATATTATTGATCAATAACTTTTGAGTATTTCTTCATGTTTACTATTTAGCCCAGAACTGAGAAGGGAAGAAAAAGAGAATGAAAAGTAGTGGCATAGAAAGGGAATGCAACATCAAAAGAGTAAGCATAAAACGGCCTCTAAATCTCTATATACTCATATTACATATCTTACTGTTTGTTTACTCCCTCTCTCTCTCTCTAAAGCTATATTCCTTTTATGGTTTGAAAAGCTTTTTTGTCCTTTTTCTCCCGTTCTTTGTAGGATTAGCCTATTGGGACTTCCTTTGTTTTCCGGAAAGAAAATAAGCCTACACCAAAACTAGTATAAATATAGGCTTATACTATTCTCAAGTTCTCAAGGTACCCCTCTTTAATTTTCCTTGAGTACAATATAGCCATCTTCAATTGAACTTGTGTTTGTTTGTTGCGAAGTAGTGTACACTTTAGTCGATTTTAGTGATCAAGATGTCTGAAGTGGGTTTAATAACCCCAACAACTAAAAAAAGTATACAATCACTCATAGTGACAAGTTTTACAACTTTCATGAAGAGCCCAGCTTCAAAATCCAACACTTTAATCCATAAACCTTAAATTTATATTTAACCGTCGATTGTTATTTACGCTTTATTCTTCTTACTGAATTTTATTTTTTGAAAACATGATCATCTAGCGGATGTAAGAATTAAGATGAACAGTTCAGATCTTTGATATCACGTTTTGATATTTACTGTTAACTGAAATATGAGTTGATGTCATATATATAGTTTGTAGAAACTTAATAAACATCAAGTAATATTTTCACTAACCGTAAAACTCTGAACATAATATCAACGATCAAAACCGTTCATCTTCCTGCATCCTCTAATAGATCATGATTTCAAAAAAGAAAATCCGATAAAAACAAAATTTGATGAGAAAAATGAAGTGTAAATGTAAATAAAAATCAACGGTTAAATTTTGATCTATGATTTATATGATTATAATGGCGAATTTCAAAGTTAAGCTCTTCACGAAAGTTGTAAAATTTGTCATTATGAGCGTTTATATATTTTTTTTCTATATTTTTTACACTTCTACATTAATTAAAAAATATTAGATTTTGGGCAAACTAAAT
Organism: Pyrus communis; assembly: GCF_963583255.1. Lineage (NCBI taxonomy): Eukaryota > Viridiplantae > Streptophyta > Magnoliopsida > Rosales > Rosaceae > Pyrus > Pyrus communis. The sequence goes on along the minus strand of NC_084805.1, from coordinate 20,677,363 downwards.
GGTGTAAAACAAAGTAGCAATTACCATTGGCATACCATACCAACCAAACTATTTGGTATACCAAAAATTTGGTACGGTAATAATAATAGATTTTGCCGTACCAAATATTTGGTATGGTAATTGGTACAGAGGTTTTGGTACGGTAATGTACCAAAACCACCAACTGCCTGGCGCGTCTTACTTACCGATATCTAATTTGTAGAGACCAATTTGGTAATTGTGTTCTTCTGCATGCAGACAACTGAAGGAACTCCTTGAACAAAATTTTCTGATATTCCAGGGTTTGTTTACCCTGCGTCATGTAATATTAGTTAACTTTTTTTTTTTTTTTAAAGAAAAAATTAGGGGACAGTTTGAAACTACTACGTACAATAATTTTAGGAAGGAAAAAGTTTCTAAATCGATTGAGACACGAGGGTGAACAGTCAACGCTTTGTCCACTAGGATATTAGATTACAGGTATATAGTATTAGTTAACTAGAGATGACACAAAACATAGTAATTGAAAGTTGAAGTCTATAATGTAACCGGGAAAAAAAAAATAGAAAAAATATTCCTCACAAACTTTGAGTATTTGCTCAATTATATAGGGTATATAACTGCAGGGTCCAATAAACAGGGTTTAGGGTTTATGGTTATAACAGGCATGCAAAAGTTTTGCAACTAAAGACCTTTTAGTTTTAAGGCTGCGCTGCAGTATCACATTTTGGGTACAAAGATATAAAAACCAAACCTTGTGCCTGTCGATCATCAAAATATTAAAAACTTAATAGGTATCGGCTGTTAGTTGCAGTCCTTGGAGATTTTATGTAGTGACTGTCACACTGTTATGTCTTGTTATTAATTTACTTGTGTTAACATGCATGTATTTATTTATAAATATTATACCCTAGTGTATGATATATCAACTATATATAATGTCCACTCTATTATACACGTGACATGTGTCACCGTTATTTACACTAAAAAATTGCTTACTACTGCATCCTTTGCTTAATATGTTTCAATGAGAAATCTCCTAAACCCTTATCCGTACATAAATGAAGATATAAAGTATTTAACCTAAAATCAGGGAGTATTTAACCTAATTAAGACAATCATTCTACACATCATGCATGATATATATATATATTCCAGTCAAATGGGACTTTCAGTCGTATACCATGAAATTCAACTTTTTTTTTTTCAGAGTAATGCATGTCGTGTAAAAGGTTAGCACACATCCAATACTATAAACGTTCAAACTTTGAAGGTCGTAGTTAATGCTTCCCCGTCAAGCCTTACTTTTCAGTCCTCAGTTGCGAAGCAAGCAAATGAATTGATCAATTCTCAACTTTATCACTAGGTCAATTAATTAATATTACCTTATTCCATATAATATTGCGAGATATTCCATGTATATATAGTTAAATACAATGTATAATAACGATCGAAATGACACGGAATTTTCTGAGGTGATTTTACATATATATGTATTTTTTTTTTTTTTTTTTGAAACCCAGTTTCTGCTTGTAATTGTATGACTCATTCAATATCTGGTTTTTTGACACAATAGTCAAAACAAAGAATAGCTTCATAAAATATTATTGGAAAATTCAATTCAATTCATAATATAAGTTGGTCCATATATAGAGAGCTCTATAGTCCTCTATAATTCATTCATTCGTTCTCCATCTCCTTGTTTGCATTGCATACAGAGAAAGAAAGAAGAACGAAAAAAGAAAAATTACTAATTGCCAAACAAGGAACAACATGAAGTTTTTGAATATGCTTTTGGTGGCAATGGTAGTGGTGTTTCTTGTGAACATGCACTCACACGAGGCCTGTAGAGTTTTGCAGGGGAAAGAGAAACTCATGATGATGAAGGAGGATGTTCTGCAAATTAGGGATAGGGGTACTACTGTCACATACAACTTCCCTATCAATTTGATTATCAAGCAAGTACTGCAGAAGGGTTCTGCCCCACCCGGTGGTTCAAATCCGACCAACCCTTGAAGTCGTAACAAATTAATAAGACTCTACAAAGGCAGGATTGTTGCATGTCATGGCCAGATGACGAGTACAATACTCACATAAAAAATGATGTCGACGAGTTTATCCTGCAAAGAGGGCCACATCCGTCCACATATAAAATTTTAACCATCAACCAAAGATATTTTCTTTTTTCTTTTGCAAATAATATGCAAATAATTTTATATTCTTTCTAATGAATAATTAAGGAAAGACCTAACTGTTGGTTTTTCGGTTTAGCTTAATAAGTTGTGTAAGCTATAAAAAATTGTGTATTAGCTTATCAATGTATATGAGTTTGACAGAATATAATACAAATGACTGAAAAAATCTTTATTTGATAATGTATTTCATTTTTACACATTTTTTGTATGTGATACGATGTAACTTATACTATATATGTTTGTAAACATTGTATTCTTTTAAGGGACAGAAAAAATGATAAAACGAATTTATTTTTCTTCTCTATTTTCCTTTAACAGTGTGGTTTTATTATTGGGTTTTGCTTTTGTTGTACCCCCTGCGGTATCCGGCTTAACTTTGCCTTTAGGGAGGTTGGCTCCCTTTCTTTCTAGGATGAAGCTATATTCCTTTTATGGTTTGAAAAGCTTTAAATGTGCTTAACCTATTTAGGATTTCATTTGTTTTCGGGAAAGGAAACAAGCCTACGACAAACAGTATATAAATCCAGGGCTTAGTATTCTCAACACAGCAACGTATAATTTCCTTGAGTGCTTGGCTTTAGGATTCTTCCATTGTTCTTGTGTTTGTTCACTGCAACAACTGAAGGAAGTAGATTAATGCGACCAGAAGTAAGTCCAACAATGCCTAAAGTGTTCTCAACACAGCAACGTATAATTTCCTGTAGTGTACGCTTTAACTTATTTCAATGATCAAGATGTCTAAAGTAAGTCCAACAATGCCAACAACTGAAGGAAGTAGATTAATGCGACCAGAAGATCCCATGCCCACCAGTACAGAAAAAGTACCAACCTCGTAATAATGGAGCTAATCCTAAGAAAGCCCCAAAGCGTGATTTGAATAAAAGCTTCAATGAAGAAGCAAATTGAGTAAAGAAGGAAAATTACGCTACCAAGAGAATGATGGAGTTCGAGTTAAGCGTAATTAGGAGTTGAGAGTTTAATTTGTTGTATTTTCTTTGTTTGGTTATCCTATTATTATGTTACTTTTTAAGACATAATTTTTCTGTTATGGTAGTTACAAGGAGCTGACATGAATAAAAATTTACTTGTTATCTTATGTAATCGATTTCATATATCTATACATGATATGGAGTTAAATAAGATTTTTACATAATGTTGGAATTCAACACATATACAGCAGATGCTAGCCTTTTTCTCTGCCTGCAATCCCAGAAAACTCCCACCCGAGTAGGCAGGTGCCTAGTGGGGGACCCCAAATTTTTTTTTATTATATATATATAAGTGTTATTAATATTTTAAAAATCTTGTTCTACACTTTTTAAAAGTATATATTTTTTTTCAAATATAGAAAGTTTGGAACGTACTCCACTAAAATTTTGGAATGCCAATAACAATTTATATATATATATATATATATATATAATTTTGTAGTTTGAGTAAAATATCTCAATATGAAATTATAAAATAAAAAAAATTTGGAATTTGTTGTGCAACTTTTGGCCTCGGGAAGGGCCGAAAGGCCCAAAATATTTTTTAAGTATGTGTATATAATATATATATATATATATATATATATATATATATATATATATATATTTAGAGTTTGAATTTAATAAAATATTTAAGTATAAAATCATATATTTTCAATGATACTTGATTGCACTCCAAATGCTAGTCACAAAGATCAAATGTCTCTTATAATAAGGTGTGTGGATGTTAAAAAAAACTCCAATAAATGTTGAAGAATTCTTTTTGGAAGTTTTGAATGTACATGACTCAATAGGACGTGCACTATTTGATGTGCTTTTAGGTGCATTGAGCACTCTTGAACTTGATGTTGATGACATAAAGGGACAAAGTTATGACAACGGTTCAAATATGAAAGGAAAAAACAAAGACGTGCAAAGCAGAGTACTTGAAATAAATCCTAGAGCATTCTACACTCCATGTGGCTGTCATAGCCTTAATCTTGCACTTTTTCATATGGTCAACTGTTGTCCTAAAGCTATGTCTTTGTTTGGAGTGGTACAACGTATGTATACATTGTTCTCATCCTCAAAAAAAGCAATGGAAAGTTTTTACATATCATATGCAAGGAAGTCACACCCTCAAACTGTTGTCACAAACTCATTGGGAAAGTCATATTGAAAGTGTTAAACCCATAAGAGAAAGTGCTCAACAGATAAGAGACGCTTTGATTCACTTGGCAAATACTAGTGAAGATCCTAAGTCAAAGAGTGAAGCCGAATCCCTAGCAATCCATGAGCTAAACTATTTTGAGTTCTTGTTAGGTATGGTTATTTGGCATGAATTGTTGTTTGCTATTAATACTGTTAGCAAAACTCTTTTTGCTACCTAAACCCTTACTTTCATTTTCTCAGTTTTAGCCAATCTACGCATGCATGACGTTTTTGGTGATAATTTGACTTTCCGGATGAGTTTTGATGCAAGGCCAATTGGAGAAGGAAGCTAAAAGGCTGAAGATCGTTGTATCCAAATTTCATAATTTTCCATGGAGCCATGCATTCTAGTTTTACAAATCAATCCATTGTTTTCCCGTCAGAATTGCGCAGCTGTAGGAGAATGAAGATTTGAAGGCTTTCTCGATTTTTCCTAGTGGCATGCGATATATTTCTGGAAAGATAAGAGATAAAGCTACATTTCACATATTTTTACAGAATTTTTCAGATGATAAATCAACCCCCAAATCTAGCGTGTAAGACAGATGCCGTGTTTCCCAAGTCAAGAAGGATTCTTTCCTAGTTTGTGTCATTAATTGTTTTGGACTTTGTTTTGTTTTAGGAGAGTTTCTCCCATACCTTTTAGGATTTTTCTAGTATAAATAAGTGCCCTAAGCTCTCTCTAAGATCCATCCATCCATCCATCCACCCCACATACCCATGTTACCACACAACCATTACACCATTCACTATCTCCACAATAAGTGAAGAAGAGCTTGGGGACGTGCTTTGCCATGGATTCCGGGTTCTATCTTTCTTTTATTTTTATTTCTGTGTGTCACTAAGTTATTTTCTAAGGTTTATGATGAAGCGATGACATGAATATTTGCGAAGTACTTTGTTGATTATTATCCGATTATATGCCATGTTATATTCTTAATATTTGTGGGTATTTTATTCTAGATTCAAATTTCTAATGACTGATCACCTTTAGGAATTTTGCATCTAGATATTTAGATAAATCTATGAGGATGACCAATCAATTAGGTTTATTAGAACTAAGATTAAGAAGAGTAGAAAAACTAGTGAGGATGACTAATATCAAGCTAGTCCTACTTGGTTGACATGATTCTTCTACGCTTAATGGGTTTTTATGTGTTTAATTGTATGCCTAACCAATATGATATAATTATCATGTAGAGATACAAGAGTTGATGTCTGATCACGGATTAATTCATACCTTAGAAAGAACAACCTTTATCATTGGCATGGTAATTGGATAGTAGTTGGCTCTAGGCAAAGTAAATAGGATTGTTATTGGTGGATTCATAACCTTAGCTTTTCTTGTGTCGTGTGTTTATTTTAATTCATTGTCTTCTATTTTTCGTGTTAATTTTAGTCTTAATCAATTATTCAATTCAATATATCCTTTGTTTGTTTAATTAAGTCTAGCGTGATTAATCGGTTAAATTGGTGTTAAAGCAATCCATGTGGGATCGACCTCGTATTTGCATATATTACTACAATTGATTCGTGTGCTTGCGAGTTTAATTTGGTTTAAATTAATCTATTATTTAGGTTAGTTTAAATATACATCAGTAAAATTCCCGGGTCTTGCATCCAGTGGGAATATGTAACTCTCAGGCAGGGTTTGACCGTTGTACCAGCTTGAAATAAGCTTCTTCATTCCCTCAATATGTATCTAGCCTCACAATGGTTGAAGAGGAAAAATAGTTCACATATAAAGCTGAGAAATTGCCCTTCAAACTTACCTATGATATAAAGTCAACCATCCATATACTCCAAATTTTTTATATCAATTTGGAATAAAGATAATGTTTTATCTGTATCAATTGACTTAATAAAGGATCACAAAATGCAAACAATCTTGTAATTAAATAGAAGACATAAACAATATTTTGATTGTGCTCCAAGGCTAGCAAGGCAATGCTCGACATTGTTGAGAAAGAATCTCACATTGATGGAAAAAGAGAATCTTGCGTGGGCTTATAAGAGGTTGAGCTACTTTTCATATTGCCAATTGGCTTTATGGTGGAACCCCAACTTTTTTCATGGTATCAAAGTAAATTGTCTCACGTGTGAAGCTTAACGGTCACACGCGCTCCACCTAACCCCGTTTGTGTTGTCCACATGTTTCGCTTGAAATTCACCACACGAAAGGGGACGTGTTGAGAAAGAATCTCACATTGATGGAGGGGAGACCTTACATGAGCTTATAAGAGGTTGAGTTACTCCTCATATTGCCAATTGGTTTATCAACCCCAACTTTCTTCAGACATTAAGGCCAAGTCACTGCACATAAAAGGAAAAAAAGAAAAAAAAAAAAAAAAAAAGAGAATTTGAAGTCTCGATAGTCAATAATTTGTCTGGAAAAAAAAAAAAAAAAAACCGAATTCTTGACTAGCTTTGAGTATGGGGTGTGCTATCCACACACCCCATTTTACCTCTCACACACCTTTTAATAATTTATGTCCATTGATCTTCTACAATTTATCTGATTCGACAGCTGAAAATTAAAAAGATGTGTGAGAAGTAAAATGGGGTTTGTGGATATCACACCCCTTAAGTATTTGCTCAGTTATACAGGTATGACCACCTCCTTCGGCTCCACCCAGATCAATCACGCGGAATGTTGTTACTGCATTCTATATTTGCACAAACATTTTCCTTTTCACAACAAACTTTAAATGAGTATTGAGAATCTTGTTATTTGCCTATGGCGGATGGGAGAAGATTAAATGGTTGTGATGGACTCCATCGGATTTCAGCGGGATGCAGATGGGAGGTGGGCAAAGCGTTACATGTTTTATGATGCGATTGTTATTTACGGAGACACACTGCATTAGTGTACCAAGTGTAACTTGACATATCCACGACTAATTAGAAGATTTCAGTACTAGGAGATATGGTTGTAAACGCTTGTATGTGTTTTTTTGTGTTTATATTTCTTTGTTTTGCCCCATGATAGTGTTCGGGCCGCACATCTTTTGATGATGCTTTTGTTACTATAATGCTTATGCTTGACTTTCAAATGAAACATTTTAAATAAATGTTCTTTGAATAATCTCATGGTGCTTGAATAAAATGTCTTATTACATTCTATTCGTCTCAAATCTCATACTACGTAAAGAAGAAAATAAGATATGTGTAATAGAATTCGTCTATTTTCTTATTTAAGTAGAGTGTGCTGCACGCAATACAAAGACAACTAGGGTTTTTCCCCTCTACTTATTCTGCACGGTAGACCCTATATTATATAACATAATATAGGTTTCTTCCCCTCTACTTTTTCTGCACAGTAAACACTATATTATATCACAGAATCTGATGTATCTTATTAGGTTGGAATTTCTGTAGTTATTGTTAATCATTCAAACAAATGATTAACGATCTGTAGCCACGCCGAGTAGTGATCTAGCCACGGCATTATTAGGGTATGCATCGTGTGGAGGAGGTGGAGTAGTAGTAGTGTGCCCGGCAAAGTGCCTTTTAGGGTATGCATGGTGTGGAGGAGGTGGAGTAGTAGTAGTGTGCCCGGCAAAGTTCCTTTGGTTGATGGTTGTATCGGGAAGATCAGCATGCCTAGGGATCGGCCCATTAGGTCCACGGGGAGGAGTATTGCCCCTCTGCTTCGAATCCATCAACACGATGTTTTTGTTCACGATCGTTATCGACTTCAAGTTTTCTTTCTCATCATGCCACATCCTGCCTGCACTAGCCACATGCAGGTCCATACTCATGAGAAATACAACTGCTAGAACTGCGAGTAAAACATTAAGAAACCTCATGGTGATCTATTGATCTTGTACTTAAGGATATTAAACAAAGACAGCTAGCTTAATTATGAAGGATGTGTTCTGTGGAGGTTAGATACGTGTGTATTTATATGCACCAATCTGCATGACTTTCAACCTTTTTGTTTTGTGGAAAACATTAAAAATTGAATGGGTCAGAACAGAAGAAACGAGTTTGTTCTATGATAGTAGAATTCAAAGTAAAACTTTCAAATTTCTTAAGTTGGCATCTCTTTTTACATGTATTACCACGAGTCTTGCAAAGGAAGTTCTATATTTAATTGGGATGCATTTTGGGTCAAAGAAATCAAAACCAAACCCACAATATAAGTTTCTTTGCATTTACTATGTACTTTGCAATACCTTAACTTCGAAACCTACAACCGAGAAAGTGTCGCAAAAATATATATCTTTTTATGTTTACAAGTTACATGATGAATGTTGCAAATTTAAAAAGATATATCTCCGATAATTAAGCAGATTCCCTCATTTTTCACCCGAACGTTTGACCAAAATGTTAATGAAAACTTTTGGGTTGACTTGCTGATTGTATATTAGGACTTGAATTTCGTATATATCAAGTTTGAAGTCATGGATGTATATATAAAAGCGAAACTTGTATTAAGTATATATAAAAGCGAAACTTGCAATACATGTTGCAGTTTAACCCGCAATCTGGTTTGAGTTTTGACTTGTACCTCATTCTTCACGGCCAGCCAGTTTCTGCTTTAGCCGCACTAATTGCTTCGTCATATATTGAAAATGTTGGAACTCACCAAACCTGGTGGTACACTGAATCTTTACTTGGGAATGTGTGCATTTTGGTCTCAATTTTTGTCCGTGCTATGAATTTACACCACATTCTTTTTGTTGGTTGGAACTTCTGAAAAGACTTCACTTGTTGGGAAACGACTCGTGTTAGAACAACCCTTTCTAACACGAGCCATTTTATTGTTCTCAACACGGCATGAGATGGGAGCAAAGGAAAGATTCCGACTCTGTCCTTAGATGTAAAGTATCATTATCATACATATGGAGGAGTAAATACTCGGTGACGCTACAAACCTGGAAACCGGACTTGAAAATCATAGTAAACAAATCAACTTAAAATATAAAATGACACGGGTAAAGATTGATTAGTGCACAAGCAACAAAGCTTTATAACACATCGTTACATATATATTTGTATATAATACATATCTATGCCTGTTCTCTGGAAAAACAAAATATACAAATATATGTAACTCATGAATTCAACCTTAACTGCTTACCACTTTACTCACAGGTAAGGTATTTATCTCGGTCTGCTGTACAATCGGACTAGACAAATATGCTAGCAGCAATGACCCCGAAGAACCAATATAGACAGCGCTGCACATCAATCAGTACAATTATCAACACAAGTACAAGCAATAAGAATCGAGATTCACAAGCAAATGCTGCTCATAACTGCAGTATTGAAATCCAAGCTGTAGTGGAAAGGTGACTTTGTTATGATAGATCTCCATGTTTTCTTCTTAGGATGGTATATTTGGACGTAAAAAGTGTGCCAGCTCTCGTATGCAATTCGCGACCTGCGGATTTCTGCTGGCTCGACTGCCTTCAAAAGGGTTATTACATGCAACTCTCCATCCAATACAACGAATCTAAATGACGAGTACAATACTCTCTTGAAAAATGATGTCGACGAGTTTATCCTGCAAAGAGGGCCACATCCGTCCACATATAAAATTTTAACCATCAACCAAAGATATTTTCTTTTTTCTTTTGCAAATAATATGCAAATAATTTTATATTCTTTCTAATGAATAGTTAAGGAAAGACCTAACTGTTGGTTTTTCGTTTTGGCTTAATAAGTTGTGTAAGCTGTAAAAAAATTGTGTATTAGCTTATCAATGTATATGAGTTTGACAGAATATAATTCAAATGACTGAAAAAAATCTTTACTTGATAATGTATTTCGTTTTTACACATTTTTTGTATGTGATACGATGTAACTTATACTATATATGTTTGTAAACATTGTATTCTTTTAAGGGACAGAAAAAAATGATAAAACGATTTTATTTTTCTTTTCTATTTTCCTTTACCTCGAAAAGAGAAAAAGAAAACGGAATTCTTGACTAGCTTTGAGTATCTGCTCAGTTATACTGGTATGACCACTGCCTTCGGCTCCACATAGATCAATCACCGGAATGTTGTTACTGCATTCTATATTTGCACAAACAGTTTCCTTACCACAACAAACTTTTAAATGAGTATTGAGAATCTTGTTATTTGCCTATGGCGGACGCTGGGAGGTTAAATGGTTGTGATGGACTCCATCGGATTTCAGTGTGGGATGCAGATGGGAGGTCGGCAAAGCGTTACATGTTTTATGATGCGATGGTTATTTACCGAGGCACACTGCATTAGTGTTCCAAGTCTAACTTGAAATTTCCACGACTGATTAGAAGATTTCAATATTAGGATATTAGGAGATATGGTTGTAGACGCTTGTATGTGTGTGTGTGTTTTTTTCTTCATTTTTTTTTTTTTTTTTGTATATATCTTTGTTTTGCCCCATGATGGTGTTTCGGCAGCGCATCTTTTGATGACGTTTTTGTTACTATAATGCTTATGTTTGACTTTCAAATAAAACATTTTAAACTGTTCTTTGTATCATCTTATAGTGCTTGAATAAAATATCTTATTACATTCTATTCGTCTCAAGTCTCATACTGCATAAAGAATAAAATAAGATACTTGTAAAAGAATTCGTCTATTTTCTTATTCAAGTAGAGTGTGCTGCAAGCAATCCAAAGACAACTAGGGTTTTTCCCCTCTACTTATTCTGCACAGCAAACACTCTATTATATCACATTATATAGGTTTTTTTTCCCTCTACTTATTCTGCACAATAAACGCTATATTATATCACATAATTTGATATCTTATTAGGTTGGAATTTATGTAGTTATTGTTAATCATTCAAATAAATGATTAACGATTTGTAGCCACGGCGAGTAGTGATCTAGCCACGGCATTTTTAGGGTATGCATCGTGTGGAGGAGGTGGAGTAGTAGTAGTGTGGCCTGCAAAGTTTCTTTGGTTGATGGTTGTATCGGCAAGGCCACCAGATCTAGGGGTCCTCGGATTAGGTCCATGGGGAGGAAGAGCGCCCCTCTGCTTCGAATCCATCAACACGATGTTTTTGTTCACCGTCGTTATTGTCTTCAAGTTTTCTTTCTCATCATGCAACATCCTGCCTGCACTAACCACATGCAGGTCCATACTCATGAGAAATACAACTGTTATAACTGCGAATAAACAATTAAGAAACCTCATGGTGATCTATAAATCTTGTACTTGTAGATATTATACAAAGATAGTTCGCTTAATTATGAAGGATGTGTTATGTGGAGGTTAGATACGTGTGTATTTATATGCACCAATCTGCATGACTTTCAACCTTTTTCTTTTGTGGAAAACATTAAAAATTGAATGGGTCAGAACAGAAGAAACGAGTTTGTTCTATGATAATAGAATTCAAAGTAAAACTTTCAAATTTCTTAAGTTGGCATCTCTTCTTACATGTATTACCACGAGTCTTGCAAAGAAAGTTCTCTATTTAATTGGCATGCATTTTGGGTCACAAAGAAATCAAAACCAAACCCACAACATATGTTTCTTTGCACTTACTATGGACTTCGCATTACCTTCACTTCGAGACCTACAACCCAGATAGTGTCGTAGAAATATATATCTTCTTATGTTTACAGGTTACGTGATGAGTGTTGTAGATACAGAGATATTTATTTCCGATGACAAAGCAAATTCCCTCATTTTTCGCTCGAACGTTGGACCAAAATGTTAATGAAAACTTTTGGGTTGACTTGTTGATTGTATATCAAGACTTGAATTTCGTACATCTCAAGTTTGAAGTCATGGTTGACTTGCTGATTGTATATTAGGACTTGAATTTCGTATATCTCAAGTTTGAAGTCATGGATGTATAAAACCGAAACTTGCAATACAAGTTGCGGTTTAACGCCACAATCTGGTTTGAGTTTTGATTTATACCCCATTCTTCACGGCCAGCCAGTTTCTGCTTTTGCCGCACTAATTGCTTCGTCATGTATTGAAAATGTTGGAACTCACCAAACCTGGTGGAAAACTGAATCTTTACTTGGGAATGTCTGCATTTTGGGGTCAATTTTTTCCCGCGCTACGAATTTACGCTACATTCTTTTCGTTGGTTGGAACTTCCGAAAAGACTTCACTTGTTGGGAAAACAACCCATGTTAGAACAACTTGTGTTTATAACATGAGCCGTTTTATTGTTCTCAACATGGCACGAGATGGGAGCAAAGGAGAGAGTCCAACTCTGTCCTTAGATGTAATGTATCATTATCATACGTATGGAGGAGTAAATAGTTGGTGACGCTACAAACCAGGGAACCGGACTTCAAAATCATACTAAACAAATCAACATAAATGTAAAATGATACGGGTAAAGATTGATTAGTGCACAAGCAACAAAGCTATATAACACATCTTTACATATATATGTGTATATAATACATATCTATGCCTGTTCTCTGGAAAAACAAAGGATACAAATATATGTAACTCATGAATTCAACCTTAACTACTTACCACTTTAGTCACAGGTAAGGTATTTATCTCGGTCTGCTGTGCAATCGGACTAGACAAATATGCTAGCAGCAATGACCCCGAAGAACCAATATAGACAGCGCTGCACATCAATCGGTACAATTATCAACACAAGTACAAGCAATAAGAATCGAGATTCACAAGCAAATGGTGCTCATAACTGCAGTATTGAAATCCAAGCTGTAATGGAAAGGTGACTTTGTTATGATAGATCTCCATGTCTTCTTCTTAGGATGGTATATTTGGTCGTAAAGTGTGCCAGCTCTCGTATGCAATCGTGACCTGCGGATTTCTGCTGGCTCGACTGCCTTCAAAAGGGTTATTACATGCAACTCTCCATCCAATACAACGAATATGCTGAGTTGCATGGGACCTGTCTTGGTATACTTGACTCCTTACACCAACGGTTTTAAGCCATGTCATATCTGCAGTACATATCATGTGGAAGCAACATAAGCAAAAACTTCCATAAAATTATCACTCAAAGATCAAATTAATAACAACGAGGAAGAAATTCAAAGGACATAAATTAGGGGCAGATGCATACGTCCAAGGAGACATCAATAAGAATACACAAAAGCGCACTTAAAAGTATGTGATCCCATATAATAGCATTACTTGTATTAAGCTACAACTGATAATCCCATAAAACCTTGCATCTCTCAACATTTTTTTTTTTTGCATAAGAATGATAAACAAGAATTTCCCTCCTGTAAACCGCAATAGAAAAGTAATCTAAAACATCAAAGCGTTATGTGTCGGTAGAACCTGTGTCATTTACGTCATAAATTTAAATTAGCATAACCATCCAAATTAAGTCATCGCATATCCCTCAAATGATGAAACTTTGGAACTTTTCTGTAAACAGAATAATAAGTTTTTGTTAGGGTTGTTTATCTGTAATGGGAATGAAAAGAAGGGGAATGGATTCCCTTCATGACTTCCCCGCTTCTACTTGCATGTAATCAGTAATGGATTATCTAAAATACGTAATGGAACAACCCAATTTCAGCAATTTGAGTGTTAATCCAATTCCCTTTCCTTAAATTTTCGCATTCCGTAGTTAAGTGATTCCTTATTTTCCCATTATTGATAAGTAAACAAGCCCTTAATTCAATATAAATGAACACTGGAAGATTTCAAGATCAGCCTTCTGCTTTCTCCTTATGGTGCAAAGTATAAGTACTAACAAAATCATGCCAAATCAGAGTAAGTTCAAGACCTTCCCCTCTCCTAGTTGTTTCATTCCGAAAAAATCCAAGAACAAAACTAAAGTGGAGTCATATATCATATACGACCAAAGCCACCTAACAACTTCCACCAATCGGAAAAGCCCGGATATTCTTACAAAAATCATCAAGAGCTACTATTAGCACATTAGAATTCAAAATCAAAGCGAATTTGGATACTTTCAGGCTTAAGCCAGATCACTCTCTCTCACACTCGCGCGCGCGCACGCGCTCTCACACACAACACATGTTTTGCCCATGGTGCATGGAAACAATGGCCAACTCAATCCAATTTCTATACCCTAATTATTGTGTGGAAGCCCACAACAACGGATTGCCAATGGACGGGTCACCAACAGGTCCCATACACACAAGTCAGTATTGCCGATACTCCCCTCACTTTAGCCACCCGGAAGCAACAGGTATGGGATTTTACCAAAAGGCCTAGACAATATGTGTGTGTGGTACCATTGCTTATAAAGCACTACACGACTCTTCCTCTAGCCAATGTGGGACTCAAATGTCGCTCTAATCTAAGCCACCAAACTCCAACAATCTCCATGTTGGCGTGATTCGAGCCATGTCCAAATTGATGTCTCACTATCTTGGCGTGATTCGAGCCATGTCCAAACTCCAACAATCTCCATCTTGACCACATGCACTAAATTCCAAATGAGCTCTTCAACTTCGAATATTATGAATGCCACTAATACCAAGCGTTGTCTGGGCTCTGATACCAATTGTTGTGCAAAAGCCCACAACAACTGGTTGCCAACGGACTTGTCATGGATCCCACACACACTAGTCGGTATTGTCGATCATCACCCCACTTTAGCCACCCGGAAGCAACAGGTATGGGTTTTACCAAAAGGCATTGACAATGTGTGTGTGTGGTGGCATTGCTTACAAAGCACTACACAACTCTTCCCCTAGCCAATGTGGGACTCAAATGTGGCTCTAATCTAAGCCACCAAACTCCAACACTAATTTCATCGCTCCATTCACGACAAACTTCTTCAGGAATGTCCCTAAGTGGGTAGTTGCTCTGGTCTAGATCATCTTAGCAACTCTGCATGCTGATTTCTCTCCTTCCCCAAGTTACAGAAAAGCGTACAGTCCCTGCGTGATCTAGTCACACTAGCATTTCGAACCCTATGTCCCAAATTACGGAAAAGACAAGTTTTGGGCAAACTCTCAGTCAAAATTCCGTTAATCAATAAAAATAAATTCCACACCTGGTGAGGTATAAGAAAATGTAATATGTATCTATACACCAGAACATGAGGCAGCACCAAGTATTCCTATCTTGATCACACTTTTAGTTCATTCGAAAACGACTGTTACCCACTAAACTAAACTCAATTAACATCCAATTCAAACAGATCCAATAATGACGTTCACAATGCAGAACAAAAAAAACTTCAACTTGGAGCATCGTAGAGATATTTAATGCTAACACTAACCTTAGATTAGCATGAATAATCTCAATCTAATTGGAACCAATTGTCACTAGCTGAACATATCAAACAATGTTACTTCAAGCCCAAGCTCAAACACAAAAACTAAAGAAAATGGAAAAACTACCTGAATATAACATTCCGATCAAGCATGAAAACAGCAGGTCCACCGCAATTATCACCATCTTCAAGGACAACAATTTTGCCCAGTCTCACCTTCTCCCCTGCTTCCCACATATCCCCAACTTCTCTCCACGTACAACCACCATTCCCATTCTTCAATTCCATCACCACAGCATCTCTGTAGTGCTCATCCACAGGAAAAACCCCTAATATTGTTGTGTAAAAGTCCATTTGTAGGGTGATATGGGAGATAATCCAAAAGATTATTAATTTATCATGGCTACATGTGTAAAAACCCGTCTTTAATTTTACGATTTTATTAATTTTAAATGAGTGAATCGAAGAAAATAACTCTTGAGGCAAAATTGTTGACTATAATATCGTGACGTATATAAGCTATTATTATACCATATTCTCGAAGTACTCGATGATACGAACGTGTGGGCACAAACGAAATTGAATTTGGAGCTGTAACGAAGATTAAATCACCGAATACCAAGGGCAAATTGGTAATTTCGTATTGGGAGGATTTTTGAGTTTTTCTTTGTGAGCCACGTGGGGCCCACACCCCACTCCTCCCTTGTCCTCATGTCTCCTTCCAAAAATCTCTATGACCCCCTCTTACAGCCACCTCACTTCTTCTCTCTCTAACCCATTAAGTCTCTTGGTTGTCCTCTCATTTCTTTTTCTCTCTCTCTCTCTCTCTCTCTCTCTCTCCCACTCAAACTCTATTTATCTCTCTCTTTCTCATCTTTGTAACACAAAGGACTGGCGTCCCATCGCCATTTTTCCATCTCCGGCGAGCACCAGTCGAACCACCCATTTTCTGTAGGCCTTGCAACAAGCCACCAGCAGCCTTGAGGCTCTTTCAACAGCCCTATATCTCTCAATCTCTTTGTAAACACAGAGGTAGTGAGCTAATCTCGACCACCATCACCTACCCATCATCACCATCACCACCCCAGTGAGTTTCAGGACACTGCACCGCCATGTTTCTCTCTCTCTCTCTCTCTCCTCCTCACCTGTTATCTCTCTTCTTACCATTAGTGTAGAAATGAACTATAAACGTCGTCGTCAGTGCCATATTTCCCGGCAAGTTTCTTGAGTTTTCGACCAGGGTAAGCCTCGGGGTTTTGTAAGTCACTTCTCTTTTGTTGTTGGATTAGATGGTGGCCTTAAATACTTGTTTTGGTGAAGCGTAGCATAAAATAGACTTGGGGAAGAATTTTCTCATTGTTCTGGAACTTGGGACCGTGACCATTAAGCCACTTTTAAGGTTGGTTTGGTATTGTTGTGCTTTGAAAAAAAAGCTGTTTTTGCTGTGCTGTGAGAATAAGCAGCTATGAATTAAAGAAATGATAAAGAACTTTCCACGTATGCTTTTAAATATTACATATTTGTTTAGTTTCCACGTATGCTTTGATTTTAAGAATTAGTGTATTAACGGAATTTATGAAATTATACAACATCATACGGGATGCACAAGTATGCATGTTATTATTGATGCCTTAATTGGAGTTACGGTAATGAATATCATTGCATTGATTAGAATTATCGATTCATCGTGGCATGATCATATTTACATTATCTGCTCATTATGTGCAACATTGGTGTTAGTACTCGCCCAGAGCCAGGGCCAGTCTTTCATGTGTATGTTCACATCGCACTGTACGCTTACTTTGGATCCATTGTAGGTGCCATCTATGTCCTATATTGCTATAGGCAATTAGGACTCATATGTGATGCGCATAATGCCAGTCTTCACGTGATTGTAGTGCTATAGCGTAAATCACTATTACACCCATATTTGTTTATGTCATAATATATTTGCATGAACTCATGTGCCAGCATATGTCGATGAGCACTTAATATGATATGTTTGTTTATATGAAATTATGTGATTACTGGACGTTATATGTTAATTTACAAAATGTCGTGACATATTGCATTATTGAGATATTGCTGGCTACGGTAAGTATTTTCATACTATACATAGTATCTTATGTTTGGAAACTATACTTGTTTTACAGCGAGGGGTTATTACATTTTCGAGACGATTTTTACAAAGTTTTATTTTTAGGTCCACTTACCCTTGTTTTTCGCTCCTCCAGGTTTTAGTAGAAGATTTTTCATGTCGACGAGGATTCTTGACAAATCTTGGTATAAGCGATTACCTTCGATGGTATAATTCTTATCCTACCTTAACTGTACTTTACTTATGCTCTGACATCACGTATGAAATGAGTTTATTTCCGTTCACTAGCGCACTCTTTCATTTAGGCACTTTTAGGTTTAAATTTACTCACATTTTCCACCTCATTACATTTTTATGACTTCGTCACCTTCTGGGTGTCAGTCAACACAGCTCAATTCGGAGTCCAAGTAGACAATTCGTGTTTGGGTGTGTCAATATGCCTAGCTTATTCCTTGTGCATATGCCTTCTAATAAAACTTATACAAATTTCCTTCCAAACTACTAAGTAATCTTCTGCTAATTTCTATTTCTTTTATCCTTATGTATTTTATTTTTTATTATCAAAGGGATTAATCTTAGGTATTCTAATTTGATTATTTGTGCTCAAAGTTAAATTTTCTAATTTTGTAATAAAGGTGGTGGTAGTGATAAACATGTGTTATGCAAAGCTTGATTAATTTATGCTATTTGTTCTTCAACTTGATCTAATTTTTCAGCTAAATTTAAAACTACTTGGATGATTAAATTATTTTGTCTAATTGAAATATTACTACTAGCTACTTGTGATGAAAAATCAATTAAATCAACTAGTTCCTTATTTAATATCTAATTCCTTCAAAACTTGGATATATATTCTATTAATTCAGGAATCGGCCATTAAACTAATGATTTATCTATTTTATTATGTAACTTTTCTATTTGCTTAGTGAAATCTTTTTGTACTAATTGAACTTTTGAACTTCTAATTTTAATTGCTCTACTATTTCTAGTGACCTACTTTCTAGTTGCTTGGGCTTGCTATCTATGGTATCAATGAGCTTTTTTATCTCTCTCTCTTGCTAGGAAGTCTATGAATATTTTTATTATTATCTTCTAGTTAGACTGTAATGTGATTTATATTTTGTCTAACAGTTTTTTTTTAAATTTTTTAAAATAGTCTAATAGCTGGTTTAATAAATTATTATGCATAATATTTTCTAATTTTATATGTCCTGCTTGACTAATAAAAAGATCTACGATACTATTCGCTTGGGGATTTTCTTCACTATGTAGAATATGATTATGATCACCTAATGAAAAATAACAAACTAAACTATTTTGGTTTAGGGTGATTTGTCTTTTTTGTTATTTACTAGTTTCTAAATTAAGGTAATCTATCATAAACTACAGATTACCATTCTCTAAAGTTATCGCTAATGGTTCTTAAAAACTCTCTTTCTTCTCTCAATGACTATAAAGTATAATCAGTTGCTCTTTTATGCTGTAATACCTTATGCTGCACTTCTTTATCCTTACTGGTAAGAGTGGGGTGTTCAATAGAACTAAGATAAAACATTTGCTTCTTCATGTTTATTAATTTTTTTATTTATAAATATATGCTAATCTACTCTTCATGCTAGTTATAATAGGATGTCTAGGACAACAGATTCTTGATGGTTATAGTTGACAAAGTCTACAAAGACAATAATATACAATGTTCATTCAAAATAAACAAGTGTGTGATATCAGTTGTGTTGATGACTTCTGTCATCAAGATACTTTACTGTAATTATATTATTTAAATATTAAACTAGGCTCTGATACTAATTTTGGAGCAAGGCCCGGTTAAATAGTCGGATGACCATTTTAACAACTAGATATAAAACCTTGCATATAGAACTCGACTTGTTTCAACATGATGGCTACTTGCAATGCAGGTATAAGACCACAAAGACTAAACTCAAAGGTACTGAGAACTTATTGGTATCCTAGTTAATGTCCAATTATTTGTCTGACAAACATTCAACTATAAAATAGTGCTCAAACAAAATATGATCATCAGTTTAGCAAGATAATAATATTATACCGACAATAGTGTGTTTTCTGTTTTAGATTGGAAGTCTATTTAAACAAACATACTAAAAGAAGAAAGGAAACTTAGTTAAGACCGGAGAAATTGCTTGAATATGTATACTTACTCTTTTATTGATATATAAAAATTTACAAAGGATGGAAGTTTACAAAGAATGAGTGTTTGCAAAGGATGCTACAAAACTATGGAAAGTTGGTTCTGTGTAGGTGTGTGTTCGGCTGTGTAGAGGTTTGTGTTTAGGCATTGTGTGTGAATGATGGAGAACCCCTTCATATATACAAGTATGATGGTGCTATGTTACAAAAAATCTTTTCAAAAAGATGTAATATTATTTAGAAAATATTAGCATTTAAGCCTGCGCCATGCCGCATGTTGTAAAACTATGTTATACGTATGAAATATATTGAAATCGATTTACATCCACAGTAGAATCTAAAAGTCATCCAAAGTGTTTTTGGAGATCACGAAATATAAATATCTGTGTAAATGTAGAAAATCTTAAATGCATTTGGGCACACATACCTTGGTATGCTACAACCAAAATAATATAAAGTGGCTAACCATATTTTTCCATGTACATTATGAACCGCTTGTTATCCAAAATAGCAAGCTTTATACAATAGATTCATTAGAATGGTTGATCAATCAACTTTTCAAAAAATTGACCCGAGTACAGTAGTATGTGATCTCACATCCCTATATATGCAACAAAATATATCGCAAGTCCTCAGATCATCTTTCATTGCATCCCTGAAGGGTAAAGTCATTCAAAAATGTATTCGGCCTAAAGCATAGTGTTTACCATACGTTGACATTTTAGTAGATGGGCTTTGCTCAAAAGAAAAAAATTATTCCTCGGTTTTTCAAATTAGACACTAATTTTTCAAGAAGCATGATAAGATAATGTCCTCGTATATATTGATTGTTTATTGATTATGTGATACTTATATATTGACTATTTGTGGTTCAATGTTTAGTCTCCAGAACAACAGACGCAACAGACGCAAGCGCATAAAAAAGCAGAGATGGTCAATGTAAATACAACCTGATCTAACCACATTGTGCAAAAAGAACTAAAAGCCCAATAAAACGTCAAAAGTTCTTGGACACAATCAGCCAATCAAATTCCCAAAAACCCAGTACAGCTATTAAAAACATCACATTCAAGACTTTACACCTGATGATTGGATCTACTGGAAAATTTAGCACAGCCAAAGAAAGAAAAAAATCTTGCAATTATGTACACACATATATCAAGTATGCTATTGCAATGCAAAGATGGAAGACGACTTCGTGTTCATTTGGAAGTTGAAATCGACTATTGGGTGCTCTGCCTCCAGAGCTTCAATGGAACATTGGTGGTCACCAACTCTCCTCCCTGAGTGTAATCAAAAAGCAAGCCGGAAAAAAATAAACCAAAAAAAATTACACATTACTAAATTTGTCTACAAAACCTCTACCTCAAGTGAGCAAACTCCCAAAATAATATGAAAATTAGCCAAATCCATACACCCTTCCAAACTACTAATCAATTCTTACATACAATTAACAATATGGGTTGTATATTTATATGTATCAACCATCCAAACTACTAATCAGAACTCCTAAAAGACTCTGATCATTTCAACTGAGTTCTTTTAGTTTCTGAGCTTACCCAAAACCCCAAATACAAAGTAACCAAAAAAACCCCCAAAAACTCGCACATAGATTCATCAAACCGCCAAAATATAAAAAACCCAGAAGCTAAAAGCAATAACCCAGAACTCACCGAAATCAAAACAAAGTTTGGAGGCGCCCAAAAAAACCAAATTGGGAAAGGATCAACGAAGAACTCACCGAAATCGAATCGAATGGAGAGAATGAACCATCAGGATATGAGGAATGCGGCAAGCCAGGGGCTACTATGAGCGAGTTTTGGGTTGTGGATTTCAGATTTCTCGTTCGGGGAAAGGAGGAGGATTCTAGGTTGAAGAAAGCAAGGAAGAGGGAGAAAAAGGAGGATGCCCAAAAAAGCAAAACGATTTCTATGTTTGATGGAGTTTGCAGCCAGTTGGAGGAAGATTGAAGCGGTGGAAAGGAAGCAACGCAATCGTGAGAGAAGAAAATTAAAAGCGAATGAAACCGTGAGAACAAGATTAAAGCGGTGGAAATGAGGATGAACAACGAGTTGAGGAGATAGAGCGAAGAAGCAGCGAAAACCCACGCGTCCCATTTTGTTCTCCGTTTGACAACAAAGCAAACTGGCAAAATTGAAATAATAGCAAAATAAGCGGGGGTAAAATCAGAAATACACTGTAGACTGAAGAGTGTTTCAGTCCATTTTCTCTTTTAGTATATACTAGTTATTGTGCCCGTACGTTGATGCGGGTTTAAAAGTGTATGGATAAAATTTGTAGAAAGTTTTACAGACATGTATGTGTATTCATTGTGTTTGCATCAAGGAACAAACATACAGGAATAAGAGATGGTTCAGTGTTGATCTGGCAACCGAGTAATTGTAACAAACAATGTAGTTGTAATTCAAAGGGTTAAGCTGTGCTGTAGAGTGAAAAAATGTTGATTCAAATGTGATTTTATGAAGAGTTGCAAAGTAAATTGATAGTTAACATGCAGGAAAGTGTTTATGTAATTAATATTTTACACAGGGGAGAAATGATATTGTTATTGTTAATAAATTAAATATTTAAGAAACAATTTTATCAAAGCAAATGAAAAATAGTGCTAGAACGGTGTACCTTAAAATGAATGATGATTGGAGGCCATGCTGTAGACAAAAACTGGTAATACTACAAAATAAGAATAAAGAAGGATAAGCTGAAATACAAAGTTACATTCAGATAGTGAGGAGTTTGGGAAAGGGATGAGCAGGAATAAATTTTTATGCATAGAATTGTTTCCAGACTGTATTTAGAATAGTCAGGGGAGGAAGCCAAACACAAAATCCCTTTTAGCCAACAAAGGCTCGACAAACCACCACAACCAAACCGTTAAGAGTT
The DNA here is from genome assembly GCF_963583255.1 of Pyrus communis. NCBI lineage: Eukaryota > Viridiplantae > Streptophyta > Magnoliopsida > Rosales > Rosaceae > Pyrus > Pyrus communis. The sequence goes on along the minus strand of NC_084805.1, from coordinate 20,654,687 downwards.
TCGTTCAAATCAACACAAATCCGAAATAAAAACTCATATACAACTGTTATAGAATCTACCTGAGTTCAATAGAATTTGTTTGACGGTGATCCGAAGGCAAGCCATGCCCAGACTGGATTGAAAAGTCGCCGGAAAGCCGGTCACAACTCTGCAATCGCAGACCGAAAAGGAGGGGAATACTCTGAAAACAAGGCAAACAATGACAACCCGACAAAACCAAAGCTTTAATTAAATGAAGCGTAATTCATTTTAAATTTGATAATTTCTTTCTTTCAGTTTTTGACCAATCAAACAAACCATCATCGGAGAAGGATCCAACACGAGGAAAAAAAAAAAAAAAAAAAAAAAAAAAAACCTTATATACCTTGATCGCAAACAGCTTGCAAGGTTGCAGACAGAAAGGCTAAAATTTGAACAACAACTTTTGCTGAAATCAAATATGAAAGCAGATCAGAAAGGCAGACCCAAAGCACGAAAAAGAATCAAACAACATACAATCAGAAAAGCAAAAAACTCACCAGAAAACCTTAGATCGTGTCCATAACTTTTCCTAAAACCAAAAATCAAACCGCATCACAAGCCACACCCAAACAACAACAAAAAATTGAAATCAGATACGGCAACAAACGCAAATAACTCACCAGATGACATACGCATGGTCACCAAGGGCAGAATCGTCCTTGTATCGTAGAAAAGCTGGAACAAAACGCTCAGGCGGAAAATTTTGGAGGGCATTTTAGTCCGCTCACTGTCCATGAACAGTAAACGCTGGTTTGGGTTTTAGTATAGAAATAATATAAGCATAGATATCTTGAGACTCGCTATTTTACTTGCTGCCATTAGCACTTAAAATCACAGCTCCTAATCAACTTAAACTAACACAACATCTAACTTAACAAAATCCAACAAGGTTGAAACTTTCCAAAACCACACCCGAGTCCGGAGCAAAACGGAAACAAATTCGATACCGCTCTATTACTTGCTTCCATTGCACCTAAAAGCAACGTTCCCAGTCAACTAAAACTAGCATAACAGTATTAACTTCCAAAATCAATGCAACCAAGTTCGAAACTTTCGAAACCCACACCGAAAACCCAATCACGAAAACAAAAGATCCCCCGTTTCCAATCCCATTATCTAAGTTTTCAGAACATTGGAACAAAAACCCAGAAGCAAAAAACAGAGAGTCGAAGAAAGAATGTTTTTTCAGTTTTAACTTTACCTTTAATATTAATATTAATTAAAATCCATGTAAGCATCGCATCCATGTCATTTAATGAATAAATAAGAATCCTTGGATGTTATAAAATCTAAAAGCTAATATTTGTCTCTTCATCCTATCCCTATATATAATATATAAAAGAAAAGCTGGCTAGCCCTATAAATATCCCCAACTTACCATTCATTTCATTTCACTAATTCCAATTTCCATCTTTCGTTTGCATTAGTACATACAGCTTGAGAGGGAAGGCAAAATTATTGTTTGCCAAAGAATGAACAACATGAAGTTTTTGAATATGCTTTTGGTGGCCATGGTGGTGGTTTTTCTTGTGAACGTGCGGTTGAATGAGGCCTGCAGAGTGTTGTATGATGGGAAAGAGAAGTTGATGAAGATGGAGTAGGATGTTTTGCATAAGCACTTCCCTATGGAGGATAGAATTATCAGTCAAATACTGCAGAGGGGTCCTGCTCCACCCGGTGGTCCAAATCCAACCAAACCTTGATAGATTTATATTCTACAACATTTAATTCATTATTTAATCATCTTGTAGTGATAAGTACATGATGCTGTGTTCCCTTGGAAAGTTGCGCAAGCTGTAATACTGTTAAATTAGCTTTGACAATGTACATGACTATATTTGACGGAATATGTATAATACAAAGTAATAAAGAGGAAATTCTTTCTTTCATTATTCTTTTCTGGTTTATTTATATTTTTCGTCCTGTAAGTAGAAGTGGACATCAAACTGACCAATTCAAATTGTAATGGGCAGTTTGATTCAGTATTCCTCATCAACAATGCAAACGGTCTTAAAATTGAACCAAATTTGCGTCGTTCAACCATAGTTTTGGTCCTCTAAAAATCACAACCGAACATCCGTTTCATATTGTAAACCGGCTGAACCAAACCACAAGACAATGAATTGGTTTAGTTTGGTTTCGCCCATGGTTTAATTTAAAACGAAACAAATGTTAATCATTATATAATATAATTAGTATGGTTACCAATTGAGGTGTGAAACCTATCCAAATCTGCCTACCCCTAACAACTTATACAAAAATCTTGAAAACATGCTCCCATTACGTACTACATCCATGTTAACATAAAACTGATCATATTTTCAATTAAGAAATCTTTCACTGATTAACACCAACATGTTCAATGCCAATTTCCTCCCTTGTGTGGAAAAGCGTCCATGGAATATTATTGATCAATAACTTTTAAGTATTTCTTCATGTTTACCCTTTAGCCCAGAACTGAGAAGGGAAGAAAAAGAGAATGAAAAGTAGTGGCATAGAAAGGGAATGCAACATCAAAAGAGTAAGCATAAAACGGCCTCTAAATCTCTATATACTCATATTACATATCTTACTGTTTGTTTACTCCCTCTCTCTCTCTCTCTCTAAAGCTATATTCCTTTTATGGTTTGAAAAGCTTTTTTGTCCTTTTTCTCCCGTTCTTTGTAGGATTAGCCAATTTGGGACATCCTTTGTTTTCCGGAAAGAAAATATGCCTACACCAAAACTCGTATAAATATAGGCTTATACTATTCTCAAGTTCTCAAGTTACCCCTCTTTAATTTTCCTTGAGTACAAATATAGCCATCTTCAATTGAACTTGTGTTTGTTTGTTGCGAAGTAGTGTGCACTTTAGTCGATTTTAGTGATCAAGATGTCTGAAGTGGGTTTAATAACCCCAACAACTTAAGAAAGCACATTAATGCGACCGGAAGATGTGCCATGCCCGCCAGCACCAATAAAGTACCGACCTCCTAATACGGGAGTTGATCCTAAGAAAGCCCCAAAACGTGATTTGAATAAAATTTTCAATGAAGTACGCAAATTGAGTTAAGAAATAATATGAGGGCTATCAAGAGAAGGATGGTGTTTCAAGTCAAGGTTATATATAACTTAGGAGTTTCATTCGTTATGTTACTTTCATGAATAGTATTTTTTTTTGGTTGCTTATTATGGGTACGCATGAAAGAGGAACTGATAACAGTTTTGAATAAAGATTTACTTGCTGTTTTATATGATGGGTTTGACATATCTATACATGTAAGAGAACCTCTAGAGTTGATTAAAATTTTTGCATATTATATATGTTGCAATTAAATTATTTGTCGTGGTAATGTTTGGTACCATGGCATGGAACTAGGGGTGGAAATTTTTACCAAATTACCGTATCAGCCGCCCTACCAACAGTACCATACCAAATTATTACCAAAAATTTGTACCAATTGGTAACGGTACGGTATTTGTACCGTACCATATTGTTTCGATACAGTACTGGTATCCAAAATCAGTACCAGTGGTATACCGTACCTACCAATATTATTAATATTATATTATGTATTTATTCATATAATTATTTGAGGGCAAAATTAATAAAATTAATAATAATTATTGTAGAAGTGTAAAAAATGTATAAAAAAAAAAGAAAAGTATACAATCACTCATAGTGACAAGCTTTACAACTTTCATGAAAAGGTCAGCTTCAAAATCCAACACTTTAATCCATAAACCTTAAATTTATATTTAACCGGCGATTGTCATTTACGCTTTATTCTTCTTACTGAATTTTATTTTTTGAAAACATGATCATGTAGCAGATGTAAGAAGATGAGCGGTTCAGATCTTTGATATCACATTTCGATATTTACGGTTAACTGAAATATGAGTTGATGTCATATAGTTTGTAGAAACCTAATAAACATCAAGCAATATTTTCACTAACCATAAAACTCTGAACATAATATCAACGATCCAAACCGTTCATCTTCCTGCATCCTCTAATAGATCATGATTTCAAAAAAGAAAATCCGATAAAAACAAAATTTGATGAGAAAAATGAAGCGTAAATATAAACAACAATCAACGGTTAAATTTTAATCTATGATTTATATGATTATAATGGCGAATTTCAAAGTTAAGCTCTTCATGAAAGTTGTAAAGCTTGTCATTACGAGCATTTATATATTTTTTTCTATATTTTTTACACTTCTACATTAATTAAAAAATATTTGATTTTGGGCAAACTAAGTGGCGTAAAACAAAGTGACAATTATCATTGGCATACCATACCAACCAAACTATTTGGTATACCGAAAGTTTGGTACGGTAATAGTATTAGATTTTACCGTACCAAATATTTGGTATGGTAATTGGTACAGAAGTTTTGGTACGGTAAAGTACCAAAACCACCCCTACATGGAACTGCCTGGCGCCTCTTACTTACCGATATCTAACTTGTAGAGACCAATTTGGTAACTGTGTTCTTCTGCATGCAGACAACTGAAGGAACTCCTTGAACAAAATTTTCTGATATTCCAGGGTTTGTTTACCCTGCGTCATGTAATATTAGTTTACTCTTTTTTTTTTTAAGAAAAAATTAGAGGACAGTTTGAAACTACTACGTACAATAATTTTAGGAAGGAAAAAGTTTCTAAATCGATTGAGACGCGAGGGTGAATAGTCAACACTCTGTCCACTAGAATATTAGATTATATGTATATAGTATTAGTTAACTAGAGATGACACAAAACTTAGCAATTGAAAGTTGAAAGTCTATAATGTAACCTGGAAAAAAAAAATCCTCACGAACTTTGAGTATTTGCTCAATTATATAGGGTATATAACTGCAGAGTCCAATAATACATGGTTTAGGGTTTATGGTTATAACATGCATGCAGAAGTTTTGCAACTAAAGACCTTTTAGTTTTAAGGCTGCGCTGCAGTATCACATTTCGGGTACAAAGATATCAAAACCAAACCTTGTGCCTGTCGATCATCAAAATATTAAAAACTTAATTGGTATCGGCTGTTAGTTGCAGTCCTTGGAGATTTTATGTAGTGACTGTCACACTGTTATGTCTTGTTATTAATTCACTTGTGTTAACATGCGTGTATTTATTTATAAATATTATACCTTAGTGTATGATATATCAACTATATATAATGTCCACTCTATTATACACGTGTCACGTGTGACCGTTAATTACATTAAAAATTGCTTACTACTGCATCCTGAGCTTAATATGTTTCAATGAGAAATCTCCTAAACCCTTATACGTACATAAATGAAGATATAAAGTAGCAATTAAAGAATAGTGTTCATAAAATCAGGGAGTATTTAACCTAATTAAGACAATCATTCTACACATCATGCATGATATATATTCCAGTCAAATGGGACTTTCAGTCGTATACCATGAAATTCAATTTTTTTTTTCAGAGTAATGCATGTCGTGTAAAAGGTTAGCACACATCCAATACTACAAACGTTCAAACTTTCAAGGTCGTAGTTAATGCTTCCCCGTCAAGCCTCACTTCTCAGTTCTCAGTCTGCGAAGCAAGCAAATGAATTGATCAATTCTCAACTTTATCACTAGGTTAATTAATTAATATTTCCTTATTCCATATAATATTGCGAGATATTCCATGTATATATAGTTAAATACAATGTATAATAACGATCGAAATGACATGGAATTTTCTGAGGTGATTTTACATATAAATGTTTTTTTTTTTTTTTTTTTTTTGAAACCCAGTTTCTTCTTGTAATTGTATGACTCATTCAATATCTGGTCTTTTGACACAAAAGTCAAAACAAAGAATAGCTTCATAAAATATTATTGGAAAATTCAACTCATAATATAAGTTGGTCCATATATATAGAGAGCTCTATAGTCCTCTATAATTCATTCATTCGTTCTCCATCTCCTTGTTTGCATTGCATACAGAGAAAGAAAGAAGAAAGAAAAAAGAAAAATTACTAATTGCCAAACAAGGAACAACATGAAGTTTTTTAATATGCTTTTGGTGGCCATGGTAGTGGTGTTTCTTGTGAACATGCACTCACACGAGGCCTGTAGAGTTTTGCAGGGGAAAGAGAAACTCATGATGATGGAGGATGTTCTGCAAATTAGGGATAGGGGTACTACTGTCAAATACAACTTCCCTATGAATTTGATTATCAAGCAAGTACTGCAGAAGGGTTCTGCCCCACCCGGTGGTTCAAATCCGACCAATCCTTGAAGTCGTAACAAATTAATAAGACTCTACAAAGGCGGGATTCTTGCGTGTCATGGCCAGATGACGAGTACAATACTCACATGAAGAATGATGTCGACGAGTTTATCCTGCAAAGAGGGCCACATCTATGCACATATCAAATTTTAACCATCAACCAAAGATGTTTTATTTTTTATTTTTTTGCAAATAATATGAAAATAATTTTTTATTCTTTCTAATGAATAATTAAGGAAAGACCTAACTGTTGGTTTTTCGTTTTAGCTTAATAAGTTGTGTAAGCTATAAAAAATTGTGTATTAGCTTATCAATGTATATGAGTTTGACAGAATATAATACAAATGACTGAAAAAATCTTTATTTGATAATGTATTTTATTTTTACACATTTTTTGTATGTGATACGATGTAACTTATACTATATATGTTTGTAAACATTGTATTCTTTTAAGGGACAGAAAAAATGATAAAACGAATTTGTTTTTCTTCTCTATTTTCCTTTAACAGTGTGGTTTTATTATTGGGTTTTGCTTTTGTTGTACCCCCTGCGTTATCCGGCTTAACTTTGCCTTTAGGGAGGTTGGCTCCCTTTCTTTCTAGGATGAAGCTATATTCCTTTTATGGTTTGAAAAGCTTTAAATGTGCTTAACCTATTTAGGATTTCATTTGTTTTCGGGAAAGGAAACAAGCCTACGACACACAGTATAAATCTAGGGCTTAGTATTCTCAACACAGCAACGTATAATTTCCTTGAGCGGCTTTAGGATTCTTCCATTGTTCTTGTGTTTGTTCACTGCAAAGTAGTGTACGCTTTAACTTATTTCAATGATCAAGATGTCTAAAGTAAGTCCAACAATGCCAACAACTGAAGGAAGTAGATTAATGTGACCAGAAGATCCCATGCCCACCAGCACAGAAAAAGTACCAACCTCGTAATAATGGAGCCAATCCTAAGAAAGCCCCAAAGCGTGATTTGAATAAAAGCTTCAATGAAGAAGCAAATTGAGTAAAGAAGGAAAATTACGCTACCAAGAGAAGGATGGAGTTCGAGTTAAGCGTAATTAGGAGTTGAGAGTTTAATTTGTTGTATTTTCTTTGTTTGGTTATCCTATTATTATGTTACTTTTTAAGACATAATTTTTCTGTTATGGTAGTTACAAGGAGCTGACAGTTATGAATAAAAATTTACTTGTTATCTTATGTAATCGATTTCATATATCTATACATGATATGGAGTTAAATAAGATTTTTACATAATGTTGGAATTCAACACATATACAGCAGATGCTAGCCTTTTTCTCTGCCTGCAATCCCAGAAAACTCCCCAACTAGAATCAGTGCCGGTCCTGGGAGTAGCCCGAGTAGGCAGGCGCCTAGTGGGGGCACCCAAATTTTTTTTATTATATATATATAAGTGTTATTTATACTTTAAAAATCTCGTTCTACACTTTTTAGAAGTATATATTTTTTTTTCAAATATAGAAAGTTTGGAACGTACTCCACTAGAATTTTGGAATGCCAATAACAATTTATATATATAATTTTGTAGTTTGAGTAAAATATCTCAATATGAAATTATAAAAAATAAAAAAAAAATTTGGAACTTGTTGTGCAACTTTTGGCCTCCGGAAGGGCCGAAAGGCCCAAAATATTTTTTAAGTATGTGTATATATAATATATATATATATATATATATTTTTTTTTTCTTTTTTCTTTTTAGAGTTTGAATTTAATAAAATATTTAAGTATAAAATCATATATTTTCAATGATACTTGATTGCACTCCAAATGCTAGTCACAAAGATCAAATGTCTCTTATAATAAGGTGTGTGGATGTTAAAAAAAACTCCAATAAATGTTGAAGAATTCTTTTTGGAAGTTTTGAATGTACATGACTCAATAGGACGTGCACTATTTGATGTGCTTTTAGGTGCATTGAGCACTCTTGAACTTGATGTTGATGACATAAGGGGACAACGTTATGACAATGGTTCAAATATGAAAGGAAAAAATAAAGACGTGCAAAGCAGAGTACTTGAAATAAATCCTAGAGCATTCTACACTCCATGTGGCTGTCATAGCCTTACTCTTGCACTTTTTGGAGTGGTACAACGTATATATACATTGTTCTCATCCTCAAAAAAAGCAATGGAAAGTTTTTACAGATCATATGCAAGGAAGTCACACCCTCAAACTGTTGTCACAAACTCGTTGGGAAAGTCATATTGAAAGTGTTAATCCCATAAAAGAAAGTGCTCAACAAATAATAGACGCTTTGATTCACTTGGCAAATACTAGTGAAGATCCTAAGTCAAAAAGTGAAGTCGAATCCCTAGCAATCCATGAGCTGAACTATTTTGAGTTCTTGTTAGGTATGGTTATTTGGCATGCATTGTTGTTTGCTATTAATATTGTTAGCAAAACTCTTTTTGCTACCTAAACCCTTACTTTCATTTTCTCAGTTTTAGCCAATCTACGCATGCATGACGTTTTTGGTGATAGTTTGACTTTCCGGATGAGTTTTGATGCAAGGCCAATTGGAGAAGGAAGCTAAGAGGCTGAAGATCGTTGTATCCAAATTTCATAATTTTCCATGGAGCCATGCATTCTAGTTTTACAAATCAATCCATTGTTTTCCCGTCAGAATTGCGCAGCTGTAGGAGAATGAAGATTTGAAGGCTTTCTCGATTTTTCCTAGTGGCATGCGATATATTTCTGGAAAGATAAGAGATAAAGCTACGTTTCACATATTTTTACAGAATTTTTCAGGTGATAAATCAACCCCCAAATCTAGCGTGTAAGACAGATGCCGTGTTTCCCAAGTCAAGAAGGATTATTTCCTAGTTTGTGTCATTAATTGTTTTGGAGTTTGTTTTGTTTTAGGAGAGTTTCTCCCAGACCTTTTAGGATTTTTCTAGTATAAATAAGTGCCCTAAGCTCTCTCTAAGATCCATCCATCCATCCATCCATCCATCCATCCATCCACCCCACATACCCATGTTACCACACAACCATTACACCATTCACCATCTCCGCAATAAGTGAAGAAGAGCTTGGGGACGTGCTTTGCCATGGATTCCGGGTTCTATCCTTCTTTTATTTTTATTTCTGTGTGTCACTAAGTTATTTTCTAAGGTTTATGATGAAGCGATGACATGAATATTTGGGAAGTACTTTGTTGATTATTATCCGATTATATGCCATGTCATATTCTTAATCTTTGCATGTATTTTATTCTAGATTCAAATTTCTAATGACTGATCACCTTTAGGAATTTTGCATCTAGATATTTAGATAAATCTATGAGGATGACCAATCAATTAGGTTTATTGGAACTAAGATTAAGAAGAGTAGAAAAACTAGTGAGGATGACTAATACCAAGCTAGTCCTACTTGGTTGACATGATTCTTCTACGCTTAATGGGTTTTTATGTGTTTAATTGTATGCCTAACCAATATGATATAATTATCATGTAGAGATACAAGAGTTGATGTCTGATCACGGATTAATTCATACCTTAGAAAGAACAACCTTTAACATTGGCATGGTAATTGGATAGTAGTTGGCTCTAGGCAAAGTAAATAGGATTGTTATTGGTGGATTCATAACCTTAGCTTTTCTTGTGTCGTGTGTTTATTATAATTCATTGTCTTCTATTTTTCTTGTTAATTTTAGTCTTAATCAATTATTCAATTCAATATATCCTTTGTTTGTTTAATTAAGTCTAGCGTGATTAATCGGTTAAATTGGTGTTAAAGCAATCTATGTGGGATCGACCTCGTATTTGCATATATTACTACAATTGATTCGTGCGCTTGCGAGTTTAATTTGGTTTAAATTAATCTATTATTTAGGTTAGTTTAAATATACATCAGTAAAATTCCCGTGTCTTGCATCCAGTGGGAATATGTAACTCTCAGGCAGGGTTTGACCGTTGTACCAGCTTGAAATAAGCTTCTTCATTCCCTCAATATGTATCTAGCCTCACAATGGTTGAAGAGGAAAAATAGTGCACATATAAAGCTGAGAAATTGCCCTTCAAACTTACCTATGATATAAAGTCAACCATCCATATACTCCAAATTTTTTATATCAATTTGGAATAAAGATAATGTTTTATCTGTATCAATTGACTTAATAAAGGCTCACAAAATGCAGACAATCTTGTAATTAAATAGACGACATAAACAATATTTTGATTGTGCTCCAAGGCTAGCAAGGCAATGCTAGACATTGTTGAGAAAGAATCTCACATTGATGGTAAAAGAGAATCTTGCGTGGGCTTATAAGAGGTTGAGCTACTTTTCATATTGCCAATTGGCTTTATGGTGTAACCCCAACTTTTTTCATGGTATCAAAGTAGATTGTCTCACGTGTGAAGCTTAACGGTCACACACCTAACCCCGTTTGTGTTGTCCACATGTTTCGCTTGAAATTCGCCACACGAAAGGGGACGTGTTGAGAAAGAATCTCACATTGATGGAGGGGAGACCTTACATGAGCTTATAAGAGGTTGAGTTACTCCTTATATTGCCAATTGGTTTATCAACCCCAACTTTCTTCAGACATTAAGGTCAAGTCACTGCACCTAAAAGAAAAAAAAGAAAAAAAAAAAAGAGAGAGAATTTGAAGTCTCAGTAGTCAATAATTTGTCTGGAAAAAAAAAAAAAAAAACCGAATTCTTGACTAGCTTTGAGTATGGGGTGTGCTATCCACACACCCCATTTTACCTCTCACACACCTTTTAATAATTTATGCTCATTGATCTTCTACAATTCATCTGATTCGACAGCTGAAAATTAAAAAGATGTGTGAGAAGTAAAATGGGGTTTGTGGATATCACACCCCTTAAGTATTTGCTCAGTTATAGAGGTATGACCACCTCCTTCGGCTCCACCCAGATCAATCACGCGGAATGTTGTTACTGCATTCTATATTTGCACAAACATTTTCCTTTTCACAACAAACTTTAAATGAGTATTCAGAATCTTGTTATTTGCCTATGGCGGATGGGAGAAGATTAAATGGTTGTGATGGACTCCATCGGATTTCAGTGGGATGCAGATGGGAGGTGGGCAAAGCGTTACATGTTTTATGATGCGATTGTTATTTACGGAGACACACTGCATTAGTGTACCAAGTGTAACTTGACATATCCACGACTAATTAGAAGATTTCAGTACTAGGAGATATGGTTGTAAACGCTTGTATGTGTGTTTTCGTGTTTATATTTCTTTGTTTTGCCCCATGATAGTGTTCGGGCCGCACATCTTTTGATGATGCTTTTGTTACTATAATGCTTATGCTTGACTTTCAAATGAAACATTTTAAATAAATGTTCTTTGAATCATCTCATGGTACTTGAATAAAACGTCTTATTACATTCTATTCGTCTCAAATCTCATACTACGTAAAGAAGAAAATAAGATATTTGTAATAGAATTCGTCTATTTTCTTATTTAAGTAGAGTGTGCTGCAAGCAATACAAAGACAACTAGGGTTTTTCCCCTCTACTTATTCTGCACGGTAGACCCTATATTATATAACATAATATAGGTTTCTTCCCCTCTACTTTTTCTGCACAGTAAACACTATATTATATCACATAATCTGATGTATCTTATTAGGTTGGAATTTCTGTAGTTATTGTTAATCATTCAAACAAATGATTAACGATCTGTAGCCACGCCGAGTAGTGATCTAGCCACGGCATTATTAGGGTATGCATCGTGTGGAGGAGGTGGAGTAGTAGCAGTGTGCCCGGCAAAGTGCCTTTTAGGGTATGCATCGTGTGGAGGAGGTGGAGTAGTAGTAGTGTGGCCTGCAAAGTTCCTTTGGTTGATGGTTGTATCGGCAAGGTCACCAGACCTAGGGGTCGTCGGATTAGATCCATGGGAAGGAGGATCGCCTCTCTGCTTCGAATCCATCAACACGATGTTTTTGTTCACCGTCGTTATCGTCTTCAAGTTTTCTTTCTCATCATGCAACATCCTGCCTGCACTAACCACATGCAGGTCCATACTCATGAGAAATACAACTGTTATAACTACGAATAAACAATTAAGAAACCTCATGGTGATCTATTAATCTTGTACTTGTAGATATTATACAAAGATTGTTCCCTTAATTATGAAGGATGTGTTATGTGGAGGTTAGATACGTGTGTATTTATATGCACCAATCTGCATGACTTTCAACCTTTTTCTTTTGTGGAAAACATTAAAAATTGAATGGGTCAGAACAGAAGAAAAGAGTTTGTTCTATGATAATAGAATTCAAAGTAAAACTTTCAAATTTCTTAAGTTGGCATCTCTTTTTACATGTATTACCACGAGTCTTGCAAAGGAAGTTCTATATTTAATTGGGATGCATTTTGGGTCAAAGAAATCAAAACCAAACCCACAATATAAGTTTCTTTGCATTTACTATGGACTTCGCAATACCTTAACTTCGAAACCTACAACCGAGAAAGTGTCGCAAAAATATATATCTTCTTATGTTTACAAGTTACATGATGAATGTTGCAAATTTAAAAAGATATATCTCCGATAATTAAGCAAATTCCCTCATTTTCCGCCCGATCGTTTGACCAAAATGTTAATGAAAACTTTTGGGTTGACTTGCTGATTGTATATTAGGACTTGAACTTCGTATATATCAAGTTTGAAGTCATGGATGTATATATAAAAGCGAAACTTGCAATACATGTTGCGGTTATTAACCCGCAATCTGGTTTGAGTTTTGACTTGTACCTCATTCTTCACAGCCAGCCAGTTTCTGCTTTTGCCGCACTAATTGCTTCGTCATATATTGAAAATGTTGGAACTCACCAAACCTGGTGGTAAACTGAATCTTTACTTGGGAATGTGTGCATTTTGGTCTCAATTTTTGTCCGTGCTATGAATTTACACTACATTCTTTTTGTTGGATGGAACTTCTGAAAAGACTTCACTTGTTGGGAAACGACTCGTGTTAGAACAACTCTTGTTTCTAACAGGAGCCATTTTATTGTTCTCAACACGGCATGAGATGGGAGCAAAGGAAAGAGTCCGACTCTGTCCTTAGATGTAAAGTATCATTATCATACATATGGAGGAGTAAATACTCGGTGACGCTACAAACCTGGAAACCGGACTTGAAAATCATAGTACACAAATCAACTTAAAATGTAAAATGACACGGGTAAAGATTGATTTGTGCACAAGCAACAAAGCTTTATAACACATCGTTACATATATATGTGTATATAATACATATCTATGCCTGTTCTCTGGAAAAACAAATGATACAAATATATGTAACTCATGAATTCAACCTTAACTACTTACCACTTTACTCACAGGTAAGGTATTTATCTCGGTCTGCTGTACAATCGGACTAGACAAATATGCTAGCAGCAATGACCCCGAGAAACCAATATAGACAGCGCTGCACATCAATCAGTACAATTATCAACACAAGTACAAGCAATAAGAATCGAGATTCACAAGCAAATGGTGCTCATAACTGCAGTATTGAAATCCAAGCTGTAATGGAAAGGTGACTTTGTTATGTTATGATAGATCTCCATGTTTTCTTCTTAGGATGGTATATTTGGACGTAAAAAGTGTGCCAGCTCTCGTATGCAATTCGCGACCTGCGGATTTCTGCTGGCTCGACTGCCTTCAAAAGGGTTATTACATGCAACTCTCCATCCAATACAACGAATCTAAATGCTGAGTTGCATGAAGCCTGTCTTGGTATACGTGACTCCATACACCAACGGTTTGAAGCCAAGTGATATCTGCAATATATATCATGTGGAAGCAACATAAGCAAAAACTTCCATAAAATTATCACTCAAAGATCAAATTAATAACGACGAGCAAGAAATTCAAAGGACATAAATTAGGGGCAGATGCATACGTCAAAAGAGACATCAATAAGAATACACTGTTGTGCTAGGATAGCACCAAACCATGCGGAACCAAATCAAGCTAACCCACAGAAAATATATCAAATGAAAATGCAAGAACAAAATATAAAAGACACAAAGATTTTAACGAGGTTCCTCCACAGTCAGTGTAACTGGAGTACGTCCTCGGAGCAGTAGGAGCTCACCCAATAATCCACTATCAACCAAATGAGAGTTTACAAAGTGTTGGCAATCTCACAACCCAAAAGCCCAATACACCCAATATCTCTCACACACCAAAGAAACAAATATAGGAAGAAATATAATGAATAATTTCTTCTCTATACATATAGCTCAAAGCTATTACAACAACAACTACTTTGGTGGATGATTACTAACCAATTGAAGCAGCAGCTTCTTTTCTCTCTTTGCAGCTCCTTTAGCTCTCTGCAACTCTCCTTAGCTCTCTGCAAAAGGAGCTCTTTTCTTCTCAGCCGAACTATGAGCTCTCACTCCCTTTTTCTCTACAAAAGAAAGAACTCTTTCTTTTCTCTAGTTTTTATGCCAAAACCGAAGCTCACGGGTGGTGAAGGGAACCAAAACATTTTCAAAAGCAAAGGTCTTTTCCCTCTTTTCCTCCCCAAAACAAGGAAAGATGTTTCCCCTTTTTATTTGTTAATTCTAAAGTATGGCCACTTGGCCACTTATTCAACAATCTCCACCTTGGCCAAGTTCCGAAAAACGCCATGATAAGCCAAACAACACAATTAACACACAACATCACTCCCAATCACTAGCAAGAGAACAACTCATGCTGAGCCAAATGCTCCAAAACTCCTATTGCTCAACGCCTTCTTTATATAGGCAAAATGTGAGCCAAGTTCAAGCAATGAACAAACTTGGCTACACCAACAACCTTAGTCAACATATCAGCGGGGTTGTCTTTAGTTGGAATCTTCTGGAGAATGATTTCTCCTTCACCAACAACTTCACGAACAAAGTGATAACGCACATCTATGTGCTTGGTCCTCGCATGATGAACCTGATACTTAGCCAAATAAATGGCACTCTGACTATCACAAGGCACCTCCACCTGCTTCTGATCAACCCCCAAATCTCTAATCAGCCCATGTATCCAAATGGCCTCCTTTATAGCTTCAGCAACTGCCATATATTCAGCCTCTGTAGTAGACAAAGCAACAGACGACTGCAAAATGGACCTCCAACAAACTGGCCCTTTAGCCATAGTAAACACATAGCCTGTAGTAGACTTCCTTCCATCTAGATCACCTGCATAATTTGAATCAACATAACCAACTGCAAAATGACCAATACCAGAGTCATCTCTCTCAAAGCATAAACCAACATCTCGAGTACCATGGAGATATCTCAATATCCATTTAGCTGCTTGCCAATGCTCTTTACCTGAATTATGCATATATCGACTCACCATGCCAACTGCATGAGCAATATCCGGTCTAGAGCATACCATTGCATACATCAAACTACCAACCAAATTTGCATATGGTATATCTTTCATTTGCAGCTTCTCTTTATCAGTTTTAGGACACTGTACAGAACTTAATTTAAAATGAGGAGCCAAATGGGTACTAACCGGTTTGGTTGAATCATGAACTCCAAACTTCCGAATCAACTTCTCAAGGTATTGTCTTTGATTCAAACAAACCAAACCCTTCTCTCTGTCTCTAATGATCTCCATGCCAAGGATCTTCTTTGCTTCACCAAGATCCTTCATCTCGAACTCATTCTTCATTTGATTCTTCAATTTATCAATCTCTTCGACATTATTTGAGGCAATCAACATATCATCAACATATATCAACAAATAAATGAAAGACCCATCTTGCAACTTCTTGAAGTACACACAATGATCATATTGACTTCTAGAATAATTTTGGCCTCTCATAAATTTATCAAACCTCAAATACCATTGTCTTGGAGATTGCTTCAAGCCATAAAGTGATTTCTTCAACTTGCAAAACAAATTTTCTTTCCCTTTCACTTTATACCCATCCGGTTGACACATATAAATCTCTTCATTCAAATCACCATGTAGGAAAGCCGTCTTCACATCAAGTTGCACAAGTTCAAGATCATATTGTGCAACAAGAGCTAACATAATGCGAATTGAGGAGTGCTTCACAACTGGAGAAAAGATTTCATTGTAGTCAATGCCCTCCTTTTGTGCATACCCTTTAGCAACTAATCTTGCTTTGAATCTGACATTGCTTTTCTCAGCAACATCTTCCTTCTTGGCATACACCCATTTGCAACCAATAGCTTTCTTACCTTTAGGCAATTTAGCTAACTCCCAAGTCTTGTTCTTCAAGAGAGAATTCATCTCATCACCCATGGCATTGCACCACTTCTCCTTTTCCTAACTCTCAATGGCTTCCTCAAAATTGGATGGAATCTTATCAGTGATAATAGGAAGAGCAAAAGCAACATAGTCACTATACCGAGCTGGCTTGGTAATTTGTCTTTTTCCTCTGTTCTTGGCAATAGACTCTTAAGGTGAAACTTGCTCTTCAACTTGAATAGAATCTTCAAGTTCAACTTCTTCAACATCCTCATGGTCTCCCACTTCTTCACTTGTAGTGGCTTCGATATCAGCGGAAATAGGATTTGAAGTACTAGAGGCAACTTTCTCAAGCTCCACCTGTTGGACATCTTTCACATTCTTTTCAGAGTCTCTAAACATATTTTCTTCATCAAATGTCACATCTCTGCTGATTACAAGTTTCTTCATCTCCGGGCACCATAACCTGTAACCTTTGACACCACTACTAAAACCAAGAAAGATAGCCTTTTTGGCTCTAGAATCAAGTTTATTTTCAGTTACATGAAAATAAGCAGGTGAACCAAAAATACGAATATAATCATAATCAGTAGAAGGTTTTCCAGTCCATACCTCCATTGGCGTCTTACCCTGAACAGCAGCTGAGGGTAATCGGTTGATGATGTGACATGCATAAGTAACTGCCTCTGCCCAAAACGACTTGCTCAAACTTGATTGAGACAACATGTATCTAACCTTCTCAAGCAAGGTTCGATTCAATCTTTCTGCAACTCCATTTTGTTGTGGAGTTCCCCGGACACTAAAATGTCTCACAATCCCTTCCTCTTTGCAAACTTTAAAGAAAGGGTCAGACGTGTATTCACCACCATTATCCGATCTCAAAATCTTAATCTTTCTCCCAGTCTGGTTCTCAACCATTTTCTTCCAACCCAAGAAAATGCTCAACACCTCACTCTTGTGCTTCATAGTGTAGACCCAAGACCTTCTTGAATAATCATCAACAAAGGTCACGAACCAATGTCTACCACTCAAAGAGGGAGTCTTTGTAGGACCCCAAACATCCGAATGCACATAATCAAGAATGCCCTTCGTCTGATGTACAGCAGTACCAAACTTCACTCTAGTTTGTTTCCCCAAGACACAATGCTCACAGAAATCAAGCTTACAAGTCGTGGCACCTTTTAGAAGACCTTGTTTCACAAGCCCTTGTAGAGCTTTCTCACCGGCATGGCCTAATCTCATATGCCACAATCTAGTAGTATCAGAATCGGATGTGCCCATATTTTCTGAGACTACAGATGCTTCACCTGTCACAGTGCTTCCTTGCAATAAATACAAATGGCCACATCGAGGAGCTTTCATCACAACAAGTGCACCATAAGTCACCTTCAATGTCTGCCCATCTGAATGAAACCTGAAGCCCTTGGCTTCCAAGATTCCCAAAGAAATAAGATTTTTCTTCAAATTCGGTACATACCGAACACCTGTCAACTCTTTAACCATGCCATCATGCAACTTCAAACGAACTATACCAATCCCTTTTGTTGTGCAAGGATTGTCATCTCCCATGAACACAACACCGCCATCAAACTCTTTCAAGCTTGAAAACCAATCCTTGTGAGGAGTCATATGATGAGTACAACCCGTATCCAACACCCACTTAGTAGCACAATCAAATGATGAGGAAGTGGTTAAAGCAAAATCAGGAAAATCAGTTTCAACCTCAGCAACATTAGCTTCAGAGCTTTCTTTTCCTTTGGTCTTCAACCTAGGACAATCTTTCTTCCAATGACCCTTATTATGACAAAAGGCACATTCATCCCTTTCCAAAGTTTTTCTACCTTTAGAGTTTCCTCTAGGTCGAGACTGTGATTTTTTCCTACTAGAAGATGATCTTCTCTCCGATGATCTACCTCTAACAAATAAAGCTTCTGAGGTACTATCATGATTTTTATCTCTATGCCTCATTTCATAATTCATCAAGGCATTTGACACATCTTCAAATTTCACAGTTTCTTTACCATGCATAATAGTGGTAACAAAATGCTCATAAGAGTCCGGCAAGGAATTCAACAATATTAAGGCCTTATCTTCATCCTTGATATCCTCATCTAAATTTAACAAGTCGGCAATCAACTTATTAAAAGCATCAAGGTGTCTAATCATTTTTGTACCTTCTTTGTATTGGAAGCGGTAGAGCTTTTTCTTCAAGTGTAGCCGGTTCTCTGCACTCTTCGTCATATACTTGTCTTCCAATTTTTGCCACAACACACTTGCCAATGTCTCCCGCATCACAAAATACTTCTGAGTTTTTGCAAGGCACAACCGAATTGAAGAGCAAGCCCACAAATTTAATTTCTCCCATTCCGGCTTCGACATACCTTCCGGCTTCTCTCCCAAAGCGGCAAGTAGATCTTGTTGAGCCAATACATCTTTGACCTCACATTGCCACATCCCAAAGTTGTTTGTGCCATCAAAATTTTCAACTTCGAACTTTGCATTTTTCACCGTAGTTCTTGCAAATCCGGAGCTCCTTCCAAAAAGATTCTCATCTTGCCTGTCTAACATTTTTTGGCAATTAGACAATACCCAAGAGCAACCAGTGCTCTGATACCAATTGTTGTGCTAGGATAGCACCAAACTAAGTGGAACCAAATCAAGCTAACCCACAGAAAATATATCAAATGAAAATGCAAGAACAAAATATAAAAGACACAAAGATTTTAACGAGGTTCCTCCACAGTCAGTGTAACTGGAGTACGTCCTCGGAGCAGTAGGAGCTCACCCAATAATCCACTATCAACCAAATGAGAGTTTACAAAGTGTTGGCAATCTCACAACCCAAAAGCCCAATACACCCAATATCTCTCACACACCAAAGAAACAAATATAGGAAGAAATATAATGAATAATTTCTTCTCTATACATATAGCTCAAAGCTATTACAACAACAACTACTTTGGTGGATGATTACTAACCAATTGAAGCAGCAGCTTCTCTTCTCTCTTTGCAGCTCCTTTAGCTCTCTGCAACTCTCCTTAGCTCTCTGCAAAAGGAGCTCTTTTCTTCTCAGCCGAACTATGAGCTCTCACTCCCTTTTTCTCTACAAAAGAAAGAACTCTTTCTTTTCTCTAGTTTTTATGCCAAAACCGAAGCTCACGGGTGGTGAAGGGAACCAAAACATTTTCAAAAGCAAAGGTCTTTTCCCTCTTTTCCTCCCCAAAACAAGGAAAGATGTTTCCCCTTTTTATTTGTTAATTCTAAAGTATGGCCACTTGGCCACTTATTCAACATACACAACAGTGAACTTTTAAAAGTATGTGATCCCATATAATAGTATTACTTGAACTAAACTACTGATAATCCCATAAAACCGTGCATCTCTCAACATTTTTTATTTTGCTTAAGAATGATAAACAAGAATTTCCCTCGTGTAAACCGCAATAAATCTAATAGAAAAGTAATCTAAAACGTTGAAGCGTTATGTGTTGGTAGAATCTGTGTCATTTACATCATAAATTTAAATTAGTATAACCATCCGAATTAAGTCATCGCATATCCCTCAAATGATGAAACTTTGGAACTTTTTTGTAAACTGAATAATAAGTTTTTCTCAGGGTTGTTTATCTGTAAATGGGAATGAAAAGAAAGGGAATGGGTTCCCTTCATGACTTCCCCACGTCTACTTGCATGTAATTAGTAATGGATTACCTAAATTACGTAATGGAACAACCCAATTTCAGCAATTTGAGTGCTAATCCGATTCCCTTTCCTTACTTTTTCACATTCCATAGTTAACTGATTCCTTCTTTTCCCATTACTGATAAGTAAACAAGCCCTTAATACAATATAAATGAACACAGGAAGATTTCAAGCTCAGCCTTCTGCATTCTCCTTATGGTGCAAAGTATAAGTACTAACAAAGTCATGCCAAATCAGAGTAAGTTCAAGACCTTCTCCTCTCCTAGTTGTTTCATTCCGAAAAAATCCAAGCACAAAACTAAGGTGGAGTCATATATAATATGCGAGCAAAGCCACCTAACAACTTTCACCAATCCAAAAAGCTCGGATATTCTTACAAAAATCATCAAGAGCTACTATTAGCACATTAGGATTCAAAATCAAAGCGAATTTGGATACTTTCAGCCAGATCACTTTCTCTGACACTCATGCGCTCTCGAGCACACACACAACACATGTTTTGCCCATGGTGCAAGGAGACAATGGCCAACTCAATCCAATTTCTTATACCCTAATTATTGTGTGGAAGCCCATAACAACTGGTTGCCAACGGACGGGTCGCCAACAGGTCTCACACACACACAAGTCGGTATTGCTGATACTCCCCTCACTTTAGCCACCTGGAAGCAACATGTATGGGATTTTACCAAAAGGCCACGACAATATGTGTGTGTGGTACCATTGCTTATAAAGCATTACACGACTCTTCCTCTAGCCAATGTGGGTTTCAAATGTGGCTCTAATCTAAGCCACCAAACTCCAACAGTCTCCATCTTGGCGTGATTCGAGCCATCTCCAAATTGATGTCTCATGATCCAAATGCAAAGAAAGCTCTACCTTGACCACATGCACCAAATGCCAAATGAGCTCTTCAACTTCAAATATTGTGAATGCCACTAATACCAAGCGTTGTCTGGGCTCTGATACCAATTGTTGTGCAGAAGCCCACAACAACTGGTTGCCAACGGACTTGTCGCCAATGGATCCCATACACGCAAGTCGGTATTGCTTACAAAGCACTACATGACTCTTGCCCTAGCCAAAATGGGACTCAAATGTGGCTCCACCAAACTCCAACACTAATTTCATCGCTCCGTTCATGACAAACTTCTTCAGGAATGTCCCTGAGTGGGTACTTGCTCTGGTCTAGACCATCTTAGCAACTCTGCATGCAGATTTCTCTCCTTCCCCAAGTTACAAAAAAGCGTACAGTCCCTGCATGATCTAGTCACACTAGCATTTCGAAACCTATGTCCCAAAATACGGAAAAGACAAGTTTTGGGCAAACCTCTCAGTCAAAATTCCGTTAATCAATAAAGATAAATTCCATACCTGGTGAGGTATAAGAAAATGTAATATGCCTCTATACACCAGAACATGAGGAAGCACCAAGTATCCCTATCTCGATCACACTTTTAGTTCATTCGAAAACGACTCTTACCCACTAAACTAAATTCAATTGACATCCAATTCAAACAGATCCAATAATGATGCTCACAATGCAGAACAAAAAAACTTCAACTTGGAGCATCGTTGAGATATTTAATGCTGACACTAACCTTAGATTAGCATGAATAATCTCAATCTAATTGGAACCAATTGTCACTAGCTGAACATATCAAACAACGTTACTTCAAGCTCAAACAGAAAAACTAAAGAAAATGGAAAAACTACCTGAATATAACATTCCGATCAAGCATGAAAACAGCAGGTCCGCCGCAATCATCGCCATCTTCAAGGACAACAATTTTGCCCAGTCTCACCTTCTCCCCTGCTTCCCACATATCCCCAACTTCTCTCCACGTACAACCACCATTCCCATTCTTCAATTCCATCACCACAGCATCTCTGTAGTGCTCATCCACAGGAAAATCCCCAAATATTGTTGTGTAAGAGTCCATTTGTAGGGTGATATGGGAGATAATCCAAAAGATTATTAATTTATCATGGCTACATGTGTAAAAACCCGTCTTTAATTTTACGATTTTATTAATTTTAAATAAGTGAATCGAAGAAAATGCCTCTTGAGGCAAGATTGTTGATTGTCATATCGTGACGCGTATAAGCTATTATTATACCATAATCTCGAAGTACTCGATGAAACGAACATGTAGGCACAAACAAAATTGAATTTTGAGCTATAACAAAGAATGAATCATCGCATACCAAGGGCAAATTGGTAATTTTGTATTCGAAGAATTTTTGAGTTGCTTTGTGAGCCACGTGGGGTGACACGCCCCGACCCCGATATTCTCCGAATACCAGGATAGACACGTGCTGGTCGACACCCGAGGGTGACGAAAGCCATTTATTTAGTGCAAATGCTGAAAACAAGGGATGAATAAGGCTTAAAAATATAAAAGAATAATTAATATGCAAATAAGGACCGTGTTCAGAGCATACCTCAATCTAGAACACTAAAGGACAATAATATAAAATTGAATGAAACAAAGGAGTGGGTCCTACACCGAGAGAACTCGAAAATGCCAATGCGGAAGTGCTTGGACGTCAGGATTGTATGCCTCAATTCTAAGTCCTGAAGGGACGCAAAACAAACATGAGTGGACTAAGTTAATATATATATATATATAATAAAACAGTGATCAACGTACTAACCCCCAGGTTTTATGAAAACACATATATAATGATAAACATAGGTTTTTCCGAAACCTAGCATGTCGTGCAATGTGTCAAATCATAATTTGTAAATATAATAAACACTAGTGAATGTCCGATATAACTCTCCAAGCCCCATGCCGGCTCCCCATCTCTGAGCAGACAGTCAGAGGAACATACACTTCAGGTTCCATGCCGGCTCCCCGTCCCTGTGCTAAATAGCCAAAGGAAATACACTCCAGGCCCTATGCCAACACCAAACCGTCGCCCGGGACGGACCGGATCTATCCCTACGTTCCGTAACGGAAAGGACCACTAGGTAAGTACAAAACCAGTGAACATACATATATTGAAAATCAACTTCATAGTATAAAGTCATGCATCATTGATGCTAGATTTACTTGACACTCAAATTAAACCCTCGTTTGACAATTGTAGTAGAATGGATGAGTGAGGGATCGTTCTAGACCGGGGATTAGGAGGGCTTGCTAAAACCTTCTAAATTGACTTAAAAACATAAAAACTAAATTAAAATACTCTTAACAAGACTACTATGACTCAGAATGGCTTTGAAAAACTCAAATTGTCTAAAACAATCAAATTGACTCAAATAGAAGCTAGAACTTGATTTAGACGAATTTGCAAGTGTTTATGACTTCAAAAGCTTAAAGATACAAAAATAAAACAAATACGAATGATTAAGACTTAACAAAATA
This sequence comes from Pyrus communis, assembly GCF_963583255.1. Lineage (NCBI taxonomy): Eukaryota > Viridiplantae > Streptophyta > Magnoliopsida > Rosales > Rosaceae > Pyrus > Pyrus communis. Next base: position 20,631,148 of record NC_084805.1, on the reverse strand, counting down.
GGGGGGGGAATTGTGGTTGGACGATATTAAATTAAATGGACAGAATATAATTAAAGGCAAAATGTAAATATGAATGTGATGAAAAATATGGATGATGGAATAGCTAAGGGGTTCTTCTCCACACATGTTACACTTGCAATACAAGATTGATTTTCGGTTGGTCTTTCGATAAATTATGAAACTCAATGCTCCAAGTTAATTAGGTCCGCTTACATTAACTTTCAGATTTCCCTAGATTCGTTGGATTGAATGGAATACGCATTACAACCAATTTATTCTTAATCAAAGTCCCTAACTATGGAATACGCATGATAGAGACATTCAACAAAGATCATTAAGTTCAACGGAAATCATAAACATTGACGAGGCATTCGTTACTATGGAATACGCATGAAACTTATGCCAAGAATTCGTTTAACGCGATTGTTTATAAGCAACCTCCACTACTTGTGAATATAAGTTCGTAACTATTAGGTGAAACTCACTTATATTCTAGCGTCATATTCATTCAAACGGTTAAACAAATTGAATCCACAACTTATGAAATTCCAACCAAAAGTAATCAATTCATATTGCAAGTATAAACATGTATTTTGAATCACCCCCTAGCTAAAGGGGGTTTAGTTCCTCATAACTTTGAAATCAAAGAAACATCTAAACATTCCAACAACTCAAACGTGAATTGTATGAACGTTTAGGCACTCTTCTCTTCCATTCTCATACGTACAAAACAAAGAGAATTAAATTTAAACTTTGAAATCAAAGAAACACCTAAACATTCCAACAACTCAAACTTGAATTGTATGAACGTTTAGGCACTCTTTTCTTCCTCGTTGTTGTAGCACAAGGTCTAAGGTGAGCTTTGGGGATTATGTGAAGTGTTTTGGAGGGATGGGAAGTGGTTGGATAGTGGCTGCAATGAAGGAGAAAAACTGCACAGAAAATGGAAGGGGAATTGCGGCAATGGATGTGTATTTGTGTTGTGTGAAGTGTTGTGAATGGAAATATGAGATATGAATTGAATGGGGAGTGAATGAATGAATGCTAGGGTATTTATAGGGGTAGTGGAGGGAACATATGGCTGTTTGTTTAAGCATTTGTGTGGAGGAATGATGGAAAAACAGCTAGGACACATGTGAAAACTGGAATTGCACAAGGGGAGCAAAGGGAACCCACGGCAATTAGAGTTTGTTTGATGATGATGCATGTGATAGGTGGGAACAAAGGGTGAAACATGGCACAAGGGGGCTTGAATGAATGATTGAATGTGCATGTGGATTTAAAGAATGAGTGGTGGTGTAATGATGAAGTAAATGCATGTGGAATTAAAATGAGGAAAGCTGAAATTGTGAAGGGAAGGCACGGCAATGTGTTTTGTAAAAGGGAAGATGGTGTGTGAATGCATGTGAATATGCTAATAAATAATGCATGTAGGGTTAGGAAATAAAATCATAATTTAAAGGGGAATGATTAAAGGGTTTTGAAAGGTTTTGCATGGCTTTGAAGTGAATGTGGATTGGGCTAGAGTTTAAGTACATGAAATGGACCCAAATTGCTCCCCCTTGCATGGCAAGGAATGGTGTTTGTGTTAAGCCCAAGGCAAGGTGAATGTGATTGGGTTAGGGCCATTGTTTTGTGTCTTCAAGTGCATACAAGGCCTTCAAATTCGTCCATCCTCTTGGCTTCATGGATAAGCTATCCAATCCATGCCCAAAAATGCTCCAAATGGCCTCAAAATGCACTTTCTTGCTCCCTAGACCCTTAGAACCTGAAAACACACAAAAGAAGCATAAAGGACTAAAATAACGAGAGAAACATAACGTAAATGCACGAGAACGAGCCATTTAAGTCGCATGAATATGCTCCTATCAAATACCCCCACACTTAGCTTTTGCTAGTCCTCGAGCAAAACAGAATAAAAACAAATAAACAAAACGACACTAAACACGTAAAACACAACCTAAACCTTCCAACAACCGTCTTAGGGATTTCCAATGCACATGACATGTTAAAAATCATCATTCTCACAGATTTTAGTCATCTTCACACTTAAGTACATTCTTAATCATAGTCACCATATACTAGTTCACAATTAAGCATTTAAAACCATGTTTTGAATGTAGTAACATGCCTTAGAGAATTTGCTCAATTCCTTACAAGATATGCACTCGATTTTCACTCAGAATTTCTAACTACACACCCTAATCTAGTCATATGTGAGAAGATTGATGTAACATGAAAACGAACACTCACATATAAGTATCACAAAGAACGCAATTTCTGGAGTTAATAAGCATGTTTAGATATGATCTCATGAATGGAATGCTACTACTTAGACGCGAGAACCAGTGACACCATAAGCTCATACCAAGTTCAAACTCCACAAATTGAAATACACAACACTCAAGATAGAAGTCAAGGGTTGTAACGGGGCTTGGGGTATGTGGATAACAAAGAAGGGATATGGAAAACAAAGGTTCTTAAAAAAAAAAAAAAAAAAAAAAAAAAAAAAAAAAAAAATAGTGAGCAAAGCATTTGAATCAACTTAGAATTCACTTTTGAATGAAAACTCAACTTTTGAACAAAAAGGGAGAATTTAGACAATTTACGCCCAGAATTTGTGTTTTGGAACCTTTCTTCAATCACTTATTCTTTTCTCCTTTTTTTTTTTTTTTTTTTTTTTTTTTTTTTTTGAATCTCAAAACATAAACACTTAAACATTCTCTCCCCCACACTTATTTTCTTTCATAATGTAACTCCAAAGGAATTCAATTAAGTCATGCTCACTATCTTTTAAGAACAAGGGTGGGGATTGTCCTAAACTAGGCTAGGTGAGGAAAAAGTGGGTTAACAAAGAACATGGGCTAACACGGCTCAACGGGGGTACAACTTACAACATATACGAAATATGGGAAGTGAGGCTATTTGGCTATGGTGGCAACTACACAACTTCATCTTGAATATGTGTTATGCAAATCAATAACATGCTTTGAATGAAATGGGCATGAGTTCTAGCATTTGGAACTATATGATGAAACGCCATCTAAGTAGTAACCAAGCAAAGAATAATGAGATCATGCAACGACTTAAGAAAACAAGAAATCACAGATTATACTCTCCAAAGAACGTTATAGGCTCAAGTCTCTCAGGGTTGTAGCGTTTGTTTGAGTTCCTTCCTTCAAGCATGTTACAAAAACGAATTTTGTTTCTTTAATGATTGCATGTGAAGTCATACATTATAACCATAACCAAGCATATACCAAGAGTAAATCAAACTGTTCTCTATGTTTATAACTCTTTCTAACCGTCATGCAATTACAAACCAAATCCTCATCATAACGTTGGAAGGTTCCCTAAGACACAAAAACAACTCAAAACACTCTTTTTAGGCTTTTCAAAAAAAATGTTTTTCAAATTTTTATGTGATTTTCGGAGTTATAAAACAAAACACGCTAAAACAGTTTAAAAACACCTTAAAAACATTTAAAACAGCAAGGAACAACACTTGAAGTTATGGATGATAAAATTCAACGAATTTGCATCAACAGACTTAGTTACCCCCCCATACTTAAATCAAACATTGTCCTCAATGTTTTAAGCATAGATTCACACAAAGCATAAGTAAATACACAAAAAACACTTAAACATACTAAACATGGCAGAATGTAATTAACAAAGAGAAGAGTTTAGAGACGCAAATCTGGTTATAGAGTGTAAATTCCATCTTCTCCTTGGTAATTGCATTGAGGCTTTTGATCTTTGTGATTCCACAGGCTTACTCTTGAACTGGTTTCTGCCCATCGTTGATTTTCCTTTGTGCTACTTCTTGAACTGGGCAGCAGGATGGTTCTTTTGGTCTCCCCCGAAGGTCTGAGCTTATCCCTTTTATCTGTTTCTTTGTTCAATCTTTCCAATTCGTATTGAAAAGGGTTGGAGGATAACTCAGCCTATGTTTGTCTCCACATGCTTCAATGTATCATTTTCACTTGCCTTACTCGCTCCCCTTTGCAGAAGTGGTCCCTTCTCCGGAAGTGTATCAACCGTTGAAGATGACTACTCGAGAGCAACGCTAGGTAAGCAATCAGGAATAGATCCCAGGCAGTTGGCTCCAGATCGGAAGACTGACTCCAAGTGCTGGCTGATTGCTTCTTTTACTTTGCCATGCGAGTAAGAACAAGGACAAAGAAAAAGACAGGGAAAGAGCATGATATGAGATACTTTTGCTTTTGACCTTGATGATATGAGATACCTTTGCTTTTGAAGAAGCGGTGAATGAATCAGCACATGTATTTGTTGTGCTGCTTCCTCCTGGGTCATATGTACTCCAGGCATCTGGTATCATCTTTGGGGAAGAAGAAAGAATTGAGTATTTCGAAAGGCTTTGCTGGGAGTGCGCCCTCAGAGGTGAGGGAGAGTTGGGCATTCTCTTCAGGTTTGCCTTGCCATAAAAGACGAAGGTCGACATATATAGAGAAAATATCAAGTGGTGGTACTGTGTTTTTACCCTTGTCGACAAATGTCTCTTCGATATCTGAACGACGCCTCTTCGATTTCTGAGCAGGCGCCCCTTCGATTTTTGAACGACGCCCCTTTGCTTTCTGAACGACACGTAGTAGTGCGGATGCGGCTCCTTTTGACAAAGCTGCACGCGTTTTCTGAAAAACAGAGAAAGCGTCGCCGAACTTTGCGCTTGTCGGCTAAAGAGGTGTAGTTGCGATGATGGCCTCCACGTGTTTCTGAAAAGCCGAGAAAGCGTCGCCTAAATTACGCCGGAAAATCTGGCTCTTTGAATCGGGGGACGCGTCGCCTTGGCTTTTTATAGAGCTATCAAACACCCCAACACACACACTCTGAAGAATTCCCATTCTTGAAAATCGACTCCGGCCCTTTGAAATTTAACTCCATCCCTTCTCTTTGAACACTTTTGAAAGAAAATGGCAAACTCATCGAACCTTAGCTTGGAATTGAGCCTTAGCAGTGATACGGGCGCACCGCGTCAAGGTAACGTATGGCGCCCTTCTTTCTTTTCTTCTAACGGTCCTCTCACAGGTGAAGACTCCGTGATGCAGGAAGCCACAACAGCTACAATAGTAGCTAGGAACCTCCTCACTCCGAAAGATAGTAGGCTGCTGTCAGGACGGTCCGATGAGTTGGCCGTTCAAGAGTCCCTCGCACTTAGTGTTCAGTGTGCGAGTTCTGTGTCCAACATGGGCCAACGCCTGCTTGCCCGCTCCCGTCAGGTGGAATCATTGATGGCAGAGGTGGAAAGTCTCAAGCAGGAGATCCAGCAGCTGAAGTATGAGAATAGAAGTTTGCACGTGCTTGCAAACAACTATTCGACGGGCATGAAGAGGAAGCTTGATGAGCTGCAAGAGTCTGAAGGTCGGATTCACAGTGACCGTCAAAGGTTTTCGTCTTTCCTCCAGAGGCACCTTTTTCCTGGCTCATCCAGCGCTTGGCCAAGTATTGAGGCCTGGAATGCTCTATCTTCGATGCCTCCCGCTCCGATGCCTTCTGTTCCTACGCCTTCCGCTCCGATGCCTTCTGTTCCTACGCCTTCCGCTCCGATGCCTTCTGTTCCTACGCCTTCCGCTTCAAGAGTAAAGCCACGTAGTGGGGCCTCAAGCAAACAACCTTTGTGAAGCACCATCTTTCTTTGTTTAGCAGTGCCTATCAATAAATCAAACATTTTCTCAATGTTACAATCATAGACTCACACAATTAATAAACAAACAAACAATAACAACTAAACAACCTAACAAGGCAGAAACGAAATAGCAACAAAGAGAAGAGTTTTTTAGAAATCTGGATCTGGAGTGCTTTCTAAGTCTTCCTTTGTTGAATGCATGGGTTGCCTCCCAAGTAGCGCTAAGAAACAAACAAACACCAAAATGACTCAAATGACTCTAAAAACACATATTTTTGGGTTTTTCAAAAGATTTTTTTTTATTTTTTTTATTTTTTTTTTTTATCAAATTTCGGAGTTTTATACCAAGACTCTATAAAACACACTAAAACACTCTAAAAACGCTTAAAACAGCAAGAAACAACATTCTAAGTGAAAGGTAAATAAATCCCACGAAATTCATGCAAATACAAATTGTTTACCCCCCCACACTTAAATCAAACTTTGTCCTCAATGTTTTAAGCAGAAAGTCACAACAGAGCAAGCAAATAAACAAATACGAGAAAGAAAGCAAAGTAAAGGCAGTAAAGAAAAAGAAAGGAATAAAAATAAGTCTCTTAAAGGGGTTTCCAAGTTCTTCTCTATTCGGATGCATGGGTTGCCTCCCACGAAGCGCTTTCTTTTACGTCTTGCAGCCGGACGGTACCTCCGTTTAAGCTTGACTAGGTTCCACGGCATGAAGGGGTACCTCCTCCACGACATGCTCCTCAAACATCTCGTAATAGGGCTTCAATCGATGCCCATTCACTTTGAATTCTTGCTGCGTCCTTGAACTTTTGATTTGCACTGCACCATGAGGGAAAACATTAGTAACAACAAACGGGCCAATCCATTTAGAACGCAACTTACCAGGAAACAACCGTAGGCGAGAGTTGAAAAGTAACACTTTCTGCCTAACTGTGAAGGTCTTGGTTCGAATCATTTTATCATGGAATGCTTTGGTCTTGGCTTTGTACATCCGGGCATTCTCATAGGCTTCATTCCGAATCTCCTCAAGTTCATTCAATTGGAGCTTCCTATGAACTCCCGCTGCATCTATGTCCATGTTCAAAGTCTTCACGGCCCAATGTGCCTTGTGCTCTAACTCTACGGGCAAATGACATGGCTTACCATAGACGAGCCGAAAAGGTGACATCCCAATGGGTGTTTTGTATGCCGTACGATATGCCCACAGTGCATCATCTAAACGTAAGCTCCAATCCCTCCTTGTTGGTCCAACGGTCTTCTCCAAAATTTGTTTGATTTCTCGGTTAGACACCTCGGCTTGCCCATTTGTTTGAGGATGGTAAGGTGTGGAGACCTTATGGTTGACATGGTACTTTCTTAGCAACGCCTCAATGGTCCGATTGCAAAAGTGAGACCCTCCATCACTTATGATTACTCTCGGCATTCCAAACCTAGCAAGAATGTTAGTTTTCACGAAATCTGCAACCACCTTAGAATCGTTAGTACGGGTGGCTTTTGCTTCCACCCATTTAGAAACATAATCAACGGCTAGCAAGATATAAGTGAAACCATAAGATGGAGGGAAAGGGCCCATGAAATCAATGCCCCAAACATCAAAAATTTCAACATTAAAGACAGGGGTTTGCGGCATTTGGTCCTTGGTACCTATGTTACCCATTCGTTGGCAACGATCACAAGACATACAAAAGGTTCTAGCATCCCTAAATATAGTCGGCCAATAAAAACCACACTCTAAAACCTTGAGGGCAGTGCGTTGTGTGCCAAAATGACCACCACATGCATATGTGTGACAAAAGCTTAGAATTGAATGAAATTCAGAATCATGCACACATCTACGTACAATTTGATCTGAGCAATACTTCCACAAATAAGGGTCATCCCAAACATAGAAACGTGCATCATTTTTAAGCTTATCACGTTGGTGCTTGTTTAGTTCATTTGGAATTTGTTTAGCCACCAAGTAATTCACTAAATCTGCATACCATGGTTCACTTACCTCAATGGAAAGCAGCTGCTCATCGGGAAAAGTTTCAGGGATAGGTACGGCATGTTCATGCTCCTCGTGGATCATTCGGCTTAAATGGTCAGCCACTACATTCTCGCTTCCTTTCTTATCCCGGATTTCAATATCAAATTCTTGAAGAAGAAGAATCCAACGGATAAGCCTCGGCTTTGCTTCCTTTTTCGTGAGCAAGTACCTCAAAGCTGCATGATCAGAATAAACGATTACTTTAGTACCAATTAAATATGAACGGAATTTATCTAAAGCAAAAACCACAGCTAGAAGTTCTTTTTCCGTCGTGGAGTAGTTCAATTGGGCATCATTGAGAGTCCGAGAGGCATAGTATATGACATGCGGCCGCTTGTCTCTTCTTTGTCCTAGAACAGCTCCTAATGCATAGTCGGATGCATCGCACATAAGCTCGAACGGAAGGCTCCAATCTGGAGGTACAATAATGGGGGCCGAGACTAGCTTCTCCTTGAGTTGGTTAAATGCCGAATTACACTCTTCATCAAACTTGAATGGCACATCTTTTTGAAGCAATCGGCAAAGAGGGTTGGACATCTTGGAGAAGTCCTTGATAAAACGCCTATAGAACCCTGCATGGCCAAGAAACGAACGTACCTCTCTAACCGAAGTAGGAGAGGGTAAGTGACGTACAAGGTCTATTTTCGATTTATCTACTTCAATTCCTTTTTCTGAAACAATATGTCCTAAAACTATACCTTGTTTCACCATAAAGTGACATTTCTCCCAATTCAAGACAAGGTTAGTTTCAACACATCGTTTCAAAATTAAGGTCAGATTATCCAAGCAATTATCAAATGAACTCCCAAATACACTGAAATCATCCATGAAAACCTCAATGATCTTTTCAACAAAATCGGAAAATATACTTACCATACACCTTTGGAAAGTGGCCGGTGCGTTGCATAAGCCAAATGGCATGCGACGATAAGCAAATGTTCCAAAGGGACATGTGAATGTGGTCTTCTCTTGATCATCCGGGGCTATCACAATTTGGTTATATCCAGAGTATCCATCAAGAAAACAGTAAAAAGCATGACCGGCTAACCTTTCGAGCATTTGGTCGATGAATGGCAAAGGAAAGTGATCTTTCCTAGTCATGGCATTTAGCTTCCGGTAATCGATACATACTCGCCATCCAGTCTGAATGCGTGTAGGCACGAGCTCATTCTCATCATTCTTGATAACAGTTACTCCGGACTTCTTGGGAACGACTTGAACTGGAGAGACCCAACGGCTATCGGAGATAGGGTAGATCACTCCGCAATCCAAAAGCTTGATTATTTCCTTCTTCACCACTTCCATCATCGGAGGGTTGAGACGGCGTTGAGCCTCTCGAGTTGGTTTAGCCCCCTCCTCAAGAAGTATACGGTGCATGCATGTGGTAGGGCTTATTCCTTTAATGTCGGCCAAAGTCCACCCTATGGCCGTTTTGTGCTCTCGCAGCACCCTCACAAGCTTCTCCTCCTCCATTGCCGTGAGACTTGATGAAATGATGACGGGCAATGTTTCGCCTTCTCCCAAAAACACATACTTCAAATGGTCCGGCAACGGCTTAAGTTCAAGCGATGGTGCCTGAACAACAGAAGGTAGCATCTTAGTGGAAACTGAATTTGAAAGTGAGAGTGGAACCTTACCATATTGTTGTGGCAATGACTCAAGGGCTGCCACAACCTCAATTATTTCTTCACTAGAACCCATTGCAAAGAATTCCTCCTCCTCGCCGTGGCCTTGCATTGGCCCAAATCCTTCATTTTTGCGCTCTATGGCCTTAATGATGGTTGTTTCCAGGGCGTCCTCGTTCAATTCTTCAAGGTATACCTGCGCCAAAGAATCGATAACATCAATGGAAAAACAAGAATGGTCATCAACGGGATATCTCATAGTTTCAGAAATATTAAAATCAATCACTTCCCCATCGAATTCCATTGTCAAGGTGCCTTTGTATACATCAATCTTCGTTCGGGCCGTCTTCATGAATGGCCTACCAAGGAGAATCGGCAAAGATGTAGAATGGGCTGAATCCTCCATGTCTAGGACGTAGAAATCAGCCGGAAAAATTAAATGGTTCACCTGCACAAGCACATCTTCCAAAACTCCTTTTGGATACGCGTTAGAACGATCGGCCAATTGTATAATTACACCATCTTGTTTTAATTCACCCAAATTCATAGATGCATAAATAGAATAAGGCATGACATTTATGGATGCACCTAAATCAAGCATGGCATGTTCAAAACGATTATGTCCAATCACACAAGGAATCGTGAAACTACCGGGGTCTTTGCACTTGGTAGGTAGTTTACGTTGCAAAACAGCGGACACATTCTCGCTTACCTTCACTACCTCTTTGTTTGCCCTTCTTCTCTTTGTATTGCATAGGTCCTTGAGGAATTTAGCATACTTTGGAACCTGTTTGATTGCATCGAGAAGCGGTATGTTCACTTGCACCTTCCGGAACGTTTCAAGAATGTCCTTCTCGCTTTCTTCCTTTTTTTTCTTGCATGAACCTGCGAGGAAAAGGTACATTGGGCAGATTAGGACGTGAAGTACATGAATTTGAACTTAAATTACCTGATTTGGCCGAGTTAGGGTGATCTGCCTCAGGTTGTGTCGTCTCTTCATCTACTTTCTGGGCAGATTTGGGATTGTTTGGCTCGGTCCCAACTTCTTTTCCACCCCTTAGGGTGATGGCCTTGGCGGATTTGAATCCTCCCTTTGGATTGACTGTGGTTGAGCTAGGAAGCTTTCCTTGCTCTCTAATCTGTCCAAGGAACTCAGAAATCTGCCCTATTTGTTTCTTCATATCCGTCATCTCCTTCTCGTTATTTGCTATCCGGTTGTTTTGATTTTGCAACCCCTGCGAAATAGAGGTTAGTAATTGCATAGCTTGATCACTTTCCAAGGACGTACCTGAATGAGATGATGCCGAAGGTTGTTGAGGTTGTTGGGGTGCATACGGCTTGGAATAAAAACCAGGGGGGTTTGGCCTAAATCCTCCTTGTTGGGCAGCTTGTTGTGGCTCCCTCCATTTGAAGTTTGGATGGTCCCTCCATCCGGCATTGTAAGTGTTCGAGTATGGGTTGTTTTGATTTTGTCCTTGGAAACCAATTGCATTGGCAGATTCCCACCCACCATTCTCGATTAGTTGAGGGCACTTGTCGGATGGATGCCCTTGAATTGAGCACACGCCACAAACTTGGTGTTCTTGTGCTTTTGGACCAATCACAACCTGAGAAACAAGAGAATTAAGATTAGCAAGTTGTGATTGAATTTCAGAAATAGCACTCACCTCATTTACACTTTGTTGCCGTGGGGCTTCCCTTTGGCCCACTCCTTCATATTGTTGAGCGTTGAGCGCTCGGTTGGCTATGAGAATCTTGGCATCCCTTGGTGTTTTGTCCACCAATGCTCATCCCGCTGATGCATCAAGCATTTGACGTTCAATAGGAAGGAGGCCCTCATAGAAATATTGAAGGAGAAGTTCCTCCTTCATTTGATGTTGAGGACATGAAGCTACAAGGCCCTTGAAGCGCTCATAATAAGCCGGGAATGTCTCACCATGATTCTGTTGAATACCACTAATTTTCTTCCGTAGGAGAATCACTCTCGAAGTAGGGAAGAATTTCTCCAAGAAAGCACGCTTCATACTCTCCCACGAAGTCACAGTTCCCGGGGCTAGTTCGTAGAGCCAATCTTTGGCCTTGTCCCTAAATGAAAATGGAAAGGCCTTCATCTTCAATATACTCCCATCCACATTGACGGGGGTCATGCTTGAACAAACCACCTCGAACTCCTTCAAGTGTTTGTTGGGGTCTTCCATAAACAAGCCATGGAACTTCGGAATATGGTGTAACAAACTGGATTTGAGTTCAAATTCCTCAGTCTTCCCCTCTGCAGCCGTGGGGTATTGGATACAAAGAGGCAATGCATTATCCAAACCCGAGGCCGAAAGCTCCTTGATGGTTCTATTATCTGCTGCCATGGCTTGTTCTTCTTCAAAAATCTGATCCGTGGGCTTTTCTTCTACACCTACTTCGTCTTCTTCAAGCCCAGGTTGTGGTGGAGGTTGTGGTGGCTCTTGTTGACTCCTCGTTCTCCTCAAAGTGCGTTCAAAATCACCGTCAAAGTCGGAGATGTTCTCTATAATAGGCCGAGAGCTACGAGTCATACACAGTACCTAAAAAACAAGGAAACAAACAAACAAACTAAGAATCTGAAATAAGAATGCACGAAAAACAAAATATAAAAATAAAGACAAAGGATTAGCAAAGTTGCTAATCCCCGGCAACGGCGCCAAAATTTGATGCTAGATTTACTTGACACTCAAATTAAACCCTCGTTTGACAATTGTAGTAGAATGGATGAGTGAGGGATCGTTCTAGACCGGGGATTAGGAGGGCTTGCTAAAACCTTCTAAATTGACTTAAAAACATAAAAACTAAATTAAAATACTCTTAACAAGACTACTATGACTCAGAATGGCTTTGAAAAACTCAAATTGTCTAAAACAATCAAATTGACTCAAATAGAAGCTAGAACTTGATTTAGACGAATTTGCAAGTGTTTATGACTTCAAAAGCTTAAAGATACAAAAATAAAACAAATACGAATGATTAAGACTTAACAAAATAGGGTGGGGGGAATTGTGGTTGGACAATATTAAATTAAATGGACAGAATATAATTAAAGGCAAAATGTAAATATGAATGTGATGAAAAATATGGATGATGGAATAGCTAAGGGGTTCTTCTCCACACATGTTACACTTGCAATACAAGATTGATTTTCGGTTGGTCTTTCGATAAATTATGAAACTCAATGCTCCAAGTTAATTAGGTCCGCTTACATTAACTTTCAGATTTCCCTAGATTCGTTGGATTGAATGGAATACGCATTACAACCAATTTATTCTTAATCAAAGTCCCTAACTATGGAATACGCATGATAGAGACATTCAACAAAGATCATTAAGTTCAACGGAAATCATAAACATTGACGAGGCATTCGTTACTATGGAATACGCATGAAACTTATGCCAAGAATTCGTTTAACGCGATTGTTTATAAGCAACCTCCACTACTTGTGAATATAAGTTCGTAACTATTAGGTGAAACTCACTTATATTCTAGCGTCATATTCATTCAAACGGTTAAACAAATTGAATCCACAACTTATGAAATTCCAACCAAAAGTAATCAATTCATATTGCAAGTATAAACATGTATTTTGAATCACCCCCTAGCTAAAGGGGGTTTAGTTCCTCATAACTTTGAAATCAAAGAAACATCTAAACATTCCAACAACTCAAACGTGAATTGTATGAACGTTTAGGCACTCTTCTCTTCCATTCTCATACGTACAAAACAAAGAGAATTAAATTTAAACTTTGAAATCAAAGAAACACCTAAACATTCCAACAACTCAAACTTGAATTGTATGAACGTTTAGGCACTCTTTTCTTCCTCGTTGTTGTAGCACAAGGTCTAAGGTGAGCTTTGGGGATTATGTGAAGTGTTTTGGAGGGATGGGAAGTGGTTGGATAGTGGCTGCAATGAAGGAGAAAAACTGCACAGAAAATGGAAGGGGAATTGCGGCAATGGATGTGTATTTGTGTTGTGTGAAGTGTTGTGAATGGAAATATGAGATATGAATTGAATGGGGAGTGAATGAATGAATGCTAGGGTATTTATAGGGGTAGTGGAGGGAACATATGGCTGTTTGTTTAAGCATTTGTGTGGAGGAATGATGGAAAAACAGCTAGGACACATGTGAAAACTGGAATTGCACAAGGGGAGCAAAGGGAACCCACGGCAATTAGAGTTTGTTTGATGATGATGCATGTGATAGGTGGGAACAAAGGGTGAAACATGGCACAAGGGGGCTTGAATGAATGATTGAATGTGCATGTGGATTTAAAGAATGAGTGGTGGTGTAATGATGAAGTGAATGCATGTGGAATTAAAAGGAGGAAAGCTGAAATTGTGAAGGGAAGGCACGGCAATGTGTTTTGTAAAAGGGAAGATGGTGTGTGAATGCATGTGAATATGCTAATAAATAATGCATGTAGGGTTAGGAAATAAAATCATAATTTAAAGGGGAATGATTAAAGGGTTTTGAAAGGTTTTGCATGGCTTTGAAGTGAATGTGGATTGGGCTAGAGTTTAAGTACATGAAATGGACCCAAATTGCTCCCCCTTGCATGGCAAGGAATGGTGTTTGTGTTAAGCCCAAGGCAAGGTGAATGTGATTGGGTTAGGGCCATTGTTTTGTGTCTTCAAGTGCATACAAGGCCTTCAAATTCGTCCATCCTCTTGGCTTCATGGATAAGCTATCCAATCCATGCCCAAAAATGCTCCAAATGGCCTCAAAATGCACTTTCTTGCTCCCTAGACCCTTAGAACCTGAAAACACACAAAAGAAGCATAAAGGACTAAAATAACGAGAGAAACATAACGTAAATGCACGAGAACGAGCCATTTAAGTCGCATGAATATGCTCCTATCAATCATCTATACCATAAAGAGGTGTTCTAAACATGTTCTAAATATCATATCGTCATCCATCAGATATTCTATAAGAACATGGGTTATAGGAAAAATAGTAATAATTCAAACTAGCCTCCGTAAGCATGTTATCTCGTAAAACATTTCATAAAACATAATCATCAAATCATGTTTTTCATGTATGCATTTATACTATCAAAACATGCATTTTTAGAAGGGGTCCACTCACAGTGTTCGCCGTCAAAAAGCCACGCCATCTAGCGAAGAAGGAAATGCCACAGATAATCGCCCCTAAGCACATAAATGGTACATTTAGTCAAACTCTACTCAAACGATTGAATTTAGGAAAACGGACATCGAAAACAGGTTCAGGACGTCAAAATTAGCCTAGGAGGGGTCAACTCACTGTGGTTTGGCCGTAAATTGCCTCGAAAAGGGCGGTGCTCGCAGGAAAACTGGGGAAATGTCTCCGAGGTGGTTTCTTCGTGGTTTGACGCCCAAAACACAACCACGGGGTTAGAACAGAATTATAGGGATGAAAAGAGAAGCATTTGGAGTGTTTTAAGGCTTACCCAAAACAGAAGGACGAAGAACTCGTCCGAGTTCCTCTGTGCTCCACAGAGACGAAGAGAGGGAAAGAGTTGACATGGTGAAGATGGTGATGCTGTTGTCGTTGTGATGTTTGATGATAAGGGAGATGAGGGTTTGTTGGTGTGTGTGTGTGTGTGGGTGTGTGTATGTTCTACTCGGAGGGAGGTAGAGAAAGACAGAGAGAATGGGTGAGGGAGAGAGGTCGGAGGAAATGAGAGAAGAGAGAACTGAGAGAGAAGAAAGAGATGAGAGGCTCGGGGGGACAGAATCAGAGGGTGGGCCCCTTGGGCTCACCAATTAAGACTCAAAAATGATTTTAAAAAAAGGAAAGTATCCCCCAAACTTAGTGAAAATATAAAAATAGTCTTTTCTTCCATTAATCCCGGGGGGTTGTTACATGGGGCCCACACCCCACTCCTCCCTTGTCCTTATGTCCCCTTCCAAAAATCTTTATAACCCCCCTCTTACTGCCACCTCACATCTTCTCCCTTAAACTCACTAAGTCTCTCATTCTTCCTCTCATTTCTTTCTCTCTCTCAGCCAAACTTTATTTATCTCTCTCTTTCTCATCTTTGTAACGCAAAGGACCGGCATCCCATCGCCATTTTTGCATCTCCGGCAAGCACCAGTCGAACCACCCACTTTCTGCAGGCCTCGCAACAAGCAACCAACAGCCTTAAGGCTCTTTCAACAGCCCTATATCTCTCAATCTCTTTGTAAACACAGAGGCAGTACTAATCCCGACCACCATCACCACCCCAGCGAGTTCTTAGGCCACTGCACTGCCATGTCTCTCTCTCTCTCTTCCTCACCTATTATCTCTCTTCTTACCATTAGTGTAGAAATGAACTACGAACCTTGTTGTCAGTGCCATATTTCTCGGCGAGTTTCTTGAGTTTTCGACCAAGGTAAGCCTCGGGGTTTTGTAACTCACTTCTCTTTTGTTGTTGGATTAGATGGTGGCCTTGAATACCTTATTTGGTGAAGCTTCTCATGAAATAGACTCAGGGAAGAATTTTCTCAGAATTCTGGAACTTTGGACCGTGACCATCAGGCCACTTTTAGGCCATTCGCCCAGCGAATTCTAACCATGATTAGATCTTGAACTGGTATAAAACCTTTCCTCATATTCCTAGCTTCTAATTGGCTTTTGAATCACTATTTTTGGTTGTGAAACGAGCTCGTTTGGAGCTCTGAAAATTAGGCTTGCAACTTGAGAGTGGCACGTGGTGGCATGTGTGGCAATGTGTGGGGGAACTCAAGGTCCCTCCTTAGGTTTCTCGATGTGCCGGACCCAAATATATCGTCCATTTTCCGAAACTCGACCATTTTAAAACAGTTTCTTTATTTGCCGTACTTAGTACAAAAAGGTGTATATACGTTAGTATATTATATATTTACGTAAATGGTTTCGTTTCTCAGTGCAATGCAACAAAAGGTGCTTCAATGCCCGCGAGGTGGGTTCGACTGAACGACATGATTTGTGATTGGGTTTTTGCTTTTAAATATTACATATTTGTTTAGTTTCCATTTATATATTTGATAAAGAACTTTCCACGTATGCTTTGATTAGATTAATGTTTATAAGAATTAGCGTATTAACGGAATTTATGAAGTTATGCAACATCATACGAGATGCACAAATATGCATGTTATTATTGATGCCTTAATTGGAGTTACGGTCATGAATATCATTGCATTGCTTAGAATTATCGAATTATCCATTTATCGTGGCATGATCATATTTACATTATCAGTTCATCGTGTGTTGCATTGGTGTTAGTACTCGCCCAGGGCCAGAGCCAGTCTTTCATGTATATGTTCACATCGCACCGTACACTTACTTTGGATCCATTGTAGGTGCCAGCTATGTCCTATATTGCTATAGGCAATTAGGACTCATATGTGATGCGCATAGCGCCAGTCTTCACATGATTGTAGTACTAGAGCATAAATCACTATTACACCCAGTTATGTTTATGTCAGAATATCTTTGCATGAACTCATGTGCCAGCATATGTCGATGAGCACTCGATATGATACGTTTGTTTGTATCAACTTATGTGATTACTGGACATTATGTGTTAATTTATGAAATGTCGTGACATATTGCATTATTGAGATATTGCTGGCTACGGTAAGTTTTTTTCATACTATACATAGTATCTTATGTTTGGAAATTATACTTGTTTTACGGTGAGGGGTTATTACACTTTCGAAAAGATTTGTACAAAGTTTTATTTTTAGGCCCACTCACCCTTGTTTTTTGCCCGTCTAGGTTTTAGTAGAAGATTTTTCATGTCGACGAGAATTCTTGGCAAATCTTGGTATAGGCGATTACCTTCGATGGTATAATTCTTATCCTACCTTAACTATACTTTACTTATGCTCTGAGATCACGTATGAAATGAGTTTATTCCCGCTCACTATCGCACTCTTTCATTTAGGCACTTTTAGGTTTAAATTTACTCACATTTTCCACCTCATTACATTTTTATGACTTCGTCACCTTCCGGATGTCGGTCAACACAGCTTAATTCGGAATCGGCCATTAAACTAATGATCTAGCTATTTTATTATGTAACTTTTCTATTTGCTTAGTGAAATCTTTTTGTACCAATTGAACTTTTGAACTTCTAATTTTAATTGCTCAACTATTTCTAGTGGCCTACTTTCTAGTTGCTTGGGCTTACTATCTATGGTATCAATGAGCTTTTTTATCTCTCTCTTACTAGGAAGTCTCTGAATATTTTTATTATTATCTTCCAGTTTGATTGTAATGTGATTTATATTTTGTCTAACAATTTGTTTTAAATTTTTTTAAAATAGTCTAATAACTGGTTTAATAAATTATTATGCATAATATTTTCTAATTTTATATGTTTTGCTTGACTAATAAAAAGATATACGATACTATTTGCTTGGGGATTTTCTTTACTATGTAAAATATGATTATAATCACCTAATGAAAAATAACAAACTAAACTATTTTGGCTTAGGGTGATTTGTCTTTTTTGTTATTTACTAGTTTCTAAATTAAGGTAATCTATTATAAACTATAGACTACCATTCTCTAAAGTTATTGCTAATGGTTCTTAAAAACTCTCTTTCTTCTCTCAATGACTATAAAGTATAATCAGTTGCTCTTTTTGGCTGTAATACCTTATGCTGCACTTCTTTATCCTTATTGGTAAGAGTGGGGTGTTCAATATAACTAAAATAAAAATGTTTTTATTAATTTTTTTTAATAAATATATGCTAATCTTCTTTTCATGCTAGTTATAATAGGATGTCTAGGACAACTGATTCTTGATGGTTATGGTTGACAAAGTCTATAAAGACAATAATATACAATGTTCATTCAAAATAAACAAGTGTGTGATATCAGTTGTGTTGATGACTTTTGTCATCAAGATACTTTACTGTAATTATATTATTTAAATATTAAACTTGGCTCTAATACTAATTTAGGAGTAAGGCCCGGTTAAATAGTCGGACGACCATTGTAACAACTAGATATAAAACCTTGCATATAGAACTGGACGTGTTTCAACATGATAGCTACTTACAATGCAGGTATAAGACCACAAAGACTAAACTCAGAGCTACCGAGAACTTATTGGTATCCTAGTTAATGTCCAATTATTTGTTTGACAAGCATTCAATTATAAAATAGTGCTCAAACAAAATATGATCATCAGTTTAGCAAGATAATAATATACCGACAATAGTGGGTTTCCTATTTTGGATTGGAAGTCTTTTTAAACAAACATACTAAAAGAAAGAAAAGAAACTTAGTTAAGACTGGAGAAATGGCTTGAATATGTATACTTACTCTTCTATTGATATATAAAAATGATATATAAAAATTTACAAAGGATGAAAGTTTACAAAGAATGAGTGTTTGCAAAGGATGCTAGAAAACTATGGAAAGTTTGTTCTGTGTAGGTGTGTGTTCGTCTGTGTAGAGGTTTGTGTTTAGGCATTGTGTGTGAATGAAGGAGAACCCCTTCATATATACAAGTATGATGGTGCTATGTTACAAAAAATCTTTTCAAAATGATGTAATATTATTTAGAAAATATTAGCATTTAAGCCCGCGCGATGCCGCGGGTTGTAAAACGATGTTATACGTATGAATTATATCGAAATCTATTTACATCCACAGCAGAATCTAAAAGTCATCCAAAGTGTTTTTGGAGATCACAAAATATAAATATCTGTGTAAATGTAGAAAATCTTAAATGCATTTGGGCACAATACCTTGGTATGCTACAACCAAAATAATGTAAAGTGTTTTTGGAGATCACAAAATATAAATATCTGTGTAAATGTAGAAAATCTTAAATGCATTTGGGCACACATACCTTGGTATGCTACAACCAAAATAATGTAAAGTGGCTAACCATATTTTTTCCATGTACATTATGAACCGCTTGTTATCCAAAATACTGTAGCAATCTTTATACAATAGATTCATTAGAATGGTTGATCAATCAACTTTTCAAAAAATTGACCCGAATATAGTAGTATGTGATCTCACATCCCTATATATGCAACAAAATAGATCGCAAGTCCTCACATCATCTTTCATTGTATCCCTAAAGAGTAAAGTGATTCAAAAATGTATTTGGCCTAAAGTATAGAGTGTTTACCATATGTTTCCTTCAATCAATTGAGAAATCTAGACATTTTAGTAGATGGGCTTTGCTCAAAAGAAAAAAATTATTCCTCGGGTTTTCAAATTAGACACTAATTTTTCAAGGAGCATGATAAGATAATGTCCTCGTATATATTGATTGTTTATTGATTATGTAATACTTATATATTGACTATATTTGTGGTTCAATGTTTAGTTCTCCAGAGCACATGGTTAATATATGTCATTACAAAGAGATCAATGAACCATCAATATGAGAATTTTGTACAAACATCTATATATCAAAGCATAATTTTTGTGGTTGAGGTATGCTAATGTTCATTTGCAGCACAACAGACGCAAGCGCATAAAAAAGCAGAGATGGTCAATGTAAATACAACCTGATCTAACCACATTGTGCAAAAAGAACTCAAGTCCGACACTTATAAATTACTCCCTTCTATAAAACCTGTTGAAATTAAGTTTAGTTCTCTACAAAAATCAAATTAGCATCATAAATTGGCATAAGGGAAACAAAAATTTAAATCGCTCAAAAGGAATAACCAAGAACTAAAAGCCCAATAAAACGTCAAAAGTTCTTGGACACAATCAGCCAATCAAATTCCAAAAAACCCAGTACAGCTATTAAAAACATCACACTCAAGACTTTACACCTGATGATTGGATCTACTGGAAAATTTAGCACAGCGAAAGAAAGAAAAAAAATCTTGCAATCACACATATATCAAGTATACTATTGCAATGCAAAGATGCTGACTTGAGAAGACGACTTCGTGTTCATTTGGAAGTTGAAATCGACTATTGGGTGCTCTGCCTCCAGAACTTCAATGGAACATTGGTGGTCACCAACTCTCCTCCCTGCCCTGATCCCGACTCATGTCCTCCCCTCGCATGAGGCCTTGTCCACCTTGATAACCCTGATCACCATTCAAGTACAATCAATACAACAAACTCTTTCAAATACTTAATCAAATAATATATATATATATATATGTATATATGCCGCACATATTATATGTGCACTGCACACAGTTGCCAAGTTTAATTGTTTGATTCGTTGTATTAATAATATTGGATGTATGCACAGCCATGTTCATGTAATTCGAAGAGGAACAACAATATACCTGAATTTTTTGAAATAATCTGTCACCCTCTTCCCGAATCACTTGAACGTTGACATTCTCATGAGCTTGCTTGTTCCATGTCGTGCCTTGCTCCTATTGTCTTTATTCTCCTTGGAGACTATCATTCAAGTAAAATCAAACATTCAAACAACTCATATCTAGATTGATTGGTACCAAATGAAGTCCATTAATACTTATTTCTAATTTAATTAATAAAAAAATTAAACGCTTGAATCAATTTAGGAAATCGGTGAGCAGCAATATGTAATTAATTAGTGCTCATTACAAATATATACTTGCTGCTTAGCCAAGATATAATTCAATGTTGAATCGAAATCAATATTCATATGAACTAATTTAAACAACAAAAATAAGGAATTGAATCATTTACCCAAGATATTAATTAACATCACCAACTCTCCTAAATTGACGGAATCTGGCTGGAACTGAGCTTGGCGGTTCTCTGTAAATTCGCCAAAAAATGGAGACTTTAGGATTTGAACTGAAAATTACAAATTTGAAGCAAATCTTCACATGCAATAGCTGTACAAGGTACCTGACATGATGAGGAGTCGTTTCAGACCAATCTAGAGGCTAGCCGTTGCTGGAACCGATGGCATTATCTAAAGTTAGATGTATTCTTCAGTGACTCATCAACTGTAAATTATGTTTTAAATGTGAAGCTTCACTTAGAAATCCATCATTTTCAGACGAAACAGCATTTTGACAATCTTCCACACAACTGGTTCCACACACTTACCTTAGATGCTCACTATATTGAGCCGACATATTATATTCATCATCACTGCTGTTTCCGTTTTGGTTGACAACATTATTTAGCAATGCATTTATTCATCTTTTACCCATAATGAAAAACCACTCCTATAACTAATTCAAAGAGAGAGCTATAAAGAAGAAGCAAAAAAAAGAGAAAAAAAAATACAGTTTGTTTGCAATTCGCAATTACCACATAGATAATTAACCCACCGCCGATTCCTTCTATCACTCGTCTAATATCCAGCAACCAAGCATTCTGCGATCAAGCATTGAACTGAACTTCTCATTTGAAACCCAAAAAACAAATAAAACATAAGGCAGGCAGGGAAATAAGAAGAAAGAATTTGAAAACAATAAAAGAAAAACAACCATTTCAAGGAGAAAGAAATAGAAAACAACAAACGACAAGCAACCAAGGAAATGTTACTTTTCAAGTCTTAATAATGTCATCCCATCATTCAGTACAAAGATCAACTGAATTTGCCTGTTAAAAATTTCCAGAAAATTTGCTATAAAATGTCACCACACTTTAGATTTTTTAATTGCATCTATCATAAGCTGAAAAAAAATTGTAATAACATTCTAATTCACATGCTAAAATCAACAATGACCACAGACAAAACACAGTTAATCTCCATACACAAACTAAATAGAATCACCAAGAAAATAAGCAATAAAGATATGAAACAGAGGGTAAACAAAATTCAAAATAATTTGAACAATTAACATTAAAAATCACATAGCACCAATCAAAAGCAAAAAACAGCACCGATAAAATTTTTATCTCTTTTCTTCTGCTTTTGTATCAATTGCGAACAAAAATTATTTACTTTCAGCCAAGGCAGAGGGTTGAAAATTTTCAGGTACCTATACACCAAAGAAATTTGTTACAATACACTGACAAAGCAAATAATCATTCATTAAACCTAATTAACAAATTTGTACCCATCATCTCTATCCAACCATACAGTTTACCTTATTTGAACAATTAACATTAAAAATCACATAGCACCAATCGAAAGCAAAAAAACAGTATTGATAAAATTTTTACCTCTTTTCTTCTGCTTTTGTATCAATTGCGAACAAAAATTATGTGCCTTCGGCCAGGGCAGAGGGTTCAAAATTTCAGATACCTGCACACCAAAAAAATTTGTTACAACACACTGACAAAGCAAATAATCATTCGTTAAACCTAATTAACTAATCTGTACCCATCATCTCTATCTAGCCATACAGTTTACCTTATCACTTAGTTCTCTACTGCCCACTAACTAACAAAAACTATTTTACCTAACAGAAAGAAACAAATCATACATGCATTTAACAAACCAAGACATAAAGTAAAAGCAAGAAGAAAAGCGTTGACAATCGCGTCACTTTATTCAAACCAAAAATGCACATAAAGGTAAGTTATGAACTCAAATAAAACTCACTCTGATGCTTATTTCTAATATGAATGCTATCGGGACTCCAATCTTCTCATCCCAGTCAAAAATAACATCAAATACAGAATCCTCTGCTGTTTAGAAGGTGATTGTGGTAACTCAATTTTCCAATTATGCTGCCTTTCCAACTTCTCTTCTTGCAACCAAATTTCTACAAAACAGATTGAATTCAAAAGGTAATTGGACCAAGGCATAAAAAAAACTTAAGAAAAAGTATAGAAGCTATAAACCACATGTATCACATTCACGTATTATACTACTTTGTATTCCAAATACACATAAGAATATATCCATTCTATTGAATGGTTTAGTTCCAATTAATCCCACCTTTATTTTCTCTCAACCCCTTCAACTTATCATTGACTTTGTTTTCAACGGCATCATATTTAAGAGTTAGCTTCCATCAAACCCTTCATCTAATCCCACCCTTACTTTCCTCTCTAAACCCTCATAATCCCACTTTTACTCTCTCAAACCCAACTTACCCTGGACTTTGTTTCTGCAGCTTAGTTTCATTTAAAAGCTTATTTCTCAACAAAATCATCATTAGTTTCAGTCTTAAATAATCAAAGCAAGAAAACTCAGGAAATCATTCTCCACTCTCTCGGTGAGCAAACAGAAAATAAGGAAGTGGAGAGAACGGGTTGTTAAGAAGAAGAGTACCTCAAATGTTCAGAAATTAAGAAATTGAGAAGCTCAGTTGCATACAGAACAACAGCGTTTCGACCAGACATTTTAAACTCTTTGTAACATCAATTTCCATCTTAAATTAGAATAAACCTCCAACGTTAAAAGTATGAGTACAAACGAATGCTTATTACAAAAATTAGCCAATTTTAATTAAGAATTGTTAATCAAACTGTAAAGGCAACATATATATTTTTCCAACTTCAAACACAGAACCAAATAGGACACCAAAACCAAATAGGTAACACAAACCTAATTTTTTGCATCATCCTAATTTTGAGCTGTAAAACCCAACAATCTCCACCTCGGTGAGAAATTAGCAAACTTCCAAATCAAATACAAACTTCAAATTTGGGATACCAAAATACAAACGTAAACGTGCACCAAATTCTTTCGAAACTGATTTTCACCTAGACTCAAAAAACAAAATAAAAAATAAAAAATCCAAAAGTCTTCAAACTTGAAATTTTCTCTGACGCCTTCTCCAACAAATTTCATTATGAAAACTAACAAATACGAAACAAAATCCAAGCAAAAGATTGAACATACAAACAAAAAGTGCGAATTGCACTCCACCCAAAGAGCTTGAGTACCATGCTCCACCTCCTCACATAACCTTTAAAGGAGTTCAGAACAACGATCTTCTGCAATGTTTGCCTCAACACTAGCAAAAGACTTATCGAAGGCCTTCTTTTTGCCCTTGAGTTTGGGGCAATCTACTTTCCAATGACCCTCCTTATAACAATAGCTACACGTGTTCTTTCCAAGTTTGCCCCTTTCCTTATTCCTTCCTTGAACTACCAAAGCTTCATCTTGTATGTCAGACACTTTATTCTTTAGCTCTTTAGAATTCAAGGCGGCTTTAACATCTTCCAAACTAAGACTTTCTCTACAAAATAGCATGGTATCGACAAATTGTTCATATGAAGGAGATAAAGAACACAACAAAGTATCGTATAATCCTCATCACTAATTTGGTCATCCACACTTTTCAAATCCATCATAAGTTTATTGAATTCATCAACATGCCTATGAATTGACATGCCTTCATCCATACGAAGAGTATGCAAACTTTTCTTCAAATACAATCGTTTAGCAAGAGATTTGGTCATATACAAACTCTCCAATTTGAGCCACAACTCCGATGCAGATTTGACGTTACCAACTTCATGCAAGACTTCATTAGATAAAGTCAGCATAATTGCTCCAAGTGCCCGCTCCATAACGTCTTCTTTTTCCTCATTAGTCCATGAATTCAGCAAAGCCTTCACACCCTTTAGCGTTTTCAAAAGCCCTTGTTGAACTAACAAAGCACACATCTTCAATTGCCAAATACAAAAGTCATTGTCGTTGAACTTTTCAATATCAACTTTCACCGATGACACAGAAGGCTTCATGATGACTACCAAGCAAAGCCCAAGTCGAAACTTGGCCTCTGATACCACTTGTTGTACTTTTATGTGCAAATGGAAGCGAATTATAACAAAGTACCAAATATCAAAGTTGTAGGCGAAAGCTAAAACAAACAATCTCAAACTAACACAAGAGATTTACGTGGTTTGGCGTAAAGCCTATGTCCATGGGCGAAGCACTGCGAGGAATTTTACTAAACAAACAGAGATTACAAAAAAGTGTTTAAACTCTTACAACCCAAATCCCACAAATTACAAATCCTAAATAGGACACCAAAACCAAATAGGTAACACAAACCTAATTTTTTGCATCATCTTAATTTTGAGCCGTAAAACCCAACAAGCTGTCTGCGTGACCTTTTGCTTCATGGCGAAAAATTTGAGGAATCAATAGTGTATGGGCCTGAAATCCAAAAGGAAAAAATAACTCAACTAAGTATATATAAAATTAAACATATAAAGGGTAAGATCAGCAACATCACATAGAAGAACAATTAAATGCCACTCTCTCAGTCTCGAGTACAACTGCACTTTGTGATTAAAATTCACACATGTTTCACATATGCTAGGAACTAATGTTCCTGTAGGTTTTTCATCACGAACGACATTTGCAATCTACTTTTCAATTTCAAACCTTAATTATTCATTGCCCATTAGGAAATGACTATATTGCCCGGAAACCCTACTCATAGTTTATAAATCTGCAATTTTCAAAGCTTAACCTTAAACATTTATCATGCTGAAAAAAAAAAAAAATATCACTTAAGCATCTTAATTGGATTCCCTACAATTTGGTGGAGGTTGAATGGATTTTTCCTCCCATTATACCCTCGGAAATATAAATAATCATTGGAGACCGAGCAGCACACACTCATAAATAAAAGATAAGAAACCTTTGGTTCAGGATAAACATAATGCATACAGAAGAATAAAATTGACAAAAAACAGATCGATGCACGGAGAGATAGAGGCATAAAGAGAGAACTTACATCAGCTGTGCTCTCAAATACATATGGTAATCTGCATACAAAGAAACATAATACTGAAACAGTTATAAATCATCCTATTCAAACAAATCATACGAAATGTATAAAGATTACCTTAATTTCTGATTCTATGATTTTGCATTTGACTCCGCCTCCACGTTTTTTGGTTCTCTTTTACTGAATTAAGTAATCGACTGAATTACTTAATTCAACTGAATTTAATCAGAGAGATGAAAGCTTCAGTATAAAAAATATTTTATGACCGACACGCACAGCAAATCATCAGTAAACTCCAAGAACCTAATTGTACAATAAACACTCTAGCATTAACTACCCAAGAATGATAAACATGCTTATTGCCAAAAATGATAAACATGTTTACCTTGACTTCATTTTTTAATGGCATAATTAATAAACTTTCCATCTGCATGAAAATAACCTTCTTCCCTCTCCTCGTTCAAGTTGAAAGCTTCTGTTTGAATCCCATCCGCAACAAAGTCCTTGTGATCCTGCCAAAAGATACCCCTAATCACTGGCTATCGCTTCCATTGATCCAATTAGCAGAAGTATCCAACAATCTCCTCGACTGAAAAAATTCCTGCCAATTTAGAAAAGAACTATTCCAAATTACGGATGTACTCGATTAATTTAACCAAGAACATGCACGGCACCACCACTATTAAGAAGCATCAAGATACAACGACAAAAGTTTCTACAATCAGCTGTTAAATTGCCAGCAAAAACATGCATAGAAAGAATAAAAATGACCACAAAGATGGCAAAACGATTAACCACACATGTTGTTTATATGCCCAATGAGAGGAAAAAGCTTCTGCAATTGAAAAAACGAATTTATATAAAACAGACATGTCACTTTAGTCTAAGCTCACACACCATCTGAAAGAGCCTATTGTATCCATTCCAATTATACTTATGTGGAGCATCTCCCTCTACTATTCCCCACCAGCAATCAATCATAAACGCCATCTACATTAACTGATTCCAATACCCTTAGCCGCTTTAGTAGACCATCTGGATCAACCAGCTCACACTTCATATTAATGACACCTAACTACCACCAAAATAAAAGACATGATGAAGAGCACACAAATTAGAGAATTAGCTAAAAACAACCCTTGTGTACTAAGTAGAAGTTGAACTCACCTGACATGGCAACCTCAATGCGTTACTAACGCATTGACAAACAGAAAACCAACAATTTAACTTGCATTGCAAATAAATATTAGTAAAGTTATAGAACTCACTGGTAATTTATTTGAAATGTTAGGAGTATCTAGTGTATGCATAGGGTAGACGGTTCTTATAAAACTCAGGGCTTGAAAATAAAATAAAGTAAAAATTGAAAAGAAATCAGAACTACTAAAAATTCCAACATTTCTTGATCGTTGAAACTAGTTTCGTATAATGCGTATGCCATCAAAACAATAGATTCACTAACACTTGCAGTTTATTTATACTTTCATTAAGTATAACATAAGATTTTGTTGTATCCACTTGATTGTACGGGCCTTAGCGATGTCCGGCCTCCAAATCCCGATGCCAGCACCTGATCTTGCTCCACCTTCAACTTCCCAACCACTTCGCCCAACCGATACCCAGCAGCATGATTTATTAAACCTAGAAGATTTGTAGTTTTTGCATTTTTCTTCGGACATCTTGTTTGTACATTTTCATATATTTTATAATTAAATACGTTTTCTTGGTTTATTAATTATTGTTTAGAATTTAATTACAATATTTATTAAAAATTAAATAAAAAATATTTTTGCCAAAAAAAAAAAAAAAAAAGGGTTTGCGCGGCAAAGAAGTGACCTACGTCGCGTAAAACCACTTTGCGCAAAGTCTTTTTTGTGGTATCCACTACTGTAAATATTTTAAATTGAAGATCAAATTCATTCATTGTATTCATATAGGGTCAAGGAGTGTAACTCTAAAAAATCATCAAAATCGGAGTTAAAATAATTGTTAAATCTTGATTTTTCATTTATGACCGTCGAAAAGTTTTGTCCTGTTACTTGATCTTTGAATGTTTGTTATTTGCGATTTTTGGTGTATGCGATCTCAAAGTATATACAAACATGTTTGACGGTTGGATTGTTGAAACTAATTTCGTAGAATGTGTATCCCATCAAAACAATAGATTCACTAACACTTAAGAGTTTATTTATACTTTCATTAAGTATAACATAAGATTTTGTGGTATCCACTAGTGTAAATATTTTAAATTGAAGATCGAATTCATTCATTGTATTCATATAGGGTCAAGGAGTGTAGCTATAAAAAAATCATCAAAATCGAAGTTAAAATAACCGTTAAATCATAATTTTTCATTTATGACGGTCGAAAAGTTTTGTCCTGTTACTTGATCTTTGAATGTTTGTTTTTTGCAATTTTTGGTGTATGCGATCTCGAAGTATATACAAACATGTTTGATGGTTGGATCGTTGAAACTAATTTTGTAGAATGCTTATCCCATCAAAACAATAGAGTCACTAACACTTAAGAGTTTATTTATACTTTTATTAAGTATAACATAAGATTTTGTGGCATCCACGAGTGTAAATATTTTAAATTGAAGAATGAATTCATTCATTGTATTCATATAGGGTCAAGGAGTGTAGTTGTAAAAAATCATCAAAATCGGAGTTAAAGTAACCGTTAAATTATGATTTTTCGTTTATAACCGTAAAAAAGTTTTGTCTCGTTACTTGATCTCTGAATGTTTGTTTTTTGCAATTTTTGACGTATATAATCTCGAAATATATACAAACAAATTTGATGGTTGGGTTGTTGAAATTAGTTTCATAGGATGTGTATCCTATCAAAATGATAGATTCACTAACAGTTAGAGTTTATTTATACTTTCATTAAGTATAACATAATCCACTAGTGTAAATATTTTAAATTGAAGATTGAATTCATTCATCATATTCATATAGGATCAAGGAATGTAGCTATAAAAAATAATCAAAATCGGAGTTACAATAACCGTTAAATCATGATTTTTCGTTTATAACTGTTGAAAAATTTTGTCCCGTTACTTGATCTCTGAATGTTTTTTTTTTTGCAATTTTTTGCGTATGTGATCTTGAAGCATATACAAACAAATTTAACATTTGGATCGTTGAAGTTAGTTTTGTAGACTTCGTATCCCATCAAGTTCAATGGTGTATGTATGTGTGTGTGTGTGTGTGTGTGTGTATAATTATTAAGTAGATTTAAATTTATTTATTTTGTATGTATAACACTTAAGAAATTGAATGGTATGTATATTTATTAAGTAGCTTTAAATTTATTATTTTAGTTTGGGTCTGGGTTTTGTTAGAAAAATATATTATTGTGGGTTTTATGTAAAAAAAAAATTAAGTTTGAAGGGAGTAAAGTCAAATTTTAGTAAATTTTATAATAATTTTTTAAAAAAAAAAATACCTTGCGTGACGCCATAATGTGATCGTTGCGCAAAAGCACTTTGCGCGACGTCATAATTTATAACTACGTCGCGCAGTTGTTAAAATTTTGGCAGTTTAATTGAAAAAAATAGGTTTTTTTTTTTTAAGGTTTAATTGGAAAAGAGTCCAGACGCTACCCATCCATCTATCTCTCTATTCCTTTTGGCTCACTCGGTTTCTCTCCCCTCTCACTCATCTCGCCCTCTCTATCACTCCGTCACGCTCACGCTCAGAGCTGAGTGCTCCTCTTACTTATTTCACACAGCACAAACTCATAATATCCCTTTTCATCACCCAGACGACGTCTTTTGCTTCAGTTTCCTCCGAAGAACAACTTGGAGTTGAGAATCATTTCTCATTCTCACAATTGGCTCTGCGTGCAACTGTGTCTAAGTGATGAGTAGTCGAGCAGTGGAAGACGACGCACTGGCGAAAGCTGCACGAGCTACCGAAGCTCTTTACCTCCTCCGAGACACCTACTTTCTGGTCGACCTAGATGACAAAATCTCCAGATTAAACGTCGATTCCGATCTTGCTCTCAACCTCCTCGATTCCATTCCTCTTGATAATTTTTCCATTTACCCATTCATTTTAATCTCTGTTAATTCCATTTGAAGCTGACCTAAGTGCCTTTTTATTATAAACCCGATTTGTGCCTTTCTCTTTTGTGGGTTTTCGTTGATTCGCTTGTTTCAAGTTTGAAGTTCCAATTACACATAGAAGCTTAAACTTTGAAAAATAGACTAAAAAGTTGATGAATTCAAAATCTCCCCCTGGTAAAAGTGTTGTTTCTGTAACGATAATGCCTACATTGTGTTCTCAAATCGTTGTCATTGCTAATTCCTTTGTTATTATGTTGCATTTGTATTTGTATCTTATTAGTTGAAGTTTCAAAAACTGTGTCTTTTACCAGAGCAAAGAAAACATCCGGCTCAACGTGCGAAATACGATATCTGAGAGGAAAGATATTGGATGTTTTACCGAATTATAGAAAAGAAGCAGATGATCATCTCTCAACAGCTGTAAGAATGCATTGTGACTTCCTGTAGTTGAGCATGTTTGTAATGCTTTGAGTTCACTTCCTGAAATAAATTAAATGACGATGCAGGTTAAGTTGAATCCATCTTTTGCATATGCTTGGCAATGTTTAGGTAACTGCATTTGGAAGAAGGGAGATCTATCTTTAACCAAGAACTGCTTTAATCTTGCCCTAAGCAAGGTTATTCTTGATTAGATTTTTGTAGTTTTATTGCAGTGACCTCTCAATTCATTGTACTATAACTTTTATGATTGATATGTGCATTGCGTTTAGAGGTAGGGTCCAAACAGGCAAATACTTTGTCAACTTTCGATGCTTGAAAGAAAAATGGCTCAAGGCAACCGCTTTGTCACTCAACTTGTTTTTCTTGTTGTTTTTCATGATGTGTGCATCATTATGCTTACCTAATTTTCATCATTTTTCTGGGTACCAACAATGAAGCAGAACTTGTTGATGAAAGCATTCAACATGCCAAGGAAGCCATAACTCTTGATGTCAAGGATGGCAATTCATGGTGTAAGATCTCATAATCAACCATCTCAAAAAGTTCTATAGTCTTCAGATTTGAGTAAGATTTATACTTGATAAGTTGTATAGCATGTAACACTTAGTTTGCTTTACCATTTACCTTGGATGTTTGCTAGCCTTCTTCCAGTTAGCATAGTTTGACTTGTATCTTGTACATGCATAAATATTTTTTATTGATTCACTTAATCCCTTGTTTCATTTCTTTGGTTATTTTTTTGGAGATCATTGCTTATTCCGTTTAACAGAATTTCTCTGACTTTATTGGCAGACAATCTTGGAAATGCATGTCTTACAAGTTTCTTTGTGACTGGAGCTTGTGATCATTCCAAACTTTTGCAATCTTGGAAGGCATACCAAAATGCTG
The DNA here is from genome assembly GCF_963583255.1 of Pyrus communis. NCBI lineage: Eukaryota > Viridiplantae > Streptophyta > Magnoliopsida > Rosales > Rosaceae > Pyrus > Pyrus communis. Next base: position 20,599,877 of record NC_084805.1, on the reverse strand, counting down.
TAAGTGCTTAAAGTAAGAACTATTGTAGAGTCAGTTGTCTATGTGTTGTATTTCTTGTAAGTATGGATCTTGTGTCAGTTAGAAGATGTTCTAATGTTTTATGTTGCGTATCAGGAAAAGGATGAAAGAATGCAGTCCAATCCAGACCTATATTTTAACTGTGCCACTGTAAGCTCAGTTTTTCTTGTGTTTTGTCTGGAATTAGTACTCATAAGTTTCTCAAGTAGACGATTCGTCAATCTTTCTTTTCTATGAATCAACGTCTAGATAGGTTAAAGATAGAGTTGTACTAATACAAGTGGAGAGAATAGGAAATAGTAATTATATATTATTTTCTGTTTTTGTTAAGTAAAGAGAAGGATGTATGAAGTGACATAAGTTGCATGAGTCTTAGAAAGACATTCTGCCACCCGATTGGGTCCTTAGTACTGCTCAATATCTCATGTTTTGTACAATTATAAGATTAAGTTTCTGGTTTTAGGTAAACATATATCTGGAAAACTATGAAATGGCCCTTTCTGGATTTGAAGCTACTGCTTTAAACGATCATGGTCTTAATGCTACAGAGGAGGTTTAAAAGATTGTTAGCCTTCTTGACAAGCTGGATAATCTGTTAAGGGTAATGCATTTCTCATTATAAATGTGGTATTTCGGTGTCTTCAATGTTGAGATTAAGTTAGCCTCCTTGCATGAGTTTTCTGCCTTGATATTGTTAAGTATCAGTATCTTCGGGCGCTTTACCCGTTAGTTTTGCTATTGTTTTAACTTTTACATATTATTTACAGCCTTGCTGTGTATCTGTTTGTATGCTATATTACAAGAATTATGCACGACTTTGCTAGGCTTATTGTTAAGATTGTCAAAAAATTTGTTGCACTTTGATGTGTTTAAAAATTAAAACAATATCATGTTCCTTTGTGTTGATGACACATCTGTATATGTGGGTTTAATGAATTTGGTGTTAATGGTGACCCTATTGCAAAGGACTTGGCTCCCAAGTTTAATGTGTTCAAGAAAAATTTGTCTGCTAAGCTAGGGGTTACAATACCGGAGATAGACGTAAGTCTTTTTATTTCTTTCTCTGCAGTTTCTCCCCTGGATTCTATGGTCATGTTGCGCATTTGTAGTTTGACTTTGATATCGGAATTCAAATTTCAATTAAATTGCTCAGTTAGTGGGTCGTTTCCCAAAAGCGAAAATGGACATGGTCATGGAGTTAAACCCCAATTCTTTTGAATTGGGTTGTAATTCCAGTTTTTGGCCCGAGAAGCTGAGATTGCAGCCCAGTTTTCGATCTAGGACGAGAAGATGAGTATCATCTTATGGGCCTTACAGATGTCCGACCTCCAAATCCTGATGCCAACACCTGATCTTGCTCCACCTTCGACCTCCTAACCACTTCGCCCAGCCGATACCCAGTAGTCTGATGCATCAAGCCTAGAAGACTACTTGTTGTAGTTTTTTCTTTTATATTCAGACATCTTGTATGTACATTTTCATATATTTTATAATTAAATACTTTTTCTTGGTTTATTAATTATTGTTTAGAATTTAATTACAATATTTATTAAAAATTAAATAAAAAATATTTTTGCCAAAAAAAAAAAAAAACAAAACAAGGGTTTGTGCGACCAAGAAGTGACCTACGTCGCGCAAAACTACTTTGCGCAACGTAGGTCATTTCTTCGTCGTGCAAACCCTTCTGTCACTACCTTGATGTGACGGTTGGTGCGCTACAAAAATTCGTTGCGCTAATTTTTTAGCAACATTTTTTAACTTTGTGCGACGAAAGATCTGCGTCGTGCAACGTGTCTTTTGTACCAGTAATTATATATTGACATTCCACTGTTGCGGGAATGTCAAATGGATTATATGTATTGCATATAAGTGTTAACTAATGGACTAAATGTGTTATACGTGTTTTGCTTAGATTTTATACACACCATATTTTTAATTCATTTATCTAAAATATTACTAAACTATATAAAAAAAATTGGAGGATTCATTTCGTCCAAACTTCTGATATCTAAAATTTCATCCTACCATCTATTCTTTAAGAGTTCATTTAGGATCCCACTGAATTTTACTGCTTCCTTCATCTTCCTCCTCCTCAGTTGCACACTTATTTGTCTCCCAATCCCTTCCACTCCTGCATTATCTGTATTGATGAAACATGGAAAAAATAGACTTTCAAATAGCATATCTTAAAATCAAGTAAACATTAAAGTGGTCAAATGCTTAACCATCTAATAATACTCTTAAATCAAACCCAAAATAACCGGCTAAAGGGTTTATAGATTCAAACCCAAAGTTAACCAGTTAAAAGTATATAATAATCACCATAAGCACATAAAACTAACAAAAAATAATAATACAATCAAGAATGCTAGCTAAGAAGGATAACGTTGTTGGATGCCAAAGTTTTTACAAAATAATGTAGGAATACAAAACATATTTACCAATCAATGAAATTAAGCATGCATGCCATTGAATGCCGAAACAAAAAACGGAATTTAACTCCAATATAATAAAAAAAAACCCAAAAAAACTCTAAATCAAAATTCTGAATTCAATAACCCCAGAATCATTCTCTAACTTCTCACGCTCTAATAAGTAACTTTCCTCAAGCTCTCGAAACCACTTTATGCAAAGCTTCAGCCTTTTAATATACTCACTCATAGTCTCACATTTTTCCTAGAAAATCAATTAACATTAAATTTCATAATCTAAAAATATACCCATAACCCATCTCAGGTAAACTAATCATAAAAAAATTAAAAAGCTCATACATTCAAATTTCAAAGAGCAAACAAAATTATTAATAATAAAATTAAGAAGTGAAAGCTCACAGATCTTGAGATTGAATACGTCCTTCCTTTTGCATCTCTCGCTCAACAATGCATCAACACAACAAATACAATCTTTTCAGTGGGTTCTCGGCATATCCTCGATAATTAAAAAGAAGTAGAAGCACAACATACCACTGAGCATTAAACCTAAACCCAACTAAGGAGATCAGGTAATCTACTCAAACATACCAACTTAGGGTCCTTGTGCCACTTCAACGTAACTTTGCAAATAGACAACCTTATGTCCTTGCATTTGGCAACAATTTCCATATCTCATAATTTCCCCTAAAATTGGCGCCAATAAAGTGATATAAGCAGAGGAGAATCAAGTAATGGAAACTCTACCCATACGCATATAACACATCTTTGACTGACCTCAGGTCCATAGAAAGGACGTCATGGTGCACAACGTCATAAAGATCTTAAACAGCCTTAACTGCTCATTTCTCCCGTTCGGGCGTTCCTCCTTCTTTCTGTGCATTATATAAAACGAAGCGAAAATTTTGAGAAAAAAGAAATCGATATACCAGAACATCTGACAAATAAATAACCATATGAAAACATCAATTTTATGTAATTAGAAGAAAAGAAACCTTAGAAAGATAATTTAAATTTTAGAGAGCTGACTTCAAAGCGTTAGACAACTATCACAGGAAGCTTGTAACCAGTTACAGTGACTACCCAGTTCACAATTGTGAAGTCAGAAGAGGTACTTACAAAATCATTTCTACTCCCTCAGGATTTACATATCTCAATTAGTCATCCCAGTCGTTGCTAGTCTCATCATAGCCTAAAAGAAATTCACATAACCATTCATATCACACACATGAATTTTGATATAAAAAAATATACATGAATTTAAAGAAGATTCTGATAATCCATAAATAAACGAATCTAAAGCAAAGAGTTCACGCATAAGTTTTACCTCCATAGTAATAGGCAGCAGACATATAATAGTTATGAAGATAGCACATAGATGAATCCATGAAATCAGATAACAAAGGGGTAGCAGAGCGCTCTGATGCGATTTGTCCATTTTTAGCATTACCAGAATGAATAGAACCGTTTTGGTTAACAGAAGGTTGCATGGAAAAAAACCCAAGCTTGGAACCACCATATATAATATAAATGAATGAATGTTTCAAATGTAGTTTGTTAAATGTTTTTCACGATCAATTGCTGTGATACCTAAATACCTTATCTCACCGTGTTCAATTTATATCACGTCTCATACCATAACTACAAACAAGTACACAGTTACTCAGTTTCTCAAACGATCAACTTTCACAATATATAAAATAAAACTATCACAATATTACCAAAAAAAAAAAAAAATTGTTCCACAAAAGCCTCAAAGGAAAAAACCATAATTATTTACCGTGAGCACAGAGGCCTTCGAAAGCTTCACACAAAAGCCCCAAGAAACGAAGAGTAACATCTCCTGAAATGTAAAACAGAAGCAAATCATATGCCCAGGCGACGAATCTAACGATATAAACAAAACCCAAAATTACAAAAACAAAATTCATACACAAATCCCATCTGAATACAAATATCTCGATCATCGTCAAATTCCAATCAACTTTAGTTAATTGAATTAAAGTTAATAAATTGTAATAGGAAGTAATGATTATGTCCAAACTTCAGGTCAACATTTATACGCTATATCTACAAAAACTACCAAAAAAAAATTTAAAGGCCATACTAAGAAAGTAAAAAAACTCATCAGCAAATGCAGACCTTGGAGGTAAAAAAAGGGACCCGGATAAAATCGAAAAACCAACAAAATTCCTATCCACTGAAGATAAGGTACAATGAGGTTTCATACCTTTTATATACCTTGAGCACAAAGTGGTTCCAAGGTTGCAACGAAAGCCCCAAAATTGCAACACCACCATTTCCCGAAATTGATACCTAAATCATAACAAAGCGCTCACACAAAACCCCAAAATTAAACACAAAACCCCCCAAAATTATAAAATCAAAATTTAGTCTGCTATCCCTTCTCTCCCATTTTTCTCTCACCCTAATCTCCATTTCTGCAAATGACCTACCTCCCTCTCTCCGTGTATACTCCTTGTCTCTCTCATTAAATCAAAACTCTCAAACCCAATTACATGCCTCATCAGAACCCATAGCATAATCTAATTGAAAAATATTACCCAAAAAAAAAAAAAAAAATTTCAATTTTTAATATTTTAAAATTGAAGAAAACAAAACCCATAGATTTGAAGAAAAAAAAAAAAAAAAACTCCGAGATGTAGGATTCAAAGAACTTACCAGAAAACATTAACCTTTTTGACTTAAAATCATCTTCAATCCAAATCAAAAGGCGGAAGAAGCTTAAACTGCTTCAAACTTTTCCAGCGAGCCAAGATTTGACAGGGATAGAAACGAAGGTTTGAGAGTGAAGGAGACCATGGCGACAAAGAGAATGGGAGAAAAGCTTGAGAGCGATGGAGACCATTGTGGATGTAAATTTCCACCTTCTCCTTGGACAAAAATTACACCTACAAAACAATTAACATCTTTGATGAAGACTAAAAACCTCACATGTCCACGATGAATGGAGGGCTTTGGCCGAAGAACGCGAGGTTAAATGATTGTGATGGACTCCATTGGATTTCAGTATGTGGGATGCAGACGGCAGATCGGCAAAGCGTTACATGTTTTATGATGCCATGGTTATTTACCGAGGCACACTGCATTGGTGTACCAAGTCTAACTTGACATTTCCACGATTGATTAGAAGATTTCAATACTAGGAGATATGGTTGTAAACACCTGTATGTGGGTTTTTTATTTTTTATTTTTTATTTTTTTTGTATATTTCTTTGTTTTGCCCCATGATAGTATTCGGGCAACGCATTTTTTGATCACATTTTTGTTACCGTAATGCTTATGTTTGGCTTTCAAATCAAACATTTTAAACTATTCTTTGAAACATCACATGGTGCTTGAATAAAACGTCTTACATCCTATTCATCTCAACTCTCATACTGCATAAGGAAGAAAATAAGATATTTGTAAGAGAATTCGTCTAGTTTCTTATTCAAGTAGAGTGTGCTGCAAGCAATACAAAGACAACTAGTCTTTTTCCCCTCTACTTATTCTGCACAGTAAACATTATATTATATCACATTACATAGGTTTTTTCCCCTTTACTTATTCTGCACAAGAAACACTATATTATATCACATAATTTGATGTATCTTATTACGTTGGAATTTCTGTAGTTATTGTTAATCATTCAAATAAATGATTAACGATCTATAGCCACTCCGAGTAGTGACCTAGCCACGGCATTATTAGGGTATGCATCGTGTGGAGGAGGTGGAGTAGTAGTAGTGTGGCCTGCAAAGTTCCTTTGGTTGATGGTTGTATCGGCAAGATCAGCAGACCCAGGGATCTTCCCATTATGTCCACCGGGAGGAGGAGGGCCCCTCTGCTTCGAATCCATCAACACGTTGATTTTGTTCACCGTCGTTATGGTCTTCAACTTTTCTTTCTCATCATGCAACATCCTGCCTGCACTAATCACATGCAAGTCCATACTCACGAGAAATACAACTGTTATAACTGCGAATAAACACTTAAGAAACCTCATGGTGATCTATAGATCTTTTACTTAGAGATATTAAACAAAGATAGCTAGCTTAATTACGAAGGATGTGTTATGTGGAGGTTAGATACGTGTGTATTTATATGCACCAATCTGCATGACTTTCAACCTTTTTCTTTTGTGAAAACATTAAAAATCGAATGGGTCAGAACAGAAAAAACGATTTTGTTCTATGATAGTAGAATTCAAAGTAAAACTTTCAAAGTTCTTAAGTTGGCATCTCTTCTTACATGTGTTAGCACGAGTCTTGCAGATAAAGTTCTCTATTTAATTGGCATGCATTTTGTGTCACAAAGAAATCAAAACAAAACCCACAATATATGTTTCTTTGCACTTGCCATGGACTTCACAATACCTTCACTTCGAGACCTACAACCGAGATAATGTCACAGAAATATATATCTTCTTATGTTTACAGGTTATATGATGAGTGTTATAGATACATAGAGATTTATCTCCGATGACAAAACAAATTTCCTCATTTTCCACCCGAACATTTGACCAAAATGTTAATGAAACTTTTGGGTTGACTTGTTGATTGTATATTAGGACTTGAATTTCGTGTATCTCGAGTTTGAAGTCATGGCTGTATAAAAGCGAAACTTGCAATACAAGTTGCGGTTTAACGCAGCAATGGTTTGAGTTTTGACTTGTACCCAATTCTTCACGGCCAGCCAGTTTCTGCTTTAGGAACTAGATCCTCTCCTGAGCTCAAGATAGGGATCTTCCTGAGTAGCCCATCCGGACCATTAAAATTTGATCTAATAGCTCAAAATAGGAGGCATCTCTAAAAGTTATAATAATTGCAACTGTTGGATTAAGTTTAAATAGCCCGGATGGGCTGTTCATGGGGACTCCCATCCCGAGCTTAGGAGAGGATCCAGTTCCTTTGCTTTAGCCGCATTAATTGCTTCGTCATGTGTGGAAAATGTTGGAACTCACCAAACCGGGTGGAAAACTGAATCTTTACTTGGGAATGTCTGCATTTTGGTCTCAATTTTTGCCCATGCTACGAATTCACACTACATTATTTTCGTTGGTTGGAAATTCCGAAAAGACTTCATTTGTTGGGATACCGACTCGTGTATCTAACACGAGAGGGGAGCAAAGGAGAGAGTCCGACTCCAACCTTAGATGTAAAGTATCATTATCATACGTACGGAGGAGTAAATACTCGGTGACGCTACAAACCCCGGGAACCGGACTTGAAAATCAGACTAAACAAATCAACTTAAAACGTAAAATGACACGGGTAAAGATTGATTAGTGCACAAGCAACAAAGCTATATAACACATCTTTACATATACATGTGCATATAATACATCTCTATGCCTGCTCTATGGAAAAATAAATGATACAAATATATGTAACTCATCAATTCAACCTTAACTACTTACCACTTTACTCACGGGTAAGGTATTTATTTTGGTCTGCCGTACTTTCGGACTAGACATGCTAGCAGCAATGACCCCGAAGAACCAATATAGACAGCTCTGCACATCGATCGGTACAATTATCAACACAAGTACAAGCAACAAGAATCGAGATTCACAAGCAAATGGTGCTCATAACGGCAGTATTGAAATCCAAGCTGTAATGGAAAGGTGACTTTGTTATGATAGATCTCCATGTCTTCTTCTTAGGATGGTATATTTGGACGTAAAGAGTGCCTGCTCTCGTATGCAATCGCGACCTGCAGATTTCTGCTGGCTCGACTGCCTTCAAAAGGGTTATTACATGCAACTCTCCATCCAATACAACGAATCTAAATGCAGAGTTGCATGGGGCCTGTCTTGGTATACGTGACTCCTTACACCAACGGTTTGAAGCCATGTCATATCTGCAGTACATATCATGTGGAAGCAACATAAGCAAAAACTTCCATAAAATTATCATTCAAAGATCAAATTAATAACAACGAGAAAGAAATTCAAAGGACATAAATTAGGGGCAGATGCATACGTCCAAAAAGACATCAATAAGCATACACAAAGGAGAACTTAAAAGAATGCGATCCCATATAATAGAATTACTTGTACTAAACTACTGATAATCAACATTTTTGATATATTGCATAAGAATGATAAACAAGAATTTCCCTTCTGTAAACCGCAATAGAAAAGTAATCTAAAACATCGAAGCGTTATGTGTTGGTAGAACCTGTGTCATTTACGTCATAAATTTAAATTAGCATAACCATCCAAATTACATCATCGCATATCCCTCAAATGATGAAACTTTGGAACTTTTCTGTAAACAGAATAATAAGTTTTTATTAGGGTTGTTTATCTGCAATGGGAATGAAAAGAAACGGAATGGGTTCCCTTCATGACTTCCCCACGTCTACTTGCATGTAATCAGTAATGGATTATCTAAAATACGTAACGGAACAACCCAATTTCAGCAATTTGAGTGTTAATCCAATTCCCTTTCCTTAAATTTTTGCATTCCGTAGTTAAGTGATTCCTTATTTTCCCATTATTGATAAGTAAACAAGCCCTTAATTCAATATAAATGAACACAGGAAGATTTCAAGCTCAGCCTTCTGCATTCACCTTATGGTGCAAAGTATAAGTACTAACGAAATCATGCCAAATCAGAGTAAGTTCAAGACCTTCCCCTCTCCTAGTTGTTTCGTTCTGAAAAAATCCAAGCACAAAACTAAAGTGGAGTCATATATCATATACGACCTAAGCCACCTAATAACTTCCACCAATCCAAAAAGCTCGGATATTCTTACAAAAATCATCAAGAGCTACTATTAGCACATTAGGATTCAAAATCAAAGCTAATTTGGATACTTTCAGCCAGATCACTCTCTCTCACACTCGTGCGTGCGCGCGCACACACACACAACACATGTTTTTCCCATGGTGCAAGGAAACAATGGCCAACTCAATCCAGTTTCTTATACCCTAATTATTGTGCGGAAGCCCACAACAACGGGTCGCCAACAGGTCCCACACACACAAGTCACACAACACATGTTTTTCCCATGGTGCAAGGAAACAATGGCCAACTCAATCCAGTTTCTTATACCCTAATTATTGTGCGGAAGCCCACAACAACGGGTCGCCAACGGACAGGTCGCCAACAGGTCCCACACACACAAGTCGGTATTGCCGATACTCCCCTCACTTTAGCCACCCGGAAGCAATGGGTATGGGATTTTACCAAAAGGCCTTGACAATACGTGTGTGTGGTGGCATTGCTTATAAAGCACTACACGACTCCTCCCCTAGCCAATGTGGGACTCAAATGTGGCTCTAATCTAAGCCACCAAACTCCAACACTAATTTGGTCACTACATTCACAACAAACTTCTTCAGGAATGTCCCTGAGTGGGTACTTGCTCTGGTCAAGACCATCTTAGCAACTCTGCATGCTGATTTCTTTCCCTCCCCAAGTTACAGAAAAGTGTACAGTCCCCGCATGATCTAGTCACACTAGCATTTTGAACCCTATATCCCAAATTATGGAAAAGACAAGTTTTTGGCACACCTCTCAGTGAAAATTCCTTTAATTAATAAAGATAAATTCCACACCTGGTGAGGTCTAAGGAAATGTAATATGCATCTATACACCAGAACATGAGGCAGCACCAAGTATCCCTATCTCGATCACACTTTTAGTTCATTCAAAAATGATATTCACAATGCAGAACAAAAAAACTTCAACTTGGAGCGTCGAGAGATATTTAATGCTGACACTAACCTTAGATTAGCATGAATAATCTCAATCTAATTGGAACCAACTGTCACTAGCTGAACATACAAACAATGTTACTTCAAGCCCAAGCTCAAAACACAAAAAGTAAAGAAAATGGAAAAACTACCTGAATATAACATTCCGATCAAGCATGAAGACAGCAGGTCCACCGCAATCATCGCCACCTTCGACGACAACAATTTTGCCCAGTCTCACCCTCTCCCCTGCTTCCCACATATCCCCAACCTCTCTCCACCTACAGCCACCATTCCCATTCTTCAATTCCATCACCACAGCGTCTCTGTAATGCTCATCCACAGGAGAAACCCCTGATCTTGTTCTGGATTCGCCGTACCCACCCATAACCCAGAACTCCCTCTTCTCGCCGTCGCCAACAAAGAACCCCGCGCACCCGGCCCGAGAACCTGGCAACCCATCCATTGCAACCCAGTCATTTCTCCCAATATCATACCGCTCCACCGAGCTCGTTCGGCTTCCAGCCGCGCTGAACAGAGTGTGCCGGGATCCGCCGCCGGCGACGAGAATCTCTCCCGATTTTGGAACCGCAGCACAGGCGAAACTTCCGCGCGGTGTGAGCATCGGGGCGAGGAAGTCCCACGAGGAAGTGCTGAAGTCGAACCGGAATATGGCGGAGGACGGGGAGGGGAGGTCGATCGGAAACGAGCGAGTGTCGAAGAGGGAGCCGCCGATAACGTAGAGGTGGGGCCCAACGGAGAGGGAGGTGAAGTTGCAGAGGCCGTAGACGTGGGGGTTGCAGGGCATTGGCGGGAGGGGGCACCAGGCTAGGGTTCGAGGGTCGAAGAGGTAAGGGGCGGCGACGGAGGGGTCTTGGGGGAAGACGCAAAGGAGGTGGGAGAGGTTGGTGCGGTGATGGGTCTGGCGGAGGGCGATTAGGGTTTTGGAGGAGAGGAAGAGCCTCCATGATTTGCAGGTGGGTCGGAGGCGGGCCTGGTGGGAGAAGGGGACGAAGGAGAGGATCAGCGCTGCGATGTCATTTGGGAGGCCGGGAATTAGGGTTGGGGATTCGCCGATCGGAATCAATGGCGGAGAGGAAGAAGAAGAATGAGGAGATGGACATGCAGTTTTTGTATATTCTCCTCTTCGGATGGAATGAGAAGAAGAATGAGAAGAATGAGGAGATGGACATGCATTTCTTCCTCTTCGGATTCCGAGTGGGCTTTGAGTTAATGGTTTTTTTGGACATGCAGTTTTTGTATATTCTCCGAAAGGCTACAGTTTAGTAACACGTGGCGGTTGATTATTCCCTCCAATTTATCCACAAGGGATGGGGTTACTTGCCATTGAGTTATTTTTTGGGATAATAATTATGGTTTTTATTTTTATAGAAAAACTAATAAAAATGGTTTGAAAACTTTCAATTTTAACGATAAAGATAAAATAAAGGGTAAAGTGGATAGTACTAGTTTGACTTTTTAGTGTAAAAATGTGGTTTTTTGTTAAAGTAAACATTACCGCGGACTTTTCGTTAAAATTTTTTTTTTTTTTTATATGTGTAATTATGTATAGCACACAATATTTTCCTATTTGAAAAATCTCAACGGTACAAAGATGTAAGTTTATTTACTATTGCGCCATTATTCCATTTATCTTGGCATGTTTCACAATTATGTTTATATTTTTGTCTGATGCTTGAATTATTGTACGTAACTTTACATGATGATACTATGAAATATTCTCCACTTGTTGCATTATTGTGTTGCTTTTTCATCTTTTGATTATCTGATGTGAAATCCTCTATGTTTCCATTATTTTGTTGATGTCATGCAGTTCTTATTTCTGTCAAATTATTCTAGTATTGTTCATCTCCGCTTCTTTTTCACTATCTTCTTTTATTTTGTAGTATATTTTTACAATTTTTTCTTGGAAATTTTGGGGCTCCAGTATGGTTGATGTATGATATTTATTTTGCTATAAGTATACATTACTTCATCTTCTGTTATTAATAATATATCGTGCTTGAAATCTTCAAATTCATATAAAACTAACATTTGGGCTCCTCAATATCTCAGAACATTTTGTTGTGTAAGAGTCCATGATATATAATCCAAATGAGTATTAATTTATCATGGCTACATATGTAACAACCAGTCTTTGATTTTACGATTTTATTAATTTTAAATGAGTGAATCAATGAAAATGCCCCTTAAGGCGAGATCGTTGACTTTCGTTGATCGTTATCTCATGATGCGTATAAGTTATTATTATACCATATTCTCGAAGTACTCGACGATACGACAAACGGAATTGAATTTGGAGTTATAACGAAGATTTTACGAATCACCGAATGCCAAGGGCAAATTGGTAATTTTGTATTAGGAGGATTTTTGAGTTTTGCTTTGTGAGCCACGTGGGGCCCACACCGCACTCATCACTTATCCCCATGTCCCTTTCCAAAAATCTCTCTGACCTCTCTCTTGCTGCCACATCACTTCTTCTCCCTCAAGCTCACTAACTCTCTTAGTCACCCTTTCATTTCTTTCTCTCTCACACTCAGACTCTATTTATCTCTTCTTTCTCATCTCTGTAACACAGAGGACCAACGACCCATTGCCATTTTTCCATCTTCGGAGAGCCCCAGTCGAACCACCCACTTTCCGCAGGCCTCGTAGCAAGCCACCAGCAGCCTTGATGCTCATTCAACAACCCTATATCTCTTAATCTCTCTGTAAACATAGAGGCAGTGAGCTAATCCCAACCACCATCACCTGCCCATCATTACCATCACCACTCCAGCGAGTTCTCAGGCCATTGCACTGTCATGTCTCTGTATCTCCCTCACATGTTATCTTTCTTCTCACCGTTGGTGAAGAAATGAACTACGAACGTCGCCGTAGGTGCCATATTTCCCAGCGAGTTTCTTGAGTTTTCGACCAAGGTATAAGTCACTTCTCTTTTGTTGTTGGATTAGATGGTGGCCTTGAATACCTATTTTGGTGAAGCGTAGCATGAAATAAACTCGGGGAAGAATTTTCCAAGAATTATGGAACTTTGGACCATGCCATCAAGCCACTTTCAGGCCATTCACTCAGCCAAATCCCATCACGGTTGGTCCTTGAACTGGTATAAAAATCTTCCTAACATTCTTAGCTTCTAATTGGCTTTTGAATCACTACTTTTGGTTACGAAATGAGCTCATTTAGAGCTCTGAAAGTTAGGCCTCCAACCTAAGAGTGGTGTGTGCGGCAACGTGTGGGAGAACCCGAGGTCCCTCCTTAGGTTTCTCAACGTGCCAAATCCAAATCCGCCATCCATTTTCCGAAATTCGACCATTTTAAAATAGTTTCTTTACTTGTTGTACTTAGTACGAAAATGTGTATATACAATAGTATGTTGTACATTTATGTAAATGGTTTCGTTTCTAGGTGCAACATATCACAAAAAGCTTCGATCCCCATGAGGTAGGTTTGACCAAACGACATGATTTGTGAGACGGTTTTTGCTTTTAAATATTACATAGTTGTTTGGTTTCCATTTATTTATTTGATAAAGAACTTTCCATGTTACGCTGATATTAGATTAATGTTTATAAGAATTAGCGTATTAAGGGAATTCATGAAATTATGTTGCATCCTACTGGATGCACATGTATGCATGTTATTATTGATGCCTTAATTGGAGTTACGTCATGAATAATATTGCATTGATTAGAATTATCGAATTATTGATTTACCGTGGCATGATCATATTTATGTTATGTGCTCATTGTGTGCTGCACTGGTGTTAGTACTCGCTCAGGGCCAGTCTTTCACGTGCATGTTCACATCGCACCGTACACTCACTTTGGATCCATTGTAGGTGTCAATCATGTCCTAAATTGCTATAGGCAATTAGAACTCGTACGTGAAGCGTAGAATGCCAGTCTTCACGTGATTGTAATACTAGAGTGTAAATCACTATTACACCCAGTCATGTTCATGTCAGAATATCTCTGCATGAACTCGTGTGTCAACATATGTCGATGAGCACTCGATATGATATGTTTGTTTATATGAAATTATGTGATTACTGGACGTTATGTGTTTATTTAGGAAATGTCGTGACATATTGCATTATTGAGATATTGTTGGCTAAGGTAAGTATTTTCATACTATATGTAGTATGTTATGTTTGGAAACTATACTTGTTTTACGGCGAGGGGTTATTACCTTTTCAAAAATATTTTTACAAAGTTTTATTTTTAGGCCCACTCACCCTTATTTTTCACCCCTACAGGTTTTAGTAGAAGAGATTTCGTGTCGACGAGGATTCTTTGCAAGTCTTAGTATAGGCGATTACCTTTTATGGTATAATTCTTACCCTACCTTTATAGTACTTTACTTATACTCTGACATCACGTGTCAAATGAGTTTATTCCCACTCACTAGTGCACTCTTTCATTTAGGCACTTTTAGGTTTAAATTTACTCACATTTTCCACCTCACTACACTTTTATGGCTTCGTCACACTCCGAGTGTCGGTCAGCACAGTTTGATTTGGAGTCCAAGTGGACAATTTTGTGTCTGGGTGTGTCAATATGCCTAGCTTCTTCTTTGTGCATATGCATGTAATATTCTAATAAAACTTATACAATTTTCCTTCCAAATTGCTAAGTAATCTTCTGCTAATTTCTATTTCTTTTCTCTCGATGTGTTCTATTTTTTTATTACCAAAATGATTAATCTTAGGTATTCTAATATGATTATTTGTGCTCAAAGTTGAATTTTCTAATTTTGTAATAAAGGTGGTGGTGGCAGTGGTAAAGACGTGTTATGCAAAACTTGATTAATTTATGTTATTTGTTCTTCAACTGGATCTAATTTTTCAACTAAATTTAAAACTAATTGGATGATTAAATTATTTTGTCTAATTGAAATATTACAACTATCTACTTGTGATGAAATATCAATTAAATCAACTGGTCCCTTATTTAATATCTAATTCCTTCAAAACTTGGATATATATATTCTATTGGTTCAGGAATCGGCCATCAAACTAATGATCTATCTATTTTATTATGTAACTTATCTATTTGCTGAGTGAAATCTTTATGTACTAATTGAACTTTTGAACTTCTAATTTTAATTGGTCAACTATTTCTAGTGACCCACTTTTTACTTGCTTGGGTTTACTATCTATGGTATCAATGAGCTATTTATCTCTCTCTTGTTAGGAAGTCTCTGAATATTTTTATTATTATCTTCTAGTTGAGATGCAATGTGATTTATATTTTGTCTAACAGTTTTTTTTTAATTTTTTACATAGTCTAATAATTGGTTTAATAAATTATTATATGTAATATTTTCTAATTTTATATTTTTTGCTTGACTAATAAAAAGATCTACGATACTATTTGCTTGAGGATTTTCTTCACTATGTAAAATATGATTACACTACTACAAAAGCGGCTTATTGTGTCGGTGGTTGGTGCCGGTTTTATATAATATAGTGGCAGATTAGACATTTTCGACAACCACTTTACATGGTGTTGGAATTACTGTTGGTTATAACCAACATAAAATTGTCTATGTTGCTTATAACCGACATAGACTGTTAATGTCGCTTATAACTAACATAGTTTTTAATTTTTTTAAATGATGGTGTCGTATAAAAAACGAATCGTGTTGCTTTCAACCAACATAAAGTTAATGTCGGTTGAAAAGAGAATTGTATTGCTTATACCCGACATTAATAATTATTTTTAAATATTTTAAAACTTCCTATCAGTTGTAGGCGACAGGTTGGTGCTCTTTATATATCCTGTCTCATGTCTTATTCTTCCTCTCTTGTGTTTTTCCTCTCTCTCATTTCTCTCAGCCCTCTCTCCCTTTAATATCAGAACCCTAGCTGCATCTCATTTCCCTATAATGAAGAACCCTAGCCGCACCTCATTACTCACTCTTCTATGCAAAAATCCAAAACCAGCGAGTCTGCTATGGAAATGTAGGCACATCTAAGCTCCAATCTTCCTACAGAGGTAAACATCGACCCTTCCATTGTTGAATATGTGTCCATTTGATGATTTTATACAGAAATAAGAAGCAAACTAACACATGCTTGTTTGATTTGTGTACGAGTATCTGGATCCGGCAAAGAAATAATGGGAAAAGGCAGAATAACACTCGAACAAGTCAGATTCGAAACAAAAAGGGTAAAATCACTAGCCTCCATAACTGATCTCTCACTGCATGTCGCATATAAAATTCACCTTGGATGTGCTTGTTTTGATGTTAAAAAAAATCCGTTGTTGATACATGCACAACGACTGCAGATACAACGCAAGAAAGATGCAGAGGTCCAATAGTCATGGTACTTGACCCCAAACGTCCGATCTCAGCTAATCTACAAGAAAGGTAATAATCTTTTCTGATTTCCCTTCACTGATGTGAGCTCGGCATACATTAAATCTGCCCATATATGAATGTTAACTCCTTGTTTCTGGTTGTGAGCAGAACAATGCCTGATCTGGCGTCCGCAAGGGATATGACAAAGAGTGGCTTGGTTAAATCACAGTTCCAAGCAAACAAAAGGTAAGAAAACTTGTTTGTACATGCTGTAGGTTTGATCTTCAAAAATATGGCTATGTATCACGGCATGTCTCATATTTCTGCATTGTCTGTGTAGGACACCACGACCTAAGGTATATCCGAGAAAAGGAAATGTTGAAGTTGCAGATCCAAAGGCAAACAAATTATCAACTGACACATCTTCGGATCTGAAAGGTGTACACTCATCTGTGCTGAGATTTTGCTGGATCTGCAGCGTGTGTGAACGGATATGGAATGCATGTATCATTTGAAGATACATGTGGACCATTTGGAACTTGCCCTGCCTTGAGAACAAAAGAAAAATCCACCTCCAAACTGAATAAATGACATGTTTTTTATTTTTTTTTCCCGAATGCATTAGTGATAGATCCGCTAAAAACAATCGTGTTTCCTCAATAACTCATGAAGCTGTTTACTTGTGCTAGGAAACTTTTTATTTTTTTATTATTAATAGTTTGTGGTATCCCTTATGAGTAACAGTATAGTTGTTATTTTATTTATTGAATTATTAGGTGGTGTCGTTAGGACTGACAATATAATTGTTTATTTTATTTATAGGAAACTTCATTCTAATCCTTGGCAAAGATGGCTTTTAGACCAAAACCATGAGTAAAATCAAAATATAATTGTAGTCCCTTGATACATTAATAACCTCATTTATTAATTACATTTGCATTTTTTAATTCTTCTCTTTTTCTTCCTAATTTTAATGTATTAATTTTATTTTATTATAGTTTTCATTTTCATTTCATTTATTGTAATATGGTTTGTTGTAAACATTTAGTAAACTAATTTTTGTTATACAATATATTTCAATGTACTTTGTCTTTTTCATTTAGGTACATTAAATTCATTATAATACATTTCGGTGCATACATTTAGGTACTAACATTTCGGTGCATATATTTCGGTACACACATTTAGATACATTAATTTAATATAATACATTTTGGTGCATATATTTCAGTACATACATTTTGGTGCTAACATTTAAATACATTAGTTCAATATAATACATTTTGGTACATACATTTAGGTACATTATTGAGTCTTTCAAGTTTGAAGAATGTTAAATAAAATTAATAAATTAAAAAAAAACTTTTTTTGGTCAAAAAATAAATTAAAATTTGTATATTAATAAATTTAAATATTTAATGGGAGGTATTAAATAAAATGTACATTAATTATTTTGAATTAAGGACACATCAAGGGACCATAATCAATATATAATCTAGTACCAGGTTTATTTTAAATTTCAATAAAAAAACCCCTTTTATTTATTAAATAGTTAGGTGGTGTCGGTTAGGACTGACACTACTATCCTTTTTTAATGTTGCCTATATCCGACGTGAGTTTTAATGTCACTTTTACCTGACACACTATCCTTTATTTTATTTTATATTGCTTTCCTTTTTCGTGGCCGATTAAGGGGACTAACTGACATCAAAAGCCTTTTCGTGACGCTGGTAATGGTGTCGGTTTTGTTATCCGATATTACAATAGTTTATGTCGGATTTTTACCTATTATCCGACAGAAATTATGTTTTCTTGTCGGTTTTTGGACCACCAGTTATAGGTAATTTTGTAGTAGTGTTATGATCGCCTAATGAAAAATAACAAACTAAACTATTTGGTCTAGGGTGATTTTTCTCTTTTGTTATTTACTATTTTTTAAATTAAGGTAATCTATCATAACTACAGACTACCATTCTCTAAAGTTATCGCTAATGGTTCTTAAAAACTCTCTTTATTCTCTCAATGACTATAAAGTATGATCAGTGCTCTTTTTGCTGTTAATACCTTATGCTGCACTTCTTTATCCTTATTGGTAAAAGTAGGGTGTTCAATATAACTAAGATAAAACATTTACTTCTTCATGTTTTTATTAAAATTTTTTTTATAAATATATGCTAATCTTCTCTTCATGCTAATTATAATAGGATGTCTATGACAACAAATTCCTGATGGTTGTGGTTGACAAAGTCTACAAAGACAATAATATACAATGTTCATTCAAAATAACACAAGTGTGTATTATTAGTTGTGTTGATGACTTATATTATCAAGATACTTTACTGTAATATTATTTAAATATTAAACTTGGCTCTGATATCAAGTTCGGAGTAAGGCCTAGTTAAATAGTCAGATGACCATTGTAACAACTAGACATAATACCTTGTATATAGAACTCGATATGTTTCAACATGATGACTACTTACAATGCTATAAGACCACAAAAACTAAACTCATAGGTATCTTGGTTAATGTCCAAATATTTGTATGACAAACATTCAACTATAAAATAGTTCTCGAACAAAATATGATCATCAGTTTAGCAAGATAATAATATACCTACAATAATGTTTTCTTGTTTTGGATTAGAAGTCTATTTAAACAAATATACTAAAAGAAGGAAAGGAAAGGAAACGTACTTAAGACTGAAGAAACTACTTGAATATGTACACTTACTCTTTTATTGATTTATAAAAATTTACAAAGGATGCTAGAAAACTATGGAAAGTTGGTTCTGTGTAGAGGTTTGTGTTCGTCTGTTTAGAGGTTTGTGTTTAGGGATTGTGTGTGCATGAAGGAGAACCCTTTCATATACACAAGTATGACGTTACAAAGATCTTTTCAAAAAGATGTAATATTATATAGAAAACATTTTCATTTTCTATGACCATGTCATTGTTTTTGAAAACATGGATTGTTTCTGAAAGTGAAATTGGAATCTTTTGCTTTTATGCTGTTTTGGACTCCTCCATGATTTTGCTTGTCTTCTTTGAATGATGTGGGTGGAAGTACCGCTTTGCCTATTCTGGAAAATTTGAAAGTTTTATGTCATGATGATTAAACATGAAGTATTTTAGTGTTTTTCATTAGTTTCTACTTAAAATAAAAGGAAAACTAATGAAAAGTCCAAAAAATTTTAGTTTTAATGAAAAATGACAAATAAAGGTGTTGTGAATAGTACAAGGAAAAGGTAAAAATGTGGGTTTTCGTTAAAAGTGAACAATACCGGAGGTGTTTTGTTAAAAGTGAACAGTACCGGGAGTGTTTCGTTAAAACTCTCTAAAATAAAAGGCATCTTATGCTACTCAAACAATTTGCACATACAAAACATATCTCACTATTATATGCCCCACACATTGTTCTAAAAGTTCTCGCCTAGGCGTTAGGCGGCTGGTCACCGCCTTGATTAATGCCTAGACGTTTGGAAATTAAGAAAGACCTAAACTTGCTGAGGCATCTACCTAGCCCGCCCAGGCACCCGCGTAGGTTGTGACTCACTTAGACATAAAATAGATAACTTTCATTTTGCATTTTATTTTTTTAATAAACTGTAAGAGACTTGTTGAATACTTAAATGAACACACATTATATGCTTGTTCCCCACGTTTTCATTATGTTCCAATACTTCATAATATATATGTCACTTTATTTTGTAGTTTATGATGAAATTATATATTTTAAGTATAAACAGATACTTATTTACACGAAATATAATAAATTTACTTAAATCCGCTTAAGTGCTAGGTCCCACCCTGCCGCCCAACTAGCACATAACGTATTTTAGAACCTTGGCTCCACATAGTTCAACCTCATGGCTCACTCACGGTATATTATAAAATGATTACTTGACAAACAAGGTACGCAAACTAGAATACTGTAGTAAAACAATTACTATTCTATTATAAAGGACGTTTAACCAACTGAAAAGATAACATTCACGAGGCGGCTGGTTTGGTATTATTGTGCTTTGAAAAAAAAACTGTTTCTGCTATGCCGTGAGAATAAGCAACTGTGAAATAAAGTAGCAGAGTGTTTGGTAAACTTTTTTGTAAAAGTGCTTTTGAAAAAAAAAACAGTATTATAGTATTTGATAAACTTTTATGTAAAACAGATGTGAAAAAGCTGGTTTTTGAAAGCTGGGTTTTGCAGTTTTGTGTTTTTCGCTTTTTTTCACCCAAAACTGTAAAAAAAAAAACTGAAACTGAATGTTTACCAAACATAAAAAAGCTCCCAGCTTTTTTTATAACCATTCTTTTCAGAATCACCTCAATACCAAACTAAGGCTTAAACTTTACAAGCTAGAGAAGTGTAGTAAAAACACTGCAAGAAGAAGTTGCATCACATTATGATGATTTTGCAGTCGGCAAAAAAATATTCTTATTAGTCACCTGCGACAGCGACAAACGTTAAGAATTCTCATTTTCTTGGTCAAGAGCACAAACCAACATGAACAATAAGAAAATCCATTTTCCAAGCCGCTGGACCCATTCTTTGGGCCCAATAAAATACCAACGAATTACTTTAGAAAAATATTTTAACAGTCGTCTCTTTCCTGTGAAGAAAGAGTGAGAGTAAGGCGCGAAGAGAGTGAAAGAGAGCCACAAGAATGGCGAATTGTGGGGCGTGCGAAGACTGCCACTTCCACAAACCAAACGACACGAACAACGCAATCCCAAACCAACGAGGAACAAAAAGAAGAAAAGCAAAGAGTAAGCAACTTCTGCAAGTTTTTTCGTTTCCTTCCACTCTAAAAATCTACCATTATTTTTATGAGAAATGGAAATTAAAATCGCTGAAATCTTTGTGGGTTTTGATTCTTGTGCAGAAGGGTATCTCCGTTTCTGGGTTTCTCGTTGAGAATCGATTGGAATGGTGTGTCAAATTTCGAAACTTTGCTTTACATTTCTGGTTTCTATTTGTGATCTTCCCATGAAAATGTAGTATGATGATGAATGCTGCTCCTTTAGTGTGTAGGTTAAGGAAAACTATTGTGCTTTTTCCGAAAAGACGATATTTTAAAGTACTCTAAACTACTGGAGGTGGATTCAAACTTGGGTGCTTAGGGATATCGTTGTAATCTTTTTAGATTGAAAACACAGTGGATAAAATGAGATCCCATAAGTTTCTTTTTTTCCGTGGTCGGTGATCTGATGAGCTTATTACCTACTGAACATGTAAACTGACTATTGTGGATTGTGGTATATATTGTCCAAACAAAAATGTGAAAAAGGAGATGTATTTTACTTGCATTCCAGATTTTAACTGCTTACTGAAAGGGAAAAGAAAGCATTGAACTGATTAAGTGGTAAAACCTTTAACTGCTGCAGGCCAAGCCAGTGACCATTGTTGTTGGTTCTCATGTTTGGGTTGAAAAACCAGAATCAGTTTGGATTGACGGTGAAGTACTAAATATTAAGGGTGATGACGCTGAGATTCAAACTAGTGATGGGAATAAGGTAATGCAGTTGTTATTGTTTTCTTTCTGCCACAAGAGTTGTTATTATTTTAAGTCTGAAGCTTTTGGTCTTATTCATTTGTCTTTAAATCCAACATTTTTCTAATTTATTATTTGCTAGTTTCAGTTTTAAGGATTTTGGGGCTTTGATCTTCGTTGGTATTTATATGATTTTGTACATGTTGGGTTCATTACGCAAAGAAGTAGCAGTTGTGGTGTGATATTTCTTTATTTTTTGTGTTTTTGGCTAACCAAAGAGATAGTTAAGAACTGGATTTCAAGCACGATAAGATTTTCTCTCCATTTATAGACATTGGTATTTTAGTGCTTGTTAACACAGCTTTGGCCAGCAGTTTTCTGCATCGTTCTAGCTTCTGCTTAGAAATACTAAGATGTTATTTAAGAAGAGATCAAATCTGCTGTTATCTTTTTTGTGTTGGATGGTTCTTTTTCTGCATGGTCTATATCATTGTGGTTTGTCCCTTCCCTATCATTTTTCCTTCTCCTCTTCTTCTTCTGCAAGATTTATTATGTTCTCCTGAAAGACTTCATAGACATATAATTTTTATAATTTTGAGTTTCTTGCAAGCAATTTATGCAGATCCGTTATCATTTTGGGACTTACTGAAAGTCTCTTCTTATTAGAAGCTTCTGTTTGATATTTCCATCTTAGTTTCCTTATGTAAAAATGACTCCTTGAGTCATGTGCCAAAATGTCACTTCATATGCAGCTTTACTGAAACACCAATTTGTTTATTTGTTCAGTCGACCTACTTTCATTTTGTCCAGGTTGTAGCAAAGCTGTCAAAAATATACCCAAAAGATACAGAAACTCCTCCTGATGGACTTGATGACATGACTAAGCTAGCATACTTGCATGAACCTGGAGTGCTTCACAATTTGGCAACTAGATATGAGATAAATGAAATTTATGTAAGATTTTTCTCATCTTCTGTTTTGAGTAAAATAATGTACACCCTGGTGAAGAAAGTGATTAATCACTGCAGCTATGGGCGTCTCTGTTATAATACTTTGACATCATGGCAGACTTACACTGGAAACATTCTCATCGCCATCAATCCATTCCAAAGTCTCTCACATCTGTATGATGCTCATATGATGGAACGGTATAATGGAGTGCCATTTGGAGAACTGAGCCCTCATGTTTTTGCAATAGCAGATGCTGCATACAGGTGAACTGTGTTTCTTTTGCTTGCTACTCTTTATCTTTAAATGATGATGCAGTTATTTAATTGAATTTCCTGAATGTGATCAGGGAAATGATTACTGAGGGAAAAGGCAACTCGATTCTGGTTAGTGGGGAAAGTGGAGCTGGTAAGACTGAAACAACTAAAATGCTTATGCGCTACCTTGCCTATTTGGGTGGTAATGCTGCAGCTGAAGGGCGGAGTGTTGAACAGAAAGTTTTAGAAGTAAGCTGTTTAGCTTGAACTGTATTTCAGCATCTAACTGTTTTAGTCAGTCTAGTGAGATCTGAACCCTTGCATAACCATTCATTCCCATCACTAAGAAAATGATATTCAGTGCCAATATTTTATTAATATTTTTTCTCAACTGGGTTGTACCATTCTAATTTTTGTTGTTGTTGTAACTTACATGGTACAGTCAAATCCAGTTCTTGAAGCATTTGGCAATGCTAAGACTGTTAGAAATAACAATTCCAGGTGAGAAATTGTTAAATGCTTTGAGATTTTGTGTTGTTTCTGCTGTTGTTAGGTTTGTAGGCTCAGCATGTCTTTGGATATGCTTTCACGTCTTATATTTCACGGGCATTCAGTGTATATTAAAATCAGGAGTAGAAAACAATATGGGTTTGCATGTGCACCTAAAAACCAGGGTTGCAGTTCTTTGTGATGAGATTCCTGGTGGAAAAAAAAAAAATACATTGAAACTTTCGTAGTCCTTTCCTAACCTTTTTTCTCTTGAATATATTGGTGAAGCCGCTTTGGGAAATTTGTCGAGATTCAATTTGATAAACGTGGTAGAATATCAGGGGCAGCCATTAGAACATATCTCTTAGAGAGATCTCGTGTTTGCCAGATTTCGGATTCAGAGCGTAACTATCACTGTTTTTATCTCCTTTGTGCTGCTCCACCTCAGGTAGATAGCTTAATTTTCTACTTTAGTGCATATCTATGATATTTTCAAAAATTTCCTGTTAACAGATTTAATCTCATCAGGAAACAGAGAAATATAAGTTGGGAGAACCTAAATTATATCACTATCTGAATCAATCAAATTGCTATGAACTTGATGGAATAAGTGATCAACATGATTATCTCGCCACTCGGAGAGGCATGGATGTTGTTGGAATAAATGCAGTAGAACAGGTATTTTTTATTTTATTTTATTTGAATGTGATATTTGTTTACTGCTAAGTTAAGTATCATTATACCGAAAATCTGGGAATAATTTTGTCTCATCTCTCAGGAGGCTATTTTCAGAGTTGTAGCTGCAATTCTTCACCTTGGTAATATAGATTTTGCCAATGGGGAAGATAATGACTCATCTGTTCTGAAAAATGATGAATCCCTTTTTCATCTTCAAATGACAGCAGAACTTCTCATGTGTGACTCAAGCTTTGCTATAGACATAATTCATACTTTTCTCTTTCAATCACAGTGCAGTTTTGATCTGTCTAATTCATATTTCAGGTGTAATCCTCGGGCATTGGAAGATGCACTGTGTAAGCGTGTAATGGTTACTCCAGAAGAAATTATTAAAAGAAGTCTTGATCCCCTTGGCGCAACAGTTAGCAGGGATGGATTGGCCAAAACTATATATTCTCGTTTGTTTGACTGGTAACATTCTATCTTCTGAATCATTTTCACTCAAATGCTTACCGTGGAAATGTAGCATCTAACAATATTGGTTTTTTCGATTTATTTATTTTCCTTTATATCTTCAGGTTGGTGGATAAGATCAATTTCTCAATCGGACAAGACCCTAGCTCAAAATGTCTGATTGGGGTTCTTGATATATATGGTTTTGAAAGCTTCAAAACTAACAGGTAATGATTGACTACAAAAATGTGGTATGCATAGATATATTTGGGCTGGAATCTGCGTGATTAAGTTCTGTGCATGTAACAAATACAAAACGACATTGTAATCTATACTAGACTATTAGTACACGTAAGGAGACCTATCACTACCTACCATCGGGTGACTTGAACTTCTGACCTGCACTAAGGTACTTGGGAAATCGTCTGTATTGCTGAATCCAAATTCACTCAGTTATAGATAATAATAAACGAGGATATGAAATTGAGCTAGAACTATGAAATTAAATTTAGCTAGAATCTCACTGAGTATTTTCAGTCCTAACTTATTATGTTTCATTAATGCAGTTTTGAGCAGTTCTGTATTAATTACACTAATGAAAAGCTGCAACAACATTTCAACAAGGTACGAGGTTAGTCATACTTGAAAACTTCAGTTTTAAGGAAATTTTTTTAATGTATCATCTAAGTGTTATGATTTGATTCAGCATGTATTCAAGACGGAACAAGAGGAATACACTAAAGAGGAAATCGATTGGAGCTACATAGAATTTGTGGATAATAAAGATGTTCTGGATCTCATTGAACAGGTCTTCTTTTTATTCTCTCTCCCTCTCTCTCTCTCTCTCTCTCTCTCTCTCTCTCTCTCTCTCAAAGTTGTATAAGCCTTTATTCTAAAAACAGAGACTTGTCCCTTTCCCATTGATGCATCATTCATGATATTAGAGTGTATAATTACAAACGGCCATGTCTATGGGGCTTCATGTTTGTTGTTGCAACCTTTATTTTGGACCCCAGCATGTCTTTTCATTCCGTGCTAATAATTGTTAAAATTCTGCATGTGTTTCTGAATGGTATATTCGGCCTTATTTTAGTGTATTTCTGATTTGTTCATCCAGCAGTTAAATTATGTAGTATACTGAATTAGCTGCCATACACTCATCACTAATTGATTTTGTTTCTGCAGAAGAAAGGTGGGATTATTGCTCTACTTGATGAAGCTTGGTATGAACATCTCTTATTCTTGACTGCAGTTACATGCACACACACACTTGCACATATACAAAGTGGTTCTTGCTCAGATACTTCATATTAGGTGAAGTTAAGATAGAAAATATCCACGTTCTTCACTGAAATTGCACGCACATGTGGACAGAGATTCCTGCTCGGATACTTCGTATTAGGTGAATAGTACATCTCCAGCTTTTTATGAAATCATGACACTCTTCTTATTTTCATGCCCAAAAGAAAAGAAACTGCCTTTATATAGTATGGTTTGTTCTCTTATTGGAACTTCGTAAGATTTATTTTATTAGGTAGTATGTTCGAAGACCCTATGTACACATGTGTGTGCACACTGGCATGTAAATGGAGAGAGAGAGAGAGAGAGAGAGAGAGAGAGAGAGGTAGTATGTTCGAAGACCCTATGTAGTATGTACACATATGTGCATGTACACAGAGAGAGAGAGAGAGGTCTTAAATCACTTGGATGCAATTTATGACATTCATCTTTTTGAAGACCCTATGTAGTATGTATACATACGTGCATGTACAGAGAGAGAGAGAGAGAGAGAGAGAGAGATGCAATTTATCACATTCATCTTTTCCGATCCCACCATTAGATTAGATGTTCTACCCTGCTTTTCATGCATGCCAAGTTTAAATCAATCAGATACTGGTTGCATCTAATCCTTTGACTCCATTGTTCTTTTATCAAACATTATTGTAAAACTTAAGTTTTCAATAGTTCATTTAAATTTCTACTCACATTTTTCTTGGATAACATTGTCGCATTGCAGTATGTTTCCAAAATCAACTCATGAAACATTTTCAACGAAGCTGTATCAGACATTCAAAGATCACAAACGCTTCATCAAGCCAAAACTGACCCGCTCAGATTTCACCATTGTTCATTATGCAGGAGAAGTGAGCTTGGTTCCTGTGTTTTGCACTGAAATCTATCTTTTGTAATGTGGTTTCCACTGAACTTTGTTAACTTTCTGCACTTCTTTTTTCAGGTACAATATCAGTCTGATCAATTCCTAGACAAAAATAAAGACTATATTGTTCCTGAACATCGAGACTTGTTGAGTGCTTCAACATGTTCTTTTGTAGCAGGCCTTTTCCCTCCACTTACTGAGGAGGCAACCAAATCTTCCAAGTTCTCATCCATCAGTTCTCGTTTTAAGGTATCTTCTATTGAGGCCATCTGCCTACAATTGTGGTCTCAGAAAGAATGAATATTGGTGTTTTGGATTGTACTTTAGAAAATACTGGAAAAGCAATTACTCATGTTTTTCCAGGTGTCATGAGATGATTTAATTCATAAAGGTGAAACCTAATTTCTTGACCTTATTGATGCAGCTACAACTCCAACAATTGATGGAAATACTAAATTTTACAGAACCCCATTACATAAGATGTATAAAGCCGAATAGTGTCTTAAAGCCTGCTATATTTGAGAATGTTAATGTCTTGCAACAGCTACGTTCTGGTGTAAGTATAACGTGAATTGTGTGTTATGACTTATTATGAATTGGTGGCATTAAAACTTCGTCATCTGCGTAGGGTGTTTTAGAGGCTGTGCGAATAAAATGTGCTGGATACCCTACTTACAGGAGTTTTGCTGAATTTTTAACTCGATTTCGTGTCCTGGCCCCGGAAGTTTTAAAAATGGAGTAAGTTTCAACTTATGCATCCATTTTTTTTTTTTCACATTTTCGTCTTCAATCTCATTGCTATCTTTTCTGGTTTTTCAATGGCGTTTTGGTTATGTTCCCACTTCTGAACTCAATGCCTATATGATCAGTTGTCCTGAAAATGAAGCCAGCGAAAAGATTCTGGTGAAGATGGGGCTTAAAGATTATCAGGTAATAAGAGCATTAGTGCTTATCAATCTCTCTTACATTGACAATCACATGACAAGATTCACAACAGAAGATTATGGAACTCCAGATATACTTGGCTTTGCCTTGGTGTTTCAACAGAATTATCATATACTAAGGAAGCTCCGAACCTATGACGATTGTTAATTGGATTAGCTATGATGCATAACCCAATTGAAATAACTGAAAACAGAGTGAAGAGGGAATAAGGAGGGGAGGAAAGAAAATAGGAAGACCAATAGAAATTCAAGGCCCAAAATTGTTCTGTAAATAATGAATTTTCCCCTAAAGAGTTTACCCATGGCTTATTTATAGAGGCAGTGTGAAATACCTTAAAATCAAAGATTACGTTTACTTGCAAGATATCTTTATATATTCAATTAAGCTTTATCTATTTATTTGTTTACTCAGATGGGGAAAACAAAGGTTTTCCTAAGAGCTGGTCAGATGGCTGAGCTAGATGCAAAGAGAATACTCTTACTCGGTGACTCAGCTAAGGTGATTCAAACCCGGGGCAGAACTTGTATTACTCGTAAGAAGTATGTTTCTACACTGGAGGCTTCTATTTGCGTACAATCATTTTGTAAAGGTGAGTGCATAAAAAGAAGAGGTAGCCATTTTCTTGAGATGTTCCTTTTTTTTTTCTTTTTTCATGCAAAATCCTTAAAATTTTAAGTTTTACTGAATGTATTTTGATGGATTTGATCCTCCTCATTCATTTATGTAGATTTCCGTTACCCTAGCAGTTAGTGCGCTTATCAGCTATATATACTAAATACCTTTGCAATTACCTGCATATACTTGCTAGTTTTATATAATACAATATTTCACAAGTATTTCGTTGTTATGATTCAGGAGAACTGGCTCGCAAGTTATTGAAGCTCAAGAAGCGGGAGATTTCTGCAGTTAAAATTCAGAAGACTGCCCGTAAACGCCTGGCGAGAAAAGATTATCTCAGAATAAAGTTCTCTTCGACTATCTTACAGGCAGGCGTGCTGGCAATGGCTGCCCGTGATGAATTTAGATATAGGGTTAATGCGGCAATTATTATTCAGGTGATTATCCAGCTTCCTCCGTTGCTAACTTTCTATATACAATATACAGAGGTGCTTTTCACTTTTTCAAAGAATTTGTCTTAATGCCTTGCTTGGAAGACTTTCTACATGCAATGTACAGAGTTTCTATATAAAATATACATAGTTTGAGAAAAGGCTCTCATCTTGGTCCTCCCTTGTCTTACAGACAGGTTTACGGGCAATGGCTGCTCGTGAAGATTTTAGATGTAAAGTTAATGCGGCAGTTATTCAGGTGACCTAGTTTCTTGTTTCTCTATATTACATATTTGGTTGCTTTTCACATTCCCAAAGGATTTGTGAAACATGTGGAGAAAACCTCAAAATTAAATTCTCCTCAATTGTCTAAAGAGAGGTTTACGGACAATGGCTGCTTGTAATGATTTTATATGTAGAGCCCAATCTAAGCTGAAAGTTATTGTTCAGAACTTAAAGAAATATCAATAATGCAGCACCAAATTTATTTACTTCTAAGCTCTTACTAAGAAATCAATGCTTTGCATATGAATGATAAACATTATGCTAGGGTTACTGGGGCATCAAATATCTTCACTTTTAAATCTTGTAATGGAACTATCCTTTCTACATGATCAGAAGCATCATAAAAGATAATATCTTCACTTAAAATTCGTATTATGAACTCAATGTTTTACAGATGACTATTGTACTTTCTCCGAGTTCAGAATCTTCATGCTAGGCAGTCCCTTTTAAATTCTTTTACTGAATTATGCTAATTTGTGCAGACTGACTTGGAAGCAAAAGGAGAAGAAACAACAGAGTTGGAGTCTTCCGTGCAAGCTAGTGTGAGCAAAGTTGAAATGTATTTGTTGCTTTAATATCAGGTTGCACTGATAGAAATTAAGAAATATCAAAGAATATCCTGATCAACTTGTTGAAATCAATACATGGCACTCACAATAATGTGGCACAAAGTTTCTTTACTTCTCAATTCTCGTAATGAAATCTATTTGTTACAGACGAGTATTATACTTTGTATAAAGTCAGGAGCGTTATGTCAGGTAGTGCTTTTTTTTTACTTTTTACTAAACGTTTAAATAATTTTTGCAGACTGACTTGGAAAAAGAAAAGGTTAAAGAGGCAACAAATGCAGAGTCCCCCCTGCTTACTAATGTAAGCAGAGGTGTTGAAATAGATGTGTTGTCTAAAAGTCAGGTTGCACAGGTAGAAACTGAAGACGCATGCTCTATGACCAAAGATCTTTCAAGTCCTGATCAAAATGCTGAAAGAGTTAAAACTCTTACTGCAGAGGTTGAAAGTCTGAAGGTAATGATATCGAACTAATAGATGAGGGAATTAACATTAGGTTTATGTCAATTTTGTTACCATCTTTTACTGGCTTAGGAATTGCAGCATCTACAAATTGATACTCCTGTCTTTTTTCACATAGGCCATGTTGCAAGCAGAAAAACAAAGAGCCAATGAGTGTGAAAGGAGGTTTGTAGAAGCTCGGGTATCAAGTGAGGAAGGACGTAAAAAATTAGAGGAAACTGAAAGAATAGTTCATCAGCTTCAGGAATCTTTGAACAGGTAGTACAAATTATACTCTCTCTGTATTTCAGTTCTCATTCATTTTGTGTATGTGCTTGTCTAGTTTCTTCACCATAGAAAGGAATCAAATATAGTTTCTGTATGTTAGGACTATCAAATCCTATTTGTTGAAGCGTGTTATAGGTTTTTCTTTAAAAAATAATTCGATTCACAATCACTGTAATGAGATACCCAATCTAATTTCCTTTAAATCATTAATTAAGATTTCTTTTTCTTTGGCTACATGATGCATTAAGCTGGAAAGTACCAGAGACGGAGCGTTTCAGTGATGGGAATTTTGCTTCTTACTTGTTAAGATTCGTGCATATATGACAGCTTACGATCATTCTAATGGTGTTTGTAAAGCTGCTCATAAATTCATTTGACTAATACTAAATATAATCTAGTGTGTGTCAGGATGATATATTGCATGTCAAACCAAGTTTCGGAGCTGAAAACAATCTTATCTACCGCGTCCAAGTCAAGTTCAACAACTTCAGGACCTTTTGTTAGACATGAAGGGTTTGATAGCATTTCCAGTAACTCTGAATGTTCATCCGCCGACTCAGATTTCACTTTTCCAGCTCCAGCTACAAGTTCAGCTAACTTTTCCTCTCTCGGCCCCAATTCTATCCAGCTTATAGTTCAGGACGTTTCAGGCATAGAAGTTTCAGGTTAGCTCAGTTCTATGCATTTTAATTTTCTGGTCATGTAATTTTAATCCAGAACCACCATCAATTTTCTAAGTGAGTTTGCATTTGATCCCACTTTGTAAGTGATTTCACAAAAGACAATGGTCCTATATGATAAAAGGGCGACCCTAGGCCAACAAGGCTCCCTCCTTTGCGAGGGTCTGGGGGGAACGTGTATCGTACTCAGCCTTATCCTTGCTTTGCAAAGAGGTTGTTTCCACGACTCAAACCCTTGACCTTTTGGTCACAACGGTCATGTATCATACATAACATTTAATGTTTCTATGGTGATTTAATTCGCTAAAACTAAGCGCAATCTAGATCAGCTTGTTGCCGTCTTTTATTCAATTGAGAAAATAATTATTAGAATCTTCTCAAATTTTCTAAAAGATATCATGATTCAGCAGTCATTTCCTTGCACATCATTTTCTCACCTTGCAACTTGGATAAAATGGTTTATGTTTCTAACTTACGAGTTGTGTTTCATTGCTTTATGTTTTCTTTTTTCCCTCGATGATACATTTTGCAGGATCCGAAAGTGAGAAGGAGGGGGCTTTTGATGACTTCTTCTGACGGAGCTTGTTCTAATTATTTTTCTTCCTTCTTGCTTAGATTTGGGTCTCTCATTAAACGTCAGACTTCTGGCACTGTAAATAGATCGCCAGACTTGAACATATACGTCCCATATGCTTCATACAGGATCATAGACCGACAAGTTTCTCTCAGGAATATATAGATCAATTAGTCAGGTAGCATGTAGCAAAGGATCAAGTGTAGTAAACTTTAGAGTAGTACGTAGTCGGAGCTCATTCACTAACGTCCTTTGTGATTTCATTTCACGACGTTAGCGTGTGCATAAGAATCCTCCTCCAGTTTTACTGTTAACATTTCACTGTAATTGATTGTATCAGATAGCTTCAATGTGTTAATTTATCTCAACTCAGTATATATTTTGTGGTACTTTTCTTTACAAACAACTGCTTATGTGGAAAACATTTGTGTTGATTCAGATCAAGCCAATTTTCTCGTTTTCTCCTAATTTTTTTCAATGTAACTGTAACACCGCCACGTGGGCATAATCTTCCAAATTTCATGTTACAGTTGGATTCAATAATGTAGACCGAAATTCTGTTTGATGGTTTTCATCAGTGTTCAACGGTGAACTATCCCGAATATACCTATAAATTTTTCTGTATTTATGAGATTTTTCAGATTTGGGATGAGTAAAATCCCAAATCCTTTCATGCGTATGGGGGTGGCAACTTGTAATTTAAAGCGGTTTTGTGAACCATAGACTACGTATTTAAAATAATTTAAAGTACTTTCAAAGCACTAAAAGTGAATGACTACGTACTGGTTTGGTACTGATGTGCATTTATAAAAAATGGATATAAAAAAAAACTGGGCTAAAAAAGGTGTTTGACAAACACTTAAAACAACTTATTTTCACACTTTTAGGTGAAAAGAAGCTGAAAACGGGAAGCAGCAAAAATGAGCTTATTCTCACAGCATAGCAGAATCAGTTTTTTTCCAAAGCACAGCAATACCAAACCAACCCCGTTTTACATAAAAAAATTTGAAGTGTTTTTAGGTTCAAAAAAGCACATGAAGAAGTGTATGTCCAGAAGAATATGCATTTTTATTGAAACTTTCAATGTGCTTCTAATAAGTGCTTAAAATTGAAAGTTCTTTTGAGCATAAGTGCTTTTTAATTAAGTAGTTCCAAACGAGTCATAAATCTACCCCTAAAACATAAATTTTGCCACTTAATCTCTTGAAATCAACTTGCATCTCACTTTGCCCCTATTGCTAAAATACGTTAATAAACCCGTTAAAACTATTTATGTGGCACACATCTCAACAAACAAGTTGTTCTATTTGTACAACGTAAACAATTGCAACGGATTTATTAACAGGCTTTGGATGTAGAAGCCAAGTGAGACACACAAGTTTAGTCTCAATGGGTTAAGTGACAAAATATGAATTTCAAGGAATTAAGTTAAACGAGTTGAGTTTTAGGGAGGTGTTTCCGTAAACAAGCCATCTGTTTTAAACTATTTTAAATCTACATGGAGAGAAATCGAATATGGTTGTAACAAGGGCATGTTGCCCTAATTAACTAGCCTAATCCACCATTAATGTATGGCTTTATAATAAAAACCACATCAGAAGTAGGCATCACCTATGCTAGCGAGGTGATATACAATGTGACACAGTCTCTAGCATTTCTTGAAATTAGGAGTCTTATACATTATAACCACATTTTCACCAGCTTAATCGTGTTGTGGAAAAATCAACAATAATAGGACACAAAGTTAATTACATTGCTAACACACTTTAATTAATAGAGGTCAGGTGAACCCTCCCCCTCTCTCACTCTTTAAGTAAAAAGGAGGCACCTCTCTATAGTACAACCATAATTACTGGGATTAACGCAAAATCCTATGGAGGTGTTCATCTTAAGGCATATATGCCATTATAATTATATACCGCAAGTCCTGCATAATAATTATACGGAAAAGGATCCTCGTTGGATCCTTTTCCTAGAGATCCTAGGAATTCTGAGATCATGACCGTTTATTGTGCATCGTACGGTCAGTTTTTGTTGGGTACTATTTATATTTAATTTTAAATTTTAAATTTTGAAATGATTTCTAACCATACAATGTACGATGAACAATCACGATCACGGGATCTCTAGGATCTCCAAGAAAAAATCCGGCGAGGATCCTTTCCCTAATTATACACCCTTCAAGTGCGCAGTGAGCTTTTTACAAGTCATATGCTTTTACATGTTCCGATATTCCTCCTATTCCCACTGACCACAAAACCCTAGCTAGCTTTAGCTAGTTTCCCATGTCCTCATGTATTACACTTCGTAAGGCACATTTGCTAGACACATCTCTCCTAGAATCAGCAAAAAGTTAAAATAATGTCTTTTTAAGTTTGTACACTTCCATTGCTGAGCAATATCCAGATATAGGTATCAGCACTTTGGCCTTTATTTGTAGTACTTCATATCAAATAGGATCTTCATCTTCTTCTTCTTCTTCTTCTTCTTCTTATTTCAGTGTCAGCTCAGCCAGCTTTCCTCGACCCGAACTACTATAGTTCTCTGATCCAACTGCTCAGTGAGTCTCTCTCTCTCTCTCTCTCTCTCTCTCTCTCTCTCTCTCTCTCTCTCTCAAATTGTGAAATTAAAAGATGGGGTTTTCGTTTTACTCCGATTATAGCATAATTAAATCCGTTTTTTATGTTTCATTTGATGAACTGAACCAGATGTGATATGGAGAGGCTCACTTGAGTACTTGTAGCAAGATACCGATGCTGAAGGGATCGAGATCAATGGATTGTATCAACTTCTTTGAAGGAGAAAATTTATGTGATAATTCATGGCCTACAAGAAACTTTGCATGTAGCTTTTGCAAGAGAGAGTTCAGGTCTGCTCAAGCACTTGGGGGTCATATGAATGTTCACAGAAGAGACAGAGCTAGGTTGAGACTCCTACCTCCAACCCTTTCTTCAGAAATATGTCCTCAAATCCCTAGCCCTAACCCTAGCTCTTATTTTTCTACATCATCATCCTCATCTCTTTCATCATGTCATTCCTTGTTTTCTCCTTCTCTGAGGACTCTGGTCTCTACACCTTCATCAGCTTCATCTATGGATGAAAATAAAAAACCGAGATATGACTACTGGCCGGAAAATCATTTTCCTGATCTGATTCCCAAGAAAGGCATGGGAGGTGGTGTTGATCATGAGGCTGGACAAATATTTAAGGGTTTTGCACAAAGAGATGATGAATACTTCAACAAGATTGATCCGGAGGAAGAGAATAAAATAATTAGGGTTGACTTGGAGTTGCACTTGGACTTGGACTTGGATTTGGACATAGGGTTGCTCAAAGATCACAAGGAGGAAGTGGATCTGGAGCTTCGACTTGGGCATCTTTAGCTGCAATATTCTTCCCTACTTTTGGGGGAATTAGTTAAGTTATTTTAGATTTGAAATTTGCTTTTTTTCCCTTCTTCTCTCAGCAACCCAATAGTAGACTGAAATTATAGATGGTTTGAGAAGGTTGAATTTTAATCATAGATCTATTGGATGATTAAACTTATAGGTTTATGCAACTTTTTTTTTTTTTTTTTCCTGCTGTTTTTTTTTTCTTAATTTCTCAGTTAATTTGTTTAGTACTTAAGATAGTAATCTACTTCATGGCATGCTCAATTTCTGTACTAATTCAGTCCTGCAAAATGTCTTTAGTCCAATTGATCTTGAAATATTCATTTTTTTCCTTGTTCTAATATTTTATGTGGTGATAAGGTGGGGTTACTAGCTGGTCCTTTTTGGGGTGAGCGTGCATATGGCTAGAGTTGAATGATCTGATATCTGCAGCTGTCTCATAATTGTATTGAATTGCTACACTGTTTGAGATATATCATGATATATCATTAATTGTTTCAAAAGAAACGGGATGCTTGTACAGTTGATGTTCTCGTGTGATTGTTCTCTAGGAAATGCAAACCTGCATCTTCTTTCTCTCTTTTTTTCTTCCTTTACTTTCTTGGAAATGGGAAAACTGGAAGCAAAGTTGTATAGCATAGAAAGAGCACAAATTTAAAGGTTACAAGTTCCTGCAAGCTTATTTTAATCTTGTAACTCTCTCCCTTGTGTGCAGTGAGCACAAATTTGATCATAACTGCATATATGTCGAACTGTCAGTATATATTATTATATAACTACATATATAATCATTACATATTGAAAATATTAGACATGTATATACATTTGCTTTATGGGTTTTCTTAATTCGTTGGTTATCACAGTATTCAATTATTCAAATATTGAGCAGTTTAATTAGCTAAGTTAGTTTCGATCAAAGCAAAAGCCTAGCAGATTTAAACCAAGCAGAAGATTCAAATTAATTACTTGCTATACTACGTAGTTGTGAGTAACCGTAACCATTAGATATTAGTAAAAGAATATTAGTTAATAAACAAATCAGAGTCAGAATAGCAATTCTAATTTTACTTCAAGAGAATGAAGATTTTTTAAAGGCTACGCATATTTAAGAAGTTGAAATTATAAGCACCAATGTCTTCACTTTCTCTAGCTTTAACCCTTTAACAAATCTGTTGTTTACAAAGGGATAAACTGTATTTACAAACAAGTAGTGGATGTTACAATTTACAATCTGAATAAACTTAATCCTGATTAAATCAGAGCTGTAAGCCTGTACCTGCATTCTATTGGATTCAAAATATTTTCATGAAAATATATGAGAAAAAAAGAAAGAACAACATTTAAATATTACTATGACTATAGCCTATAGACAGGATATTGTCATGACTTGCCAGCTGGAGGGAACATTAACATGTAATTTCTGCATCATGATTTGATGACCTGCGTATGTACCTCAAATATCAGAGATATCACAATTGTATGTCAAATTAATGCAAATTAGAGCAAGACATAATTATGAATTGGTTCAATATTTTTGCATGTCACATATGTGTTGCCTTGTCGAATGTCCAACTCCGGTGATGCAACAAATTGGTGGTTTTGTGTTTTTGCTGTCTCTTTCTCTCTCTCTGCTGCTGCAGAGATTTGCATTTCCCGACTTCTGCTGTTTAGCATGTTCCCAATAACTCCCCAGTCTCTCAGCTGCATGATGACCTTCCTTATTTAGAACTTCATAATTTGCTCACTGCAACCCAAAACTAGATAAATGACACCCCACACACACACACACACTCTCTCATCACTATACTAGTACTGCTACCATTCAAGATATGTGCTACCACTATTCAAGATATCTCTTTAATTAATTAAAGGATGTGCTATCCATATTTTTTTTTTTTTACTTTTTACACACCTTTTTAATTTTTGACGTCGGATCGGATGAACTACAAAAATCAAATGACACAAATTAACAAGGAGTATATAACAAGTAAAAAAAGCACACCCCTAATTTAATAGATATTGTTTCAGAAAATTCGCACATCCCTAAATTAATAGATATTGTTTCAGAAAAGAAAAATGAACAGTTAATGGGATATTTGTGAAAAGGAAATAATTAAAAGGTAGGGTGGTCATTGGGGGCGTTGGATGGAGTTTGAAGTTTGAAATGAGGTTAGAAGATTTAAGTGTTGTAGAGAAGAAATGGCAATAAAATTGGACATCTGGGTGAGTAGGACAGAAACTGCCAGAGTGCTTGTTTTTGTGAAAGATGAGGGCATGGGATAAAGTATAGGCTAGTCGGCGCACGTCACCATCCCCACCCCCTTAATTCTCTCTTTCTCACCGAAACTTAAATGATACATCCACCTCCTCTCTCTATTCATTATATTTTTTAATTCTTTTTCTTTTTACCAAAAACAAAAATGAAATCCTTTTCATCAAATGTTTCCATATATAAGATGAAAAAAATAAGGGTAAACTACAATTTCATACTTTAGTTTTGTGATCTATTTTAATTTCTTACAACATCTTTAAAACATTTCACTTTCATACCTTAAGTACTATTTTATTTCAAAATAATACATTCGTTACATTTTCCATCCATTGATTCGTTAAATGCTGACGTGGCTGCCACATATATGCCACGTGGCTGCCAAATGTCTGCCACGTGGCAAATAAAATCTTTTTTTTAAAACCTGAATTTTCTGAAAATAAAAAATAAAAAAATTGAAAACCCCGTTGGGGTGGGGGTGGGGGGGACAATTTTTTTTTTTCTCTTCCTCCGTCTTCTTCTTCTTGCAAATGTGGGTTTCATTTTTTTTTTTTTATGAGAAAATTCAAGTTTTTTTTTTTTAAATTATTTTATTTGCTATGTGACAGACATTTGGCAACCACGTCAGCATTTAACGGATCAATGGATGGAAAATCTAACGGATGTATTATTTTGAAATAAAATAGTACGTGAGGTATGAAACTGAAATGTTTTGAAGATGTTGTAAGGAATTGAAATAGACCCCAACCTGAGGTATGAAAATGTAATTTACCCAAAAAATAAGGTGTATCAAATATTGAATTCTTGATCAATTTGTTCAAAGGTCTAATGATAACAAAACTCAGTATATAAAATACATCGAAGCATATTATAAAATCTCGTAGGACTCATTCAGTAGGAGAGGAAATGGAGTTAAAGACCATATACTTCAATTTTTTGGTTGTTTTGTACCTTCACCCCAAAACACAACATGAGTTTTAAATATTAGTAAGCATTATATTGTTTGGGCGATTGTTTAAGAGTACGGTTAGATATTGGTCATTGAATCTTTAATCAAAGATAACAGCCAAAAAATTCAATGTATAGAGTACATTAAAGCATATCAGAAAATCTCGTTGGTTAAGGACCACATTTCAACCCTTTGAGTTATTTTGTGCCTTCGCCCCAAAACACAGCATGAGTTAATATCAAAATAATAGTAAACATTATATTGTTTGGGAAATTGTTTTAGGCTACCATAAGATATTGGTTATTAAATCTTTGATAAAAAAATAATGACCAAAGAACTCGGTGTATAAAATACATAGAAGCATACTAAAAAAACTCGTTGAGTTGATCATTCAGCAAGAGAAGAATAGGGATGAGGATCATATTAGATAATAGTGAGCATTATATTGGGAGAAGAAATAGAACTAGACTGGAAAATTTATTGATGCTAATCTTAAAACATTTCAAAGAACTATGGTACAGTTAAGAAGGAATTAATAGAGCTTGTAGCCAAAGGAAAAGAAGAAGGAAGATGATGATGAAGAGAAAAAGAAGGCTATTAGAGTTGTCCTTCTATTTGGGTCTAATCATCTTTCTTTGGGTTCTTCATGTATAAGTTATTATTGGTGCCAAAATTCAGAAGGAATCTGGACTGGATTCAACACATACTTGCTTTGAGTAGTGTTGTTTTCAATCTTAGTGCCACGAGATGGCTCGAAAGAAATAGAGAATAGGCGTGCTACATTTGGAGGTTGCCAACAGACATTGTTCATGTTTGAGTGTGTGTGAAAGTTGCACGTTAATCTGACTTCTTTACCAAATGATTATGCACCGAGTGGGATGTTGTATCAGTTAAGCTCTTTTTTGTGCCTCGAGGGAATGAGGACTTAAAACTCAGTGTAAATTCGAGTATGCAAGCCTTAAAAGTAAATTAAAGCGAAAAAAGAAACTAAAACGAGAAACAGAATGTAATCATTGCATGATAGGTTCAAGATTAAAAACGTTCACAAAAATAAAATCTAGGTTGATGGGCCGAGCTACATACTTGAAATGTAACTTGACTGGAAATGTAAAGAAAGCAGTAAAACTCTAGCACGATTCAATGCTAGAGGAGTCAATTGAGGTCATTGATGTCAAATTGGACTTAGTACAAAATGTGTGCCTTGGAGAGGAAATCAGGGTGGTTGGACTTGCACATCAACCGAATCATACCATAGGGTGGCAGAGCTGTTAAAGTTTTAGATATCAAGGTTGTAGGTAGTGTTTGCTTCAAAGGAAGGCTTTGAGCTTATTGTTGAAGAGCTAAGAAAGGTTTTGGTGAAGAGTAATTGGGTTTGTGTTGTAAAATAGTTGGGTTTGTTGAATAATCACTCAAGGTTTTTGTTTAATAGAAGAGATTGAATTTGACGAGGGTCTCAAGCTTCAAGGCTTTTGGCTTTATTTATAGGCAGGGCCCAGGGAAAATGAGCAACCTCGATCATATCACTGAGTTGGAGCAGGGATATATCAATCATTTGGTACTAAAGAGACTGTAATTCCTAGTAGGTGGCATTCATTTGTGCCTTAAGGCGGCTAACACGATTAAAGTAGCGACCTAAGCGTGTTAGATGACGTGTGTGTATGCGTTTAGGAGAAACTCCACCCCATCGCAATTGCGTTGACAGTTCGGCAATTGAATCCCCAAAACCCAAAGGACCCTCTCCACCCAGCTTAATCAGTCGGGCTACTCGTGAGTCCAATAGAACTGGATTGAGCAATCAGGCAGGGATTGCCCAACCCATCGCCCAAGTGGTTTGACGTCAACCACGTCAAAAAATTTAAAAAAAAATGAAGAACATGCAAGAGTGAGGGAGGGGAATTGTAAGAAGAGCAGAGAATGATCGGGAAAAAAATGTAAGAGTGAGGGGTACGAATTGCTGGAGGAGGTGAAGGAGATATGTAGATTTGACGGTGAAGTGGAATTCGAAAGAGGGGTGGGACGGAGAAAAAAGGAAGGGAGAGAGAGAAAGGAGGGGATCGGGAGCCGATGGGGATATGGGGAAGGGATGGTAAGGCAATGGAAAAAAAAAAAAAAGGAAGAGGGAAGGTTGAAAGTACAACGGAGAAAAATCGGAGAAAGATGAGAGGTTTCAAGAAACAGGAAGGAAGAAAGAAAAAATAAAAAAATGAAAAACAATTGAAAAAATAGTACAGATTAAATAATATTATTTTTATTAATTTTTTAGTCGCAATTCTGAGGGAATTCATTTTACATGGTGATGCAGTCGGGTAATTATTATTATTATTTTTTTAGCCAAAAGAAACATATATTAAAGAAAAAATTCTCTGGTACAAACGTTCTCAACAGATGAGGAGTTGATTTAATCTCATAATGAGCTAGTAATAATGTGGTTCAAATTCGTCTTTGACGAGAACCAAACCCAAGACTTCTTACTTACAAGTGAATAATAATATCATTAGACCGTAGTATTAAATGACTATTTTTCAAATAGTTCTTAAGAGTGTTAGAAACACTAGCAGTTAATCTGACTTTTTGTCAACCTAAATTATTTCGTGTTGTATTCATATATTTCAAAAGGGATGTGATATCCACACACTCTTTTTTATTTCTCACACACCTTTTTAATTTTCAGCCGTCGGATCGGATGACTTAAATAAAATCAAAAGACATAAATTAATAAGAGATGTGTAAGAAGTAAAAAGAGGTGTGTGGATAGCACACCCCATTTCAAAATCTTTTGACCATCTAGCATATAGAATTTTAAATCTATACCAAACCAATGAAGTAGTTGATTATAAATAACTAAAGATTAATTATTAACTGTGGGACATCTTTGTTCTTTCTTTTTTCTTCCCCAAAATAGCTTTCGTCTCTTTTCTTATTCAATTTGAACATTGAGATGACTTATTTAAGGTAACGTTTCGTGAAACTCAAATTTAGTCTCACTTAATCCTATTAAACTTTATTTTTCTCACTTAAGCCTCTTGAACTCAACTATCTGCCTTACTAGTCCCCCACTGTCGATTTCGTTAAATAATCTGTTAAATATGATGACATGGCAAAAATGTGGCTCACTTGTTTGTAGACGTGTTAACAAAAATCTCAAATTAAAATTAAAACTTTTCTCCAAAACAAAGAACAGAAATTAAAATTAAAAAATCTAAAAGAATATCCACCATCAAACTCCCTCGCTCTCACATAAGCTGTTTTAATTTTTCGACGGACTTGAATAGTACGGGGCAAAGTTACGTGATACAATTTGAGTTTCACATGGTAAATGAATAGTTTAATATAGGTGCAATTAAGCCCTTCGAAAGATATTCATTCCCCATTTGAAAGCTTTGACTGTTGTGAATGTTCCAAACTGCAAACGCCAACGGATCCATCAATTTCGGTCCAAACCACCAGCTTCAGCAAATAAAATTCCAGAAACTTTGTTTATATTTTTTGATGCAATGGGTCTGAAAGCTGGTGGGTCAACTGTTGAATGGCAGGCCGTCTGCTGACTTTGGTTCTTAATTGTTTGGAAATATGGCTCTTTATTTGTATGCTAAATTTAAAGCAATAATTCTAGGAGCAGGAAAAAGTGTGATTCATACACTGTTATAAAAAGTTTAAAGAAAAATCAGAGGATGGAGTAGTAGTGAAGTTTTAGACTTTGATTTGGTCGGATAGAGGAATACTAAATTCCGTTTTTTATTAGCTAACAAATTAAGGGCAACAAACAAACAAACAGAAAAGGTTATCAAAACTCAAATTAAAAGATGCAAATGATTTGGTGGAGAATTGGAGGTTTGTTGCCGCATTACTCACGTTGTGGTTGTTGTCCATGTTCATGATCATCTCCTTGCTTGTCCACGAATGTATGTAATTCTATCTTTTCTTCTTAGAATTTTCCTGCAGACTTAGTCTCAATCGATCTTCTTATAACTCTTAAACTCTTTTTCTTCTACTTGAACGATAAAGATTAACATCAAATGGGGTTATGTCCTCATTCTTTTAAACCACTATGCACCTTTTTGTCGCCCACATCAGAAAAGGATATGATACAATGATTAATTTGAATTAATCACATAGAAAATTAGTGTTTCTTCGATTATTTTTATACATATTCAATAGTAAGATAACAAGGTAGAAGTTGTATCATGGATTCATAGTAAAAGCTTGAACCACGTATAGTGACACGTGTTCATTCAAGCCCGCAGACTGAATTTCATTTCTTTCGAGGAAAATATATAATTTGTCATTTCTGCAGAAGATTATGTTAATTATTAACTAATATAGTCACAATATTTAGTCCAGTCATTTTTCATGTAATTTGCAAACGGCATATACCTAATGCCAGTAACCTGCTACACTAAATTATATATTTTGGCCTGCATACATATTATATATACACATATGATATTATACAATACATAGGTGCGATAGAGAGCTAGCTATGTTTCACATACCACGTATGAAATCCTCATGAGTTACGATGAATAAAACAGTACTAACAAATTTCAAATTATAAACATTTTACGTTGCAAAACAATCCGCCGAAAGAAACATTTATGTAGAAATATATAGAGGTTAAGTCTAGTCGTGCTCAGAGTTTTTCCTTTAGTAGTATACCGTGGAACCAGAAACATGATCTTAAAGCAGGATTAGCTATATGATATACTGAAGTTAGGGCATGATTTTGATTGTGATGGCATAAAACTGATGTATGTTTTGTAATTGATTTGTGTGTGTGTGTGTGTAATATATATAACTATATGGTGTAAAATGTTACACTTACGTATAACTGTAAGCTCCAAAATGCGCGGTTTATTGCTTATTATATATCATGTAGAGGAATTTCCTACACCTTTCCTGCCGATTACGATAAGCAACATCGATCAGTTCAGCATGAAATACTGTTTCTGTACAATTCTTTATCACCTAATGGAGTAAAAGATGTTGTAAGTGATCATTTATCATAGTAGTGGAAATGAGTTGAACTCTTGTATTTCAAAGTGGGTTCGAACTCCGTCGGTGACTAATCTAAAATCTAATCTAACAAAATCTATTATTTGACCCCAAAAGAAAAGAAAGGAGTAAAAGGTGTTAGAAAGTCATGTATGATTATTTTAATTTGTTTTTGTATCTGCATGTCATCTTTTAATTTGTGGCATTATTCAAACTTGGCTACGTCTTAATTGGTCTGTAATGG
Organism: Pyrus communis; assembly: GCF_963583255.1. Taxonomy (NCBI): domain Eukaryota; kingdom Viridiplantae; phylum Streptophyta; class Magnoliopsida; order Rosales; family Rosaceae; genus Pyrus; species Pyrus communis. The sequence goes on along the minus strand of NC_084805.1, from coordinate 20,556,246 downwards.
TAAAAGTTTCTTTTGAACTAAAAGTTTCTAATTTATGTGTGTGTTTAATCAACAGGTGGATTAATCTAAAAGGGTTTGTTTCTATATATTTTGAAAATTAATGTTGTTTTGAAAATGTGCAAATTAACCATAAATAATATATAGTAGTAATTGTTAGGAATGAATCCCACATTGATGGGAAGAGAGACCTTGCATGAGTTTATAAGTCAGTTGGGTTACTCTACATATTGCCAATTGGTTTTATAGTGGAACCTTAACTTTCTTCATAATATCAAAGTTAGGTTGGCTCACGTGTGAAGCCCAACAGTACACATACTCCACGTCACCCAATTCATGTTGTTCACTTGTTTGGCTTGAAAATCTACCACACGTGAGAGGTCCTATGAGAATGTGAAGGTAAATGATGAGTCCCACATTGGTGAAAGGAGAAACATTGCAAGAGGTTGGACTATTCTCCATATTGCCAATTGGTTTTATGGTGGAACCTCAACTTTTTTCATGGTAATAGAGCAGGTTGTCCTGCGTGTGAAGCTCAATGGCCACGCATGCTCCATGTCACTCTGTTGTGTTGTTCACGTATTAAGCTTGAAAATTTCTCACATGTAAGGGAGCGTGTTAAGAATGAATCCCACATTGGTGAAAAGAGAAACTTTGCATGAGCTTATAAGTAAGTTGAGCTACTCCCTATATTACCAATTAGTTTTATGGTAAAACCTTAACTTTTGTTACTAATATAGTATGCACTTGTGTATAGAAGCATGTTTTAAAATGACTAATTTATCACCTTCCTTGTGTATAGAAATAGAAAATCTTACTTCATTATATCTTTTTCATATTTAACTTGCCTGTCAACCAATAGTCACAAGTTTCACCACAAAAAACAAAAAAACATTTTAAAACCCAAACTAACTAACTTTGTTAATCCCTAATTAACCAACCTGAAACCTAAAAGCATAAAAAGGTAATAAAATTCAAAATCTTGATTAATGTACTAGAACACCAAATTTCACCCATTTTATTTATATAACAATTCCACAATCATCTTACTAAAATTCAATATATATTAGACTATTCGACTATAATAAAACATAAACGGCAACACTTAGTCTGAATTCACGTAACTGCAGGATAGAAACTGCAATGTAGTTTATGATTTGAGCTTCAAGGACGAGCTAGCACGTCAAGTTTCAATTTTCAAGTCTCAGTCAGATCATTAAGAATGAAAGATAGAGTCATATTTTAACTATTCACAAGGGCATGAAAACCCATATGACATTTTGCATTAACCTATACTAATTAATAACAAAGCCCATTGACTTTGTCCAAAATCAAAATTAACTCTTGATATATTTCTAATTACTAAGATTATATTGATTTTTACCTATATTTTCTTATTACTTATACAATAACATTATTTGAACACACAAAAATGATACATACTTATTGGCTAATTGGTTCCCCTTCTAAGACCATCTCCAACCTTTGGCCTAAAACCTAAAATTTTTAGCCTAGAAAATTTAGGTTTTAACCCAGAAAATAGCTTTTCTGCTTCAACCCTTCTGGCCTAAAATTTTAGCCTAGGATTATTAAAAAATGAATTTAGGCTAATTTTTTTTCTTAAATTAACTTTTTTCAAAAAAAAAAATAAAATTATGTAGACTACAGTAATTTAATTTTATGAACATTTTAATCTAAAAATATTTAAATTCTGATAAATATTGAAAAATCATTAAATCGACACATGAAACTCACCAAACTTTCAACTTTCACCAATCGTTCAACTTTCACCAAACTTTCAACTTTCATCAATCATCCTTTATATAAATATAGGTTGAATATCAGTTAATCACACAATCTTTCAACCTCTAATCATCCTCTATGTTCACCAATCTTTCAACTTTCAAAGTGTTTTTGTTTCCTAAAAATCCTCAATATCTCATTAATGGGTGATAGAAGAAGGCGTAGTAGGGCAATGCAGATGGCACAATACGAAGCAAGCCTTGACATTAAGGATACAGAAATGATCAATCCAGAAGCTGAACTTGCAAACTCGCTTATGCAATATGAGCACCATGCCGAATCTAGCTATCGTGGTTCTATCATGGGGCGTTCGTTTATGCAAACTCGATGATGTTGTCAATGGATGGGCACCAGAATTTCGGTGCAAGGTGAATAGTAATAGGTATGAGCTAGGTTACTGCCTAACTGATGGTATTTATTCTAGTTGGTCTACCTTTGTCAAAAGTTTTCTCGTCCCGATAGTGCAAAGAATAAATTATTTTCGCAGAGGCAAGAGTCTTACAGGAAAAATGTGGAAAAAGTGTTTGGAATCCTACACGCTCGATGGGCCATTGTTAGAGGGCCTGCACGACTTTGGCATATCGAAGACCTCCATTCAATCATGATGACGTGCATAATTTTTCACAACATGATTGTGGTAGATGAGTACATTAAAATTGAAGAAGATTCAGACGAAGATGTGGATGATGACCAACCAACACATGCAAGAGCTATTGCAAGAGATGTTGAATATCTCGTTGAAACCACATACGAGACCCGATAGGATAGGGTCACATTGAGTGAGTATATGAGACGTTTAAATAGAATTCAAGCTCCTCAAGGTCATGACACACTCCGCAAGGATTTGGTTAAGCATGTATGGTGCCGAGAAGGTGAACGTTGATGATGTTGGTTGAGCATTTATGTAATAATTTTAAGTGTACTATGTTGGTATTTTCTAGTAATACATTTAAGTGTCTTCTTGTGCAAATTATTTTGTGTAGTACGTTGGATAAATTATTGAATGGAGGTTGAATTATTGAAGGCATCTATTCTACATCAAAGTGTGGAATAATAAGTACAATAATTATTGAAGACATCTAGATTAATAGAAACAATAATTAATACACACGACAATTAATAAAGTACATAAACTTAATACAAACAACAATTAATAAACCACATAAACTTAAGACAATCGATAATTCATACACTACATAAACTTAATAATCATATCCACCATCTTGACTTGGTGGTTGACTTGTTGGTGGAGTTGGTGGTGGACTTGGGATATAGGGTTGAGTTGATTCATTATCTTGAAATATACTCCTTGTGGCATACTTTCGCAAAATTTCCTTTTGCTTACCACGTAAGAACTTCTTCCTCTCTGGAGTGTATTTGTTGAGGTCCTCCATCATGAAATTAATTTCAAACCTATCTTGCTCCCTATCCCCTTCTTCCTTCATTTGCAAACGCATTCGGGCTGCTTCTTCTTAGCGAGTGCTATGAGTTTCGCTCAATTTTGCAATTCCAATAACAATGTGTCCACTCATCAGATCTTGGGACTTCCCTTTTCTCTCTTGCTTCCTTTTGCTTATCTCTTCTCAGGGGCCTTGCAAAAGAAGAAGTTGGGGTCATTTGTTCGACACCTTTATTGACACCTTCATTGGCAACTTCATTGAAATCATTTGAGGGCGGGGCTTCACTATGAAATAATCTTCCCTATTGTTGGTCCGCATCAGTTCCCCACCTCGGACAATCCTTGAGGACGTTCCAAGCATGATGCAACTTAAAAGCTTTATTTTTTGTTGTAGTTCTTGTCTTATAAATTGTCATTGCTTTGTCACCCTATGCATCAAATACGTAAAAACAGTTAGTTGAAAAATACTATTTTGTACATGACAAATAAAATATCAACAAAGAAACTCACAATTTCTAAGAAACTTCTTCCACTAGGCATGTCAATTGTGGCTTTCTCCAAGCTTCCCTTCCACAAAGTGCACGCTTTGTTGATAATCTTCCACTGATCATAAACACCACTAGCTTCCCTTTGATCAACATTGGAGTTTTCATGGAACTTATCAACGATTTTACCCCACAAAACCTTTCTATTTTGATTCGTGCCGACGACACCATCTTCGCTAATAGAAATCCATGCCAAACATAAAGCAATATCTTCGTCAAAGGTCCAATTACAACCTCTAACATGCTCTTTTGCCATCTTGAAAAATTTGGAAATGAGAAGAAATGGTAGAAAGAAAAATTGGAAGAATTGTAGGAGAAAAGTGAGTTTTGTGTGGATGTTTGAACAAATACATAGGTATTTATAGAGTTTTTGGGTGATTTTTGAGTTAAATAATTTTTTTTAATTATTTTAGCCGTTGGATTTAAATTTGGACCATTAGATCTTTTTTTTTACCGTTAGATTTGATTATATTCGATCTAAACTGTTGGATTCAATAATTATATAAATATAAAAAAAAAAAAATTTTGAACGTGGACCGTTGGATTAGCCAACGGCTACTGACATGATGTCACAGCTAGGGGACACGCCCACGTGGGTGGGGTCCCATTGGGCTGGCGTCTGGCATGAGTTGGGTTGGCATCTGGGCTTCACAACTCGTGGTGCATTTGCACCAGCTGGGGTCCACTCCAACTTGTGGCCTAAACTTAGGCCGATATTTGGCCTCGGGATGAGTTTAGGTTTTAGGTTAGTTTTAGGCCATGGGTTGGGTTGGGTTTTGGGGTGAAAAAAAAAAGGGAATTATAGGTTTTAACCCAGGGTTGGAGTGGGTCTAACAACATAACTTTATAGGTTAGATACTTCAATATGTTATCAGAGCTATCAAGTGTAGGTCACCCAAGACCTACGCATGCAATAATCTCTTTTTAAGTAAAAAAAAAAAAGAAAAGGAAAAGAAAAGGAAAATGTCAAATTATCAAAGAGACGGGTTAAATGCCCATTTCCAACAACACCGATATTGTCATCAACTTGGTAATTATTATCTGCACAACATCGATATTAGTTGAACTGGGGTTATGACATTTAAACTCTTCTTTTCTCAGAGCTATGGTCGATGTGAGATATTTCGACACGCCCCCTCATGTGGGACTCAACTAGTGGGCCGCACATAGGAGATTTACACATCGGCAACCATGTGGAGCCAAAAGGGGACTCACCCTATGCGGGGTCAAGGGACCCACCATCATTGCGTGGGGTCAAGGGGACCCACCGATTACGTGGCAGTACGGGCCTGCTCCTTGCCTCTGATACCATGTCAAATTATCAAAAGAGACTGGCCAAAGTCCCACTTCTAGCAACATCCATATTGTCCCCAACTTAATAATTACCACATGCGCACAATTCGTCAGGTGTGAGTTTTAACACAAATGACCTTGATATTAGTTGAAGTGGGGTTAAGATATTTAAAGTCTTATTTTCTATAAAATAAGGTCGTTGTGAGATATTTTAATAACATTATATGACCGTGAATATGTGATAATTACACTTAAAAAAAATTACAATGACGGTATGATAAAGAGATATGACAAAGAAAGACCGCTCTCTAGTTAAATGGGGAGACAAATGAGGATAAGGAAATAGATATTAAATAAGAAAAGTAAACAAGAAGAATCCAGTTTCGGCCGGCTTAACAGAAAACTCTCTGAACAAAGTTCTAAGAAAGTTCCCAACCCTCTTGTCTGACAATACCTATGCCTTGTGCTTGTCTCCTATCCCCCGCCTTCACCAACACCTCCTCTCTATAATTACAAACCCTAATTTCCGATATTTCATATTACCATCATATATCCTAGAAAACTAAAACTTGAAGTTTTGTTTTGAAGTATGAAGTCCAACCATCATGATCATCAAGATTCAAAGACCTCCAGTACTGATGAAGAGGCTGATCATCAACCGGATGCGAACGATGACATGGGCACAGGGCGGTCGTACGAGTGTGTATTTTGCAAGAGAGGTTTCACAACGGCGCAGGCCTTGGGAGGACACATGAATATTCACCGGAAAGAGAGAGCCAAGACCAGACCTAGTTCAGCTCCTACAAGTTTGGCTTCGTCGATTAGCACGGCAGTAGAAGATCAGAATCATCCCAGGGCAGCATTATACCGGGCAATTCAAAGCTACCGGCCAGGGCCGCCACATTATTTTATAGCTCTTCCGGATGACCATATGAACTATAGAACAGATGTGCCTGCATCTAATACATCAGGGGTGTTAAGGCCCCCACATGCAAATCATATTAGTGATGAGGACTTGTGTGCAAGAAATTATATTCCGAGGCACCGGAATCTGCTAAGAGATGATCATCGGGATTGGAGATCAGGGAGTAGTTTGAGCTTGGGAATGGGCCAGCCATCAGATGATTACAAGGAGAGAGTGATTAATGGTGGCCTTGAAGAAACGGACGATGAATTGGATTTGGAGCTTCGACTTGGTCATGATCCCTAAGTTTATTTGTTAATTTTATCAAACATTTGAGAGATCATAAACTATACATTTTTATTAATTAATTTGTACACCACTTTTTATTTGTGCGTACAGTTATGGATTTATCTGTACAAATTTCCATGTGATATTTTTTTTTTCCATGGAAAAAAAGTGATTAGTTAATAGAATATCTCAACATCCCAAATTTTCATGGCAATTTTACTCTAACGGCCGGCAGGATTTAACGGCAGGAAGAAGGATCAATTTTACCCAGGTACGTATAGTAAAGAAGGTATTTTGCTTCATCTATCAACACACCTAGCCCTAATTTTTGTTAGGTTTTTTTAAGAAGTTTTCTTATAATTTATGTCTTCTTCTTCCTTCCATTTTATATGTCTCTTTTAGCCCAAGTTTTGCTTATAAATTTGTACTGCTGTACTTCATATCATATTGTATGAAGAGATTGAAATTTCTTGTTATCCAGAATGACATAATTAATTTGCTTGAATTCTTGCTTCATTAACCCATATATCAGTTATCTTTAATTGCTTTTTTTTTTCAAGAAAATGAATCAACAAGTACATACTAACTGGGAAACCTTGCTTAATTCCATGTTCAAGTACTCTACAAGTCAAGTTTCTCTTGTGCCCTCTGATCCGTGCCAAATGGTCTTGTGTACGTCTAAATCATCGCATACCATTGGCCGGTGTAGCTCGACTATTCAACCCCAACTTGCCATACACATTTCAGGTTCGCTCTGAGATTTTAGACTAAATTATTCTTTTTTAAGTTTCTTAAGTTACATTGGAGGGTTTAAACCCTGGACCTAGGATTGTCAGCCGTATATGAATATGGTATCAAATTTAGGTTATACAAGCTTAATTTGTGCCGACAAAATTTGTTTCGTAGGCTCATTCAACTGATTTTAGGGTCACTCTCATGTGCAGTAAACACATTAGTTTTCATTGTTAAGTTGTATCTGTCTTCATAAACTTGGCAATCTTTTAGATTTGTATGTAATATATAGTAATATTTGTACAAATTAAACGAAGATACTAGTATATACCAGGTAAGATGTTAACCATTTATAACTATCATATATAGTTTTTCTAATTTTATGAAATGATGATAACGGATTAGGCGAGTTAAACTACATATAAGGCTTGAACTATAAAGAATCATGTTAGTTGTAGCCCTTGATGTTAATTAGGAAAATTAGTAATGTTTGAAGTGGCCAGCTGATAATTATAACCAGCGGATCTCGAATTGATGTGTTAAAGTTTTGATTATTTGGGATTTCGAATGGCATGCTTTGTGGGACTTTGGGATAATTTTCAGACTACATCTTAGATATATAATTCTTAATAATTATATGGTTTTTGTTCAATTCTATTGCTTTTTAATAATTTTGGCTTTAAAGCTCTTTACTCGCTTGGAAAGGGATTGTAAAATCAAGGATGAAAAATCTTTTACTTTGTACAAACGATATGTGGAAAAACAAAAATCAAACTTAACTGACTTCAAATGCAAGAATAAACGAGTCTAACCATTTGAGCTATACTCCTTTTGCAAGAATGAGAGATCTTAGACTGGAGTTTTTGTGCAAATTAAATAGCTGCGCTGATGAGTAGCGATCCCTACAATTATATTTCTTGCATTTGGTTTTATATTTTGGCCATCAATTAATTTGATATTCTGCAGCAGCGTACGCACACACTTATATATATATATATATGTTGGAAGACTATAAATAAATTCGGAAGGACGTGTGTATCTTTTATGCGGAAGCTTGAATCTCAACATGCTCCTACAAGCACGAACAACTGCTTTGACCCTCTGTGCACGTCTAGAACCTTGCAGGTCATTGATGGGGTTGGCTATGGTATGTCAAGTTGCCCCTTGGTTTTCGACTCCCAAGAGCTAGGGCTGAAAGTGATAGCCCCTAATGACCTAACTAGAATATTTGAATTGTGGAAAAACTTGTGTTTCTTGTATTTTCTCTCTTCTCAAAGCCTCCTTATATAGTGGTTAAGAAGTGTGTATAAAGACTGAAAAACCCATGAAAATCTCAAGTATATTATAATATGAATATCTCTTAATTTTCATCTATTTATCACATAGATAATTAAGAGATTAATATCCTCATATGAATGAAATATCCTTTAATATTTATTTATCACATAACATAAATCCTACCATATATACAGCAATTACTGGAGGTTGAATATATACTAAACTATAAATAAAATATTGTACGTACATGATCGGCTAAGCATATAATTAAATATATAAAAGAGAAATCTGACTTTGACCAAACGAAGTAATATTTGAAGAATTTTCTGCATGCAGGCCACGGCCATGCCGCCATGGGAGTAAATGCAGTGAGCGGTTTCATGACGATCTACTGACTTTGACCTGCTCTTGGCCACAAGATCAACACATGTCATGCTCAGGAATGCCGACCAGCCTGCAGGGCTGTGCAGGGAACAACTTAATAACAACTTGATATTCTCATAATATGATACTCCAAACTACTTTAATTTATATTGACGAAAATTCATAGTAAGCCACCAAACTACCGTAACAGCGATTCAAATTTGGTTGCGAAAAGGTTACACTCTGATCTGGTTAACTCAGATTACTCACGTTTGTTAGATAGACTTGATACTGAAATTACATTTTAATTTTTATAATTTATATTCGTTATACATACATTCCTTCTTTTGAGTTGATTGTATGAACATATATATCGATCGCTTCTAGATTGCATTTTTTAACGTTCTAAATTAACTTCCCGAAAGGTTAATGCTCCAAAGAGGTTGATCAACATCCTCGGTTCTCTTCTTGTTCTACGAGTTGATGCTCGACAAGTTCAAATCTTGTCTTTCAAACAACTAGCCACACATTATTAATACATGACTCAAAGAACTTACAATCTAGATGGAGCTTGGAGGACACTGACTTGACTGGTTTAACGACTCGCCGGAACAAAGATTTATGGCCTTACGTTAGCTCTGCAGCTAAACATAATTAGAAGATTGATAACCTCTGACTGACGATACGGAGGCAGAATACTTTGTATTTTGTCATGTGGTAGATGAAACGATGTATAACCCGATGCAAATTTCCGGCATTCAACTCCTACTTCATACATTCGAATATCTTTATACAAACATACCAGAATATCTTTACAAGCAGAAGGTAAACATCGATTACAAAGAAAAGCGAGCGTCTTCCACATTCAACTCAAAACTAGTGGCTGTACCAAATCCCTCATGGATTAGTTACCTAGTGAGATAATATACGACTAGGAATATGACCACAAACGATGCGACTAGCGTAAACATTCTCTTGCTTGACTTGGTCTCGAAGACCTGACCAAAATGAAACCCATCACAATGTCATGAATTAAGAGGGAACCCTCGGGAGGATAAATGATGGAAAAATATGTATAATTTCAAAAAGGAAAACGAAAAATTTGGAAAGGAGTACAGCAACAGAAATCTAGAGAATGTACCATCTTAAACTTGTCCATTGTACCAGATAGCACTCCCCTCGATGAATCCATATCATTTCCCTGAATTAGACGATGCACGTTACAAACCAGGTAGACCAATGTCCGGCCAAAACAAATCTAAATTATAGAGAAAAAGATTTATTAGCTGCAGCGTACATACCATTCTGTCCAACATGTGATTATGGGTCTCCACCTCCTCATGTATATCACCTGACAACTGTTTGAGAGAAACGGATAAGTATTTGGCAGGGACATACTAAAACCTATGAAGGTATAAATACTGACATCAATTGCTATCTATCTTCAGATAATATTTTGTTAAATCGATAACTTCATAGCAAAACTAGTCTTAAACAATGGAGGGTTTGAGACAGACATTAAGTTCAACAGGTGATGTTTAATTACATTGTCAAAAGACAAAGGCAAAGAACCATTGAATGATGTCATTGTTGCTGTATGTATTGCCAATAAAGCAAAGGGTAAGGATAAAGAATTAAGCAAGATTTTAAGACATTACCATATTACAAATTCAAAAGCTACATTTTTCCTCCTCAACCTATTCAAACAGTTGAAGAAAGCATACCGCTGATTACGCAACAACACAAAATCTTACTGATATCATGACATAAAAACCATGTATATCTAAGTCAGTCAAAAAACCGGTACAATAACAATTGTATTACAACTTTTCGAAGTTTCCAGGCACTGAAAGACAAGGGAATGAAGGGGGTAGGGGGAGGGGAGCTTACTCTCTTCAGCAAATTGACTCTATCTTGCAACCCGTCCACAGCCCTTTCATTATCATGTTCATCAATTTCATGGGAGTAGGAAGCTGAGGCCCTGATGCCACCCTCCTCAACGCCATCAAAAAGAGCAACTTTGTTGCCGCGGAAGTCCCTAAATATAAAGAATATCATTTCGGTAAGTCAGAATGATCAGCAAAACATGCCATCAACAACAGATATTATTCCTACAAATGTAACATGGGAAAACTCCACAAAATTTAACAGAATCCTTTTTTCAAGTGAAAAATTTTAAAAAGTTTCGGTAACAATCACGAGCAATCAAAGAGGTTGCAGTATCCAATCAATCAAACCATTTTCTCATCAAATTATTGCTAAGACATCCCAAACAGGCAATACCATGTCGAATGAACGCTTACTCGAATATAAATCTCGTTTTATTTTGTACAACCGAAGTAATTCGTACACGAATTGGTCCAAAACAGCCTAAACATAACTTAGCAGAAACACTGACTGAACCCGAAAACTAACCCAAAAATGCTCCAAGACCCAATTCGAATATGGGTTTTCGAGTTCACGAAATTCCCAAAGTCTATCCCTCAGTTACCAATCAGTACACACAACAAACAGCAAAATCGCATAGCTAAAACCACACCACTACACAGATCCAAATACAAATTTACCATTTACGTAACACAATCAGGTAAATAAGCTTCAGAATGTTCTGGAAAACGGAAGATGAAAATTACAAAACACCAAATGAATCGGATTCGTATGGGAACCGGAATCGAGCTAACCTTCGAGCATTCATGACTGCAATTCGATCCAGTTGCTGCTTCTTTGATCCTTGAATTCGAGTTTCTGTGAAGCAAATTCGAATTTTTCCAAAAATCTTAAAACTGAAACCGAAAATTAAAATCATGATAAAAGCAGAGGTGATGAACTATTCAGATCTGAGATACTGGGAGCGACGAACGTACCGTTTTGGAGGGAAGCGGAGGATTTTTCCCTGCGGAGTAAGAAAGGAGGGGGAAAATGGAGGGGACGAGGAGGAGTTCGACTGATATAGCGGGGGAAGGAAGGAAGAAGGATTTTACGTTTGTGGGTCTGGGTATGAAAATATTGGATAAGAATTGGAATGTTTTTACTGCACTGGGATTTGTTACTACGGGCAGTAAATGGATTTTTTACTGCTCGCAATGGCAGAAAACAATCATGTTTATACATATTGATGTAGTTTCGTCCACCAATTTTCTTTTCCTTCACAAATTAAAAATTTCACAGATAAATTATTGCTATGGTTTGTCAAAAAATAAAAAAATAAAAAATAAAATAGCACCACGATGTAGCTAGTTATATGTGCGCATCAAACTTGCATTAATGTACTTAAATCCTATTCGACCAAGTGGAAGCAATTATTAGAAGACAAAGACCGACCTTAATTATTTGACGATTCTACTTGTAATAACTTACTCTTCTCCATAAAATCATATCGACGAGAAGTATTGACACTTACATGTTGGTTTTTCACCACTCAAGTTATAGTATGTTCTAATGGTTAGATTGTTCGACTATGGACGAACTTGAATAAGATATAAAGATGGATTAAATTGTTAAATTTTCTTGTCAGGTTAGATTTTGCTACATGACAACCGATGACGCTATATAACAAATATTTATCGACTTATTAGGTAATTTTCGAACAAGTGACAAACATTCATGGACGGGTGATGCTTTTAAGACCTATTGGGCTGGGCTGGCATCTGAATAGGGTTTTTCAAACCCGGACAGAGTCCATCATATATAAAATTAAAATAGAAAGTGTAAAAAAGCGAAAAAAGGTGGGAACTTCATCGTCGTCTTCAATTGGCGAGCATCCAATTCTGGTCGGACTGTGACCCTAATCCGTACAAGGTAGGGCTTGTTGGAATCCGAATACCTCACATCTCAAGCTCAATGGGCTCACTGAATGATGACGCCGCCGCCACCACCGCCACCACCTTCGAGTCCTCACCGGAGATGGTGAAATTTCTCTGCGACCGGTTGCTTGACCGGGCCCAGCCCATCTCGGAGCGTTTCAGAGCCTTGTTCTCTCTCCGCAACCTCAAGGGCCCTGCCCCTCGCGACGCCCTCATTGCCGGTTCGTTTTCTTTACTTGTCAATTATTTATTGTTAATCATTATATTTTCCGGAGCCAATTTGCTTGGAAATTCAGGACTTGTTTTGGATTTTCAATTTCTAGAAAAAGGGTAAACTTATTTTATGGAATGATTAGAAATTTGTAAGTAATTGTTTTGATTCTTAAAGCGAAATTAACTATTTTATCTTTGAGCTGAAGTAAAAGTTTGGACTTTGGGCAAGGAGCCGGTACCTCGGTTAGTTAAGAGCATTCTTCTGTTTGATTTGCCCCCTCCCTCGCATGTATTAAATGAAAAAGTTTAGAACTTTGGATGAACATTGTGACGGCAGTAATCGGTTTTACTGGATAGGTGAACATTGATCATTAGGACCTTAGGTATTTATTGATAGACACGGCGTTACACTGAACTTCTGGCATTACAATTACAAATGCTTGGAAATGGGCTGGAAGTAAACATGCTATATATTGGAGTTTTTTGTTTTGTTCTTCGGTAAATTAATGGATGTTTTACCTTCGTAGATCTCCTGTTATAAATAATTGTGTATTGGTAATTAGTGTTGTTCTAATTGGATTAAGGATATGTGGTTTCCTCTGTAGCAACGAGGGATCCTTCCAATTTGTTGGCACATGAGGCTGCATTTGCATTGGGTCAAATGCAAGATGTGGATGCAATCCCTGCCTTAGTAGCCATTCTAAATGATTTCTCTTTGCATCCTATTGTTCGTCATGAGGTGAGCTTTGCCACCTCAATCTACTAATATTCCTCGCGTTCTTGTAATACATCTTATTTTTCTTATTGCATTTATGCAGGCAGCAGAAGCTCTTGGTGCAATTGGTTTAGAGAGCAATGTTCCTCTTTTAAAAAATAGTCTAGCTCTAGATCCCGCTCAGGAGGTCAAAGAAACTTGTGAATTGGCCCTTAATCGGATTGTGCAGTTGAAGGATGCTGGTTGTCAATCAAATGATGAAAAATCACCTTTTATGTCAGTTGATCCTGCTGCACCTGCTTCTTCTGGTTCTTCAGTAAATCAGCTAAGGTCTGCATGGCTATCATCCATGGCTTATATTTTTTTCTTCCATTTATTCTAATATGTTAGATATCTGACTTGTGTCAATCATTTTAAGGGAAGTTCTTCTGGATGAAAACAAAAGTATGTATGAGCGCTATGCCGCTCTCTTTGCACTGCGGAATGATGGTGGAGATGAAGCTGTTACCGCTATAGTTGATTCCTTGGGTTCAAACAGTGCTCTCTTGCGTCACGAGGTTTGTTTATTATCTAATCTATCATACTGAACTTTATAAATTTAGACCGGGCGCTCACGTACACTCACACTCGCTCTCTCTCTCTCTCTCTCTCTCTCTCTCTCTCTCTCTCTCAAAATGGCTATTTGATTTGCTAAACTTGGACAAGGATGCTTAAAGTTTAATGTTTCTAATTGCTTTTGGAGTATGATCAATTGACATTCATGCAAAACTAGCATGTTTACACCTCTTATCTGATATAGATTTGCTCGGTGTTTTGTCACCTTCATGTCTTCTTTTCTGTGACTTTCAGGTTGCTTATGTGTTGGGCCAATTGCAGAACAAAGCTGATTCGACCGCTCTTTCCAACATACTTATGGATAGAAATGAACACCCAATGGTTAGACATGAAGCTGCAGAAGCTCTTGGTTCCATTGCAGGTACGACTGCTTGATACAATTATGTTTCCAAATATATGTCTGTATATAGTGTAGTAGCTAATTGGCGTTTTGGGCTATTTAATTAAGTTACTAGTTTGTGTGTAGATGACCGAAGTGTATCACTTCTTGAAGAATTTGTGAGGGATCCTGAACCCATTGTGTCACAAAGTTGCGAAGTTGCTCTAAGCATGCTGGAATTTGAGAGATCAGGAAAATCCTTTGAGGTATGCATGTCAAACTATGGTTTGAAACCAATCAAACTCTAGATTTAGTACATCTTATCAGGAGAACGACTGAAGTCTCCGTTTTATGTGCAGTTTCTCTTCATGCAAGCTCCTCTAGTGCAATAGATAATGACAGACAGTTTCCATCACCCGGTGCATTTCGTCCGTACACCAAATCATTCCGATGCAGAGAGTTCATCCATGTCGTGGAAGCATGAAGTTGGGGAGAAACAGAAGGAACCAAATTTTTTACTTTGTTCGAATTGAATGAATTAAGCTGTATTGGTATACATATTGTTACAAAGTTGGTAGTTTGGGATTGCCACGTGTGAGTGGGCGATCGACCAGATGCGAGCGGTCGACTGAACCATTCAGGTCGGTAGATCGAACCATTCACGTCGGTAGACCGAACCAAGCACAGCTCTTATTCTCTAAAGTGGCCTTTTGACATTGACTTGGTTGCAAAAAGCTTCTTTAGCACGCTTTAATGCATTATCGTTCAATAAAAAACGCAAGAAAGCTTCCTTAGCACGTTGTGATGTGTTCCATATCGGGACTAAAAAGTGGGAGTGTGATGATTCGGGGCGGGTCGGGTGAAAAAGGGACGGAGCCCTCGGTCGTTTAAAACCAGACAGCAAGCGACAAGGAGCCCGTGTGGAGAACGGAAGTTATTCTTTCTTCTTCAAAATCCCAGCAAGAGTCTCTCACTTCTCAGTTGAGAGAGAGAAAGGGAGAGAGAGAGAGGAATGGAGAACCCGCAGGCCCAGAAGCCATGGAAGGTGGAGTACGCGAAGTCGTCGAGATCGTCGTGCAAGACCTGCAAATCCCCCATTGAAAAGGAGACGCTCCGCCTCGGCAAGATGGTCCAGGCCACCCAATTCGACGGCGTCATGCCTGTAACTCACTCCCCCTTCACTCTCTCTCTATTTCTCTCTCTCTCTCTCTCTCTCTCTCTCTCTCTCTCTATATATATATATATCTTTCTCTCTCTCTCTAACCCCCATTTCACTTGCACTGTTACTCTCATTGCCATTGGCTCATTGGTATTAACCCAAAACAGCAAAAAGTTTTAAGAAAGAAAACAAGAACCTTGAAAACATCGATAGTGTGAGAATTTTAATTTTAGAAATTTTGGATTTCTGTTATTTTTTTGTGCATTTTCAATTACTTTGCAGTTCTGTTAGTCAAAAGTCTGGAGCTTTTTGTTGATTTTCACATTGTTTAGCACTTTAGTTACGGTTATGTAATTGGGAACTTAGTCTCTGTTTGTTTCGAAGTGGCGTGGTTATTCAGAAGTGTTTGATAATGTTTGTGTTAGTCGGAAAGTGTTCTTCGGCGGATAACTTTCCAAGATTACATGAGGAGATTCTTGTGAGAAATGTTTTTATTTGTTCTTTCTCAGAAAAGAGACAACTTTTCCAGCTCTATTGTGAAGTTGACATATTTATCGAAACATAATCGAGAAAACTTATCCTATTTCCGCTTGAAAAAACTGGAGCTTTATAGATTTATATTGCTCTACTTTTGTTTTCTTAATCAACCCTCCTGTTTTCTTGTTCGATTTCCTCAAATACTACCGCATATATAAATGTTTGGTTTTTTTTTTTTTTTTTTTTTTTCTGAATCAGATGTGGAACCATGCTGATTGCATAATGAAGAAATCGAACCAGATAAAATCGTACGTGTTACTGTAATGCTTATCGTAATCTCCTTTGAATTTACTGGATGAATGCAGTGATTAACTAATTGCTTTTGTCTCGCATTTAGAACTGATGAGGTTGAAGGCCTTGAGCTCATTCGTTGGGAAGATCAGCAGAAAGTTAGAAGTTATGTACAAAGTGGTGGACCCCCGGATACATCACCAGCAACAAGCGAGTTCACTACTGAAGAATGTGGTATTGAAGTTTCGCCAACTTCTCGCGCTACTTGCAAGCAATGCAGCCAAAAGATTTTAAAAACAGAGGTTGGTAATGATGTATCTCTACCATTTCTATGTTCAGGAAGTGAATTTTCGTCTTAGTTAATCTATAAAAACCTATCATCATCATGTATAAGATACAATATCTTTCTGCATTTCTAGTTAATATGGTGTAACTGAAGTTGAGTACTCTGCAATCTGCATGATTCCTTTTTAGGGGAACTAATAAAAAGTCCCTAACGAAACTTTTTTTTTTAATCGAAAAACAGTTAACAACTTATTATTAAGGACACTTTTTATATTATAAGGACAAAAAACAAAAAGGAGTCAAACTTCATGAGGGTTTTGAATTGAAAAACATGTCCTTAATAATAAACGTAGGTGACCTTAATGATAAAGAACCTTGTCTGAGAGTTTCTGAATAAAAAAAAAAGTTTTGCGAGGGGCTTTGTATTAATCTTCTTTTCTTTTTATTTCATTCTTAGGTCCGTATATCAACCAAGCCTGAAGGTCAAGGGCCTAGGAGCCTGGCATGGAACCATGCCAACTGCTTCATGGAATTATCACCATCCATCGAAGTGGAGAAGTTGCCTGGATGGGAGACCCTCCCAGTTTCTGATCAGGAAGCTGTACGTGCCTTGGTTAAGAAGGTTCCTTCTCATGCTGGCACAAAACGAAGAAAAGATGCTGGTGATGATCAGAAGTCAAAAGTTGCTAGGTCTGAAGGAGATGTGTCAATGAGCAGGGATGTGTCTGTGAGGAGTGCTTGTGATGTGGGGGATAAACTTGGATGATGGGTATGAAAATATTGGATAAGAATTGGAATGTTTTTACTGCACTGGGATTTGTCACTACTGGCAGTAAATGGATTTTTTACTGCTCGCAACGACAGAAAAACAATCATGTTTATGCGTATTGATGTAGTTTCGTCCACCAATTTTCGTCTCCTTCACCAACTAAAAATTTCTTAGGTAAATTATTGCTATGGTTTGTCAAAAAAAAAAAAAAAAAATTAAAATAGCACCACGATGTAGCCAGTTATAAGTGCGTATCAAACTTGCATTAATGTACATTAAATTTAAATCCTATTCGACCAAGTGGAAGCAATAATTAGAAGATAGAGATCGACCTTAATTATTTGAAGATTCTACTTGTAATAGGTTACTCTTCTCCATAAAATCATATCGACGAGAAGGATTGACACTTACATGTCGGTTTTTCACCACTCAAGTTGTAGTATGTTCTAATGGTTAGATTGTTTGACTATTAAAGTGATATGTGAGTTGGACGAACTTGAATAAGATATAAAGATGGATTAAACTGTTAAATTTTCTTGTCAAGTTATATTTTGCTACATGACAATCGATGACGCTACATAACAAATATTTATCGACTTATTAGGCAATTTTCGAACATGTGACAAACATTCATAGACGGGTGATGCTTTTAAGACCTATTGGGCTGGGCTGGAATCTGAATAGGGTTTTTCAAACCCGGACAGAGTCCATCATATCTAAAATTAAAATAAAAAGCGTAAAAAAGCAAAAAAAGGTGGGAACTTCATCGTCGTCTTCAATTGGCGAGCATCCAATTCTGGTCGGACTGTGACAAACAAAACCCTAATCCGTACAAGGTAGGGCTTGTTGGAATCTGAATACCTCACATCTCAAGATCAATGGGCTCACTGAATGATGACGCCGCCGCCACCACCGCCACCACCGCCACCACCTTCGAGTCCTCACCGGGGATGGTGAAATTTCTCTGCGACCGGTTGCTTGAGCGGGCCCAGCCCATCTCGGAGCGTTTCAGAGCCTTGTTCTCTCTCCGCAATCTCAAGGGCCCTGCCCCTCGCGACGCCCTCATTGCCGGTTCGTTTTCTTTACTTGTCAATTATTTATTGTTAATCATTATATTTTCCGGAGCCAATTTGCTTGGAAATTCAGGACTTGTTTTGGATTTTCAATTTCTAGAAAAAGGGTAAACTTTTTTTATGGAATGATTAGAAATTTGGAAGTAGTTGTTTTGATTCTTAAAGTGAAATTAACTATTTTATCTTTGAGCTGAAGTAAAAGTTTGGACTTCGGGCAAGGAGCTGGTAGCTCGGTTAGTTAAGAGCATTCTTCTGTTTGATTTGCTCCCTCCCTCGCATGTATTAAAAGAAAAAGTTTAGAACTTTGGATGAACATTGTGACGGCAGTAATCAGTTTTACTAGATAAGTGAAAATTGATCATTAGGACCTTAGGTGTTTGTTGATAGACACGGCGTTACACTGAACTTCTGGCATTACAATTGCAAATGCTTGGAAATGGGCTGGATGCTATATATTGGAGTTTTTTGTTTTGTTCTTCGGTAAATTAATGGATGTTTTACCTTCGTAGATCTCCTGTTATAAATAATTGTGTATTGGTAATTAGTGTTGTTCTAATTGGATTAAGGATATGTGGTTTCCTCTGTAGCAACGAGGGATCCTTCCAATTTGTTGGCACATGAGGCTGCATTTGCATTGGGTCAAATGCAAGATGTGGATGCAATCCCTGCCTTAGTTGCCATTCTAAATGATTTCTCTTTGCATCCTATTGTTCGTCATGAGGTGAGCTTTGCCACCTCAATCTACTAATATTCGTCGCGTTCTTGTAATACATCTTATTTTTCTTATTGCATTTTATGCAGGCAGCAGAAGCTCTTGGTGCAATTGGTTTAGAGAGCAATGTTCCTCTTTTGAAAAATAGTCTAGCTCTAGATCCCGCTCAGGAGGTCAAGGAAACTTGTGAATTGGCCCTTAATCGGATTGAGCAGTTGAAGGATGCTGGTTGTCAATCAAATGATGAAAAATCACCTTTTATGTCAGTTGATCCTGCTGCACCTGCCTCTTCTGGTTCTTCAGTAAATCAGCTAAGGTCTGCATGGTTATCATCCATGGCTTATATTTTTTTCTTCCATTTATTCTAATATGTTAGATATCTGACTTGTGTCAATCATTTTAAGGGAAGTTCTTCTGGATGAAAACAAAAGTATGTATGAGCGCTATGCCGCTCTCTTTGCACTGCGGAATGATGGTGGAGATGAAGCTGTTACCGCTATAGTTGATTCCTTGGGTTCAAACAGTGCTCTCTTGCGTCACGAGGTTTGTTTATTGTCTAATCTATCATACTGAACTTTATAAATTTAGACCGGGCGCTCACGTACACTTACACACACACACTCTCTCTCTCTCTCTCAAAATGGCTATTTGATTTGCTAAACTTGCACAAGGATGCTTAAAGTTTAATGTTTCTAATTGCTTTTGGAGTATGATCAATTGACATTCATGCAAAACTAGCATGTTTACACCTCTTATCTGATATAGATTTGCTCGGTGTTTTGTCACCTTCATGTCTTCTTTTCTGTGACTTTCAGGTTGCTTATGTGTTGGGCCAATTGCAGAACAAAGCTGCCTCGACTGCTCTTTCCAACGTACTTATGGATAGAAATGAACACCCAATGGTTAGAGATGAAGCTGCAGAAGCTCTTGGTTCCATTGCAGGTACGACTGCTTGATACAATTATGTTTCCAAATATATGTCTGTATATAGTGTAGTAGCTAATTGGCGTTTTGGGCTATTTAATTAAGTTAGTAGTTTGTGTGTAGATGACCGAAGTGTATCGCTTCTTGAAGAATTTGCGAGGGATCCTGAACCCATTGTGTCACAGAGTTGCGAAGTTGCTCTAAGCATGCTGGAATTTGAGAGATCAGGAAAATCCTTCGAGGTATGCATATCAAACTATGGTTTGAAACCTATCAAACTCTAGATTTAGTACATCTTATCAGGAGAACGACTGAAGTCTCCGTTTTATGTGCAGTTTCTCTTCATGCAAGCTCCTCTAGTGCAGTAGATAATGACAGACAGTTTCCATCACCCGGTGCATTTCATCCGTACACCAAATCATTCCGACACAGGCAGTTCATCCATGTCGTGGAACCATGAAGTTGGAGAGAAACAGAAGGAACCAAATTTTTTACTTTGTCCGAATCGAATGAATTAAGCTGTATTGTTATACATATTGTTACAAAGTTGTTAGTTTGGGATTATTGGTGTTTGTGTAATAACCTACACGATCTTTAACAAATAAATTCACATTGCATGGAGTAATATACAAATGTGAATTTTTGTTCCTTCCAAGTGCCGGTCACGTGTGAGTGGACGATCGACCAGATGCGAGCGGTCGACCGAACCGTTCACGTCGGTAGACCGAACCAAGCACAATTCTCATCTCTAAAGTGGCCTTTTGACATTGACTTGGTTGCAAAAAGCTTCTTGACTTGGTTGCAAAAAGCTTCTTTAGCACACTTTAATACATTATCGTTCAATAAAAAACGCAAGAAAGCTTCTTTTTTTTGAAAGGCCGCAAGAAAGCTTCTTTAGCACGTTGTGATGTGTTCCATATCGGGACTTAAAAGTGTGAGTGTGATGATTCGGGGCGGGTCGGGTGAAAAAGGGACGGAGCCCTCGGTCCGTTAAAACCAGACAGCAAGCGACAAGGAGCCCGTGTGGAGAACGGAAGTTATTCTTTCTTCTTCAAAATCCCAGCAAGAGTCTCTCACTTCTCAGTTGAGAGAGAGAAAGGGAGAGAGAGAGAGGAATGGAGAACCCGCAGGCCCAGAAGCCATGGAAGGTGGAGTACGCGAAGTCGTCGAGATCGTCGTGCAAGACCTGCAAATCCCCCATTGAAAAGGAGACGCTCCGCCTCGGCAAGATGGTCCAGGCCACCCAATTCGACGGCGTCATGCCTGTAACTCACTCCCCCTTCACTCTCTCTCTCTCTCTCTCTCTCTCTCTATATATATATATATATATCTTTCTCTCTCTCTCTAACCCCCATTTCACTTGCACTGTTGCTCTCATTGCCATTGGCTCATTGGTATTAACACAAAACAGCAAAAAGTTAAAGAAAGAAAACAAGAACCTTGAAAACATCGATAGTGTGAGAATTTTAACTTTAGAAATTTTGGATTTCTGTTATTTTTTGTGCATATTATGTTGCATTTTCAATTACTTTGCTGTTTTGTTAGTCAAAAGTCTGGAGCTTTTTGTTGGTTTTCACATTGTTTAGCATTTTAGTTACTGTTATGTAATTGGGAACTTAGTCTCTGTTTGTTTCAAAGTGACGTAGTTATTCAGAAATGTTTGATAAATATTGTGTTAGTCGGAAAGTGTTCTTCGGTAGATAACTTTCCAAGATTACATGAGGAGATGCTTGTGAGAAATGTTTTTCTTTGTTCTTTATCAGAAAAGAGACAACTTTTCCAGCTCTATTGTGAAGTTGACATATTTATCGAAACATAATTGAGAAAACTTATCCTATTTCCGCTTGAAAAAACTGGAGCTTTATAGATTTATATTGCTCTACTTTTGTTTTCTTAATCAGCCCTCCTGTTTCTTGTTCGATTTCCTCAAATACTACCGCATATATAAATGTTTGGTTTGTTTTTGTTTTCTGAATCAGATGTGGAACCATGCTGATTGCATAATGAAGAAATCGAACCAGATAAAATCGTACGTGTTACTGTAATGCTTATCGTAATCTCCCCTTGAATTTAGTGGATGAATGCAGTGATTAACTAATTGCTTTGGTCTTGCATTTAGAACTGATGAGGTTGAAGGCCTTGAGCTCATTCGTTGGGAAGATCAGCAGAAAGTTAGAAGTTATGTACAAAGTGGTGGACCTCCGGATACATCACCAGCAACAAGCAAGTTCACTACTAAAGAATGTGGTATTGAAGTTTCGCCAACTTCTCGCGCTACTTGCAAGCAATGCAGCCAAAAGATTTTAAAAACTGAGGTTGGTACTGATGTATCTCTACCATTTCTATGTTCAGGAAGTGAATTTTTGTATTCGTTGTGACAAGCTTTCATCTTAGTTAATCTATAAAAACCTATCATCATCATATATAAGATACAATATCTTTCTGCAGGTGTAACTGAAGTTGAGTACTCTGCAATCTGCATGATTCCTTTTTAGGGGAACTAATAAAAAGTCCCTCACGAAACTTTTTTTTAATCGAAAAACACTTTAACAACTTGTCTTATTATTAAGGACACTTTTTATATTATAAGGACAAAAAAACAAAGAGGAGTCAAACTTCATGAGGGTTTTGAATTGAAAAACATGTCCTTAATAATAAACATAGGTGACCTTAATGATAAAGAACCTTGTCTAAGAGTTTCTGAATAAAAAAAAAAAGTTTTGCGAGGGGCTTTGTATTAATCTTCTTTTCTTTTTATTTCATTCTTAGGTCCGTATATCAACCAAGCCTGAAGGTCAAGGGCCTAGGAGCCTGGCATGGAACCATGCCAACTGCTTCATGGAATTATCACCATCCATCGAAGTGGAGAAGTTGCCTGGATGGGAGACCCTCCCAGTTTCTGATCAGGAAGCTGTACGTGCCTTGGTTAAGAAGGTTCCCTCTAATGCTGGCACAAAACGAAGAAAAGATGCTGGTGATGATCAGAAGTCAAAAGTTGCTAGGTCTGAAGGAGATGTGTCAATGAGCAGGGATGTGTCTGTGAGGAGTGCTTGTGATGTGGGGGATAAACTGGAGGCCCAAACTAAAGAGCTGTGGGCACTGAAAGATGATCTTAAAAAGCATGTGACAAATGCAGAGATGCGTGAAATGCTTGAAGCCAACGATCAAGATTCAACAGGATCAGAGCTTGATTTGCGCGAGCGTTGGTAATATCTTATACATTGTTCTAAGTGTGGAAATTGGCTATGTTCTTCTCCCTTTAGTTTCTTCTTTTTTGCAGTTTCACTTTTAAAAATAGTTTTTTTGATTAAAAATGGTTTTTCCGTGAATAATTTTATTCATATTCCTTGTTTTTTAAAGGTTCGCAGCTTCGCATAGGCTTGTTAGATTTTGTTGCCTGATTGTTTTCCATAATGTAGACCTCTTTTTTTTGTTTCCTAGATGTACCCTGCTGTGTGTAAATTCTCGATGTGTTAATTGCTATTGGGTAATCATCGTCTCTAAGTAGATCATTATTTTCATCTAATAGACTTGGAGATGATATTTTGTATTGCTGTACTTGTTTAGTGCTGATGGAATGATGTTTGGAGCACTTAAGAGCTGCCCACTCTGTTCTGGTTCTCTTCGATATTCTGAAGGCATGTACCGGTGCCATGGCTACCTATCGGCCTGGAGTAAGTGTTCTTACTCTACTCAGGAACCTGAACGTCTTGAAGGGAAGTGGAAAATCCCAGAAGATACGGAGAATCAATATCTTAAGAAGGTATTCAACTTTGGTTAATTACGCATTGGTTGGTAGACAAGTTATGAATTGAGTTTTATTTATGTATTTATTTATTTTTATTTGCAGTGGTTTAAATCACAAAAGCTTGCAAAACCTGTGCGGATACTGCCTCCATTGACACCTAGCAAGCCTTCTGGGAGTCCAGGCCAATCTCATTCATCTAACAGTACAAGCTTGGCGGATTTAAAAGTTGCTTTTCGCGGATTACCTAAAGAATCAATGGTATGCCCTTTTTTGCTCCTTTTAAGTTGTATTTAGTTTTTATTATCTGTGGAATTATCTTTCTTCCGTAGTTTCAGTTCTGTCTTTTCTTTTTCATCGAGGGTGATATTGCAGGAAGAATGGAGTAGAAAAATTGACGGTGCAGCTGGAGCGGTTCATTCGAAGATCAAGAAAGGCATGTGCTGTTCATTGACATAATTTTGATTTAATTTTTGCGTTCTTTGGTTTACGGCTGTATCAGTAAAAGATGCATAATGATAGTTATCCTTGCTTACCATATCAAAGTGCAGATACTAATTGCTTAGTTGTGAGTGGAGCATTTGATGATGATGCTGAGATGAGAAAAGCCAGGTTAAGATGCTATTAAATTTCTGGTCTTGACTC
This sequence comes from Pyrus communis, assembly GCF_963583255.1. Classification (NCBI taxonomy): domain Eukaryota; kingdom Viridiplantae; phylum Streptophyta; class Magnoliopsida; order Rosales; family Rosaceae; genus Pyrus; species Pyrus communis. The sequence goes on along the minus strand of NC_084805.1, from coordinate 20,531,899 downwards.
TTGAGTATATTTCTACCTTGGTTCCTTTTTATCTGACTATGATAGGTACGTTTTCAGGAGGATGAAATTACCAATTGTTAGGGAAGATTATCTGGTTGATTGCTTTAAAAGACAGAAGAAGCTTCCATTTGATATGTACAAAGTCGAAGCTGTCGGTGAATCGTCTAGCATGGTCACTGTCAAAGTGAAAGGCCGAAGTGCTGTTCATGAATCTTCTGGTCTGCAAGATACTGGGCATATACTTGAGGATGGGAAAAGCATCTACAATACAACTTTAAGTATGTCTGATCTATCAACTGGTGTTAACAGGTGTGTTCGGTTTATTCTATCTTTCTTGCTCGCATATTTTTCTGGAACTAATCTGTTGTTCTTTGCATCAATTGGTACTAATCATTTCTTGAATTTAAGTTGCTATTATCGTTTCTTGCCTTGTATCCCAATGCATGACTAGACCATCATGTTTTAAGATAAAACAATTTTGCGAAGTCTCGTTGAAATAGTCTCTCAAAATTGCAGTTTTCTTCTGAACTTAGGTTGGGATATAAACATTAGTTCTTATCAATAATTTTCTTTATAAATTAAAAGGAATAAAGTGTTGTTCTACTGTATTGGAAGATGAACTTTATTGTATTGGTTTACCCATCACTTGCAGTAGTTGTGTCTTTTCTTTTCATTTTAGCTTTTTTAGAATAAACATTTGAACTCTTATTTTAGTGCCTTTTTATTTGTCCATAAAAAATCACAATATATGATTATAAATTCTTATTTCTAACTCTCTCTTGCTGTTTTCTATGTAAAGTTACTACATTCTCCAAATTATACAAGATGATCAGAGTTCTGACTGTTATGTGTTCCGTAAATGGGGACGAGTGGGGAATGATAAAATTGGAGGAAACAAACTGGAAGATATGTCGAAATCAGATGCGATCCGTGAATTTAAACGTTTGTTCCTTGAGAAGACTGGGAATTCGTGGGAAGCATGGGAGCAAAAACAAAATTTTCAGAAGCAAGCTGGAAAATTCTTTCCATTGGATATTGTACTGCTTGTTCTTTTTGTTCTTTTATATTTTCCTTAACTCTGTTTTTTGTTCTTAAATTTAATATCTGACTAAAACTTGGAATTTTCAGGATTATGGGGTCAATAAACAGGTTTCCAAAAAAAATCAGAAAAATGGGGACAGCAAATTGGCTCCTCAGTTAGCAGAATTGATGAAGATGCTTTTCAATGTTGAAACATACAGGTTAGCAAGTTTTTTTCTTTAAATGTTTGTTTCTCCCCCATCCCGTCTTTTTATTTATGTATAACTATGAGACTGAGTACTGAGTTTTGCAGAGCTGCCATGATGGAATTTGAGATAAATATGTCAGAAATGCCGCTTGGAAAACTGAGTAAAGCCAACATCCAAAAGGGTAAACATTGAAGGGAGAATCTCTTCAATTTTCTGCAGAGCTCAAATAGAAACTGTTCTATATTCATACTTATTCTAGCTGTTTGGATAATAAAGTATTGTGTCCTTTAACTTCATCATTTGTCTGTTCTCTCTATTCAGGATTTGAGGCATTAACGGAAATACAGAATCTGTTGAATAATAATGGCCATGCTCCTTCCATTAAAGAAAGCTTGATTATAGATGCAAGCAACCGTTTTTTCACTGTGATCCCTTCCATACACCCACGGGTTATCAGGGATGAGGATGACTTTAAGTCAAAGGTACATAAGGGTGTTTTGCATATTCTCAAGCCAGTGGCTTCCTTCATGCCTTTTCAATATCGAAAGATGGTTTTTCTGCTCCTATGTTTAATTTGCATGTATTAAATGATGTCGTTGGAGTTTTTTTTTTTTTTTTTTGGTTGATGATACCAATCTCTTCCTTAATGGATTGCTTATGTTAATTTTTATGCTAGCACTGTAATATTATTGTTTCATCGTTCAGATATTATCTTTGTAACCATAATTATTTTGATAAGTTATTTACTAAAAAAAAAAAATGTGATTCTGGTATGAATAATATTTATGTTTCATTACCTTTCATATGTTAAAAGATGAACTCATGTGAAAAGAAAAAGTTCATGTAAAAGGTGGGATATTGGTGTTTGACATATTAAAAGACGTTGATGCTGAATTTACTGCTGTGATGAACATTTACATTGAAACTGATATTGGCAAGACCGCATGGTTACAAGCAAGGGATAAAATGTTTATCAGCCTTCATTTATCCTTGGCAGGTGAAAATGTTAGAAGCTCTCCAGGACATTGAAATTGCTTCCAGATTAGTTGGTTTGGATGCTGATAGTGATGACTCCCTTGATGAGAAGTATAAGAAGCTCCGGTGTGATATTGATCCAATTCCTCATGATAGTGAAGATTATCGGTTGATTGAAAAATACCTTCTTACTACTCATGCTCCTACACATACGGTGGGTTATCTTGATACTCTTGAGTTTTGAGCATATGTGCTGGTGACCTATGTTAGTGTACTCAATATTTAAATGTTAATTGATAGTTTTCTTCCCCTAAATCTTGTGTCTGGCATCTTCTAATGCTATCAGGATTGGAGTCTTGAACTTGAAGAAGTTTTTGCACTTGAAAGGGAAGGAGAATTTGATAAATTTGCTCCCTATCGGAAAAAGCTTAAGAACAGAATGCTTCTTTGGCATGGTAAGTTGCACTACCTATAAACATAACGTCATAAAACTTCTGTGCAGTGAGATGGGAAAGTTCCTTGCAATTTTTCTTTTACCAAGGTTGATAGAAATGCACTACTAACTGTACTAACTGATAACTTTATCCTCCTAGGTTCTCGGTTTACAAATTTCGTGGGTATACTTAGCCAAGGACTAAGAATAGCTCCTCCTGAAGCTCCAGCTACTGGTTACATGGTATCTCTCTCTCTCTCTCTCTCTCTCTCTCTCTCTCTCTCTCTTGCACATTTATGTCTATGTGATGTCTTACATGTCTCTGCGGGTGCATAGTAGTGGTGTATCTACTTTTTCTGCTAGACTAAGAGTGTAAACATTTTGTATTTCAGTTCGGCAAGGGGATTTACTTTGCTGACCTTGTCAGCAAGAGTGCACAGTATTGCTATACAGATAAGAAAAATCCTGTGGGCCTCATGCTTCTAAGTGAAGTTGCATTGGGGGAGGTGTATGAGCTCAAGAAGGCTGCGGTGAGGACATTTTCCATTATCGTTTTATGTGCTTTGGTTGTGTGTTTTGATATTCCATCTGAAATTTGACATGGTGTGTCCACTAACCCGAGCTAGTGGTATAGACTTGTCATGTGTAACTTTAGTAGCAGTTTGTCGGCGTTCTTATGCATCCTAAAAGTTCTAATGTTGGCGTGTGGAGCCAAAAAAATAATCCCATATTGATGCATCAAATTTTCCATTTCTGATTTGACTTTTGCCCATTTAACTTATTGTTATGCCGCTATCTTTCAGTATATGGACAAACCTCCTAAAGGAAAGCACTCTACAAAGGGGCTGGGCAAGAAAATACCCCAAGAGTCGGAGTATGTGAAATGGAAGGACGATGTCATCGTGCCTTGTGGCAAACCAGTGCCATCAAATGTCAAGGCCTCTGAGCTCATGTATAACGAGTACATCGTTTATGATACAGCTCAAGTAAGTTCTAAGCTTTGTTTCTGTTAGTAATTGGCACATGCCACATTTGACTCTTATTTCATCACTCGTTTAATTGTGCTGATTAAACAAATAGTATACAAGTAAATCTAAAAATGGAGTTTTTGAGGGCCATTAGTAACTTTTCCGGGTGATGACATACGTGGACAGGTTAAGATGCAATACCTGTTGAAGGTGAGGTTTCATCACAAGAGGTGAGGGAGACGTATTGATGTTCAGTATTTTGGCCGCGGTGTAGAGTCAACGGTGGTGTGCTAAGAAACTCGCACGATGTTTCTTTGTGCCAGATTTTGGATGAACATAGCGCGATAAGATCTATTTTGGGGTTTTGTGTGAGATCTTTGAACTTTTTGCTTCTGGCATTGTAAAGAATGTTTTTATGAAATAGAATCAAGTCCCTCTTCGGGCATTTTGTTCACTCTTCTTGTATTGTACCATTGAGGATGCCATTGTTCTCCTTTCCTCACAATATCCACAATCTTTCTATAGCGTCTTTACATGGAACGGATTTACCATTCTGGTCCAATAATGCATTGTCACGTGGAGATAAAAACTTAAACATGAAATATATTATTGAACCGGGACAGTACGTGACAATGAACACGTTCAATGTAAGTCCTTGAAGCGTATACCAAGGAATCTATCTTTAAATGAAATCCAATCTGGCAGGCAACTGGAGCATCTAACTGGGCTGGGATATCAGACCAAACAACAACTGGACTAGGGACCGAAAGGAAAAATTAGAAGGAGAAAAACGTAAATGTAAAACCATCCCCAATTGGACTACAAGTTGGGGTAAGTTGGATTTTTTTGGGGAAAGGTTTACCTAGAGACAATATGTCAACTTGGCAAATCAAACAATGTATTTTAAGTTTCTTACGCAATATTGTTTTAGAACGCAACAGACATAGTAGCTCTGGTTGAAAGCCTGTCCCTTACTTATATTTTGTTTTTATAACTTTAGTTTTGTTTTTATACATGATCGATTGTTTCAAGATGTAGAATTGTCATTTAGAGTTCAGGTTTTAGGTTGTAGGACCAAAATTTGATACTTAAAACCTAAAGTTAAAACTCTGAAGGACAACTCTACCCTAAATAAAGAAGATGAACATATGCGAGTGGTGGATTACTTGATGATTATAATCTTCTTCTTTAACACATTGTCTCCCGAATTCAAATCTTTCTTTTTGGCCTCTTGATGTAGATTGGTGTAAATATTTTTTGTCTAGTGCTATGAGTAAAAAGAAAGAAATTACGACCCAAAGAAAAAAAAAATCGTTACCGATACGGGATGAACTGAACTTGGATATGGGATCTTGCAGGCAGCCTTGCATGTGTGCCATGTGCTTGGATGATGATCAAAGTTTGACTCCAAATAAATGTTAACATAAGCTTCCGACGTCATGTATGTGAATGGATAGGAGTTGTTTATAGAGGGAGGATCTTCGCCGGATCATCTTTGTGACAATCCCGGGGATCCTTCGATTACATCCGTTTATCGTATATCATGAGGTCATTTTTCGTCAAGTATTGTTTATATTCAATTTTAAATAAAAAAAAATTACAATGATTTCTGATCGCCACGATGTATGATGAACGAATATGATTTGAGAATCCTCATGATCTTCACAAAGAGGTTCTGACGAGGATCCTCACTCTTGTTTATATACATATGGGGATGGATCCATAGTTTTATTATTTTTTATTTTTTTATAATTTTTAACATATGTTTTTGTGGGGCATACTTCGTAATGTATTTTCAACGATTTGAACCGTCTATCTTTTAGTTATTCCCTCAAAAATCATGTTTACCAAAATTACTCAAATTTGAAACCATATGACCGTTGGAGTTAAGTGTTTAGAGTTTCTTTGTACAATCGTATTCGTCCATTTTCTTTACTTCAAATGAATGTCTTAATGGTTTTGCATTTGTCTAATTTTTTGTAAGGATAATCTATGAATGATGTTCTAAAAGATAGACGGTTTGGATCGTTAAATACACTATGGAGTAGGCCCCACAAAAATGTGTGTCAATAGTTATGTGAAAAAAGAGGTGCTATGGATCGTGTCATTTTCATGTCATATCCGACATCTTAAGGGGTCGTATCTTGTAATACCCGTTAAAGTAAACGAGTAATATGACACGACCCGAAATTGACCCGTTAATATTATCAGGTAATATGACCTGACCCGTTATCTATTAAGGAAAATATATTTTAAATCAATAAATAATGAAAATGAAAAACATAACTTGACCCACAAAAAATAGAAAACATAATACTAAATTGGTATTACTTCAAAACATAAAATAAAAAAATAAAAAAAAAATTTGTCTTTCAAGTATTACATACTCCAAAATCAGAGCGTAACGAAAAAACATCAGTACATTACTACAAAATACCAAATGTTAAAGGATATGCAAAATGAAGGAACGTGCATTTCAAGGTTGAGGAACCTTGCACGTTTATATATGTTTTCACATTTTTTAGACTTGTACAGTAATGATTATGAATTTTATTTATTTTGAACTCCCTTAAAAATACTATTCATAAGGGTTTGTATGGTTTGAAAAATTCAAATGATGATGTATCCATATTCATAGCGTAGAGGATGCGATCACGAGCTTTTGCATATTTTGTCACATTTTTTCGCATTTGTAAATTAATTATTATAATTTTTTTAATGTGTTTGGTATTTTTAAATTACTTGATACTTTTACTTTTAATGTGTTTCATAATTTTTTTAATTTCACTCTTTACCTATAGTATACTATAAAAATAAATAAATAAATAAATAAAACAATTTTTTTACATTTATATAGAATAACAATACATATTTAATATACAATTATATACATATATACTATGGCTATTGCATTTTATTGTAAGCTTTTTGTAGTTTAAAAAATTAAAATCATCAAAATAACTTTTTCTTAACGTGTCGAAATAAGTTACCCGCGTGTCACTTTCGTGTAAACCTGTTAAGGACCTGTTATTAACGGGTTCTTCTCGTGTGACATAATAAGGATCTGATTAGTTATCGTGTTGACTCGAAACCCATTATTTTCGTATCGTTTACGTGTTGTGTAAGAAATTGCCAGGTCTATATGGATCCACCCCTATATGTGTGTGTGTATATATTTGTCATATTAATTTACTACCGTTCATCCATTCATTCATGTGCTTAATTAAGTGCTTTGGTGGTAAGAGCTTGTCCAGTAAGCTGATCTGCATGCAGAAGCAGAAGCAGAAACCTGAGGTCAGAATTATCCGTGACATGGGAGTGTAGCTTTTGTTGCAAACTGCCATTTTCCTTTTTTAGGATGACGACCTTCTCATTCATTTGAGTTGAAACCTCTTCCCTTGTGGCTTCTAATCTATGCACCAAGCCACAGTACAAATTTTTTATACATGCGCCCTAAGGAGGTGGCAGCTGGTCAATAATAATTCTGATCCCACTCCCGCGGGAGCACCTGTTGTATTATTCATCCATGCATTCATTCATTGAATTTTACCTTGGATAAATTGGGTCATATACTTGATTGACCAAGTTCTATTTTGGTTTTGGTAAAACTGTCTTGTGAGGGACTAGCATAGTTGAAGTGAGGACTTAGGGTTTTCACCCCATACTATGGGCGCGTTGAGAAAATCTCATATTTTTTACTTGTTTGATTTTGTTTATTGATATGAGTGATTGTCTAGTGTTAAATTTACCATACCAAAAGCTTAAACTTTAGAGTCCAGCTAGTCTCATAGTACGTAATTGCTTAGACATAAAATTTTAAAGCACCAAACTCTGAAACTTAAAACCTAAAATCGAAGCTCTAAAGGGTTATTCTTGACAAGTCAATCATTTGGAAAAGAACGAACCTCCTAAAAAAATAATAATAATAAAATCTCTATGAGATGTTACTTGTTAGTTGATGGTAACCGAACTAGTTTTTTTCCCTAATTAACAAAGTATCTGGACTGCAGCAACTAGGATCAGTCAACAAATCCAAAATTTTGCAGTTCTTGTGGTTCAAGTTGAGGCCAGTAGTGACTGAAGGATTTAATTTGTGACAGGTGAGATTTTGGTTTGTGAAAACGATGGCCTTATTAAACCCACTTTTGACTAGTTTTCCTTTTTGTCTCATGTGATCAATGGTATGTTGTATAACGCACGGATAACACAACTGCATTCACTTCATTATAGACTTCAAGTTCAATCCTTCAGCTACAAGAAGGCACTTATCTCGTCATCTTCTTACGACCCAGTTTCGAAAATCTCGACCTAATCAGAAAATCTTACCCATCTCCGATTATATTTTTGTGCCCATCTCACTAATTATGTCCTCAATCACATAAACATGAGATAAAAACATATATATGTAGTATATTCTTCACAAGTAAGTCTTCCTCGTAACAAACACCAAACCAAACCAAAGCAGCACCAATCTTCTTCACCAAGTTGGAGGATTGGACTCTTAAGCTTGAACAACAGTAATGACTAATTAGTTTAATAAATCACGTGCGTATATATGTATGCAACATTATAAACCCTATTTTTAAGCCATATTGCTCAAGGTAACTGAATCATTAGTAATTGTCGGTAGAAAAATATACCAGAAGAGCTGTGGCAAGTGCAGTGAGTGAACCACAATGTCACAAGGCGACAACTTGCAGCATTTCCCAGGTGCGGCGTTCGGCGGAAAATATAAACATATTCAAACCCTAAAATCAAACTTTGCAATTAAAAAATTGCTAATCATACTCAGTAGCCATTAATCATCCACACTGGAAAAATATAAAACAAAAAAAGAAATGATTGCATTAAAAATATGATGAATGCTTAAAAAAAGTAGACCCCATGATATTACATAAACCATTAAAAATTGTCCCCTTAGAAACCTACACATAGACCTTCCTTGTCCCCCGTTCACATTGCTTATAAGACTCCCCCTTTATGTTTCTAAATGCCCCACTTTCCTCCTTCAACTTCATCACCGTTTCCTAGTGTGCTCGTGTGCTTAATTTTCATTATATTTTCTTTTTTCTCTCACCATTTCTCTCTCTCTCTCTCTCTCTCTCTCTCTCTCTCCCCCTCCTCTGTGTTTGTCTGTACCAAAAATGGCTTCTGGGGGTGCTGGCAGCGCTGGTATTGGCACTGGATCTCCTTGTGGGGCATGCAAGTTTCTGAGGAGAAAGTGTGCACCTGATTGCATATTTGCACCTTATTTTTGCTCCGAGCAAGGACCTGCTCGTTTTGCTGCCATTCACAAAGTGTTTGGCGCCAGCAATGTGTCCAAGTTGTTGTTGCATGTTCCTGTTCATGATCGTTGTGAAGCTGTTGTCACAATTGCGTACGAAGCTCAAGCAAGAATTCGAGACCCCGTTTATGGATGCGTGGGTCACATTTTTGCCTTGCAACAACAGGTAACCCTTCTCTTTTTTTTTTTCTTTTAGAATATTAAGCTAACCCTTTTGTTTTTAGGTTGAATTAGCCAACCCTTCTACTTTTTTTTTTGTTACACTGGAGGAATTCGAACTTAGCTAACTCGTAAATCCTTTTCTATTTTTGTCGACTTAAGCAAACCCTTTGCATCTTAGGTTGAATTAAGCCAACCCTTTTGGTTTTAGGCTGAAATAAGAAAAACACTTTTGGTTTTTGGATGGAATACGTGGTTTTAGGTTGAAATAAGCCAACCCATTTGTTGTTAGGTTGAATTAAGCAAACTCCTTTCATATCATTGTCTAAAAGTTAGTCTTAATTTTTCGTTCATATGTAGGTGGCATGTTTGCAAGCACAATTGATGCAAGCAAAGGCTCAACTGGCTCACCAAAGCCTTGTTGATTCAAGGAACATGGAGAGTACTCAATGGCAGGGGAATGGGATTGGGAATGGATCAGTCACAAGCTTTCCGAGTTATACGAGTTACATGAATCCTATTTCACCTCAGAGCTCTCTGGACTCCATTGACCCCAACAGTGATATTGCCATGAATATGCAGGAGATTCAAAGCAGCAGAGAGGAGTTCTCGTACCAAGTTTGTTCTAAGAAGAGACCATATAATGGTAACTTGGGGGATCTTCAAGCTTTGGCCCTCAGAATGATGAGAAACTGATCGATCCCTACACATCATGTTTTGTTTAAAGGATATAACGGTGGCCTTTCAGATGTTTCTGTGACCAAAGATGTATATACTGAGCCTCTTTTTTTTTTTTCTTTCAAGAAAAAGAAATTAGCACCATTAATCATATAATCTCTCTCTCCCTCTCTCTCTCTCTCTCTCTCTCTCTCTCTCTCTCTCTCTCTCTCTCTCTGTTGCACTAAAAATACTAATGCAGGTGCATAAATTACTATTGGCTAATCTAAGTAATCAACCTTAATCTTATGAAGATAATGTAGTTTTTACTGAGAGACAATAATAGAATACACCACATTGAGGCAAATTAATCTTGAAATCTGAGTCATCTTGAATTGTTAATTACATCTTTCACTTATCAAATTCAACAATGATACACGTTTGGCCCGGTTTACAAGTTTAGTGATGGGGCATTTTTTGCCACCTTCAAGAAAAAAGTTCAACTATTGTCCTTCCCCTCCATTAATCTCCATTTAAAACAAAAGATGATACTTTTGGACACTCTAGCATTCAAATATCTAATGTAATTAACCTATTTTTCATGGATTTAGCTAAGATTCAAGCACTCTTGGTTTTGCCCCATTATTAAATAACATGAAATTATATATATGTTCGAACTTTAACTTGAGGTTGCCTCTAGAAACAAATGGTGTCTATTATGGTATTTGGATTGACATGCAAAGGCATGTATAGCATGGTTAAAGGAGAACATCTACACCTTTAATATTCCTGGAAATCCCATGAATAGTTTAATCTTTTCCTTATTAACAAATATTGTTGGTCCAGCTGTCCTTGATAGTCATCACCAAATAACAAAATTAAAGCAATAAATCATCCATGCTAACCATGTTTCTAATTCTATAACTAATATAAATAAATTTACCAACTTAATTGAGCAGCTTTCTTTATAAGGAAGTATACTCCTAGCTAGCAAAACTAGAAGGTATTTCACTGGGATATACATCCCCTGGGAGCTAGGGTTTGACATGATGAGTTTGATTTGGAATCTGTCGTCTCCCTAATGGTGTGATTAATTAGGGGGAGATCAAGAGAATGTTATCATTGTAATTAAAGGGCAAACACACTAAAGAGTACTTAATGGCCTCACTTTGCTAGCTTGAGGTTTTTGTTCTAATAAGTAGGTTCACCTAACATTAGTACTCTAATCCAAATTTAATATTCTCGTACCTATGATTTTGTATTCCTATATATAGACAAAGTGTCCCCTTGATTGAATGCACAAACCTAAATCATTAGTTAGTACCTCAGCAACTTTAGTTTTGTCAAACCAATTAACCAAATTGTTTCTCCAAAATCTATAATTACAAAGAAGATTATGACATATTAATCTAATTTTAAACAAGATATTAGAAGCAACAAAAAAGGGGTTCATGGGAAAGAATAAATAAGGGTAGTGAAGTCACATTAACTGAATAATTAATCTTGTTTCTTCGGGCCCATAACTGTGGCGTAGACACGAAATTTGTAGTCAGTCCAGTCAAGCGGCCTGTAACCACTTTGTTACTTTGTCCTTTGCATCTTTGGCATTAAACAATTGCATTGTGGAAAAATAATAGAAAATGCACGCACCTGCAAAACAGTTGCACTTAGAAAGTAAAATTACGAAAAAAAGGTGAATTGAAAAAAAAAAAAAAAAAAAAAAAAAAAGACATGAAGAATTGAACTTTGATAGAAAATGTATAGAAAACTAAGAGCTTCAAAAGTAGTTTAGCCTCTCTTCCTTGCCATAGTCTTTTTCTTGAAAGAAGAAGAGGTGAAGAAATGTTTTGTTGTAAATCTTTGGATTTTTACAAATGGTTCGCAAACACCAAGTTTTCATTTTATTTTTCCTCATAATTTGTAACAAAAAAAAATCGACAATGCTCCAATGACTTATGATCATCGACATAACCACCATCAACGGTGTCAGATTTGGCCAGAAAAACTAGCATTATGGCACATCTGAATATAGTGTCATGACCTAAATTTGCTGTTTTTAATGCTTTAACAAGTAGTTCTTGTTTAAGAAGGTAATTTCTCATCGAAACTTGACAAAATAAAGGAACACTTATATTAAATAGTTTTTGTTATTTGCATTCAGACCTTTTGTGATATAATTCAACACATGTTGAACTGTGTGCATATGATTAAATTGAGACAACATTTGTGTATTAGTATTAGGTCACAAACTCAATTTTGAAAGCTTTAAGAGCATGTTCAAAGGAGATGTCAAAAAATCCACATCAGCAATAACGGTATTAAAAAAAAAAAAAAAACAGCACTAGTGTTTAATTTCCAACCGAAATGTCAATTCCTATGTTGCATGACATGGAATGGCAACTGATGGAGTTATTGTCAAATTTGACAGCAGCTTCAAATCTATATTTAGTGGATAATAAATTATGTATAATTTTTGTTATTATCTTTTGTTTTAAAATACTAATTACAATTATGAAAACTAAATAATGTAATTAATAATAGTTTAAATTTGACATATCGGTTAGAGAATAAAATTTACAAAAAAATTCAAAGTGCCCCTTAAATCTTCAAATTTAAATTTTGCATTTAAAATTTGACATCTCCTTGTTACTTAGTACTGCGGTATAGTGATATTCATCTTCATTTGTAAATGAGAGGTCTTCGGTTCGATTTACGGCAAAAGCGAATTTGAACCACATTATTGCTATCCCATTATGAGGCTAAGATAATAGTGAGTCGCCAACATAATTTTGAAATCTACAGTTCTTAGAGTAGTCTTATTCAAGGTTAATATGTTGATAACCATTATAATATTCGGATTTAAAATGAGAGAATATTTTCAATAGATGGAATTGAGTAGGTAAAAAAAAAATAAAGAAACTTGGAAGGTTGTAATTGTGAACTGAGGAAAAGCACGAGGGGACATTGCCTCTAGGGTTTAAAAATACCAAAATTTGACTGTTGACTATGGATGCACACACGTGCAATGTGAGCCATCCGATCTTAGGGATCAATGATAGAGAGGTTGGGGCTCCTTATAATTCTTTACAAGTTTGAAGTGCGTGTCGCTCTGCTTAAAATAATACATTATTAACTTGACATAACCGAAGTTTTATGATAAAGAAAAAGATGGAAAAGAAGAAGTTTGGCCGCAGAAGAACGCTAATAGGATTTAATTAGATTATTGAGCTTTGTGCTGAGTTGCGTCTCACGCAAAAATGGACAATTTTTGTTGCGTACTTTTAGAGGGTTTTGTTTGAACTTTTAAAGTTACTTTTGTATAGTCCACTAAAGTTAAAGATATAATGTGCATGATGGATTTTTCTTCTCATTGTAAATAAATGAGTCAAACACATCAACATAATGTGCATGATTGATTGTCTTTTCATTGTAAATAAATGAACCAAACGCATCAACATGTTTATTTTATTTCATAATCCTTTTATGTGTTAACCAAGTATCTCAGGTTTTATGAGAGAGAGAGAGAATTGTAGACAGAGAAATAGGGGGGAGAATATGATTGAATTGATATCTTGCTTAATAAGGAAGCAATTACAAGATAGAGTATTTATAGTCATAGTTAACTGACTCTTCTAACAAATATAACAGATAAGCTAATATGTTTACATGTGGTATCATCTCTGCCTTACAATCTTATACTTCTAACATCCCCCCTCAATCTCATGCTTGGAGCTGCCAAGCATTAGATTGTTACAATGAACCTTCAACAAAGGAGCACTGAATCCTTTTGAGAATATCAGCAAATTATTCTTGAGAAGAGACAAACTGAACAAGTAATTTCTTCTTGGCAACCCTCTCTCGAACAAAGTGAACATCTATCTCAATATGCTTAGTTCGTTGATGCTGAACTGGATTGAAGGATAAGGCAATTGTTGAAAGATTATCACAAAACAACACAGGGGAAGAACTAATGGAAACCTACAAAAATGCCAGAATTTATTGTATCTAGTCTAATTTAGCAGTTGTTGAAGACATGCCCGATATTCACCTTCAGTAGATGATCGAGAAACAGTTTGTTGTTTCTTAGATGACCAATAGATGGGATTGGTACCTAAGAAGACAACTAAACCGGTTGTAGACCTCCTATCATTAGGATCTCCAGCCCAGTTAGCATCACTAAAAGCTTTTAGATTCAAATCACCCTTGGAATATTTTAACCCCAGATGCATAGTCCCTTTTAAGTATCTTAAGATCCTCTTCACAACTGTAAAATGAGAATTCATTGGTTCTTGCATAAACTAGCACACCTGATGAACAGAAAAGGCAATATCGGGCCTAGTGAATGTAAGGTACTGAAGAGCCACTACTATACTCCTATACATGGTTGGATTGTTATAGGGTTGACCATCATTCTTCAAAACCCGATTATAAGGAAGACATGGAGTATCACAAGCTTTAGAGTCAATCATTTCTGTTTTATGCAACAGATCTTGTATGTATTTAGTCTGGGATAAGAACAGACCATTTGTATGTCTAGTAATTTGAATCCCCAGAAAAAAATGTAAAGGCCCCAAATCCTTGATATCAAACTCAGTTGTTAGAGAGTGAATGACCTGTGTAATTACTGCAGAATTGCTCCCTGTGATGATTATATCATCAACATATAACAATAAAATCACAACAGATTCACCAGCTTGCTTCAAAAAGAAAAAAGAATCAGAATAGGTATTTTGAAACCCCAAAGAAGGTAGAAATGCAGTGAACCTTTCATTCCAAGGCCGAGGGGCTTATTTCAACCCATAAAGGGACTTGTGTAACTTACAAACTAGCTCAGGATGATTAGCATCTACAAACCCTAGAGGTTGAGCCATATATACCTCTTCTTGAAGAATTCCATGCAAAAGAGCATTTTTGACATCAAGTTGTCTAAGTGGCCAATCAAATTGAGCTGCCAATGCAAAAATTAACCTCACAGTAGTAGGCTTTACCATAGGACTGAAGATTTCTCCATAGTCTAAACTAGGTTATTGGCAAAACCCTTTTCCTACCAACCGAGCTTTATGGTGAGCTATAGATCCATCGGAGTGCTTTTTGATCTTGAATACCCATTTGCAGCTCACTAAGTTCTTTTGTGGTGGTAAAGAAACCAAACTCCATGTCCCTTGTTTATACAATGCATCTAGTTCTTTTTTTATAGCATTTAACCAAACTGGAACCTTGAGTGCAAACTTGTAAGTAGCAAGTTCCACCAAAGAGAGATCAACATTTGTAGATTCATCAAATGTTGTCAAGAGTGCCTTCTTTTTAACAATTCCACTTTTACTCCTTGTTTGCATAGGATGTAAATTTAGTGGAGGTATTGTCAACACAACTTGAAGACTATCAGGATTGAAATCAAGTTCCACAGGGATTTTAGGATAGGAATTTGCAGCCGCAGTAATGGACTGAGATACAGGATTTGGGGTTACTCTTATGAGGGTATTGATGGAGTTGGAGTGGAAACAAGATGTTGTAATGGTGTAGCAACATGACTATGAGATGATAATCTTGGTGACACAGGTATAAAAGATGTATGCGATGATGAATGAGATGGGAATGTAACTAATTCATTAAGACTATTATTGACAGGTAATGGATATGTAAAAGTAGCTGCTGTAGAGGACTGTGTATGTGTCTTATGTGAAGAATTAGCTGCTGTCAATAAGGCTGAATGAAACTCTTGTTCATCAAAGATCACATGTCTTGAAATGTATAACCTTTGACTTAACACCTCATAACAGATATACCCTTTATATTTGGAAGCATACCCAAGAAAAACACATTTGGTTGTTTTTTGTTGCAATTTGGTATTGTTGTAAGGCTTAAGAAGAGGATAATAGATACACCCAAAAACCCGTAAGTGTGAAATTAAAGGTAACTCCCCACACAAAAGCTCAAAAGGTGACTTATTCTGCAAAATTGCAGAAGGCGTCCTATTTATGAGATAATTGGCAGTTTGACAACCAAAGGACCAAAATTGGGGTGGCAACTGAGCATTTTGAAGATGGGTAATTGTGGTTTCTACCAAGTGTTTATGTTTCCTCTCTACTAACCCGTTTTTCTCATGGGTATAAGGACAAGATATTCGATGGGAAATTCCTTTTTCTTTAAGAAACCTTTGAAACCAGTTACTAAGGTATTCCCCATCCCCATCACTTTGCAACATTTGAAATGAAACTGAGAATTGATTCAACACAAATGAATAAAGACCAACAAACTTGTCAAACAAATATGATTTATTAATGAGAGGAAACATCCAACAATACCGAGTACATTCATCAATGAATGTTACATAATATGTAAAACCATAGGCAAAAATACATGGTGCTGGACTCCAAATGTCACTATGAACAACTTCAAAAGGTTTAACAGGCTTATTGACACTACAATGAAATGGCAGTTTGCTAAACTTGTCTTCTAAGCAGCTTTGACATAACACAGGTAATGAAGATTTTGTACAAGGTACTTTAGCTTTACTAAGCATTAAAGACACAATGGGGTTTGAGGTATGACCTAGTCTACTATGCCAAATAATAGATATGACAAGCTAACCAAGGAAAGCTGTTGGTTGCAGAATCGATTTCTGAGTTGCAAGATGATGATTGGCAAGTGAAGGTATTGGATATAGCCCATTACTGCAAATTCTTTTAAACAGTATCCTCAATGTGGCCTTGTCCTGTATCAAAAATTATATGCATCAAATATTAGCCAACAGTTGTTGTCTAGACAGATTCTATGCAAAAATAACAAGTTTTGAGACAATTGAGGCACATATAGTATAAAATTCAGCTTAATGGGATGAACATGAGGTTTGAGAATTGTACTCGCAATATGAGATACTCTCAGACCTTCACCATTAGCAGTTTGCACTTGTGAACACGAAAGATTCCTTGAAACAAGAAACCAGAATAACGTGTACAAAATAATATTTTTGTGTTTATGATTTTGGGGTTACGATCTCTCTCAAATTTGGTCCTCTGATTCTATCTTCGTAGGGTGTAGGTTTGTGGATGAGTTGTTGATCCAAAGGGCCGTCGGGGCTTGATCTAAGGATGAACAGTTGATGAACGGATCTTCAAGGGGCGTTGGGCTTGATCTTGAAGAATGGGTGTATGGATTTCTTCAAGGGCTTTTGGGCTTGATCTTGAAGGTTGATGGATGAGCAGATCTTCAAGGGCTTTTGGGCTTAGTCTTGAAGAACGATTGGATGTGTGGATTTGTTTGTGCTGTTGATCCAAGGGGCCGTTAGGGCTTGATCTTAGGATGAACGATGAACACTTTCTTCAAGGGCCGTCGGGGCTTGATCTTGAATAATGGTTGTGTGGATTTCTTCAAGGGCTTTTGGGCTTGATCTTGAAGGTTGATGGATGAGCGGATCTTCAAGGGCTTTTGGGCTTAATCTTGAAGAACGATTGGATGTGTGGATTTGTTGAGGTTGTTGATCCAAAGGGCCGTTGGGGGCTTATGCTTAGGATGAACGGATGAACACTTTCTTCAAGGGCCGTCGGGGCTTGATCTTGAAAGAGGATTTAACGAAGAACGAAGAGAGCTTTCTTGATCCTTCGGAATTTGCTTGAAAGCTTTAGAGTTTAAAGCTTCAAGGATTTGGGGAATTCTCTTCTAATTTTGGAGTAGAGAAATGTATTTGTGAATTCCTTGATGATTGATACCTTGATGGAGAAGCCTATTTATAGGCTTTGAGAATGAATCACCACCACAAAATATTTTTTTCCTTTCCAAGCACCATTGCCTAATTTTCCCACTTAATGCAATATTGAAATTGAAGTGGTGTAACTTATGGCCTAATTTCCCACTTAATACCATTTTAAACTTGAAGTGGTCTAACTTATGGCCTAATTTCCCACTTAACACCATTTTAAACTTGAAATGTGTATGCTTTGTCATTGCCCAAAATGAGAAGAACTTGTTTTGATCCGTAATGGATTGAAGTGTGTTTGCCTTGTCATTGCCCAACATGAGAAAAAAAACTTGTTTTGATCCTCAATGGATTGAAATGTACTTGCCTTGTCATTGCCCAAAATGAGAAGAAAAACTTGTTTAATCCTTCAAGGGTATTTCTTCCTATTTTGTTGAGTCACACGCCATGTGTACAATTTGTACAACACGTGGCGTATGCCATGTATGCCTTGACACGTCAAAACTTTACTGCATTGGTGAACATTTGTTTTACTGAAATTTCGATGTCTACAAATGCCCCCACTTCAAGGCGCGTCGTAGACATGTGTTTGTCACGTGTAGAAGATGCGTTTTGAAGTCCCTTACTGTAAATGTCAACCCAAGGGCCGTCGAGGCTTGATCTTGAATTGGGCTGGAAATTTCTTCAAGAGTCATTGAGGCTTGATCTTGAGTTCGACTGGAAGATTTTCTGGTTTCCTCCAATCATTGATTTTCCACAGGCTTAGTCTTGAACTGGGCTGGAAATTTCTTAAAGGGCCATTGAGGCTTGATCTTGAGTTCGACTGGAAGATTTTCTGGTTTCCTCCAATCGTTGATTTTCCACAGGCTTAGTCTTGAACTGAGTTGGAGGATTCTTTTGGTCTCCCCCGAAGGTCTGAACTTACTCCTTTTATCTGGAGTTGAATTTGATTCAAGGGTGGAGAACACTTGATTTTGAATCGGGCTTGTGATTTCTTCAAGGGCCATTGAGGCTTGATCTTGAGTTCGACTGGAAGATTTTCTGGTTTCCTCCAATCGTTGATTTTCCACAGGCTTAGTCTTAAACTGGGCTGGAAATTTCTTCAAGAGTCATTGAGGCTTGATCTTGAGTTCGACTGGAAGATTTTCTGGTTTCCTCCAATCGTTGATTTTCCTTTGTGCTACTCTTGAACTGGGCAGCAGGCTTCTTTTGGTCTCCCCCGAAGGTCTGAGCTTTACTCCTTTTTTCTGTTTCTTTGTTCAATCTCTCCAATTCATATTGAAGAGGGTTAGAGGATAGCTCAGCATATGCAGTTGTTGTTTGTCTCCACATGCTTTAATGTATCATTTTCACTTGCCTTACTTGCTCCCTTTGCAGAAGTGGTATTTCCTTATGCAGGTTTAGCATCTTCTCTTGTAGTATTTGTCCTTTGATGCATGAGTTGAATGCAAACCTTGCATTTGAATGGACCCTCACTTCTTGGTGGCAGCGCAAGTTTGAGTGGAGGTTCCGACATATTGCTTTCTCTGTCCTTGTCTTGGCAGGTGAGAACAAGGGCAAAGGAAAAGACAGGGAAAAAGCATGATATGAGATACCTTTGCTTTCGCCCTTGATGATATGAGATACTTTTTCTTTTGAAGAAGCAGCGAATAAATCAGCACATATATTTGTTGTGCTTGTCTCCACATGCTTCGATTTACCGTTTCCTCCTGCCTCATTTGTATTCCAGGCATCTGGTATCTTCTTTGGGGAAGAAGAAAAAAATTGAGTATTTCGAGAGGCTTTGCTGGGAGTGCGCGGTGAGGAATAGTTGGGCATTTTTTTTTTCAGGTCTGCCTTGCCATAAAAGATGAAGGTCGACATATATAGGGATTTCCCAATAGCAAGTGGTGGTTATGTTCTTTTACCCTTGTCGACAAACGTCTCTTCGATTTTTTAACAAGCGTCTCTTCGATTTCTGAGCGAGCGCCTCTTCGAAAAAGTAGTCACGGGTGCGGCTCTGTCACCACGCTTGTTGGCAAAGGCGCGTAGTTGGGATGATAACCTTCACGTGTTTTCAACTTTGTCAGAGATCTTTTGACAAAGTTGAACGCGTTATCTGAAAAGCCGCGAAAGCGTCGCCGAACTTCACGCAGGAAAATCCGATTTTTTGAATCGGAGGTCGTGTCGCCTTGGCTTTTTATAGAGGTATCGATCACCTCCAACATGCACACTTTCAAGATCGCCCGTTTGTGAAAATCGTCTTCGGCCCTTTCTGATTTTACTCCATCCACCTTTCTCTTTTAACCTTTTGACAATGGCTAACCAATCTAACATTTGCTTAGATTTGAGTCTCAGCAGTGATCCGAGTGCGCCGCGTCAGGTAAATGTATGGTGCCCTTCTTTCTTATCTTCTAATGGCCCTTTGACAGGTGAAGATTCTGTGATGAAGGACGCAACAACAGCTACGATAGTAGCTAGGAACTTCCTCACTCCAAAAGATAGTAGGCTGCTTTCAGAACGGTCCGATGAGTTGGCCGTTCAAGAGTCCCTAACTCTCAGTGTTCAGTGCGCAGGCTCTGTGTCCAACATGGGCCAACGCCTACTTGCTCGATCCCGCCAAGTGGAATCATTGATGGCGGAGGTGGAAACTCTTAAGCAAGAGATCAAACAGCTTAAGCACGAGAATAGAAGTTTGCATGTGCTTGCAAATAACTATTCGACGGGCATGAAGAGGAAGTTTGATGAGCTGCAAGAATCCAGTGGTCGAATTCAAAGTGACCGTCAAAGGCTTGCTGCTTTTTTCCAGAGGCACCTTTTTCCTGGCTCATCTAGCGTTCCACCAAGTATTGAGGCCTCTTCTTTGATGCCTCCCGCTTCTGTAGTTTTCCCAAGTAGTGGGGCTTCACGTGAACAACCTTTATGAAAGCTCCGTCTTTTTTTTTTTTTTTTTTTTTTTTTTTTTTGTACGCACTTGTAATTTTTCGGAGATCAATGAACATGCTTTATTTTATTTAGTGTATTGTGCTAAATACAGATAAAACATATACATCACCAAGATGTGTTATTTCCCTTTTTATTTTTATTTTTTATTTTTATTTTGATGATGTGACTGTACTTGAAGTTTTGAAGTTTCAAGTTGCCTACGTACCCTTGGTTGAGGAGGGATCAAGTCATGACGTAGTTCAAATGAGTGATGGTTTTTTTTTTTTTTTTTTTTTTTTTTTGATGATTTTGCCGTACACAGTTTATGCTCTTGCGGGCCAGGAACGTGGTGCGTTCGCTTTAGGGGTAGTAGCGTTTCAAAAATCTGCCGTTGATGGGGCCGATCTTCAACCCGTCTTCTGCCATGATTAAGTAAGCGCCATTGGTGTAGATCTCTTGTATTACGTAGGGTCCATCCCACTTTGATGTGAACTTGCTTTTTGTCTTATGAGTTGTAATGATAGGCCTACGCAATGCCAGCACGAGATCTCCGGCTTGGAAATACCTTGGACGGACTTTCTTGTTGAATGCCTTGGATAACCGTGCTTGGTAGCATTCCAAGTGTTGTTGAGCTTCGAGCCTTCTCTCATCCAGCGCTTCCAACTCCTGAAGGCGCAACTTTGCATTTTCTTCATCAGTCAAGCCTTCTTGTATAGCCATCCTTAGTGAGGGAATTTGACTTTCGAGCGGTAGAACAGCTTCTACGCCATATACGAGAGAATAAGGTGTAGCTTGGGTAGGAGTCCTATGTGTAGTCCTATATGCCCAAAGTGCTTCACTTATTCTTTCATGCCAATCTCTCTTTGTTCGGCCGATTACCTTTTTCAGGAGGTTGCACAACGTCTTGTTGAATGCTTCCGCGAGGCCGTTGGCCGGAGCATGATACATGGAAGACTTGTGCTGCTTGAACTTGTATTTGTCGCAAAGCTCGTCCACGAGTCGGTTGGAGAACTGCTTTCCGTTGTCAGTGATAATGTAGCGAGGCACCCCATATCGGTGGATGATATGCTCCTTGATGAAACGAACAACAGTTTCCTTTTTTACTTCCCTTAAAGGGATGGCTTCAGCCCACTTGGAGAGTAATCTGTTGCAGCTAGGATGTAAGCTTCCCCTACAGATGACTTTGGCGTAATTGGTCCTACAACGTCCAATCCTCATGCGTCGAACGGCCATGAAGCAACTGTAGGGTGTAATGGTTCAGGCGGTTGATGTATGAAGTTGGCGTGGAATTGGCAGGCTTGGCACCTTTTGGCTGTTCCAGGTAGTCCTTCACCATGCTCGGCCAGTAGTAACCCATTCTTTTAAGCCAGAAATGTAGCTTTGGTCCAGACTGATGTGCCCTACACACACCTGAATGTGCTTCTTCCATGGCTAGATTAACTTCTTCCTCACCTAGGCATCTCAGGAGCACTCCTTCAAAAGAGCGTCGATAGAGTGTTCCTTTGTAGTAAAGGAAGCGAGGTGCTCGTCGACGTATTTCGGAACGGTGTCTGAGATCATCTGGAAGCTTTCCGTGCTCTAAGTAGTCGATCAGCGGCTGTCTCCACTCTTCAGCATCGACTGGAAGTACTGAGATGACATTTGTATCATCTAGTGACATTTCATTAACGAGCGGAATCACCCATCTTTGGCAAACTGGCACGTCTGCAACTTCATCTTTTCCTAGTGTCATACTCGAGGCTAGATTGGCGAGAGCGTCTGCCATTTGATTTTCCTTTCTTGGCACATGTTCTAGTGTCACAGCTTCGAACTTTTGTAGCAGTTGGGTCGCTAGCCGGAAGTATGGGACGAGATCATCTTTCCTCACCTCATATTCAGTTAAGAGTTGATTGATTATGAGCTTGGAATCGCCATATACCTCAAGAGCTGTGATTTCCATGTTGATCGCCATTTGGAGCCCGATGATCAATGCTTAGTACTCAGCAACATTGTTGGAGCATAGCTCATTCAGTTGGAAGGAGTAAGGTAGTATTTGCCTTTGTGGCGACATGAATACTACTCCTGCCCCCGCTCCGTCTGCTCGTACGGATCTGTCGAAGAACATCATCCATGTTGGGAAGATGTCGATGTAGAACACCTCCTCGTCAGGCAAGTAGTGTTTGGTGCTGTTTGCAGTTTCAGCTCGTGCAGGCAAGGAGCGTTTGGTGTCGTTTGCAGTTTCAGCTCGTGCAGGCAAGGAGCGTTTTGGTGCCGTTTGCAGTTTCAGCTCGTGCAGGCAAGGAGCTTTTGGTGCCGTTTGCAGTTTCAACTCGTGCAGGCAAGGAGCGTTTGGTGTCACCTTTTAGGCTCGTGCGAACGAGGAGCTTGTGGTGTCGTTTGCAGTTTCAACTCGTGCAGACAAGGAGCTTTTGGTTATCGCCTTTTAGGCTCGTGCGAACGAGGAGCTTTTGGTTGTTGTTGTTGATTTGTCAAGTGATCTGGGAGAGGCGTTCCTCGCAATCTTCATAGGAAGGAGCCTTGACTGAGTAATTGAACAAGTCTTCTGGGAAGAGGTCGCACATTGTGATGGGGATGGACGATCTTTGTGTCGAAATTTCATTATCTCCAACACTTTCACATTGTTCTGGAGGTTGACAAGAGCTGTTTTGCCCCCTTTTCGACTGATAAACTTGTGGACAAGATGGTTGCTGCTTGTCCAATTTCTTCGAAGCGATCTTCGAAATGCATTCCTCACAATCTTCATAGCAAAGAGCCTTGATCGAGGAATTGAATAAGTCTTCGAGGAAGAAGAGATCGCGCATGAACGATCTTTGTGTTGAAATTTTCTTATCTTCAACATTTTCACATTGCTTTGGAGGTTGGCGAAACCTGCTTTGCCCCCTTTCTGATTGGTGCACTTGTGGAGAAGACGTATGTTTCTCGTGCAATTTCTTCGGAGTGACATGAGTCCATCCTCCAATTTCACTTGACTTGGAGCATGCCCCCAACGGTCGAGGTGAAGACTTTGAGTCGAAAGAGCCAGAAGTGACATCTTTCTTAGGGATTTCATCTTCAGTGCCGTTCTCTTGGGTTTGTTGGCATGAAGATTTGCCAGTGTGGACGATGATGCGCCTCTTTACCTTCAGTGGTCCTTTTGTGTCGACCTCTAGGATTGCTTGGCGCTTCATCCTTGAAGGAATCAAGCTTCGAACGTCGCCTTTTTCTGCTAACCCATCGAGCTTTTCTTCCTTTGGTGTTGTCTTCCTCTTTCCAAAAGGCTTCTCATTATCTTCAAATCTTTCTGAAGCTGATCGTCGCAGAGGAGAGATAGCTGTGTTGCTTTGTTTCTTAGGCTTTAACAACCTTTCAAAAACAGAGCTTTGGGATGTTGGCGCGTTAAGCCTCTTGAAGACGGAAATTCGGTCTTGCCCACCAATACGATCAAGTGCCGAAATTCTGGGTTTTGAATGATTCAGCCTATCGAAGACTGACACTCGAATAGGAGGTTTAGGCTCCTCTTGATTTTGTTCAATGCTCACGCTGATGTGTTGAGCGCTAGCGTTTTTCGCTTTGCTTGAAATCTTCACGAGTGCATTTGGTGTGAAGCCAAGTCTAGCTTTGTTGTTGTCAACTCCGTAATCATGCTCCTTCAACTTCTTTTGAGTCTCGGTGAGGTCACGATCTTTGTCATTGACAGTGTTTGAAACCTTCTTTCTAAGATTTGAAGAGGAAGCAAAGTCATGCCTAGCCTTTGACATGAGTTCGTAGGCATTTGGGTTAAAGCCTTCTTCGGTCTTCTTAGTTGGAAGAGAGCTTGGTTTCATTTTGAGGCCATGCTGTGCCTCCAGACGGTTGATGAGTCCGGCGGTTTGCAAGTTTTTCTCCTCTGCAGTCTGTGTGAGCTTTGCGATTGCTTCATTCATCTGAGCTAGCTCCTCGATTGAAGTTACTCCAGTGGTCATGACTTGCATGGTTGTACTGCCGCTCGAATCAGCGTCGGAGAGTAGGGACTCTGAGTATTTCTTCAGGCTTTCCCCTCTTGATGCCCTTAGCGAGGCTAGGGTGATCACAGGCTCGTGCCTCAGGTGCTCTTGTTCCTTTGACAGAGTTAATGCAGGGGCGGAAGCCACGGAAAAAAGAGCTCTTGCCTTACTTCGGGTTATGGTGCCCGAAATATCACCACTTGCGGCGATGATGTTCTTGTTCTTTGCTTTGATTGCAGGAACAGCTTGATCCTTTCTTGATGCCATTTGCGTTTTTCGATGATTTGAGGATAGAGATGAGAGGTAGAGAAGTCCCACCGGGCGTGCCAAATTTGTGAACACGAAAGATTCCTTGAAACAAGAAACCAGAATAATGTGTACAAAATAATATTTTTATGTTTATGATTTTGGGGTTACGATCTCTCTCAAATTTGGTCCTCTGATTCTATCTTCGTAGGGTGTAGGTTTGTGGATGAGTTGTTGATCCAAAGGGCTGTCGGGGCTTGATCTAAGGATGAACAGTTGATGAACGGATCTTCAAGGGGCGTTGGGCTTGATCTTGAAGAATGGGTGTATGGATTTCTTCAAGGGCTTTTGGGCTTGATCTTGAAGGTTGATGGATGAGCAGATCTTCAAGGGCTTTTGGGCTTAGTCTTGAAGAACGATTGGATGTGTGGATTTGTTTGTGCTGTTGATCCAAGGGGCCGTTGGGGCTTGATCTTAGGATGAACGATGAACACTTTCTTCAAGGGCCGTCGGGGCTTGATCTTGAATAATGGTTGTGTGGATTTCTTCAAGGGCTTTTGGGCTTGATCTTGAAGGTTGATGGATGAGCGGATCTTCAAGGGCTTTTGGGCTTAATCTTGAAGAACGATTGGATGTGTGGATTTGTTGAGGTTGTTGATCCAAAGGGCCGTTGGGGGCTTATGCTTAGGATGAACGGATGAACACTTTCTTCAAGGGCCGTCGGGGCTTGATCTTGAAAGAGGATTTAACGAAGAACGAAGAGAGCTTTCTTGATCCTTCGGAATTTGCTTGAAAGCTTTAGAGTTTAAAGCTTCAAGGATTTGGGGAATTCTCTTCTAATTTTGGAGTAGAGAAATGTATTTGTGAATTCCTTGATGATTGATACCTTGATGGAGAAGCCTATTTATAGGCTTTGAGAATGAATCACCACCACAAAATATTTTTTTCCTTTCCAAGCACCATTGCCTAATTTTCCCACTTAATGCAATATTGAAATTGAAGTGGTGTAACTTATGGCCTAATTTCCCACTTAATACCATTTTAAACTTGAAGTGGTCTAACTTATGGCCTAATTTCCCACTTAACACCATTTTAAACTTGAAATGTGTATGCTTTGTCATTGCCCAAAATGAGAAGAACTTGTTTTGATCCGTAATGGATTGAAGTGTGTTTGCCTTGTCATTGCCCAACATGAGAAGAAAAACTTGTTTTGATCCTCAATGGATTGAAATGTACTTGCCTTGTCATTGCCCAAAATGAGAAGAAAAACTTGTTTAATCCTTCAAGGGTATTTCTTCCTATTTTGTTGAGTCACACGCCATGTGTACAATTTGTACAACACGTGGCGTATGCCATGTATGCCTTGACACGTCAAAACTTTAATGCATTGGTGAACATTTGTTTTACTGAAATTTCGATGTCTACAGCACTGTTTCAGAAGTAGGATAAGGAATGGCCAAGGTCAAGTTGTTGAAGTCAGCAGTCATATGGTTGGTTGCACCGGAGTTAGCAATCTAAACTTGAGGAGAAGCAGCTTGAGTGGAGGGCATT
Source organism: Pyrus communis (assembly GCF_963583255.1). Classification (NCBI taxonomy): domain Eukaryota; kingdom Viridiplantae; phylum Streptophyta; class Magnoliopsida; order Rosales; family Rosaceae; genus Pyrus; species Pyrus communis. The sequence goes on along the minus strand of NC_084805.1, from coordinate 20,505,835 downwards.
CCACGTGTTGACTGTGAGGGTTGAGAAAACACAGTGTTCATTGCTTGCATAGAGTATTGTGGAGTACATGAATTATTAGACATGCCAAATTGTTGTTGAGCAATATGATTATATTTACCACAAATGTAACACTTAGGCTTAGACCTGAACGGATTAGGACATAAACATGTAGTGTGCCCCTTCTTGATAGCACAGTTGAAAAGTATTATAAGGATCAAGATAACCACCATAAGATTGTTGAAGTGCATGACCAAGAACACCTGGACTTGGAGTTGGAAGCACTCAAGTTTGAGTGTGATATGACTGCCTTGGCATGTTAAACCTGTTTCCTTGATTGAACTTGCCCTTTCCTTTGTATTTATTGTTGTACTGCCTAAAACCATAGTTGGATTGCCCAGAATTAGGAGAATTGGCAGATGATTGATCATTAGAACCCCTGTCAGTAGTAGGAGCATTGGTAGCCAATATTGCAGACAATATCTGAGCATTAGTACTTGCTTCAACAATTGCTTCTTCTGCAAGCAATTGAGATCGAAATTCCTTCAACGAGATCTTCATCCTCAAAAAGCACTCATGCAGCAGAGAGATAATCTCAAGCCTCTTTGATTCTCTGCAGATATTGAGATACTGAATTGGAACATTTTTTAATGTTTTTTAAATCAAACTTCATCTAAAAGATACTAGTTCTTGAAACTGTCCAAAAATTATCTTTGAGATAAGTCCAAATGTCCTGAGAACTAGTACTCCATATAGCACAAGAAACAGATGCAGGTGACAGTGTAGCAGTTAGCAACTGCATAAGTGCACGATCGTGCATTTTCCACACTTTATATTCATCATTTTCAACATTAGCAGATGAGTTACCAAAACTAACTTCAGATGCAACAGAATCAAAAGATACAAAACAAGGAGGGCATGGGGATGAACCATCAACAAACCCCATAATTCCATGTCCCTCCATCATTAATTCCATTTGAAAATGCCAATTAAGGTAATTAGATTCATCCAATTTGATATTCACAGAATTTGACACAGAGGAAATCAACCCAGTAATTGGAGATTGCAAAATCTGAAGTTGAGAAGCAGTTACCATGGTTGTATACGAAGAATCTGAGTGAAAAAATACCTTTATGTGGCTTAGAAAAAAAAGCAAACATCTGGTGTGCAAACGAAAAACACCCAGAAAACAAGAATCTTGACTTGATGTAGAAACCCTAGAATCTTGAACACCAAGAAAAATCACCAAGAGAAGAGACAATTCAGCTCCAGAGTAGTAGACGAAGAATTGTAGAATGCGGAAGCAATGAAGGATCAAATCTTTATGCGTGAGCAACATTGGCGATGGATACCATATTAACCAAGTATCTCAGGTTCTATGAATGTTGAGAGAGAGAGAGAGAGAGAGAGAGAGAGAGAGAGAGAGAGAGAGAGAGAGAATTGTAGACAGAGAAATAGGAGGGAGAATATAATTGAATTGATATCTTGCTTAATAAGGAAGCTATTACAAGATAGAGTATTTATAGTCATAATTAACTGACTCTTCTAACAAATATAACAGACAAGCTAATCTGTTTACATGTGGCACCATCTCAGCCTTACAATCTTATACTTCTAACATTATGTAGTTTTGCAATGATTTTGTTGTAACAAAACTTGTTGTGGTCACATGTAAAATTTGGTTAAAATGATGTATCTAAACGCATAAATGCATAATAGTATATGTTTTGATAAACACTTATTCTCTTATTTTAATTATTTATTTTTCACATAAACGATATTGAAAGAGAAGATAACCGAACATAAGACTTTGTGTGTACAAATAAATATTTTTAACCACTTGAGCTTAAATTTTACTCACCCTTTTTAGCCTAAGGAAAACAGCTACAGTTGGATTAGTCCTTGAACTAACAAAGAATTCCTTTGTATATTTTGACTTGTGGTGTCATTCACACATTTTTTTTTTTTTACCTCTTACTCTCTGTTAATTTCTATTTTTTTTTTTATCATTTTCAATTTATCCGATACAATGACAGAAAATTAAGAAGTGTGTGAAAAGTAAAAAAAGTGTGGATGCTATCACCCTACTTTGACAAGTAGTTTGCCTCCTTTAAATCTTTTATTTATTTTTCCTCAAATTGGTTAGATGAACCTGAATAGATTCCATGGGTCTTTGGGCTTTTACCATGACTCACTTAGGGGTTGCCCACAGAGTTGGGTCTATATACTAATTCATGGGTTTGGTCCAAGTTAATTGGGAGTTTTAACTTTTAACCGAGGACTAGTTTGCCGTTTAATTTGTTTCACCTTCGGCTTCTTCAAAGGGAAAACTATTGTGATATTAATTATAGCACATGTGTAATTGTGTTAACTACTAGTACATTGTATTTAGGATATTAAAAGATCTTATCTTTTATGATTGTATTACTAGCAAGGTAAGGAATCCTATCATGTTTACTATATATATAAAGGCACTAGGCATAAGAAATAACACACACATAATTCCTCAAGCCTTTCTCCATCTCTTTATCTGCCACACTCTCTCTTCCTTTAGTATATTAGGGCATAACACGTTATCAGTACGCTTTTGTTGTTGTGCTAAGGAATCAAAGGTTTTTTGCTACAAATCCGTTCACAAGATTCATCATCGCAATCCAGGTTCTTTTAAAACATAGTATGGTATAAAAGTTAAGATTTTGAGATCTGACCATGGGCGAGAATAGTTCACCATCTAAATTGTCGATATTTTTTTCAGCTTAATTGCATGCAACATTCACCATTAACTATGAACTCTAATTTTCGATTACCGAATTATATATTTACTCAAAGTATTGTTTGCAATTATATTCTTTTACTGTTATTATAGTTGTGGTGAATTGCATTTGTGTGAATAAGCAAAGAAAAAAAAAAAAAAAAAAAAAAGATCCTAATTGTGTAAGCGATGCCTGAAGCCACGCCACGTCGAGCCGCGCGGCCGTACCACGCTCCAGCAGCTCAAAAAGTGCCCATGAGCAGCTCCAAGCCGAGCCGAGCTGCTGTTTTTAATATAAAAAAATAGTGTACTATCTATACATCCCTTGTTCTAATTTATATCTTTTGATTTTCTTCAATTCATCTGATCCGACGACTGAAAATTAATAAAAATGTGTGTGAGAAGTAAAAAAAAGATAGGTGAATATCACACAAATGGCCAAATAGACGTCATTTGTGTCGTCTTTCCCATTGGACCAAAGACGCCATCCGCGCTCGCCTCACGCCGAGCCCCTCCTGTCTTCTTTCATTGCTTTTTGGTGAAACTGCCATCCCCAACGACCGTAAGTCGTCACCGGTGACACCCCAGTCATCCCCGACGACTTACACTGAAAAATCATGATGATTTTTTGCTAGATTTGGTTTGACTTCAGAAAAACACCTCGACTCCGTTTCGATCTTGTCATTGCCATCCCCTGCCCATTTAGCATCACTAAATGATTTTACAGTCAAATCTCATCTGGAATAAGATATGCCAAAGTGCATAGTAAGCTTCAAGTATCTCAAGATCCATTTAACCGCAGTAAAATGAGAAATCATAGGATCTTGCATCAACTAGCAAACTTGGACTAAGAAAGTTACGTTAGGTCTAGTAAAGGTAAGATACTATAGAGCTCCTACAACAATCTTGTAAAAAGAAGCATTATTAAATGGTTGACCATGTTAATCTAAAGAGAGAAATGTGTATAACAGTCTAGAGAGAGAAGCTTTAGAAAACAGAGAGAGAATCGAAGTGAGAGAAACTCTAATCTTGATATTTCTTAGTGAAGAAGTTAATAAAAAAATGAGAGCCATAAGGCTATCTATTGCATTGCTGGGAACATACCACCTCACTAGTGTACGCGATTATTTCTTTTTAACTGTAATGGTTCTCGGGGTTGAGCAAGACAATAATAGCAAAAAACCACTTCCCTTTTTTATGGAAGGATTAGGGCACGCCTGATTAAGCAATCAATAAGCACTAGTACTATAAATAGTAAAATCAACGGAGTTTTGTAACCCATAAAATTTGGGATAATGGAATTCTGCATCACATTATGTTGGATATATACATAGCTAGGGTTCGTTTTTGGTCTGAAGATAGCTAGGGTTTTGATGATCCACATTGATCTCAGAATTAGCCATATCACATTTCTTAATTTGTTATTAATTAGGAAATATGAATGAAATGCTGGAGATATATTTGAAATCCTTTCACTAGAATATATAGATAGATAGGGTTTTGATCCACAGGATCATCATTCTGCAATTAGCAAAAAACTCATAAGCAGGCAGTTGAACTTTAGTCCCTAAAATATTTGCATTGATGAGCACAATATATACAATTATATATCAGAATCAGATAAACATGATTTTGAAAAAAGCATGCATGTGTATGCAGTCTACTACAGATTCTCACACAAAAACAAGCATCACGACAAAATAGTAGTTTAAATTGCAGGTGTTAAGAAGATACAAATATCAATTGAGTTCTAATTAAGGTTTCCACTTGATCAAATGTGGTATTCAGATATCTATGTTTGCATGTTTTTCAAGAAATCATGAAACAAAATCTGGGAAAGATAAAATTTTTGGAAGAAGGAAATAATTAAACAAAAGGGGCTGGAAGACCAGAGTTGGGAGAAAATTTTCAGGGTTTCCTCCCAAGTTCCAGTGACAGGGAGAGGTTTTGATTTCATTGGGATCAGGGCTTTCTAAATTTGAGGTGCAGTCCTCCTCATGTTAATATTACAAATATGAGACGTACAAGCTGCAGATTTAGATGTTATCCTTTCATGAATTAACTTCATCAAGTCATTCAATCATCTATTTTCTTAGAAACTATATACAAGAATGGAAACAGGTAGCTAGACAGGTGGTATAATATACATACATGCATACATATATATATATATATATGTAGCAAGAGTTATATGAGGACAAAAAGGAAACTAATTCTGAACTTCATCAAGTACTTCAATCATATATTTTCAGAAAAAAACCATTCAAGAAAGGAAAAAAATAGTAAAAATGGTCTGATATATAATTATATAGCAAGATAGGAAATAAATTATATGCTTAAACATTCAGTGCGAGTAAAGAATTAAGCTAGCTAGCTGCAGCTACTTGCACCTAGTAAATCTTCAAACATTAAATTTCTGTCTGATCTCATTGTTTAAGCAAATGTATTGGAGATAGAATATTCTAGGGTCATTAGATTTGTCCATTACGCCTTCAAATCAGTATATCTTTAACTTGAGATCAAATTAAACAATAAGATAAAATAATTTGTGAAATGCAACATACTAAGTTTATATAGAAAGAGCAGTACTAACAAAGCAAAACTAGGTCAAAATTTTAGGTCTACATGAGGTTCAATAAACAAAGAAAATTAGCTCAAGCAGAATATCATGAGATCTATCCATTTCTGTCAGAGACTGACCGATCAGAGAAATGAACTTATGACCGATCAGAGAAATGAACTTATATTATTCGACTAATATATAAAATTACACTAGCTAGCTTTAACATATATATGATACGTAGGGTTTCCACTTGTATTAACATTTCTAGGGTTCATTATAAGTCTGAGCTTAACGATAGCAACAAATTTAAAGTGAATGCTTCAAAGTATGCAGGGCTGAAATTCAAAACTGACACACAGTCATTTTAACTGATGATATATAGAACTCGTGCACCGGTGTACTATCATTGCCGGTCACCTCATCATCGTGAATGCAAGTCAGTATATCTGAAAGCCACTGGCTGAAGTTCATCAGCATCCTGAAAACCCCATTGCCTGTTGTAATTCGTTTGCATGTCAAAAGAAGACATGGAATGAGAAGTGCCGTCTTCAAAGCTGCCATACGAGGAGACATTTTCATCTGGGATATTCATTGAATTTTCATAACTCCCATTAACAGAGTTATATGAATTCATCATTCCATTCTCATAGTATGATGTGGTACCAGCATCATTGGAATTGATCAATTTTGGCAAAGGGTTCGATGAATTTTCTAACTCATGAAACCAACTATGAGCTTCTTCTGTGTGAGAAGGAGCTTTCCCATAAAATTTCTCATTAGGGTTAGCTACAGCAGAGCCATTGAGAAAGCATTGAGCTGCTTGATCCTTAAGGGAAGCTAATTGTGCTTGTAAGCTGACCACCTGAAGATTTCAAAGCAAAAGCATATATTCATCAATCAATTGGATGTATAATATAACTATAAAATAATTAAACAGCATTAGGTTTTCTATTTTTACCCACAAGTTCAAGGTCAAAAGCTACAAACCTGCTGTTGGAGAGCAAAAATATGTGAAACACAACCATAAATGGGATCTTGAAGCCTCGCTTGAGCTTCATATGATATCGTCATGGCGGCTTCACAACGATCACTCACCGGAAGGTGAGCAAGCAGCTTCGACACATTGCTTGCGCCAAAAACCTTGTGGATGGCCGAGAAATGGGTAGCACCTTGTTCATGGCAGAAGTAAGGTGCAAAAATACACCCTCTCACACATTTTCTTCTCAAGAACTTGCAGGCTCCACAAGGAGAACCAGAACCAGTCATGATGTCAATTATGTTTTAATTTAGGGATTTTGGTGATTTCTGCTCTGTTGGCTTTAGCTTATCATTTGTGCTCAGCATTATTTATCACCATGTTTATAAACACTATAGGAAGAGTGGAGTTGATTATAAAATATCAATAATTAATTGCATTAGGTTCCCTTAATGGGGTACATACATCATTATTTTTTTCCCTTTTCCTTCCATCTTAAATTTGTATACACTGAGTCTCAATACTAGATTCCATTGTACCTCCTTATACGACAAAAAGAGCTACCACAAACCAGACCCCTTTCTATTCTTTTGATGAATTAATTTCGTTCTTTGTAGTTGGGTAGTAATACATGTAGAGCCACATCACCAATTATATATAACCTGCATTAAACCTATCAGCAAGAGAGCATATCTCTACATCACTAGTGATCGTATACTTCGAACAAATGTGGTTTAGTTTTTGTAATTCTCTTAAAATTTATTTTTAGTCTCATTTTTTCTCCAAAATTTTACTTTGTTCCACTTTCTTTTAGAACTCAATGTTCATTTTACATTGCCAGAATTCCGTTAAGTTCATGAAATATATGTTAAGTTTGCTCATGTACCTTTCAGGTTACTTGTGTGGTGACACGTGTGGGATAAGAATTGAGTTGCATAAAAAAAATGGAATAATTGAATTACAGGGAAGAAAGTGATACTAATTGAGTTCTAGAGACATTCCAAAAAATAAGCCTAACTAAAATATTATATTCATCTAATTTATCCCTCGATAAAAAGAAGGCTGGCATTGATCGGTAATATTTGGACCGCGGTGAAGGGGATGTTTACGTTCGAACTAATTAACTCTAGCCCCCGACAAAACTGTGGTCGTTAGACAAGCTCACAACACTAACTAGCTATTTAATTAGTTTGGATAAGAATTAATTAAGTAATCAATCCGGGTTAGGGAACTGCTGGCCCCTTTAATTCACAAAAATAGGAGACACAAGTATATATCATTTCAATAGTTTAATTAGTACGGAGTTGCACATATGGGAGAATATTTTTAATCAGATCCAATTAGTATGATGAGATGAATTTATTAAATCTTAAACATATATATTTGGTGGAATATTGTGCCAATGTGGTTATTGGATTAATTGGGCATAATCTATAAAATCCAAATCGTACGTGCAAGAGGCATAAAGATATAGAAGAAAAGAAATTAACAATATTCGACAATGAATGAAAAAAGGGAATGACATTGGAATGCAACACTGGCTGCCCAGGGAAGCACAAACATTAGGAAGAGAGAAAGGAGATTTTCTCCTCCGTCCTTTCTCTCAATTTATTTGTTTAAGTTATGGAGTCACGGTTTGTCTGAGCAATACAGTGTATATTAAATAAATAATCTTATATTAATCATAATCACTTTTGCTTTGCCACCCACTGCTACAAACATGTAGACGTGCGGTTAGGTCCTACACCCCCTAACTTAATAATGACACCCTAACTTAATATAACTATCTATCCCCCCATCTTTCCAGCGAAATTAACTTAGCTACTCAAAAGATAAGGAGGAGTTCCTTCTCTAAATACCAAGATTTCAATTATAAGCACAATGTTTCATAAATTGGCTTTGATACGTTTTTAGTAGCCAAGTATTGTTCCTTTCCAACTCCCTTTTTTGCATTTTGGTTCTGTATATCGATTTAATTTGTGATCCCAATAAGCAGTATAAATTTGGGTAAGGATGTAACTGTTTGGTTCTAATTGATACTAGTTTAAGTAAGGGCTAACTACATTTCGCACCCTCCAGGTTTGGTGAGATTTTCAAACTCGGTCACGAGGTTTGAATTTTCTCATTTTGCACCATAAATTATATATTGAAATTGTATCAATTTATGTCTTTCTCAAAATTTATAAAATTGATACATTTCAATCCCAGGATGTAAAATGAGATTAAAACTTCATGGCTTATTTTGAAAACCACCTCAAAGATATTGTGGGAGCTATATTATACTTCAAAATTATCAATATACGTGCAAGAGACTGATCTTAACAATTTAAGTTTGTAAACAGAAGTTGATATTTCATTATAAATTAAATTCAATTGGCAATATAGAGAGCAATACTTCTTGTATGTAAAACTGCTAAGTATATCTGGTACCTGTGGACGTCATTTGGTTGGGGTTTTTTGTTTTGGGGTTTTTTTTTTTTTTTTTTTTTTGGGGGGGGGGGGAAGGGGGTTGGGGGGGTGTTGTGTGGGGGGTGTTGTTGCTCGGCAATGGAGCCATATGGACCATTGGCAGACCTTTTAAACAACGGGGATCCTGTATTTGTTGGCCACTTGAGCATGGAAATAATGTGCAGAAGGATATGGACAAGAAGGTTTACTAATGGATAGAAGATATATAAAATAATTGTTCTTTGAGATATGTGTATAGTAGGAATTCAACTAACCTTCAAAAGAGAACATCATGGCGTACACACCTGTCTAAACTTTTGTCTTAAAACTTTTAGGGATGGTTAAATAAATACTGATAATCACAAGCATGCATGTTTCATTTCATGTGATGCTAACATTTGCTCACATTGTCTTAAAACATCTCCATTTCATGCCATGCATTGTATGGTGATTGGCCATTGCTCACATTTTCTCCTTTTTTTTCCCCCACATTATCAGTACTTTATTTGCGCCCCATTATATTTTGCGTTCATTAGACCGCCTTTCTTCAAATGTTTTGACACTTTTATTCTCTCTCAAAGCACTCCAGGTCTTATGTTCGGTATATCTATTATCGATTGTGTAAAAAAACAAAACTTTATAAATACATTTATTTCAACCCCCACTGAGTTTTTGTCTTTTAAACTAACATTATACTTTTAAATTTACATTAGCCAGCAGTAACCATTGAGAGAGAATGTGGCTGACGAAATAGAGAGGGATGATGAAAATTTAGGAAAGGAAATGACTTTTTGCAAAACACCACTGTAGATACATAAGGATAAATTGACTACTAGACTTTGGAATAGTAGTACTTAGTTTCAAGTAAATTCCAATAAGATAAAAAGAAATTTTAAGCTTTGGCAATTTAAGTTTTTATTAATAATAATTAGCTTTGGCAGTTTCGCTATAGTGACGATATTAAAGACAGTAGCAGACCACGGTGTAGAGTTCGTCAAGATGACCAGACACTGATTTTTGGAGGTTGTTAGCCAAGGAAGGTTTGATATCGCAACCTGTGACGTCTATTTTGGTTCGTCCATATATATCGGACTCCTGTTAAGAAAAAGATATTACGCACAGTAAGATGACATCAATATGAAGAGCAAGAATTTTTCATGTGCGACTGACTCCTAAATATATATAACAAAAGTTTTTCATGTTTGGTAAACCCTATAAAAAAAACACTTTCTACGCATGGAACATGTTGTAAGGAAACATAGACACATACCTCAAAAGAAAACGGGCTTGCAGAGAGGAAACATAGGCACATTATAGAGATATCCATCACTTTATTACAAACAGCCTTATTACCACCTTCATTTTGGTCATTTTTTGCTTCTCAAGCCTTAGTCTATCTCATCAATAGAATGCCTTCATCAACATTGGACAATAAATCACCATTTGATGCTTTGTTTAACTCCATTCTTGAGATTCATCATCTTAGAGTGTTTCGTTGTTTATGCTATCCTTTGCTTAGACCTTATAATCATACCACACTGCAACCTAAAACTACAAAGTGCATTTTCTTAGGTTACTTCAAAATATAAGGGCTATATTTGTTTTGAAGTCAACAAGAGGAGAGTTTATATATCTCGACATGTTCTATTTGATGAGACAGGATTTCCATATCCCAATTTGGTTTCTCAATGCTCAAGAGTGAATACTACATTGTCTATGGTGTCATATCTACACCTGTGTTAACCCCAAACCTTAACAATGTTCTAGTTACACATCAGTTTAATTATTTGCCTATTTCATTATCACCATCAGTATCTCATACACCAAGCATAGAATTTGTGCCTATGTCAACTAAAGTTAGCCCTGCAAATCTGAATGCCCACAGTTCTGCATCTCTTAATGACAACAACTCTGCAACTCTGAGTGATTCCAGTTCTAGTTCTTCTACCGCAAGTTAACCCATTACTGGCATTGCACATCAATCTTCTCCTTCACTCTCTGTGGTTCTTGAATTTCAGGGTGAACAACTTCAAGTGCTTTTGTCTATACCACCATTGAACCTTCATCCTATGCAAACTAGATCCAAGAGTGACATTTCTAAAAAGGTTTCTTTATTAGCTTCTGTCCATGAACATGGTGGTGTTGATCTTACTAAAGTTGAACTTGCAAGTTACACATCAACTTTAAAATCTCCAGTATGGTTGGTTGTAATGAAAGATGAATTGAGTGTTCTTCGTAATCAAGGAACCTGGTCTCTAGTACCTCTTCCTCCTCACAAAAACTTGGTAGGCTGCAAGTGGGTGTTTAAGATTAAAAATAATGTTGATGGTTCTATAGGGCGATATAAGGCTCGATTGGTTGCAAAAGGGTACAATTAAGAGGAAGGTATAGACTATGGTGAGACATTTAGTCCAGTGGTTAAGCCAACCACTATGAGGTTAGTACTTGCTTTGACTACTTACTTTAATTGGACTCTCAGACAACTTGATGTGAAAAATGTTTTTCTATATGGTATGTTACAAGAGGAAGTATATATGGCTCAACCTCCTAGTTTTCTGGACTTTACTCACGGTGATTATGTCTGCAAATTACACAAGTCTTTATATGGTCTCAAGTAAGCCCCAAGGGCTTGGAATGACATATTTACTAGTTTCTTGCCATATTTGGGTATTAAATCCATATATAATAATTCCTCTCTATTTGTTAAAGCTGTGAATGGTTCAGTTATGACCTCTTTTTATAAGTTGATGATATTATCATCACAGTAGTACATCTTAAGCTATATTAGATATTATGCATGCTCTTACTCAAGAGTTTGATATCAAGGACCTAGGACCTTTGCACTACTTCCTTGGTATTCAAGTTGTTCACAAGAAGGATGGATTATTTCTCTTTCAAGATAAATATGTTAGTGATTTACTTAGTAAATATGAAATGGAGATGTCCAAACCATGTGCTACTCCTTGCCTACCCAACAATAGGTTGTTGAAGGATTATGAGAAGCCATACAATAACCCAGCATTATATAGAAGCCTTGTGGGAGCACTTCAATACCGAACTTTTACACGACCTGATATTGCATTGTTGTGCATCAGGTTTGTCAATTTATGCAATGTCATATAAAAGCTCATTTTGTGGCAGTTAAGCGGGTTCTGAGATATCTCAAAGCTACTAAAGGTTGTGGACTTCATTATACCAAATGAGGATTGGATTTACAAGCGTTTAGTGATGTTGATTAGGCTGAGGATCCCAATAATAGGAGATTTACTACAGGTCTAGTTGTTTTTCTTGGCTCAAATCCCATTTCATGGTCTTCAAAGAAACAAAACACTATTTCTCGTTCTTCCACTGAAGCAAAGTATCGAGCATTGTTTATAACTACTGCCAAGATTGACTGGATTAAACAATTGTTACAGTTTTTGCAGGTTCTTATTTCTGGTACACCTACATTATATTGTGATAATCTCTTTGCTATTGCCCTCACATGTAATCCTATTATGCATCAGAGAACAAAGCATATTGAAATTGATGTTCATTTTGTGAGAGAACGGGTGGCTAAACAAGTGTTGTTGGTTCAATTTGTTTCTTCACTCGAGCAGTTTGCTGACATATTAATTAAAGGATTGTCTGCACGCCTTTGTTCATGACTCATTATGCCAATCTCAGACTCAATTGTACTGTCCCTGAGCTTGAAGGGGGATGTAACGAGTAACCAATCTAAAGGTTACTTTCTTGACATGTGTCATAAGATTAGGCAGTTAGTTAGAGTTTGTTAAATGGTTAGCTTATCTTGTAGGCTACCATAGTTACATATAAATACTACAATGTTAATGTACTAGGTTCAGTTAGTGAAATATCAATACAATTGAGATAACTTATTCTCTAAGCTTTCTCTCTTCATTTATGTATTCTCTACTGTGTTCATCTTCTCTGCTGCAAAAGATCAGCCTTGTTTAATACATGTCTGTCATGAAAAAAGAGTTTACTATTGTTGGTTGATGCCTATAAGAATTTATCATTATGGTAAACTATTTAAGAACAAAATTTTACGCATCGTAATTCCAATCAAGAAAGAATCTTAAATTTAAAAAATTGTTTTGGCAGTTTAACAAATGTTTTTAAGTTTCGAAATGTTTTTAACAAATGCTTTGCACTTAGTATAACGGTCTAGTGATATTCCTCTTCACATGTAAGTGAGAGGCCTTAGGTTCAATCCTCACCAAAGACGAATTTGAATCATATTATTGCTAGCCCATTATGAGACCACGCCCACCCCATCCACCTTAGTGTAGTTAATACGTTAGTTCAAAAAAAGAAAAGTTTCGAAATGGAAAATAATTCAACAAAAGAGAAAAAGTGTATAATAATTTGTTGACCCCTACCCACACGAGTCCATCTTTTTCTTATTTTTTTTCCATTTTTTTGCCAAGACATTTTTTACATTTTAAACTAATTAAAAACTGAATTATTTTAAGTAATCCATGTGGCAACACATGATTAGCTTTGTGAATCCCACATGAGTTCCAAGTCATCATACTAAAAGATTCTTTAATTATTCCTTGTTATTTTTTCTTCTTCTTCTTCTTCTTCTTCCTCCACCTCTAAATCCAATTCATATATATTTATTTAATTTTTATAATCAACCCATGTCATAGGTTAATTGTATTTATCAACCTATATGACATATATATTTTTTTTTGATAATTAACATGTATCACTGATTAATGTATCTTGCTTGTAGGAGTATTACGTTTTTTGCATCTTTTAATTAGGTTTCATATCTCACTTATAAATATATTATCTATTGATGTATTTGTCGTATGCTTTGCAGGTGGATTTATGTTAATATATTAGTTTTTTGTTGGAAAATATTAAGTAGATTAAAAATAAACTAATTTTTTAATTTTGAGAAATTAAAAAATACAATAAAAAATGCATGAAATTAATTTTTTTTTATTTATCTCTAGTATTGAAAAGAACGTAAAATGAGTTAAAAAAAAAATAGAAGCGAAGATAAGGTAATAATGGACCAGAACCTAATAATATGTTAATTTTTTGGACCCTGATCTAAATGCTCCTAGATTTTTAACAAAGTTGGGTGACAAAAATAACATCGATGAGTAGAGCTAGACATGAGGAACAAATATGATGAGCCACTTAGTAATATGGTATACAGTCTAATGATATTTATCTTCACTTATAAGTGAGAGGTCTTACGTTCAATTCTCACCAAAGACGAATTTAAACCATATTATTGCTAGCCAATTGTGAGGCTTAGCCCAATCACCCACCCCCGTAGTATATATAATATCGCTTGTTTAAAAAAAAAATGATGAATTTAAAACATAAAATACCATCCACTTAGTACTACGGTTCATTGATATTCCTCTTCACTTATAAGTGAGAGGTTTTATATTCGATTATCGCCAAAAGAGAATTTGAACCACATTATTGCTAGCCCATTGTAAGGCTAAGTCCACCCTTCCCTTTAATGTAGATAATATCATTTGTTCAAAAAAAAAAACATAAAAAACCAAATTGATGAGTTGATAAAACATAAAGGATTAATTGAAATAAAAACTTTTATAAACGAAAATTGTTAAATTGAATTTAAGAAAAAGAAAATAAGAAGATGACAAAGGATGAGGAGACAACGGGTTAATAATCTCGAGATTGCAGTGCACGTGGTGAATAAGAATCTGTGAATCGAATCTACTTCTGCAATTCTGATGTTGACACGCCGCACGAATGGCACTGTTTCCCCAGACCTGAAGGCCCCACATCTACCAATTGCCACGTCATCACCGGCTCGAGGAATGGCAAAACGATAAAATTAGAGTCCTCAGTTCCATGTTTCAGAAATTGTCTCTTTGGTCAATGACTCGCAAATAATTACTAAGCACGATCTCATATTTTATTAATCATTCGTGTTTAAGCCTTAAATTATCATAAAATACTTCAGCATTTAGCCTTTTTTAATGGAATGGGTGAAGTGAGATCAAAAGAGTTTAAAATATCAGTTTCAGGGGACGAAATGAGACAACCAATTTTAAAAGGTAAATTGAAAAGGTAAATTGAAACTAAGTGACAGTTTCATAAGGCAATGCAATTAATAAGCCTATAATTAATTGAAAGCTGAAAGGTGAAACGTTAAGCGACTCAAATTTATTCTTATTGACTTGAAAAACAACCTTGTGTGGTTTTTCTGTTGCACTTCCCAGACTTCCAAACACCGAACCCTAATCGGCTAAACCCTTTGGTTTTTGTCGCATTCCCAAAACAAACACCAAACAAACACCATTGTTTATTCTAATCGGTTGCCTTCTTAAATAGACAAAACTCTCAAACTCTCAATCTTAGACTTTTGACTGCAAATTGATAATGTAATCGAAGAGAAAATATTATCATTTTTATAGTTTTTCTTTTTGAGTTATTGAGATTTTTTTTCTATATTATGGTGATAGACCAATGGTTTGGTATTATGTCATAAGAAAGATTGAATGAATTAGTTAGCTATTTTACCAATTGGAAAAGAATCGGTTGAAAAATTAGATTATATAAATTAATACACATTTGCATCTAAAAACGCGAGACGTATAATATTTAAGTAATGCTTGTATATCTTTCTTCTTTTTATTTGATGTAAAAATAGATTTTTTCATGTATATAGCGATTTTTTTCATGCATATCAATGTACAAAGAATTTTAAATTATAGAACTCTAGAACCCAACTTCGAAAGCTCACCTAAAGCTCTCAAATTCTCAGGACCAGTTCTGATTACTTGTAGTAAGCTCGATACAAAATAGTGAAACATTGTGCCTTATTGTGAGTGGAATAACAACCTATTGTAAAAAATTAAAAAAAAAAAAAAAAAAAAAATCGTTCGTATCCTATATTGTGGCTTATTAGGAGACAAGTTGTGTGCATAGGGAATTGTTACAGTAAGCGCCCTATTAGGTTTGGATTGCTTGTTTTCCTAGTGTGTACATGTATTGAAGATTATTACTTGAGCGATTAGGTTTCATATAATTAAAAACTTAGCTCATACAGCACACCTTGTAATCCTAAAAATTGTTTCTGATTTCATGGCCGATCATATAACTTATCAGCGAATTGCTTATTTAAATGTGGTGCCCAATTATTGTGTCAATACTGCATTGGTAACAACATATAAATTTTGCCAATAATGTAAACTATAGTATACTCTGGTATTTGCAATCTTGTATTCTTGAATTGATAAAAGAAAAAAGTTAAGAAGATTCTCTTGAAAGTAGACTCTCTGAATTTTTTGTCATTTCATACTTTAACGTCAATTTTCTCACTAACATTATAAAACATTTTAATAAAATCTCCCTCCACTCAATTAAAATAGATGAAAATAGCATTGCATGTTTTTTCTTTTCTGTCATCGCTAGATAAGACAAAATGCATGTCATCGACATCCACAATGCCTAACGTCCAAAATTATGGTGACATACATATACAAAACAAAAATTAGAGTAAAATAGTGCCTATATGTTACTGGTATGCCACCAAATAGTTGAAATTTTTATATTCGAACAAATATATATTTAACTAATTGAAAAGAAAACATACACAGGACGTTGTAGTGCAAAGTTAAACATAACTTATATACTTATGCACTTTGTGTGTGTGAATAATTTTTTTATTTTTGTTTTTAAAATAAGGAGAAAGGGAGAAGAGAACATCAGAATGGGAGTTGGACGAGAGATTTTTGTTTCTTATTTTTATTTTTTAATATTAGATATATACTAAAATTATATGTAGGTGATGTTTTAATAAAAAACAGTAAAATTTAATCTTGTGAAATTACGTTATTGCCCATTATCATTTTCAGTAATAGAAGACTAAATAGTTATTAATCCCCTTTTGGTTGACAAAGAGGGTTCTATAATATGTAGTTTAGATAACAAATTTTTTAATATATACAAAGTATAATCTTGCATTAGGATTTTAATTTTTGTTTGACTTTTATATACAAGTTGTCACATCCCGGCCCGAGCCCCCACCATATCCCGGGCTCGACTCCTCCATGGCACGATATTGTCCGCTTTGGGCCCCGACCACACCCTCACGGTTTTGTTTCTGGGAACTCATACGAGAACTTCCCAGTAAGTCACCCATCCTGGGACTGCTCTTGGCCAAACTCACTTAACTTTGAAGTTCCGATAGAACCCGAAGCCAGTGAGCTCCCAAAAGGCCTTGTGCTAGGTAGAGAAAGAGAATATACATATAAGGATCATACCCCTGGGCGATGTGGGATGTCACAATCCACCCCCCTTAGGGGCCCGACGTCCTCGTCGGCACACCACGACCAGGGTTAGGCTCTGATACCAAATTGTCACATCCCGGCTCAGGCCCCCACCACATCTCGGGCTCGACTCTACCATAGCACAATATTGTCCGCTTTGGGCCTCGACCACGCCCTCACGGTTTTGTTTCTAGGAACTCATACGAAAACTTCCCAGTAGGTCACCCATCCTGGGAATGCTCCCGCCCAAACTCGCTTAACTTCGGAGTTCCGATGAAACCCGAAGCCAGTGAGCTCCTAAAAGGTCTTGTGCTAGGTAGAGATGGGAATATACATATAAAGATCACACCCCTGGGCGATGTGGGATGTAAATTGTCACATCCCGGCCCGAGCGGGACCACTTCCCATGCCCGACTCCACCGTAGCACGATATTGTCCGCGCTTTGGGCCCCCAGCACACCCTCACGGTTTTGTTTCTGGGAACTTACACGAGAACTTCCTAGTGGGTCACTCTTCATGGGAGTGCTCTCGCGCGCTACTCGCTTAACTTCAGAGTTCCAACGGAACCTGAAGCCAGTGAGCTCCAAAAGGCCTCGTGCTAGGTAGAGATGGAAATATACATATAAGGATCACACCTCTGGGTAATGTGGGATGTCACAATCCATCCCCCTTAGGGGCCCGACGCCCTCGTCGGCACACACGCGGTCAGCGTTAGGCTTTGATACCAAATTGTCACATCCCCGCCTGGGCAGGACCACTTCCGGGGCCCGACTCCACCGTAGCACAATATTTTCCGCTTTGGACCCCCAGCACACCCTCACGGTTTTGTTTTTGGGAACTCACACGAGAACTTCCTAGTGGGTCACCTATCATGGGAGTGCTCTCGCGCGCTACTCGCTTAACTTCGGAGTTCCAATAGAACCCGAAGCCAGTGAGCTCCTAAAAGGCCTCATGCTAGATAGAGATGGGAATATACATATAAGGATCGGTCAACCAAGTGATATTGGAGGAGAATGTCCAACCTTAACCTTGTGTTAAGGAAGTCATTATATCATTATTAGCCTAAGCCCACACTTTGTCTATGAAGCAGTTTATTTTATTTTATTTTATTTTTTTTTGGAAAACATCGGGGGAGAAAAGTTGGAGAGAAATATGAAAGGTAGAGGGAGTGAGAGAAAATGTGGGATTGGAGAGATGTATATATTCATTTATTTATTATTTAAAAAAAAAAATTAGAGATATGATATTTTTGGCATGTGAGTGAGGGGGAAAAGAAAATAGCAAAATTTGGTTTGTTTGAAATACATTATTGTTCATGATTTTATTTTGTAGTTTAAGACCAAATTTTCTCTCCACCCTATTTTGGTTGACAAAGAGGATTTTGTTAATAGGTAGTTTATGGGTTGGAGGCGTTTTTTAAAATGATTAAAATGTTTTTGGGTTCTAAAAGCACTTCAAGTCATTTTTTAGATTTTACTTGCATTTTTATTAAGAATTTGTTCAAAAATATTTTTACCAAAAATCAATCATCTTAGAAGCACGAACCCTATATTATCATTGTCAGTATCATTACTAGCAACTAACAAAAGCGATGCGAGTGCAACTTAAGTTTCTTCTTAGTTTGGTACGAATTAAAATGAGTTGTATATAACCAAAATACAATATGTTTGCCAAAGCCGAAAAACATAAAAATCAGAATAAAATATAATTGTATCATCACTTATTATGACTTCTTTCAATCAAACATCTTCAATTTACAGGGAAAAAACCATGTTAAATTCAACAACAACAAAAAGCATGTTAATACTTGACTTCCAATATTTATGATGCTTAGAACTCAAAGAACCACATATTCAATGAAAGATAACATCAAATATACATAACATTTATCTCGAATAAACTTACTAACATTGCTCTTTAATCTCTTATCGATGTTTCCAAAAGTGAATAAACTTGAAAGAAAATGAGAGCCAATTAGTGAGTTCAGCAGCAACTTCCATAGATGGTCTGATAGGAAACGTGGAGATGGTAGGTTGTGAGGTTTTAGGTGGTAAGCAGTGGAGCGGTTTGAGAAGGTGAGGAAATTAAACATGGCGATGAGAAAATCTCAAAATTTAAACTCATCAAATGACAATAAATATAGTGGACAACATAATCACCATTTGAGGGTGGTGATGAAACATTTATAGATTATTATAACATTTTTGTACCACATATGTATACTATCTGATGTGACAAGTAACGTGCATATACCACGTCAATTAATGAGTTTATTTTATTAATCATTGGTTGTATTGTTACTTATCAGAGAAGATAGTGCAAAAATGTAGTATAAATATGTACTCTCTATAGCACTACTCTGATAAAAAATAATTGAGTTACAAAAATAAAATAAATAATTGTGTATGAAAATGATGCTAAGTTTTGTTTTTCTTTGACTAGTCAAGCCGAGACACATGTTGCATACGGGGCATGGCACGTGTGGGGATGATTACCATGAATCTAGGTATAATTTCTTAATTAGATCCCTCAAATTTTGTTGTCAATCTAGAAGAAAATACGTCTAGTCCTTCGTGTTTCAGTAAGCTAATTTTACATGAAATTCCAACTGTATCATCTTTGATGGGACTCATCTTCCAAACCAAAATTCAATTATAACGTTAAAAAGTTCAAAATGTTTGAATACATGCATTGAGACGGACTTCAAGATTAACTAGGTACTTCATTTCCGTTTGTTTATTTTGTGTGTGTGTGTATATATATAATTAAGAAGTCATATTCCGTTCAATCATTCAAATCTATCTGACAAGTGACTTGCACTAGATGTTCAAAAACTTCACACATGTGAAACATCGACTTCTTTTTCTGACAAACAAGAAGCATTGAAAGCACTCTTGCTTGATGATTGAGAAACAAAATTACGTCAAAAGCTTCACAACAAGAATTTAATTAATTAAGAATACACACGCACACATGAATTATACAATGCTTTTCGGCTAATTAACTTGGGTTTTCATTTAAACTAATTGTAGTTGGAATAGGGGGCAATCATTCAAAGTCCAACTTGTTATAAGGGATGATCCATGAATGAAATATATAATTAACGAGTTAAGTGAAAACAGTAAGCTACGTTGTCGTTTCAGCCCAATGCTTATTGACATAGAAGATTATGAGAACGATGGGTTTGTTTCTGTCTATAAGTATATATGTGGTGGTGATAAAAATATAACAGTGATCGCGACGGAGAGCCTCTTCAATGACTTGGTCTGGAGTTTAACTTTAAATTAATTCTAATATTAATGATAATAAGGAAGTTAATCGCAGATGGAGACAACCTGGGAGCAACCAACAGATGAGATGAGTCCAAAGAAATATATTGAAAGTTAATTAACTTGATTGAGTCATTTGGAAGATCTTTTGACCAGGGACTAATTAGCCTTTGGCAGTAATGATAAGGAGATAACAAGGTCCTACGAAACGTTCTAAATGCAACTTCTGAGTTTAGCAAGGGACCATGGGGTCAAGCTTAGTTTGACTACTCTTAACATGATTCTTTGTCTGGATTATTCCCTTAGCCTTGGCTCTAACAAAACCTTGAAAACCCTAAGGATTTCTTTCTATTAGATTCATTTATCTCCTCAACAATGACTATGTGTTCATTGTTGTATTTACAGTTCTAAAGTTCACATTTCAATAAGGCCAAGGGTTAATTTGGTATTATTGTAGTTTTATTTAACTATAAAAAAATGTTTATGTTGTGTTTTGAGATTATAAGTTGTTAAATGAAACAGTCAAACGTTTAATTATACATTCAAAAATAAGTATGAACACCAATGTCACACCGTTTGGTAAATTTAATATAAAATTATTGTAGTTGTGTATATGGTTAAAATGGACATGAAGTCAAAAGTGTTATGCAATAATATTGACTTGTCTTTATGGTCAAAATTTTAAATTGATGATCGGGTTCACTTATTGTATTCTTCTAGGGTCGAGGAGTGTAGTTGTAAAAATCATCAAAATCGGAGCTAAAATAACCGTTAAATTATGATGATACATTTGTAACCATAAAAAAATTTCATCCCATTAATCCATGAAATAAATAATTGGTAATATTTGGCGTATACGATCTGGGGGTATATCCAAACAAGCTTGACAGTTGGATTGTTGAAACTAGTTTCATAGTATGCATATCTCGTCAAGACAATAGATTCAATAAACAAAGTTTATTCTATACTTCCATTAAGTAGAAGGGAAGATTTTGTGGTATCACTAGAGTAAATATTTTAAAGTGATGATTGGGTTCATTCATTATATTCTTCTAGGGTCGAGAAGTGAAGTTGCAAAAAAAAGGTCTAAACCAGAGCTAAAATGACCTTTGAATCGTGTTTTTTTGGTCCTAACCGTCGAATGATTTTGTTGCGTTACCTAATCTCCAAACGTTGTTTTTGGCGTATGCAATCTTGGAGTATATATAAACAGGTTTGACGGTTGGATTATTGTTGAAATTAAATTTTGCAGATTGCAAAAATAATTGAAGGAATTAAATATGCCAATCATATCCCTCCCATTTGCATGACAAAATAGTATATTTTGCCCTATGAATTAGAAATCTTAAACCCTAAATCATAGAAACATGGATAGTTTGTCGTGTAAAAGTTGCCATTTTACTCGCCAAGTTTTTCCCTTGGTGCAAAAATTTCACCCGACGACTGAAACATTGCCTATCGAACTCTATTCGTCAGGCAAAAACCTCTGCAAAAACCAAATGTTGACCTTTTTTACCCGACAAACGTTTGTTTTCCATCTGATAAAAATTATTTGCCCAATGAAAATTGTGCATCATGCAAAACTTTGTCGAGTAAATGGTAATTTTTGGTAGTGAAAGCCAATAGGAATTAGGTTTATATCATAATGGGACTCACATGTATGATTGATCGAGTTGAATTAGTTGGTGGTGTAATATTTTCCAACGCCTCTAGACAATATTTGTGATTAACCTTGGATGCTATAAATTATGCGCCTAGGGTTGGCCTAGGTTATAAATACAGCCTAATTTTTTTCGACATACCTTTCGAAGGGTGAGTGAAGGTGGGGGAGCTCGATCTTTAATCATTGAGAAACTTGAATTAAGACAAGGCAAGATCTCATGGATTAGTTGATATTAATCCGCACTTACTTCATTATTGAAATTGGGTTCTATTTGGAATGATCATTGATATTAACTACTAATTAAATACAACATGAAAGCAGATGGAGATATAAGGATGGCATAATTAGAAGCACCAAAACAAGAAACTGATATGGATCCTTTCTGAAACTAAAGAACAAAAAATAATAAAAAACAAAACCGGTTTTGGCCATCAGTCATTATTTGGAAAATGCGTTCACTAAACCTCAGGAAATCTCTTGAGACTTACAGATAGGACACTACTGGCTATATCACATTATTGTGGATGAGAAAAATACCGTACTGCATTTTTTGAAAAATATTTGTGACTGCTGTATGAGCACTCCTAGGGTTCCTAGTTAGCTTTTATGTGTCAATAAAAATTGGAAACCTTCCCCATTTGTTGCATTATAATAATATTCCGGCGACTACTGCTGATAACTGAAGCTCATCAGTGCTCGTCAGTCATGATCTTGATCAAGACTCCATGACATATTGCTCATTTGCATGTCTAATCAACACATGGAATTATAAGACTCTCCGTAGCTTCCGTACATGTCATTTAGTACTTCTGGAATCATGAAATGTTCGTTAGCCCCGAAAGAGTTAGGGTTCTTGTTTTCGGAATATACTGGTGTCATTGATTCATTAATCACACTTTGTGGCATCAATGTGTTTGAATTTTCCGACTGAAGCCAACCTTGGAAATTATTGCTGGAATAGCCTTTAGCTGCTTGTTCCCTGACTGAAGCTAGTTGTGCTTCTAAACTAATAATCTGCAGTCAACATATAAGATTAATCATCATGATCCGTTGAAATTAATGAATTAGAAGCTAAATTAGAGAACATGTGAAATTAATGAATTAGAAGCTAAATTAGAGAACATAAGTCCAATGATTAACTAGTAAATTAATTAGAGTAACCTGTTGTTGGAGAGAAAAAATATGGGAAACACAGCCATAAATAGGATCTTGAACCCTAGCTTGAGCTTCATATAAGATCGTAAGCGCGGCTCTGCATCGGTCACTGGCGGAGAGTTGAGCAAGCAATTTTGACACATTGCTTGCCCCGAAGACCTTATGGATGGTTGCGAAGTGGGTAGCACCTTGTTCATGGCAGAAGTAAGGTGCAAAAACGCAACCCCTAATGCATTTCCTTCTCAAGAACTTGCAGGCACCACAAGGAGAACCAGAACCTGTCATACTAATTGGTACGTTTTAAGAGAGTTTAATTAATCTGGTTTATGATTAAATTAAAATGTGTTTAACTCTTAGTTTCTGCTATGTGCATAGCATCACTCCTCCAGGCTTATAAATACTGTCAGAGCTTAGATCAGAGTTTGAGTGGGGGTAGTGTTAAATATATTATAGTGAATACTTAATTAGAATAGGTTTCCTTTATGGGCTACAGCACTTCACTATTATTCTTTCTATCCCAGTGGTCTCTCACCAGTCAATACTAAATTTTCATGCTCTCAAAATTCAAATAAGAAACTAAGATTCCTTAAAACGACAAATTAAAGAACTTATGATCAGCTTTCACAAACCAAATCCATGGTATCTTCATTTGTAATTTTTCTTCAATGATATGTAATATTAAGTGGTATATATATAAGAAATGAATGATTGAAGTTGGAAATAAAAGATTTAATGAAAATCAAATTTAATGGCTAAAACACTTGTAGCACTGAGCTGCTAACAAGCAATAATCGAATATAACTATATTGCCAAATAAGTATATCATAGGCAAAAGGGTAACTATGTACATTCACTAGAACAAACGTGATGAGGCTTAAGCTGCTACAATAGGCAGATGTGCTTTTAAAATATACATAACAGTACTCATGCAAATTACAAGGCCATTTTGAGTGTTTTTTCCTTTTATTAACAGATAAAACTCTCAAAATATACGTAGACAATTTTGGTTGATAATTGTTTAGTACTTTTGACTTCCTTTAATACTGACCAAATAAGATGTATGAAACCAATTTTATGGCAGAAATTTGAAAATTATATAACGTAAGTGACAGGCCAAAAGGCATAAACTATATATTACACTGCATGAACTAGAAAAGCTGGCAATGGATGTGGGATTCCATTGAACAATTGATAAATCGTCACACATTTCATCCTTCTACCATGAACCAGCTGATCATCCCCATGTTACTCCTGCTTCACAATGATAAGCAGCTAACACAAAATAACATTTAAAAAGTAGGGTGTAAATAAATTACGTTTTATATAGTACTTAATTATAGGATAATAATGTTAGTCTGACGTATTATATTGGTAAACTGTGTCTTAAAACACGACGTATATACTAGTTTACTAATCTTAAATATTAACAGTTTTACAACATAACATATCAATAGAGAATATTTGTCCATCTAATTGATTATCTTTACATTAATAATTCTTGTATGTGTGACAACTCAATCTGCCCCAACTATAGACAGAGGCTGAAAAGTTCAAATACGAGAGAGAGAGAGAGAGAGAGAGAGAGAGAGAGAGAGAGAGAGAGAGAGAGAGAGAGAGAGAGAGAGAGAGAGAGAGAGAGAGAGAACATTTTGTAGCCCTTGATTTGTTATTGAATTCCACTTGTTAGTTTAGTTTATGGAACCAGGCAAGAGTCCTTGAGTTTTTAAATAGGAGCAACGGACAGATTACTGACTAAATAATGCACAATCGCATTAGACCCACAGTGGTCGATTAATGAAGGATTATACACTGTTAATCTGTACTTTTGGGGCTAATAATACTCATCAAGTACAGATAATCAAAGTTTAGAGGAGGTAATAAAGGTTTGGAAAAAGAAGAATATATTCTACAAATGAATGAAACAAAAGATAGTGACACTGGAATAGAAACACTTCAGGAGGTCAGAGGAAGAGGGACAACTTTTCCTTTCTAGTATTTCAGGTCGCGACTTGTCGAGACAGCATAGTACTCTAGTGTCATTAACTCATCTTAAGCACCGATGTTCAGACATTTGCACAACTAATGGTGCACTAACTGAGGCCCCACACCCCAACTAATCTATTGGAAATCATAAGTTAAGCTAGTTCTTTCATTTATGCAGCAAGAATTAAATTGTTAATTAATTATTACTCAGGTTGATGAAATTGAAGATTTTTTGTTTATTTATAGTCCCAAAGTTTGTCTAAAATGCGAAGCTAATGGGTTTAAACAATTATGTATAAAAGGGCAATTTTTCATATTACAAGTTTTTTTTTTTTTTTTTTTTTTTCGGTCGAATTTATAAATTACAAGTTGGAACTACACAGTTGAGCTTATATGAGCGAAGCTAATTGGTTTAAACAATTATGTATGAAAGGGCAATTTATATATTAGAAGGTTTTTTTAGGTCTAATTTATAAACTACAGGTTGGAACTACACAGTTGAGCTTATATGAACAAAGGGGGTTATCGAGCTGGTAGATATAAACCAGATTGGCTACCATAATCTCACAATAAAGAATGCTCCGGAGCCATGTGTAATTGTTGGCCACTTAAAACATGGAAAGGGAGGAATGGTCTTGGGAACAAGAAGATATTCTAAGTAACTAATTAATGGAGTTATTAGATTAATAACATTTAATAGAAGGTTGTTCGACATATACATACCTCTGGCAAAACTTTAACTTTCTCCAAAACTTGTAGCAGATTTATCCTTACTATTCATTAAAATAGCTCAATTGTTGTTACATAACTTGCAAACTTATTCACATGGACTATGTCCTTAATTGTTAGAGAAAAGTTAACCTTAATTGCTAGAGAAAATTAACAAATGCTTCAAGGTAATCTAAAGTTTCTTAAGTCAATATTTAATAATTATTATACCAAAAGAAAGCATCATAAACTCTTTTGTCTAACATAATATATTTTTGCTCTATAAAAAAAAAAATAATAATTAAAGGATGCTATTAGATGAAAACCTTTTTGTACCTTAAAGATCGTTTCAAAGTATTTTTCTTCAATTATGAGGAAGAAATTTTTTTTGAGCAAAATGCAAGTTAGTATCCTAGTAAATAGGGTGTTGGATTTTCACCATGCATTTCAGGTTGGAAATTTCATCATCTCTTAAATTATTATAATAGTTTCAAACCCTCTCCTCTCTCCTTAATAATAATAATTATATTATTTTAAAAATGCAAGTCAATAAAGCCACAAAACTTTGTGGTTTGGTTATTTGAGTTTTGGATTATGGGTTTAGATAGGAGATAGGGAGAAGGCAAAAGATTATGAGTAAGGTTTATAGGATAAGGAAAAGAATTCTTGTTCTTCTATTTGCGCAAAAAATTGTCCACCTACTCATAATTTAGATGAAAGATGATAATTAAGTAATTGGTGATTATATGCACATTTCATTTCTTACTTCTCCACAAACAAATCCATGACTTCTTTTGTATGAATTCCTCAATGTCACTGTGAATAATTAATTCAATAGTTTCTTTTCCTATTTTATCTTATTATCTTGTTATAGGGCAACTTTATTTTTTTTATTTTTGTTTGAAAAACTTGCTTATTTTTTGGCTGTATATAAGATGTGAGAAAATGATGATGACAATTGTCCGATTGACCAGTCAAATCCGACACCAAGTAGCATACGGGGCCAAATGCACGTATGTGGATGATTGCTTCAGTTTTCTTTGCTCCATTTTCTTGTCCATCTAGAAGTAGAAGTAGAAGACTAACACAACTTCACCTCACCATCGGTATGTCACCTACGTTCCTAAAGAATCCAACATGTTGTGATCCAAAACATAAGAAGATAATCAAGTTGTAATTAAAAATGAAACGTTAATTAATTAAATTTAAGCCCGCAATCATAATGAAAATTAACCTAACAACGGTGATGACAATGACAAAATAATTTCCTATTGGAGCAATGTATCCCTTCAGTATCTATTCTATACCCACCATTTGACTTATTAAGTAATGAATAAGAGAGTGAGAGATCGGGAACATATCCCGTTACATGAAAGGTTTTCTTGTGTTCTTGAGAGATCGATTATGACTCGAGCAAACAAATGTTCATTTTCAAAAGGCTAGAGGCAATCAAACAGCATAATATTTCTGATCGTGTAGTTTACGTTACATCTTGTCCTGTTGGCCATCTTACATGCCTTAATTTGCTTACAGCTCTACTTATATATATAAAAAATAAAACAAAATAAAAAATAAAAAGATAGAAAATCATGTAGTTTGAATAGAAGGCAATTGTTCAAAGTCCAAACCCTAATATCAGGGGTGATATATTGGATCATATGGTCTTCTAGTAAGAATAATGAGGACAAATATAATAGGATGTAACTTCTCTTAGGGTTAATGAATAATAGCTTAATTAGTGTTAATGAAGGTTTTGTTTTTTTGTTTATGATAGACCGTGACTTTTTTTTTTCTCTTCACACAAAGCCAAGATAGTGAGACAAACTAGAAGAAGCTAATAGACTGTAAGAAGCTGAACGGAAATTACAATTAACATGGAGTTTTAAAGTTACCTTCTATAGAATGCTGTTTTTTCATGACCCCTTGAACTTTGAATTGCGTATAATCCACCAATATGCAATACCCCATTGCATTGCACCTGGCTTTCTCCCAATCTGGTCGGATGTGCCACCTATGATCACCATGGGAACATTCTTGATTTCTTGATCAATATTTTCACTTCTTTATCCCCAGCTATATATTTATTAAAATCACCACCTTTGGGTTGTCAGAACCACTTTGTAATATCATTTAATGATCATAACCGCTAGTTATAATATTATATTTTTGTAGAAAATAAAAAAAATCAATAATTATTTAACCGTTTAATCATGATCAGGAGCATTTCACTTCTTACGTCGTGTTGTTGTAATGCTATTATTATATGATCGAATGCTTTCCGATTTCATTGTTTTTGTACTGAAGGTTCTTAAATGAAATCTTAAAAAACACCTGCAATTCCTTTGGGTGAATAGTAGAAAAGGTCTCCTGTTAAGAAGGGGATTAGTTATTAACAACCTTGAGAAGCAAAGCAAACCCTAATATATCACACCCTTTGGGGTTTTTTGTCATATTATTTTTCATGGGGGTAGAAGTGCTTTTTAGCTTTACCTAGGGTAGGATCCTAAATAAGTAAATATATAGCTCTATCTGCCTAGCCCTAGCAGACTAGGTATGGCTATTTTTAATATAACCTAATCTTTCATGGCAGGTAAATGGTGGGAAACCCGATTATTACTTACCCAAGAGCTTACAAGAATTGAGATTACCGGATTTCGATCCTCTCCTGAGCTCAAGGAGAGGATCCTCCTAACCAAACAATGTGGACTGTTGGATGAAAATTCAACGGTTATAAACAAAAAGTTCTTTTTAAAGTTATAATAATTATAATCGTTGGATTTTAATCCAACGATCTACACTTCTTAATCATAAGGATCCTCTCCTTGGGCTCAAGAGAGGATCCAAATCCTAGATTACCTTCTAAGTTGGAGTTCATTATCTGGGATTAGACTATGTCACAAAACATCAAAACCAAAAGGAAGTAAAGACAAAATATCATACTGTGAAGATAAGAAGTGGAAAAAGGCCACCACCACCGGTAAAAGCAGAAAAAGGGTTACTCATGCCAGCTAGTCTGCAATCAACTTAGCAGTTCTAAAATTGGAAAAATGTTCAAGCAGTAAGTAAAACAAGTCAATGGGATAAGACTTATCCGCACTTTGGATACGCCAGTAAACACGATAGACGTGTTTTCCCGTTCTCACATGGCATCGGATTATTAATTCGGAGTGTCATGAACTCACAGTGAATAAAACTTACATACAATCCAAATACGCCATTAAACGCGATGACATGTGTTTTCAAGTTCCACATGGCATTGGGTTATTAGTTCGGAAAGTCACGGGCTCACGGTGAGAGACATATGAAGGTCTCTCTCCAATAGCAAAGAGAAACTTATCTACAAGTAGGACACTATTGTTGAAAAAAAAAAAAAAAAAAAAAAAAACCCAGTAACCATTGTCATATGGAGAAAGTTGAAACACATGACAATACTGTGTTGGGATGACATACTCCACAGTTCCGTCCTAGTTGTAAGTTCTTTCTCCCAATGGGTTTGCCTATTGTACAGTCCAGTTTTTGGCAACCATTCCTAACCGATAAGCATATGACAGTAACAGATCATCACTCTGTACATAAAATACTGTAGCGAGACACTGGATGAAATATTGATCAATCAAAATTGCTAAATTCTATTAGAACATTGCCAATTACAGTAACGTATGAGCTACATTTTTACAGAGCTAAATTCAGATCAGATTGTTTTGATCATTTAAAAAAATTTGTTTTCATCATCGGAGGTGGGAAAACCCTTGAGCACATCTCTTAACGCATGGTAATGGCTTACACACTTGTGGTCTGTTATTATGTTGCTCGAAAGCACAATCCTCTGAAAATGCTCACCCGGATACCTTTTCCAAAGCGTAAAATACTCCCTTCTTCTGCCGTTGCTGCTGCCAGCATGTGCGTCCACATTCCTCTTTAGGTAGTAAACGGTACCTGGTACAAATAACTCCTCAGGCACTTTACAGGCAGCTCCTCCACTTTTAATAGCAACAGTGTTATCTGTTACTTCTCTGTCATTTAAAGGGACCCCGGGAGCAGTAGGCGTTTTTTTTATGATGGGACCACCTGTTCAGACACCACAAGATAATTTGGTGAAGGGAAGATCATATGGTGTCAAGCATGTTAAAGCTTAAATTAATCAATAACGATTAATGAGGTATAGCGACCCATCTGTTGAGATTTGATGCTTCCCCAACAAAACAAACACCATCAAGCAGAGAAGAATGAAAATCATACATGCGACATAGCCAACAATTATAAATTGATGGTGCGAAAAATGCAGCCAGAGATTATTTTGAAGTTTCAAATTCACAATGCCCAACATTTGCAGCGTAAATATTCATCAATCACAGTACATATATATAGCATTTTTGTTACAATAAACATGTCACGACACAGCAAGGAATAAAGATATAGTTGACTGAACTTATATACAGTAGCATTGACACTTTAGGCACAGAGCAGGGTGGGATTACCAGAAGAACTTTTACTGCTCCCAAACTTTGCATAATCAGAAAGCTTCCGAGCAACATCTTGCACCAAAGACACAACCTGCTTTGCATTTGTAACCAAATCACTTCTCCAGTCTTCCTTCTCAATCACTCTTCCTGCAAAACATAACACAGAAACAAATAAGTATGAACTATGATATTTTGATAAAGCCTTCACAGTTAACATCAAATTGTCAGTGGTGCAAAAAAACTATGGTCACAAAAGAAGAAACTTTTCCGTTTTCCATGAATTGATGAATGATGCTTTCAAGTTAACATAAATATGTCAACTTTTCATCCGTTTTGGTGCTTTAAAATTATTCATGGTCAAATTCTTTTGCTTTTCCACAATAATCCAAGCAAGAGAAATAGACACGAACTAAAAGAGGTGCAAACTAATTTTAATTCCAAGCAGTGGAACAGGCAGCATAGACCTTACCAAAAGAAGTGCACAGCCAGTTTTTTTCTACCAAAAGAATTGAAAGGCTTATATCCATAGAATCGCAAAAAAAAAATCCATAGATTTCCAAATTACCACGCAGCATTAATCCCAAAATGCAAGTTCAAGGTCCCGATCGAATTCTTGAAACTTAGAAATTTCTGAGAATAGACGGTGCAGGCAAATTACAAGGAAAGCAGAAAGTATCAATTGCAAGCAACAGATTTACAAAAACTAGTTCAACATCTTCTTTGAGTTCTTAATCATTTGGTATATGAAGCAATTTAGTCTCAATTCAAACGACTAGTGTGCTTTATTTTTTCTCAACCTATTTTGAAAAAGAGTGCCAGGACTGTGAAGAAGCACATTCATTTACTCACCAATCGGTTTGAAGAATTTCACTCCTCAACCTCGGTAGAGATGCTGGACTTAGCCTAGGTATAATATCATCCTGCATAAAAAGATGTCTTTAAGTTTGTAAGAATTTAAGAAGGGAAAAATAACAAATAAAACCATAGAAAATTAACTGCAACGAGTAGATATAATTAGATTGAAAGTGCTTCTTCTAACTAGAGAATTGACTGCACCTTCCCACCTGCATCACAACAGTTGTTACATAACTGGAGCAGCTTTCAGCAAGTTCGCTGGAGAAACAAGGTGGCGTTGCATATCCCATGGCAGAGACAATCTTTGGATTGAACCCCAGCTCCTTAGCTGACTTTTTGCAGAGCATTATTGCAAGTAAAGCAGCTGTAGCACCTCCGAGCGAATGACCAACTAGCCTTAACTTAAATCCCAGTTAATGAATTGGGCTCAACTACAACCAACAATGACAAAAAATCTGGTCGGGAGAAAAAAAACACAAAATCCTCGAACAAGATTACACCACTCAAAAAAACAATAACAAAGAAAAGTGAGGGTACAAAGATTCACCACCTCATATTTCTCTAAGCACTTCCTTATATTTCCCATCCTGTGACTAAGAAACCAGCGAGCAGCTTCTGTAGTGCCAAAGTGGGTTGAATAACCCTCAAATGTGACTTCACCATCGCTAGAAGAAACAACATCAGTTATAAGGTCATATACAGTATGAGTACCACGGATTCCTAAAATCACAAGTTTTTTACAAGGATCTATCCCTATATAATATCCAGGTCCCATGACACTGGAATCTTTGACAAATTTCAAGACATTGCTTTCACGAAGCATGGTGTTCCTTGCAAGAGCTGCATTATCACCTTATAAGAATTTTTTGCTAACTCAGAGTGGTAGAAGAGATCTTGCACCTAAAACACAAAACAAATGGCAAATAACTAATGACAACCACATTTTCACCACAATCATACTTGCCACAAAATATTATGTGTTTGTACAAACTAATTGCAGAAGCAAGAAACATTTTCAGAATTAAAAAGATCATGTAATTCGTATTACCATGGAATCTGAGGAGACCTGGACACCATTAACAGCCTCAAACGGATTTACAGAAGCTTGACGAAGATAAATGAGAAACAAACCAACGGTGAGATCATTCAAACTCCAATCCTCAATTCCTATCTTACTGCGTTGGATGCTTGCAATGATCTCCGAGACTGATCGATTGGTGGGTGGGGTTTTGTTTCCCACTTCATTTCCTGCAACTTTCGAAACTGAACAATCTTCACTCACAACTCCAACTGCAACTTCCAAATTAAACAATTTCCTCCAAAACCAATGACCACCCAAGTTCCAAAAGACAAATTTTAATTCTTTTCAACCAAGCCAAACCACAACTTCCAAACTACATATTTTATTTTCATGCACAGCTAATATTGCAAGTTCCAAATTACACAAAATCATTCAAGACCAATGACTACCCAGTTGCCCCAACATGACAAGTTTTTATCTTTTTTAACAAAAGCGATACTCTAAACTACTCTAATTTACACGAAAGGGATTCGAACTGGGGTACCTGCAGGGGTTGGCAGAGCCCATCTGCACAATTGAAGAGCTGGCTCGAGAACTTTGGGGAGCCAAGCAAGCTCCAACCTTTTCCTCTTGCTATCGACCAAATCTTCATCCTCACTCGAAGAGCTGCTAATGCCACCAGCAGCTTTTGGCCCCAAAGTAGCTTGCTGAGGACTAACAGCTTTCGGCTTTTTCGGTGCGTCCGATTCTCCTCCTTTTTCTGCTTTCGAGTGCTGCGATTTAAACAGATTCACGTAGCTGTATACAAACCGCCGGTAAAATTCCTCCCTCCTCACAAAGCTTTGCGTAAAAGCTACACATTTCGTGACCCAAAACAAAACAAAACGAAAAATTCATTCTTGCAGTTTGAAAAGAAATGAAGAACCGAGCAACAGTGCTTTTGGGCTAAAAGTGCTTACGCAAGCTGTTGAAGAGCTGCTTGGAGAAATGCTCTGAGAGGAAAAAAAAAAAGAGAGAGAGAGAGAGGGAGACGGCTCGGAGATTTAAATCAGTTGGCAATGGCGGTGGGGTGGCCGCCGAGGCACAATGTACGGAAACAGAAGATCGAGTGGTTATTTCATATTGGCTTTTTAACGGTACGAGATTTGCATAACGCGTAACTTTACTTTTTTTTTAATTAAAAGTCAATTTAAATGTTCTATGAAATTGTCTACCATCTATCATTTTGGTCAGTACAATTTTTTTGGGTAATTTTCAAAGTTTTGTAACTCAATCGTTTCTTAATCAAATCCGACCCATAATATATCAAAATGAAGATAGGAAAGTGT
Source organism: Pyrus communis (assembly GCF_963583255.1). Classification (NCBI taxonomy): domain Eukaryota; kingdom Viridiplantae; phylum Streptophyta; class Magnoliopsida; order Rosales; family Rosaceae; genus Pyrus; species Pyrus communis. Next base: position 20,472,381 of record NC_084805.1, on the reverse strand, counting down.
ATAACAAGATTATATCTATTTAGAAGCCAATGGTTGCCAGAGATGACCAAAAAATAGCCTGAAAAGTGACTGATCTGCAAGAAAACTAGAAAACTCGTTGGAAACTGGGTAAATTTTAAACATTCATAACTTCTTCAATACTCAACGAAATTGAGTGATTAAAAGATAAAAATCATACTTCTCGGCGAGACGAAGAGAATGGTATCTTTATCGAAGGCTAGCTCACCGTAGTTTGGCCGGAAAACGGCTCAAAAATGGCTAACTTGAAACCAAGACAGCCACTTTTGAGCCAATCACCGGCGAGTTTTTTAGTTTTCCGCTAACCAATCACCTTTCAAGTTATTTTTCGACCATCTCCGGCAACCATTGGGATTCCATATAGGTATAATCTTGTTCTATACTTTCCTATCTTCATTTTGATATATTATAGGTTGAATTTGGTTAAGAAACGATTAAGTTACGAAACTTTGAAGGTTGCCCAAAGAGTTTTTAATGGAATGACCAAAATGATGAATAGTGGACAATTTCAAGGAACATTTCTATTTTGGCTAAAAAGCCTTTCATATTTGTACTGGACGGTATGGACAAATTTACTCTCACATGTACATGGATACCAAAAGTAATTTTACTAAACTTCCAAAAAGATTTTGTATAAATTATTTGAATTCGTATAATTTCTTTATCTTCTATATTCAATTTACTCTTTTATTTTTAATTAAAATGTTAATATCTATTTAAACTCAACTTTACTGTCTAAACTAATCTCACAAATTCAATTCAATATGTAAATTTATCGTTATACTTATTTAGAAAATAAAAACCCAAAATCAATATTCATGAATGTTCTGCAACTCATTCAATCTTAATTTTATTGATTGAAATAAGAGAGCAGTCAAATAAATGGTGTTAATTCTTCTACACAGAAGTTCAATATTCATTAAGTTATTGTACTTTGTGCAAAACCATTTCAAAATAATCAAGTGCCACTTATGAAATCTTGAGGATTACTGGTGCTACAAACCCTTTAAACCAAAGTTATTATCCTTCTTATGTTTATTGTGACAACCCGTTCCAAATTTTACGTTTTTATTTTATTTTAAAAGCGTGAATTTACGAAATTGCCCTAGAGGCAAGGACTTTGACTTCCGTTGACCATCGACTTGAGAGATGTGGGACTTATTCTTTTAGCATATCCTTGTAGTACTCATTGGTACGAACGTATTGGCGAAAGCCGTTTGCGAGTCCGGATTCTAACGGTATAGTTACGGACGTTCGAAATTGGTTATTCAAGGTTTAGTGTTTATTTGAATTAAATCCCCACTTTGTGGGGGAAGCCCAATCAGAAATGGAGTAAAGAAAGAAGGAAAAAAAAAAAAAAAAAAAAAAAAAAGGGAAAAGAAAGTGGCTTCCCGTCCACCCGCACCCACCGCGAGTCCCCATTTTCCAAGGCCGATTCCGGCCAACTCCGGTGGAGTTTTTCGATGCCACCACCACCATCTTGAAGCTCTCATTTCCCTCTACAAAACCCACCCAAGAACCACCTTGATTAACCATGGTATGTGGCGGTTTAAGGCCACGAAATTTGACGAAAATCAATAGTGTTCCGGCCACCCTTTTCGATTTTCCGGCAAATCGGAAAAGCGATGGCTGATGCCACCACTTTGGCTTTGTAGCCCATCATCCCAGGAGCAAAACCCAACCAACCTTGACCCCGTTGGACCACCGTAGACGACGAATCGACATCAGGAAATTTTAGGTACCCGTCGGTTTTGTGGGCAAAATTGACCATCTTCTGTCCACTTTTGGACTTCGTTGCAGGTATAAAAGTTGCTCCACTCACTGAGATATTCATTTTTGTGAAGTTTGAGAATTTTTGGAAATAGTTGGATTTTCCGGCGAGTCGGGGCGGCCGACCGCCACCCGCGGCGGCGCGTGGCCAGTGGGCCGCCAATGCTATTTTTAGGCTATGTCGAATGTCTTGAATTCAGTTTCGTCATTTGAATGACGTAGGTTGATCGTTGGAACCTAAATTCGTTACGATACGTTACTTGATAAAAATGTGAATCGATGATCCGACCGTTGGATCATCACCAAAATTGGATACATTATAATACGTAATATTTAAAGATCATAGGATTTATGGATCTGGAATCCGACTTACGGATCTTCCTGAATTGGATTTGTAAGTTAGTAAAATAAATGTTCACGACCACTTGTTTTAAGCAATTGGCGGAGATCTGACCGTTGGATCGTAATGAAATTTTAATATGTTATTCTAGAAACATATTTTGGATCGTTGCGAGTTGCGGATTGGAAATCTGATATGCGGATCTTCCGGGTCAAGTTATACAGTGTTGTAAACTCTACCGTCGATCTTTGATCGACTGTTGACTTGTGGTCAATGGGTCTCAAACTATTTTAGAATGTCGTTGAGGTTGTGTTTTATGTGAATTATGTATTCTTCGTATAAGAGTTCTGAGATGTGATTTGATAATTGGTCACAGGGACCAATCATTCAGGACGCCTCGATGTGTGAGCTAGAGAATCATAGCGTGGACTCCAGGTGAGTGGATCTTTTCCTTTTTATCGTACATATTGTTAAGAGTTCTATCGACACTTTTAAATTGATTAGGTATATTACCTTCATATAATTATTGTGAATGCTTGAAGTACCTATATGAACTACGAATGGTTTGATCTCTGTTTAGGGTACGTAGGCAGTCTAACGAGACGTTAGATGCAGCCATAAAATATTTGAGACAAAAGCCTTGCTTGGGAAATTGAGTAATGCGAAGGAAATTGGTAAAGGCAAATTTTAGTTTTATGAATTAGTTAGTTAAATTAGTGTTAATTGGGTTGTCATGGATAATTATCCCTGAAAATAAGTAGTTTGGGAGTAGGGCGTTATTGATTGTACACTTCACATCGTATTGTTTATAATTGAAAATGTTACGACATGGTTGAGTATTAGATTGCATCATGGTATATCCATATGTATATTACTTGCATATAATTATTGGGAATGCTTTCAAGTGCAAAGGTGAACTCAGGACACCCAGGTAAGTTCAGGTGAGTTTATGGTATTAGTTGAATCGATTGAGTTATAGCATGACTACAGTTATGTGTTAGGCAACTTCGATACTGTCGTACTAGTTGCCATGAGTTGCACATGTTATATTGAGATGCATTGAGAGCTCATAAACCTGCACCCCGGTGTTAGTGCTCCCGCCCGTGGCTAGGGCACAGTCCTTCACGTGATGTTCACCTCCCGCACCTTACGCTCACCTTGGATCTAAGGTAGGTGCACAGTCCTGTCGTACAGACCACTTTAGGTGGTTCCGACTCGTAGGTGACCCGCGATTATTCGCACAGTCTTCACGTGATCGTAGCACTTGAGCGTATTTATTTACACCTAGTCCTGTCGTACAGACCACTTTAGGTGGTTCCGACTCGTGTGCAGGTATACTTATTGAGTTATTTGCTAGCCAGGATTGATGAGATATGGATAAGTCGTACAGGTCACTATAGGTGACTCCAACTTATATGCTAGCCAGGATTGATGAGATATGGATAAGTTGATGAGATATGGATAAGTCGTACAGGTCACTATAGGTGACTCCGACTTATATGCTAGCCATGATTGATGAGATATGGATAAGTTGTACATGTCATTTAGATGACTCTGACTGATATATCACTTTGTATTGATTAAATTCATTTGGCCTACTTATTAATGTATGGTGGAGTTGATGGCAAACCGTGGTTTTGGTCATTTCTGAGTATGGTTTAGATATATGTATATATGTTGTACTGTCCTATAAAAAACGATAAGGGAATTACAGTGAGGGGTTATTATTGTTAGAAAGGTAATAGTTTTGGGAAGCTTGGTTTTACTGCTTACTCACACTTTCTGTTTTGTACCCCTTCAGGTTTTAACTGCTGAGTTCGTATCGACGAGGATATATAGCTAATCTTAGTATTGGTGGCTACTTTTAAAGGTATGATTCTTACCCACACTACTGTACCTTACTTATGCTCTGACATCGCGTGTGAAATGGGTTCACTCCCACTCGTAGCGCACTCTGGTACTTAGAAACTTTTAGATTCAAATTTATTCACTTTTTATACACTAATACATTTTATGGCTTCGTCACCTTCCAGGTGTCGGCCAGCACAGCTTGATTCAGGGTCCAAGTGGACTTTCTAGGTTGGGGTGTGTCACTTATTCTGTATATCTACATACATATGTATACTACGTATTAATAGAACCTTCTTTGTCTACTAAAAGAGGGTGAAAAGACTATTTAGTCATATAACACAACAAAAATGTTAAGGACAATAATGTAGTTTCACAAAACAATTTTCTTTTTGTTTAAGCATCACAAATAGGTAATTTTAACATCTCTAATTAAAAAAAAAAAAAAATTAAACTTCTCTCCCCACTCCCACGGTCTCTATCTCTTTCTTCCTCTCTCTTTCAATTAAAATAAAAAAATAAAAAATAGACACACTTTGTGTGGGCATATGTGTATGCATAAAAAAACCAACTTACACAAACAAAAATAGAACTTTTTGTGTGTATTTTTTGATATTTTTTATTTATTTATTTGTTTATTTTATCTTGTATTTGATCGTAATTATGCAATAGGATAAAAAAAAATTCATATTTAAAACTTAAGTTGAGTATAGAATAAGGTTATATAGTTGAAATAAAATTTCCCCATATTTTTCTACAGTTCTTGCATTTGAGTTCCACCACCGCCACTTCATCCTCAGCCTTCGGCCTTCAACGACTCATCATAACCTACGAAGTCAATACTACAATTATCACGTCACTTAGTATTACGGTCTAGTGACGTTCCTCTTCAATTGTATATGAGAGGTCTTAGATTTGATTCTTGTCAAAGGTGAATTTGAACCAAATTATTACTAACCCATTGTGAGGCTTAGCCTACTCTCTTCTTGTAGATAATATCGTTTGTTTAAAAAAGAAAAAAAAAAAAAAAAAAAAAAAAAACTAAAATTACCACAAAATCTAAAAGAATTTCAACAAAACCCTATGGTGACAAAAAGAAGAAATCAAAGGCTAACCCACCTCACAAAATTAAAATCTGGAAAGAGCAAAAGCCCATACGGCACGATGAGAAAGAGCACGAGTCGTTTCAGTTTTTTACGGGTAAACGAATGCAGGTTGAGCTGGATTGAGAAAACGGGTCAAGCCCATATAGAGACTCGAGACTTTTCTGCCAGATGCTGCCCTAAAGGCCCAAGCTTTCATGATAAATACCCAATCATTAGGGCTTCTGTTGCATCACAATTTCACATTCTGGGATAGCAGTGGCGGGAGCCGCTCTGCTGCTGCAAACTGAAAAGCCCTAGTCTCTCTTCCTGCTTAAAACCTAGATATCTTCTTTTTTTGTAGTTTTCTTTTTTCTCCTGGTGCTGGTGAAAAACCCTAATCTTTGTTTCTGCTTAGAACCCTAGAAATCTGTTTTTGTGTGTAGTTTTTTATTTGAAATTGTGTGTGGGGGCAGAGTTGAGATGAGGAATAGGTTCGTATCCCTATTGGTTTGAACGCCTTGATGATGGCGAAACTATGTACAACTACAAAACCCTAAATTTTCTATTTGATTTGTTCATCTTTTTTGTGGGTTTTTTTTTTCTTTCGAACTTCAGTTTGAGGAATCGAGAATGAGGTGATGATTTGAACTTTGTGTTCCCTATTGGTTTGATTTGCCGCAATGATGGCATCTATGTATTGGCTGTATCTGATCATTCTCACTCCTTCCAACTCCTCTAAGAAATTAGATACCCAAATAAAACTAAATCAATTATTTAATGAGAAATTATTATGAATTTTTTTATTTAAAAATAAAGTGCAACATAAAAAATAAAAAAATGATTGGATACAACTAATTCTTATTTTTTTTTAATAAAAATGGAAACCGTTTTTCTTGAAGGCTCTGTAATTTGATTAATTCAATTGATTGTGGATGGGACCAGGATGGAGTTGAATTGAATTAAGATAAGGGTTTTATGATCTTATGAGATGTGACTCAAGAATAATATGGCCCAACATCTTTACTTAATTTATCAAAAGTTGGTTGTCTTTTATAATTATAGTTTGCGTCTAAATCGTATGCCAATGTGAATCATTTGGTTGTTGTGGGGCTAATTGCAAGTGGGGTTTAAGAACATGTGTTATGGGTCCTTTTCATTGGTAGGCGTGAAATCTGAGGCTGCCGAGCGGTCATGGATATGTTAGGAATTTTCATATTCTAACCGTTCATCGTATATTATACAATCAGTTTTTGTCATATCTTATTTGTGTTTAATTTTAAATAAATATTATTTGTGTTTAATTTTAAATAAAAAAATCAAATGATTTATGACCGTACAATGCATAATAAATGGCTAAAAATTTGGATCATGATGGGATTCAAATCCGTTATCTTGGCATTGATTTGGCTAAGAGTATCAACATTTGGTAGAAAAGTTTACAATCCGAGGGATGAAAAGTGGATAAAAGAAAGGAGGGAGATATAACAAAAGAACGTACTAGGAAAGTCATACAAACTGAAAACAGAAAACACTAACAATTTTCGATTCAATAGTTTTTGTTCATTGTTTCCTAGAGGAAATTGTAGCAATGGTCCCTCAACTTTAATCTAATTGGAGTAATGGTCTCTCAACTAAAAATTCATAACCATTGGTACTTTAACTCATCAAAACATGCATTTATAGTCCATTTTGTCGACTTCGTTAGAACTTCTATCCAAATGAGTCACGTGCTATGCACGTGAGGCTAAATCATGGGGCAAATAAGTCAAAATGAGTCATCTTGAAAGGACCCTTGCTAGCAATGGTCGCTCAACTTCGATGAGTTAAGAGACCAATGATCATGGATTTTTAGTTGAGAGACCATTACTCCAATTGAGTTAAAGTTTAGAGACTATTACTACAATTTTCTCTTATTCCTTATTTCTGTCCCTCATTGTTTAAATCAAAACCAAAGATTTACACATTGCACAATTCAAATCAAAACCAAACAAGTTCTCAGAATCCAAACATGCTAATAATTTTCCCACAACTGAATAAGATCATGTCTCCATACGAGTGAGAAATCTGAAGAAACCATTGTCTGTAAATCAAAATCTTCAAGTGCAATGTGCAATTTCTAGCATTGTTGCATTCATAATTTTCAAATCATGAAAAACATATACAAAACTTCGCATATCACCCTCAAATCCGATAGCATGCAACAAATACAACAATGTGATATACATGCTTTTGCACACATAAAAACAAAATTCATAAAACAAGCGTTACTGAACAAAACCCATAAAACAAAATCAACAACAAAGAAAACAATACAAACACATGATACTCCAGATGATCATATATGACAATTGGAGCAAATTACGATTAAAAAATGGGTTATTTAAGAGTGATAAAATTACATAAATGCCTTGGGAACATAGGGCATTGACAACAAAGTCAATGACATGCTTACAACGGACCATGACGATAATCGAAGCTCCATGTTTGCCCAACTGAACTAAAATCTCGTGCTCGATTCCTAATGCTCCTCCCGTCAACAAAGCCACCTTTCCCTTCAGTGTCTCCTCCTTGAATGGCGACTTCATTGCTCTCTCTCTCTCTCTCTCCTTTGTTTGTCTCTCTTTGTTGATCGAAGTTGCTAACTTTTCTGGGAGGGGAAAGACAGTAAAGCCTAATTGGGATTTCTAGGAGGGGAAAGACGACAAACTAGAGAAGGGTGAAGCGAGGAAGAAGAAGGATAAGGTAGGGGCGAAAGGGATCAAAGATGGTCTTAGCAATCTACTCGATTTCGAGGGCCTCACTAAGACTGACTAGGAATGCGTTTAGTTGAGGCGAGTCCCTCCTAGTTTCAGTAAAGTTAGTCTATATAGGTAACAAACACGGAACTACAATAATGTTTAGTCCGTTATAGTCTAGTGAAAGCTAGTACGCCAAACAAACACATCTTTAATCTCTTCCTACCCCCAATATCAAAATATTTTTTTATGAAATTTCAAGTTTACCCTTATATATGTAAAGAGAGAAAGCAAAAAGTGTGAAATTTTCAAAATACCTGGAATGCCCCTCTATTTATTAATGTTTAAATAAGGCAATTTAACTAACAAGAAAAAATTGTTAAAGTACAAAATAAAACTACCTTACTTACAGAAGGGAGTATTTACTGACATATCTATTTTTATTTTATTCAAAATATAAAAGAGAAAATAATTATGTATGTCGCAAGAGGCTAATATACAATAAAATGAAAGAATATAACAACTAAGTTAATTTCAATCCAGTCTCACACCACACCCACCCTCTTTCTAGTGGCTATACCTAGGGTTGGAAAAAAATATTGATATCCCGAATTAAACCGAAAACATCCATAAACCGAACCGAAACTTCCCAAACCAAAAATCCCGAACTGTTCAATACTTGAAATCGAACCAACCCCGATAAGTTTGGTATGGGATTCGGGATCTCATATGCCTTCATTTGATAATACCGAACTAAACTGAACCAAAACAAAACATATTTTACAAAATATACTTAATTTTAATTGCGTTAAGAATTATATAGATAGTTAGATTTGGTTGAGATTTAATCTCAACCGTTCATTCATTACCCTGACTTTCTTGACCTCGCTTGAGTCACCTCACTCTATACAGTCTCACTATGTACCTTTCTCTCTTATCTTGACTTGTCTGCTCTGCCAACCCAAAATCGAGCTTTGCTTTATAGCACACTCCAATAGCTTCCTTCACTATCCCCTGTCCTAAGGCGTGCTCCACCCCCGTTAAGTGCCTCGGCTCCTTTGCCAGCCGTTGCACCCACAACAGCACCTACTCTCTTTCCACAATTGCCTCAATTGCTGCCCCATTCCATCTTTGTAGATTTCTGGCCTTCATGTTTGATTAATTTCCGCATACCCTTTACTTTTTTTAGTTTTGTTTGTATAAATTTTAGGGGTGTGATATCCACACACCTCTTATTAATTTATGTCCTTAGATCTTCTTCAATTCATTCGATCAACGGTTGAAAGTCAAAAGGGTGTGTGAGAAGTAAAAAAATGTGTGTCAATAGCACATCCCAGATTTTATTGTTTTTTGTGTTTTCATGCTTTTAATTTTGTATTATGCTCAAATGGGAATTGTTTGTATAGGTTGTATATCTTCATTTCTGAAGTTTATTTAATTTACACAAACCGTACAAAAATTTCAAAAAAAATTTGAGAATTCCGTAATTCAAGAATACCAAAATTTCGGTTCAATTTTAATTTTCGGAATCCCATCCCAAAAAGGATTGGTTTGGGATTTGAGTTATGCTTTCCGATTTGGAATCCCGATCGGAACCACCCCAAGCTGCACCAACCCTCAACTCTCTCTCTCCTCTCATCCTTCGTTACCTCTCTCACATATCCTCCTTAATGTCTCTCTTCAACTTAGATCACGACAAAAGAAGTGAAAATATTTTCTAATTCGTTGCTTACGCAGAGTCGCAAGCAAGAGGGTGGGATGGGTTTAACTTTATGTGTTTTTTTTTTCTTTTTTTTTTTTCCTTTTAATTTTATGAGGGGTAAAATGGATAGTTTCTTCCTTGTACTGCTGCTGTTAAAAAGAATTGAATATTGACTCTCATCACAAGCACAGAAAGTCTAAATAAAAAATTGAGAGGTGTGTTTCTTTACTTTGCCGTCCAAACAGTGAGTTGTTTTCATTAATCGTCACCAAACAATGAGTTAAACTAAATTTGTCGTCACTAAACAATAAATTATTTTCTGTTTGCCGTCTCCAAACAAAGTTTATAGCTAAATGGAAACCAACAGAGTCGAGTTGTCCATTGGGCAAGACCCCAAATGGCAAGAATCCAAGCAGTTGCGGCAAATGCGGTGCATCCAAGTCAGGATTAATTAACCCTAATACAAAAACGTAGGTTGAGAATAATATAATCAAACTAATGTATGTGTTCTATATAATATTTGCGGAGTGACAATATTTTAAAATCTAGGGGTGTCAATTCGGGTTAGCAATTGTGTCCATTTCGAATCGATTCGTGTCGAGATTAGTCAATATAAACGTAATTGTGTAATTAATTATGTTAATTAAAAGCTTAAAACTAGGTCGAGGATGCTAAAAAATATCATTTAAATGACTTATCATTCTAGAAGAAAGAACGTTGAAAACCTAAGTCCCATTTTCCCTTCCATTCCTCATATTTCGTCACACTAATTCCAATTATTTATTAATATTATTTGTGTTAATTAGCACGTCACGTAAGATTCGTGTCAAGCAATTCTTCGGTAGAAAGGATGTTGAAAACCTAACCAGTCTCGTTTTTCCTTCCTCTAATATGACTAATATCACGTTATAATAATTGTCTCTAGTCTCTACTACTCCAGCCTCATTAAACAAAAAAAACTTGGATGTTGTTGATCATCATTGACTAAATGCCAACTCAACATAGTTTGTTAAGAGTGCCAACTCATCACAAATCCGGATTCCCGTTGGATCCTCTTTGTAAGGATCCCGATGATCCGTGAATCATATCCGTTCATCGTACTTCGTGCAGTCAGAAATTATTTTAAATATTTTTATTTAAAATTAAACACAAACAGTACTTGACAAAAACGGACCTCATAATGTATGATGAACGGACATGATTCACGGATCCCTTTGGTGAGGATCCTGGGGATCCAAAGAAGATCTTATTGGACTCATCACAATTTGTTGTAATATGGTGCTACAACTGTTTAGACAATTAGGATAATTATTTAGCTTGTAAGGAAAGGCACTGCAGCTATATAAGCTGCTGCACTTTGTAATAATTTTGTTAAGTTTTCATACATTCAATACAAAATTACATTTCCCCAATTTCTCTCTCCTTCCTCCGTAGCTTTCTTGTTCCTTAAGCTTTCTGCAATAGTTAAAGACTTCGCTCTCTATATCATTAACACAGTATCATCGCCAAGGATTGATCTTTGGTGATATCCACACACCCCTTATTACAACTACACTCCTTGACCCTATATGAATATAGTGAATGAGCTCGATCTTCAATTTAAAATATTTACACTAGTGGATACCATAAAATCTTATGTTATACTTAATGAAAGTATGAATAAACTCTTAAGTGTTAGTGAATCTATTGTTTTGATGGGATACGCATTCCATGATACTAGTTTCAACGATCCAACCGTCAAATATGTTTGTATGTACTTCAAGATCGCATACATAAAAAATTGCAAAAAACAAACTGTTTGGGCCTAAAATAATATTGTTGGGCCGAGCAGCAGGATGTGCTCGGCCCAAGGTTATGTCAAATACTATGGGCCGAATGATAAATCCCGGGTCAGTTGGCAGGGTCGGACAAGTCCTATCCTAAGTAGTCCGGATAAATAGGAAAGGTCGAGGAAGTCCTGGTGCGACTAGGATTCCCGACCGGCAAAGAATAAAGCCTCGAAAAGAAGGAAAATTCAGAATCCCAGTGGGAGTAGGTTTGTTCGAGTTAGAGTTGAAACGGGACAAGGACTCCCAATCCAGATCAGGATGCAAATCGGTCTCAAGGAATGGGGTGCTATAAATACAAGAAATCATGCAACAGAAAAGGCCCCTTAAAATCAGCATACAATCGCCCTGCGCAAAACCTCTCAAATACCTTGAGATTTTTCCTTTTCTTTTTCTACCGACACACCTTCAGTTTGGATAAACAGCACTGCTGCCGCAGAATCAGCCGATCGAGAAGCACCTTCAGTTTGGATAAACAGCATTGCGTCGAGGCTGACCGGTTACCTATCTAAGTCTCGACCAAGAAGGGTTTTCAAACCCTTGTTGGTAGAGGTCACCTTGCTAGCCTTCTCGGCATAGTCAGGTGTTACGAATTGCATTGCTCGGCGTGCTGGATGCTGAGTGATTTTATGATTGGATACTCGCAAGTAAGTTTCAGGGTTCGGCATTCCAACGGCCGAACTATGTTTACCATCAAGACATACATCGCATTTGAGTACCTGTGCCCATATAGTTTGGTCTCGATTCGGCGTGCTTATACTCTTACGAATATAATCACAGTGACCGAATCGGGCTCCGACGATTTGTGAACTCCGCAGAATTAGTAGCCTTGTCTTCAGGCTATAAAACCCAGAGACCGAGAGTGTTCCTTCCTCGGTCGTAATCGCAAGAAAGAGAAGTCAACGACGCGCTCAACGCGACATCAACAAATTTTACTCCTCGGCCAAGCTCGGCCGACGAGTTGGCATGCCCCGCATTGAACCGAATGACGTAGTTAGCTTGTTAGTTACTCGGCCTACGCGCCACGTAGGTTTTGTAATTTTTAGAGTCAACATTTTGGCACGCCCTGTGGGACATTTGTGCTAAACCTTCGGAGTTCATGACTGTTGAAACACGGTCTGTAAAGAAGAAAAAAACCATGGGAAAGTCAACAGCTGACTTACCAGTGCAAGGCCTTGGGCAGGATTTGCACCCTGCAAAAAATCCAATCATTGTTGCGTCGCCCGAGGCCACAAGTGTGACACGCCGAGAAAATGAAATCTATCTCGGCGGACAACCTCACAACTCAGCGGTCCCGAATCAAACGGTGGGCATATTTGTGGAAGGGATAGTGGAAGATTGCGACGACGATGGTGGGGAAGGTTCCGATCCACCAACGGCGGACTTGATGAACAGTATCGACAGGTCGAGCAGTCGATTGGTCAAAAGATGAATGATTTACTAGAAGCAATACGAAGTAACAACGATACACAGACCAGGATGCTTGAACTGTTGGTTAGTAAAGCCTTCGAAGATGGCCAGGTCGGCCAACCTCGGCAGCTTTCTACGAATGTTCCAATACAAGTCGAGAGAGGGTCCGCCTGGCCGCAACCAATCACCTTAGAAAAAAGAGGTGGATCGAGAAATAAATCCAAGGGACCAAGCCAGGGAGAAGAAGCCGCTTCCGTAAACATGACCGAAGTCTAGAGAATGATTGACTCGGCCTTAAAGAAGGGGTCGAAGTTTCCAAAATTCATCCATCCTTACCCGGCTTATGTAGAAAGGTTTGAATACCCACGAGGTTTTAAGATCCCTGATTTCAGTCTCTTCGCCGGGGAATCGTCTTTATCCTCATTAGAACATGTGGCTCGTTTCACAGCGCAGTGTGGAGACGTCAATAGCGACTTCTATAAATTATGGCTGTTTAACTTTTCACTGACAGGCTCAGCTTTCGCCTGGTACATTAATCTCCCGCCCAACTCCGTGCAGAGTTGGGAAGAGTTAGTCGAGAAGTTCCATGAACAATTCTATCGGCCAGGGATGGAGATGTCCGTATCATCGTTGGCCAAGATGGCTCAAGCATCCGACGAATCTCCAATGGAATACCTAACGAGGTTTAAGTCGGCCAGGAATTGGTGTCGAGTACCACTCCCTGAAGTAGAATTCGTCAGGATCGCCCTCAATGGATTGGACGTGGAATACAAAAAGAAGTTTCTGAGGGCAAATATTCAAGATATGTACGAACTTACTCAACACGTTGAACAGTATGATTATCTGCTCCGAGAAGAAAAGATATCGAACTCACCATCCCGGGGGACGTTGTATAAGAATCCCACGGTTAGCTATGCATTGGCCGAAAGTGAGGATCCTCAGTATGCTAGTGTAGATGCGGCCGAGATAGTAATAGATAAACCCTACGTCTGCAAGGCTTTGGCTCAAGTGAGTTCCAAAGACACCAAAACCCGTTCGGGCGCCGTGGAAATGAGTAAGTCATCGAAAGTATACACTTTCGATATCACCAAAGCTGATGCAATTTTCGATCAATTATTGGCAGCAAAAATCATCAAGCTTCGGCCGGGACATACTATCCTTAAGGCCGATGAATTAAAGGGAAAGATATACTGCAAATATCATAATTCTAATAAGCATGCAACCAATAATTGTGTTGTATTCCGGGACACAATTCAAAGTTGGATCGAGAAAGGAAAGTTGAAATTTTCGGAAAAGCAGATGGCGGTCGACGTCAATCCCTTCCCTTCAACAACAATTGGTATGGTGGATGTTTATCTTCCTAAAAACAAAGGGAAGGCCGAATACGTCCCGGTGCAGCATATCCGTAGACGGAATGGTCAAACAAGACTAAAGCTTGATTTATTTTCAAATGCACCACCTACGGAACAATCGGGGCCACCCACCGATGAGCCTATGACGGGGTCGAGTTCCGACGAAACTCATGAATCAAAGGTTTTATGTGACCATTGTAAAACACCAGTTGAACCTGGGAAGAAGACATCTTCAACACCCCCCATGACCCCTACAACATCACCGAAGGGACTTGGTAAAGGTCCACGACGCCAAGTGTTTGATAGACTCGACCCACAAGTACGGCCGAAAGACCAGGCCCCGGTCAGGCAGCGTCTTGACTTTGACATACCTTTTTATAATGATGATTATTACTCGCGCAATACCAACAGTTCGGGCTCACCAGCCGATCGCAAAACTTTCAAACCACCCAGGACATCGGATCAACACTGATACAGTTACAATTCTCCGACTGGCTTATATACGGCGCTGTCTAAATCTCAAAAACGTCGCCGCCAACGGATAGATTGCATGGCTCGACGACGAGAAGCGCAGGCCAGCCCTGCCCACCAGTGGCAACCAAAAAAGGTCGTGGAAAACATTAGTGAACGGCCAACCCCGACTATCATGACCGAGTTAGTCGAAGGAAGGAAAGTAGCGGCTCCTGGCTTCGAAACCACTATTGAAGAGTCTGAGAAACATATCAAGCTTCTTCTCCGGCCTGGGGAGACGAGAGCTCGTCTCGAGCACTTAAAACAAGAGGCCGAAAGGAAACTTTCTCCGTTACCACCGCGTGAGCCGTTTATCAAAATACGACGTAACTTACACCCTCCATTCCTCGGTGAATCCCTAGAGTACATGCGAGAGTTTCATAATAAATATTCCGCCAATGACTTGTACGGACTACCCAAGGCGTGTTAGGAAGCCCTCGACCTAGCTCTAACTTGCCCTGATGCCGAACAAATTATTCAGAAAACTTCCGACCCAGCGATCAAAGCTAGGTTCCAACATAAACGGGAGGCTCGGGTCCTTGGTTTTGAGGTCGATCCTTACACAGATATTGACGCTGCCGAATTACCTTTTTCACTCGAAGACCTTCAGCATTTGCGCTATCATTTCGAAGTTTTCTCGGCTGTATCTCTCTTCGGCCTCACGGCCGACGAGGAAAAACGGATAACACTATTGGATACATATCTAGACACGAGGAATGCCCGTATCGCCTATGAAGAATGAGCTCGTGTAATGAAGGACCAACATAAATCTTCGGCAGTAAACATAGTCGAGGAAAATAGCCAAAACAGACTCGACTTGGTCAACACGCCCCAGATGCTGGTTCATACCGAGGCACTCAAAAGTTCGATCGAGGATGTTCCGCCAACTGCTACTATGGTTAGTTCTGCGGAAGACGACGACCACGATCCGATAGGTCCCTCGGTCCTCGAACATATGGAGATCAGTATGGTCCACGTCCTACCAACTGAATTCCAACCAAGTACCCACCAGTCAAATTTCTTGGACGGGGACGTGGTTGCCGAGGAAGCAACACAAGTAGATTTTGTCGCAAACGACGACGACAGGGAAGCCCAAAACGGGGACAACCTTAAGGCGGCTTTGGCCGAACTACTTCCCCGTTCCCCCTCGGTTAATCTCCAACACCTGAAGCCGTTGTACGTCACGGCTCACATCGAAGGATTTCCCATTTCTAAAGTGTTTGTCGACTGTGGAGCCACAGTCAACATTATGCCGATGTCCGACATGAAGGCTTTACGCCGTTCTGATAATGAACTCATTCCGTCAGGTATCACTATGAGTAGCTTCGTTGGTGACAAGTCTCAGACCAAAGGAGTGCTCCCGTTGGAAGTTAGCATTGCCGGTCGTCAACACATGACGGCATTCTTTATAATTGATTCCAAAACCGACTATAACGCATTACTTGACCGCAACTGGATCCACCAAACCAGTTGCATTCCGTCATCACTATACCAAGTCCTCATCTTTTGGGATGGCAACTCGGTCGTAGTCCACCCAGCCGATAACCAACCATTTGAAACCAACATGATTCAGGCTCGCTATTACGATGATCACGTCGGCTACATCACCCTCTAAGGCCTTAACGAGGATGGGCGGTCGACGAGAATTTCGGTACAGAAAGTGATTGAGGTCGGCGCTGAGACTGTCCAACAGGATTCGGCGAGACTTGGCTTGGCAGATTTAGTCACCAATGCCGATGATTGATAACACCAAGCAAGAACGGCGTCAGGCCGCGGTTTCATCTACAATGGAACGTCTGCTAGTCCATTGGTACGCCATTACCAAGCAACCAAATTCCGGCATCAATTTAATCGAATTTTTGGCCGAAGCGGATAACGGCCCCGTTCTTTCTTTCGATAAAGTTCAGGCCGCACCGGCCAAACTCGAAGACCATCGGCCCCAGGTCAATGACCCATTAGAAGAAGTTAATGTAGGCACGGCCGATGATCCTCGAACATTGTTTATCAGCGCGTTACTCCCACCGTCCATGAAGGTCGAACTCCGTAAGTTACTCCAGGAATTTAAAGATTGCTTCGCGTGGAGCTACCATGAAATGCCAGGCCTCGATCGAAACCTGGTAGAGCATGAGCTACGCATCAAGGACGGGTGTAAGCCTTTTCGACAACTTCCTCGCCGATTTTCGACCGAGGTACAACTCAGCATTAAAGAAGAATTAGTTCGGCTTCTAAAAGCTGGGTTTATTAGGACTGCTCGGTACGTCGAATGGTTGGCCAATATCGTCCTAGTGTTGAAGAAAAACAGTACCCTTCGCATTTGCATCGATTTCCGTAATCTAAATCTGGTTACTCCCAAGGACGAATATACAATGCCAATCTCAGATTTGCTAATTGATGCCGCAGCTAATCATGAACTGCTATCTTTTATGGACGGCCATACGGGTTACAACCAGATTTTCATCGCCGAAGCCGACATCCACAAGATGGCTTTCCGTTGCCCTGGGGCACTTGGTACTTACGAATGGGTAGTCATGCCATTCGGCCTCAAGAATGCCAGCACCACATACCAACGAGCCATGAATATGATATTCCACGACTTAATCGGTACAATCGTCGAAGTTTATATCGATGATGTGGTGGTAAAGTCTAAACGCCGTCAAACGCACCTGGATGATCTGCGGCAAGAATAATCTCAAAATGAACCCGGTTAAGTGTGTTTTCGGTGTTTCGGCCGGTAATTTCCTAGGATTTTTGGTGCACCATCGCGGCATCGAAGTCGACAAAAATAAAGCCCGCGCCATCATTAGCGCCCCACCTCCGACAACAAAGAAACAGCTCCAGTCGTTACTCGGGCAAATAAACTTCCTCCGCCGCTTCATCGTTAATTCAGCCGGTAAGATGAAGGCATTCTCTACGCTCCTTAAACTTAAGGATACCGACAAATTTGAATGGCGCGAAGAGCATCAAACTGCATTTACGCAAATCAAGGTGGCCCTTTCCACCCCACCCGTGCTAGTTCCACCTTGTCGCAACAAACCCCTTAAATTATAGATTTCGGCAGTCGCTGAATCCATTGGTTGTCTCCTCGCGCAAGATAACAATGTAGGGCGCGAACAAGCTATCTTTTATCTTAGCCGAAATCTGAATTCACCAGAGCTCAATTATTCACCTGTCGAAAAACTTTGCTTAGCTTTGTTTTTTGCCGCATCCAAGCTTCGGCATTACATGCTCCCATCAGTTACGCAGGTCATCGCCCAAACAGACGTAATTCGTTACATGCTCACTCGGCCCATTGGCAAAGGCCGAATCGGGAAATGGACACTCACCTTATCCGAGTTCAGCCTTCAGTATGTACCCCAAAAGGCCGTCAAGGGGCAAGCTCTCGCCGACTTCTTGGCCCAACACCCTTCCCTTTATGGTTTTGAGGGCGGCGACGTCGACATCGGTTTAGTCACCACACGCGATAACCATTGGACTATGCATTTTGATGGTTCCAGTACTTTGACCTCGGCTGGTGTCGGTATTGCAATTCAGTCGCCTGACCACTGCCGATGGTATTTTTCTCTTAAGTTGGATTTCAACTGCACAAATAATCAGGCCGAATATGAAGCCCTCATTATCGGCCTCCACGTTTTACACGATCTACTGGTCTCCCGCGTTCTCGTCCTCGGTGATTCCGAACTTGTGATTAACCAACTGAACGGCATGTTTCGTTGCATGAGTTGTACTTTAGCGTCCTATCACATGGTCGCCACCTACCTGGCTGAGTCGTTCGAACGGATCACATTTGAACATATTTCACGTATCCACAACACAGACGCCGACGAACTCGCCCAGATCGCCTCCGGAGCATAACTTACGGGGGGCAAGCTAGGCCGAATTGCAGCCATAAGTCTGCGCTCGTACCCAGCCTTGATCAATCGGTAAACTCTCCAGCGCGCACACGTAATACGCACAAGGGTAATGTCACTCCCATTCCTACTAGAACGAGGAGACCCCGTAGAAGTATGTGTCATCGAGGTAGAACCAGATGATTGGAGAAAGACGATGTTACGGTACCTCGATAACCCCACTAGGAAACACGACCGGAGAATGAAGGTCCTCGCCACGAATTACGTGTCGTACCAAAATGAATTATACCGCAAGGGTAAGGACGGGTTACTACTATTGTGCCTCGGCCCACACGAGGCTGCCCAAGCAATGGCCGAGGTACATGAAGGAATTTGTGGGACACACCAATCTGGACGAAAGATGCGCTGGTTGCTTCGACGACACGGTTATTTTTGCCCAGTATATTAAAGGATTGCATCGAATATGCACGAAGATGCGTACCATGCCAAGTTCATGGACCCGTGCAGAGAGCCCCGGCTGAATTACTCCACTCGGTTACTAAACCATGGCCGTTCAGGGGATGGGCAATGGACGTAATTGGCAAAATCACTCCATCGTCGGGGGCGGCGAAACACGCGTGGATAATTGTAGCAACTGACTATTTCACTAAATGGGTCGAGGCAAGATCATACGCCGAATTAACGGCCAAAGAGGTATGCAATTTCGTAGAGGAGAATATTGTGACCAGATTCGGCGTGCCAGAAACGATCATAACGGACAATGGCACCATATTCACGGCCGATAGGTTTAAGGAATACGCGGCAAGTTTGAATATCCGACTTGAGCAATCTACACCGTACTACCCTCAGGCAAACAGACAGGCCGAGGCAAGCAATAAAGTGTTGATCGGCATCCTCGAAAAAATGGTAAGAGAAAAACCTGGGTTGTGGCATTTGAAGTTAAATGAAGCATTATGGGCATACCGAACTTCACCCCGGTCGGCCACTGGAACCACTCTTTACGTGTTAACTTATGGACACGACGCTATGTTACCGGTCGAGTTGAGTATAAGCTCATTACGAGTAATCGATCAGAGTAGTTTGTTCAGTGTCGAATATAGTCAAGAGATGCGACAAGAATTAGAAGACTTAGAAGAAAATCGAATCGACGCGGGTAACTTATTGATAGCACAAAAGAAAATTACCGAGCGAGCGTATAACCAGCGTGTAAGACAAAAAATGTTCGGCGAAGGAGAATTGGTCTGGCAAACTGTGTTGCCTGTCGGGATTAAAGATAAATGGTCGCCGAATTGGGAAGGGCCATTCATCGTTCACAAAGTCCTCGGGAAGGGGGCATATCATCTCAGAGATCGGGCGGGTTCAGTTCATAAATTGCCGATTAATGGAAAGTTTTTAAAAAAATACTATCCAATTACATGGGAAATGCAAGAGTAAAAGACCATTGTGTAAATAAGAACCATTGTATTGATAGTAAGACCATTGTATTGATAGAAAAAGAACCATTGTATTGATAATAAGAGAACAAATACAATGATAAATTCCTAGGGGGTCGAGGGGAGGAAAGTCTCGAGGGCAGCTTTTAGCTCCAACCACTTCGCTTCGCCCAAAATTATCTCAGCCTGCCTCGTCTTTTTATTGAACTGCAGGTGCTGGATGTGCCGTGCGCCGGCAGCGAAGGCCGTCAGCCGAGCCCTGTTGGCCTTGAAGTCCTTCTCAAGCTCGGAAGCGGCAGCAGACCTTTGCCGTTGAATGTCAGAAATTTGACGTTGGAGGTCAGAGATCTGGCGATCAAACTCGGTCAGCTTCGTTTTCTTGGCTTTGATTGCCTCCATCTCAGCTCGGCCAGCCTCTTGCGCGACCTTGGCCGCCTTCAAGTCGTCATCGGCTTGTAGGGCTCGTTCAAAAATATGGAAGTGTTGCCGAGTCCGCTCCAAGAGGTCGGTGAGGAATGAGATATTCTCCGTGCTCAGGTAACCGCTGCTGGCGAGGTCATTGAGACACTCCCCAACGGAGTCAAGACCCTTACATCGGAGAACTTGGGAGGCAGAGAGAGACAGGACTTCGTGCAGCTTCACGAAGGCTTGGGCCTCGGGCATGACTCCCGCTGGTTCGGCAGGAGCAGCAGAGGAGCCGGCCTCACCAGTCGTGCTCTAAAGAAGAGCGTCGAGCTCCACTTCCCACGATGACTGTACATAAAAGGAAAACTTTGTAAGAAAAAAAAAAAGACGTCGTATTATAGTGCATAACAAATGGATTGTTTTAGACCTGCCGAGAGGAGACTTCGGCCATGCCCTCTGGGTCATTGCTCGAACCCAGGGAACTTAATGGCCGAGCCCAGTGCCTTAGACCGCTTCTCAATTCACGCGGCCGATGGAGGTCATCTACATTTGATGGCCACGACGGTGGCCAGGAAATATAGACAACGCCTGTCGGTGAAATGAACGTTCGGGCACCTGACATTTAATAGTCCTTTAATAACATGTGTCATGATAAAATCAACACAAAAGAAACAAGACTTACAAAGGCCGAAGAGACTTCCTGAGGAGGAATGGGAAGGTCTTCATCCTGCGGATGGATCGGCATTTCGGCCGTTGCCTTAGGATCGGCCATGGGTCTCTTGCCGCGATCCGCTGTAGGGCGACATGGTCGAGAGGCCGCCTCGACCACCAGTGGAGGATGGACGGCAGGAGAGTTGGCTGGTCGAGAACAGCGCTCCAGCAGGACCTCGTCACTCTCGCTCTCGACGTCCTGAGAAAAAAAATTTGTTACGACTGGAAGCCTAAAGAAACAAAGGAGAGAAGTAGAATTATACCTCTTCAAGAAAGATCGTCGGTCGCTGAGTGGAGGGTGCCTCGACAGGTGCAGCCGACTCCCCCACGGCAGGCGCCATGACCAGCTCCGAAGTTGGAGCTGATACGACGACTGGATCGGCCGTGGTCTCAGGCAGAGAGATGATTGGAGGAGTTGGGTTTGGAGATGCTGGGGCAGCCGGCATGTTCTCGACCAGGCATTTGTTTGATCTGGTACAACAAATGAATTTGTTGTACCAGTAGAAGAGGAAAGCCTCGTGTTCTCCCTTCCTAAGGCTTTCCTCGCCTCGGTCGGCGAAGTGAAGGATGAGAGTGTTGTAGTTGAAGAAGTTCTTGTGGAGCTTCTGAACTTCTTCCCTTGAGGGCTCCCAATCGCCTCGACTAAGCGTCTTGACGGCCCTTTCGTCGAATAATGTCTTCAGGTCGAGATGAGAAGGGCATCCGGAAAGGGCGGCATCAATGGGAAGGCCGGTTGGAGAAGTCCCAAGGATAGCCGAAATGTCGAGGACTGTGGGGCCGAGAGGGCCGAAAGGCAGGATCATGGTGTTGGTGGCCGAACACCATAAACTCAGGGCCGCCATGAGCAGCTCCTTATCCATGGCAATCTCCATGGTCGAAAGAATGATGGCATCATAGATACCAAGAGCCTTCCACTCATTGCCGAAGAATGTGCTCATTCGGTCAACCCAGGCGGCCCAGGCTGTGGTGGTCGAGGGCCATGCTCCTTGAGGCCTCGCCAGAGTTCATTTCGACCAATCGAACCCCTGTAGTAGGGGTATTAAACACTGCTCCTTGAGAAGGGTAATGATGGACGACGGGACTGCGTCTTTGAAAAGGGGACCCAGAATCTGGTAGGTGGTGGCCATGTCGTTTTCGAATCGCAGCGTCTTGATGGCGCTCCGATCAATGAAATCCTTGCATTTGCTGCACTCGTTAGAAAGCTTTGAGATAAAGGAGGCCATTGATGGAAGAAAGGATTTGGAGTTAAAAGAGGAGGTTGCAGGAAGAAGGGCTTGAAGGCTTTGCTTGAACAAACAGGAATGATAAAATAGAGATTCCGAAATTTCTGAAGGCGTGAGAGGCGAATGACAGAAGTTTGGGTATTTATAGGCTTTTCAGAATGAAGATCAAACGTTTGGTATTCGAAAAACACTGGTTCAAATTGGGGGGAAAATTAACCGGGAAAAGGTCCCAATCATTTCGGATATTTTGGGAACCTGCGAAGATAGGATCGAGGGTTCGAAGATCCAGGACGCACGATTGCGTACGGCGACGGTTTTAATGCATTAATGAGGAAAAAACGCTTCGGTAGGTGCACGATTTCGAGGGCCATGATTGAAAGCTTTTAAGATCGACGGAAAATCGACACGTGGCTGTACGTTGGGAGTAACGAGGAGAGTGCAATCATGTCTCATAAATGTGCAGAAGTAATGGTCATCAAGGGAAGTAAAGTCTGAAAAACAATAGGCGTTTCCGCTTCTTCAAGGCCGAGGCCTGACCAAAAGTTAACAGTCGGCGACCTCAGAAGCGAGGGGGCAATGTTTCGGCCCAAAATAATATTGTTGGGCCGAGCAGCAGGATGTGCTCGGCCGAAGGTTATGTCAAATACTATGGGCCGAATGATAAATCCCGGGCCAATTGGCAGGGTCGGTCAAGTCCTATCCTAAGTAGTCCGGATAAATAGGAAAGGTCGAGGAAGTCCTGGTGCGACCAGGATTCCCGACCGGCAAAGAATAAAGCCTCGAAAATAAGGAAAATTCAGAATCCCAGTGGGAGTAGGTTTGTTCGAGTTAAAGTTGAAACGGGACAAAGACTCCCAATCCAGATCAGGATGCAAATCGGTCTCAAGGAATGAGGTGCTATAAATACAAGAAATCATGCAACAGAAAAGGCCTCTTAAAATCAGCATACAATCGCCCTGCGCAAAACCTCTCAAATACCTTGAGATTTTTCCTTTTCTTTTTCTGCCGACACACCTTCAGTTTGGATAAACAGCACTGTGGAGGCACCCGGCGAGCACCTTCAGTTTGGATAAACAGCACTGCTGCCGCAGAATCAGCCGACCGAGAAGCACCTTTAGTTTGGATAAACAGCACTGCGTTGAGGCCGACCGATTACCTATCTAAGTCTCGGCTGAGAAGGGTTTTCGAACCCTTGTTGGTAGAGGTCACCTTGCTAGCCTTCTCGGCATAGTCAGGTGTTACGAATTGCATTGCTCGGCGTGCTGGACGCCGAGTGATTTTATGATTGGATACTCGCAAGTAAGTTTCAGGGTTCGGCATTCCGACGGCCGAACTACGTTTACCATCAAGACATACATCGCATTTGAGTACCTGTGCCCATATAGTTTGGTCTCAATTCGGCGTGCTTATACTCTTACGAATATAATCACAGTGACCGAATCGGGCTCCGACGATTTGTGAACTCCGCAGAATTAGTAGCCTTGTCTTCAGGCTATAGAACCCAGAGATCGAGAGTGTTCCTTCCTCGGTCGCAATCATAAGATAGAGAAGTCAACGACGAGCTCAACGCAACATCAACAAATTTTACTCCTCGGCCAAGCTCGGCGGACGAGTTGGCACGCCCCGCATTCAACCGAATGACGTAGTTAGCTTGTTAGTTACTCGACCTGCGCGCCACGTAGGTTTTGTAATTTTTAGAGTCAACACAAACATTCAGAGATCAAGTAACGGGACAAAACTTTTCGACGGTTATAAACGAAAAATCACAATTTAACGATTATTTTAACTCCGATTTTGATGATTTTTTACAACTGCACTCCTTGGAGAAAAACTTGTGTGGGGCTTGACATGCCACTAGACAATGCTGAGTGGGAGTCCCATACCATTCATAACTTGCCATGTGTTAAATATTGTTGCATTAGTATAATTTCTTATTTTTATTTTATATCATAATTCAAAATTTAATTAATAAAATATATATATGGAAAAGTAAATTGTTAGAAGGCCTGAACTTCAAGGACGCCACAATCACACGGTAAGAGAGGAATGCAGATCCGGGTGAAGTGCAGCTACGGAGAGGATTGTCGGGAATGGGCGATGGTGGAATTGCAAGGGACGATGGAAATTCAGCCACAATTTCAAGACCACCTCTTTTCGCAGCACCTGCCCTGGAAAACTGAAGCAGTTTCAACTCTTCCAGGAGTGATGGAATCGAAACAAATGTATTCGAATTTTGAATAATCGAATGTGTTTATGTATGTGACTCATTGCAAACAAACATTAGCTTTCTCATGATTCACATAAAAAATAATCACAAGCTTATCTCTCTCTCACGGCCTTGCATGGCTGCTGGGAAATTGTGTAGATTTTAGGTAATTACTGGTTCAAAGGTTTATTAATCCATCAAAGCTAGATTAAGTTTCTGACTAACCTCATTATTTCAATTCAATAAAAAAAAAATCTCATTATTTCAATGTATTATCAAATTATTATTAAGGAAGGGCATATAAATTCTGGAGAAGAACCCAATTCTCAAAGCCAACTTCGTTCACCAGTAGTTTATCGTTTCCAATTTTCAAATATTAATAGACTATAGATGTAAAATTGAACGAGTTATAAGTAATTATTAGAGAGAGTTGAGAGATGGGAGATGAGAGACTTAATAAAGGGAGAGCCTGAAGAGCAAGGAAGAATTGACAGCGTTGTAGATCATCGGTGCCGACGAGAGAAAAGAGGCAGGTTCGCAGATGGAGGTAGATTTAACTGGGATTGTGAATTTTGTTTTTACCATTTTAGTTTTTTAAGAAATAATGATTTAAGTTTTTAATTTTATTTTCATATAAAACTAAAAATAAGAAATGATATTTAAGTTTAACACATGGCAATTTATGAGTGGAGTGTAGTGCCACTCAACATCATCCAGTGGCATGTCAAGCCCCACACAAGTTTTTCTCCACTCCTTGACCCTATTTGAATACAATGAATGAATTCGATCTTCAATTTAAAATATTTCCACTAGTGGATACCACAAAATCTTATGTTACACTTAATGAAAGTATAAATAAACTCTAAGTGTTAGTTAATCTATCGTTTTGATGGGATACACATTCTACGAAACTAATTTCAACAATCCAACTATCAAACTTGTTTGTATATGCTTCAAGATCGCATGCGCCAAAAATCGCAAAAAACAAACATTCATAGATCAAGTAACGCAACAAATTTTTTTACAGTTATCAACGAAAAATCACGATTTAACGGTTATTTTAACTCTGATTTTGATGATTTTTTCATAGCTACACTCCTTGACCTATATGAATACAATGAATGAATTTGATCTTCAATTTAAAATATTTACACTAGTAGATACTACAAAATCTTATGTTATACTTAATGAAAGTATGAATAAACTCTTTAAGTGTTAGTGAATCTATTGTTTTGATGGGATACGCATTATACGAAACTAATTTCAACGATCCAACCATCAAACTTGTTTTTATATACTTCAAGATCGCATAGGCCAAAAATCGCAAAAAACAAACATTTAGAGATCAAGTAATAGGATAAAACTTTTTTACGGTTATCAACAAAAAATCACTATTTATTAACTCCAATTTTGATGATTTTTTATAGTTACACTCCTTGAGCTTATACGAATACAATGAATGAACTCCATCTTCAATTTAAAATATTTACACTAGTGGATACCACAAAATCTTATGTTATACTTAATGAAAGTATGAATAAACTCTTAAATGTTAGTGAATCTATGGTTTTGATGGGATACACATTCTACAAAACTAGTTTCAACGATCCAACCATCAAACATGTTTGTATATACTTCGAGATCGCATACGCCAAAAATTGCAAAAAAAAAAACATTCAGAGATCAAGTAACGAGACAAAACTTTTCGACGGTTATCAACGAAAAATCACTATTTAACGGTTATTTTAACTATGATTTTGATGATTTTTTATAGCTACACTCCTTGACCGTATATGAATACAATGAATGACACTAGTGGATACCACAAAATCTTATGTTATACTTAATGAAAGTATGAATAAACTCTTAAATGTTAGTGAATCTATTGTTTTGATGGGTTATGCATTCTACGAAACTAGTTTCAACGATCCAACCATCAAATATGTTTGTATATACTTCGAGATCACATACGCCAAAAATTGCAAAAAAATAAACATTCAGAGATTAAGTAACGGGACAAAACTTTTCGACGGTTATCAACGAAAAATCACTATTTAACGGTTATTTTAACTCCGATTTTGATGATTTTTTACAGCTACACTCCTTGACCCTATATGAATATGTTAAACTTAATGAAGTATAAATAAACTCTAAGTGTTAGTAAATCTATCATTTTGATGGGTTATGCATTCTACAAAACTAATTTCAACGATCCAACTGTCAAACTTGTTTGTATATGTTTCAATATCGCATATGCCAAAAATCGCAAAAAAAAAACATTCAGAGGTCAAGTAAAGGGACAAAACTTTTCGACGGTTATCAACGAAAAATCACAATTTAACGGTTATTTTAACTCCGATTTTGATGATTTTTTACAGCTACACTCCTTGACCCTATTTGAATACAATGAATGAATTTGATCTTCAATTTAAAATATTTACACTATGATCGATGAAAATTGAGTATTTTGTAAAAAGAATAACGTGCAAGCTTTGAGTTCCATTTGTAAGGTTTAAACTTTTGAGAAAGCCTTCACAACCTTGAAAACAAAAACTCTTTCATTTTGCATATCCTTGCGCATTTAATATTTTGTAATAGAGTAGTAGTGTATAGATGTTTGTTTATTAGGCTCTTATTTTTTAGTGTAAATTTAGTACTTAAACGACAAATGTGTTTTAATGTTTTAAAGTAATATTTATATGGCAATGTGTGGTATGTGCAAATTTAAGAAAAAATATATAATTTTCTTAACAGGTCATAATGGGTCGGGTCACTTTACCCGTTGGGTAAAGTGACTTGACTTGTTAAGGACCCGTTAAGATAACAGGTGTGACACGACATGACTTGTTAAGATAACAGGTGTTACATGAACACGACAGACACGACCGACACGACCCGTTTGTCAAGCCTAACACATTATTGACATGAGGAAGGCAAAGTAGTAATTTTGTACCTTTTGACAAAATGACAATCATATCCCTATTTTTCCTATTTTACCCTCACTTTTGATACACAATATTTACATAAGGAGGACAAAAAATAGTAATTATGTAATATTAAGATAAAATATGCACTTATGAAGACTATCTTCAACCCTTGGGTTGAAACCTAAAATTTTTAGCCCAGAAAATTTAGGTTTTAGCCCAGAAGCAGCTTTTCTGTTCCAATCCTTTTGTTCTAAAATTTTTAACCTGAGATTATTAAAGAATAAATTTAGGCTAATTTTTTCTTTTAAAGTAATTTAAAAAAAATAAAATAAATTATGTACAATATCATAATTTAATTCTAGGGTACATTACACTTTACCACCTTAGGTTTGGGGTCTATTGCAACCTTATATAACATCTTCAAAACATTTACTTTCATACCTCACCTATTATTTTATTTCAATATAGTACGTCCGTTAAATTTTTCATCCATTGATCTATTAAGAGCTGACGTGACTGCCACATTTGTGCTAATGTGGTTGCCAAATTTGTGCCACGTGGCAATTTTTTTTTATTCATTTAAAATATTATAATAATTTACCCTATTTATTAAAAAAAATTTAAAAAAAAATCCATCTTCTTCCCCGAGCCCTTTCCCTTCCCTGCAACACAAACACCCCATCCCACCCTACCCCCACCTCCCTAGCAAGCCCCCACCCCTCCCCACCCAACCCTACCCCAAAACCCACCTGTCTCCTACCTCACCACCCCCACCCCCTTTCTCCATCCCCAACCTTCATCTCCATGTAGAGTCTGAAAATAAACATAAACACAAATCCCCAACCCACTTACATTATATAACAGTGTAGGCAACAATGTCACAACATCCAAAACATACTCAAGTTATTGCTACAATGTTTAAGCACATAATTAACCTGCTTTGTCATTTTCAATCTACTAGCGCAATCTTCATCGAAATTCTTCGCGTCCCGATCGAGAGACTAATCAATCTCCATTTATGAAGTTACAGGGGTCATCCTCTTTCGATACATCGCCGTTTTTGGTCTTCAAACCACCATTTGAGTCTTCAGCCTTCGGCGTGCTTCATTCTTCGTCTTTCTTCTTCACAATCCGGGCATCCAGATTTTCTCATGAAGGTTTGAGCTTTGGCTCGGACTTCGGGACCGATTCTTGTTTAGCGACGGGTTTGGATTTAGGTTTAGGCTTGGCCTTAGAGGACAGGAGCACGAACCGGTTGGGCCGAGAAGGGGCCTGGTTGGTCGCATTGAGAACGGTGGTGGTGGTGGAGAGCGGAGCTGTGAGAGTGGGGGTTGGGATTTTGGGGTGGTGTATGGCGTAGTTATACGGAGGGAGGGGACGAAGGTCGGGGAGGTGAAGAGGGAGGAGAGGGAGAAGGTGGGGGGGGGGGGTTGCGAGGGAGGTGGGGGTAGGGTGGGGGGTTATGAAAGAGGTGAAGATAGTGGAGGAGAGGGAGGTGGGTCGGGGGAAGATGGGTTCTGGGTTGATTTTTTTTTATATTTTTATTTTTATTTTTAAATATAACTTTTTTTAATTAATTAATTTTTTTTAAATGAATAAATTTTTTTGCCACGTGGCACAAATTTGGTAGCCACGTGGCACAAATATGGCAGCCATGTCAGCTCTTAACGGATCAATGGATGGAAAATGTAACGGAGGTACCATATTGAAATAAAATAGTAGGTGAGGTATGAAAATGAAATGTTTTGAAGATGTTGTATGAGGTTGCAATAGACCTTAAACCTAAGATGGTAAAGTG
The DNA here is from genome assembly GCF_963583255.1 of Pyrus communis. Taxonomy (NCBI): domain Eukaryota; kingdom Viridiplantae; phylum Streptophyta; class Magnoliopsida; order Rosales; family Rosaceae; genus Pyrus; species Pyrus communis. The sequence goes on along the minus strand of NC_084805.1, from coordinate 20,443,234 downwards.
TAATTTACCCTTAATTTTATGAACTTTTTAACCTAAAAATATTTAAATTCCGATAAATATTGAAAAGTCACTAAATTTGGGTGAATTTAAGTTAAATAATTTTTTTTAATTATGTTAGCCGTTTGATTTAAATTTGGGCCGTTAGATCTTTTTTTTACAGTTAGATTTGATTATATTCGATCTCAGCCGTTGAATTCAATAAATCTTAAGGGACATGCCCATATGGGTGGGGTCTTGGTCCCACTGGTGGTGCCCACACCATTTTCTGGGCTAAATCTTGAGGGGAATTTGGTTTTTATTTGGCTTTTGGCTTTTAGCCTACACATTTAGCATGTGTTGGGTTGGGTTGGGTTTTTTTGGGGGAGGGGGAATAAAACCTAAAAAATAACATTTAGCCTAGGGTTGGGTATGGTTCAAGAGAAATTATCGCACCATCATTTTTTTTCATACTCTTTTTAAAATTTTAAAAACTAATCACATTCCTTAATAAAAAAACAAAAAATAAATTAAAATTGTTAACACACACTGTGTGCTCATCAACTAGTTATCCCTTTGAATTAAGCCTCTTATAATCTATATTATTTAATAAGAACCCACCAACCCACTACTGGGAAAGGTTTCCACCAAAAGTAGAAGTAGGTGTGAGATAGCAAATAATTGGTGCTTAGCCACACATTGTCCAATCAATCAAAACAAATTGTCGTTGCTTCTGTAAGACTCATGAATCTTCTACGCACGCTGCCTCCATCACTATTATCTCCATAATTACAAAATTAAACAAAGAAAAAATGTCTCCCGGCTAATCGACTATATAAGTAGCAAATCCTACTCATTCAACTTGCACTGGATAAACCCTGAAAATCCACTGAAGTTATCAGTTAAACTTGTATTTCACTAATCATAAAAATTCAAGATGGTGGATGTGTTGGATCATGAGCTGGAGAAGGAACTGAAACAGTTCGACGAAACCAAAGCTGGTGTGAAAGGGCTTGTAGATTCTGGGGTGACCAAGCTCCCAAGAATGTTCAAACACCCACCGGAGTGTCTACCATCCCCGAACCAAAACAATGGAATTCACGACCTGCAAGTTCCTGTCATCGATCTCAAAGATGCGGAGAACAACGAAAGGAGAAGCGAAATCATCAGTAACCTCCGCAAAGCAGCTGAAGAATGGGGTTTCTTTCAAATTGTGAATCATCCCATTCCACTTGACGTCATGGATGATGTGCTGAAAGGTGTTCAGCGGTTTCATGAGCAGCCCCAGGAAGCCAAGGAGGAGTGGTATTCGCGTGATTTCACGAAGAAGGTCAACTTCTTCTGCAATGGAGAATTGAAGGTAGACACTCCAACTGACTGGAGAGACACCTTGTCATGCAAGGTCCTCGAAGATGAGCGCAACTTTGAAGAAATCCCTGAAGTCTGCAGGTAAATGAGTAATACTACACTCACAAAATTTGGTTACTAAAATTTTCTCTTCTAACTAATATCATATTCAAATTTGAGCTCAATCTGAAAGCTGTTTAAATGCTTATTTTGCAGAACGGAAATACGTGAGTATATGAAGTACATCGTTCAAGTGAAGGAGAAGCTATCCGGATTATTTTCGGAAGCTTTAGGCCTAAGCAGTGATTACCTTGAAAATCTAAGGTGCTTCAAATCTAGGTCATTGGCATGCCACTACTACCCGGTATGCCCGGAGCCCCATTTAACCCTAGGAGGAACCAAACACTCCGATCTCGGCTTTCTAACCTTGCTCTTGCAAGATAGTGCTGGCCTACAAGTTCTTCATCAAAATATTTGGATTGATGTTCCCCCAGTGGAGGGAGCTTTGCTCATCAATCTTGCCGACATGTTGCAGGTACTGTCACTACTAGCTAATTTTAACTTTAACCATAGTTTTTTACTCGATACAGAGTGCTTTTGGTTCAGCACGTCACATATATAATATAAAATAGTATACATGACAGACTAATTAATTCATCCAAATCATTCGCGTGTGTATATTCACTGTACAGTTTATTACTAATGGCAAGTTCAAGAGTGTACAGCACAGAGTACTGATGCCACTGTCGACCCTCGAGCCCCGTACGTCAATTGCATGTTTTGTTGGCACCGACGACCTCCAAAAACCATACGGTCCGTTAAAGGAGCTCATCTCCGAAAACAATCCGGCAAAATACGAAGATGTCTGTTTTGGAGAATACATGAAACGTTATAAACTTTAGGTTTGAAGGGATAAGATGGTAACTTTGTGCTTCCTTGTTTCAGAATTGCACTGAGCCTAATTGCTAGTTATGTTGAAACTTGGAAGAGTTGTGGACCGGTTATGTTGGTATGCTTGATTTCACTTTTATTCGGCTCTTTTGGTATTAATGTGATTCACCTTTTCGGAAGTTTGGAGTTTGATCTGCTGATCATTTCCTCTGTTCCGATGTAATAAAGCGTTACATATGTATGTTGACAATTCCTAATAAGAACATTCCGAGTTTGGATCCCCTTTTCTTTCTTTGATACAAAAAGCGATCTGCATAATCGTCCAAACAATTGATATCATTTACACACTTGTTGTATAATAATTTAAACATGTTTTTGTGTTCTATCATTTTCCATGTTAAATAATTTCGTTTTGTTTTGGTAAACTGTGGCAAATGCCCTTTTTTTTATAGTCGACACTTTCATAAACAGGCTGTTAATTCACCATGACTTAGCATCAAACTTACTTCACATATATGTCGTTCTTGCAACCTTGTGAGTCAAATCTAAGACCTCCAACAAAGTATAGACCTAGTGATGATAGAACAAGTAATCATGTTGCTCTTAATATTAATTGATTTTTTTGATTCATAGTGGTTGCGCTATTGAATGTGAATTGCGAGTTTGGTGTAAGCTATCAGTCTTGGCAAGGCAACGCACTACAAAAAATATGGTTTAAGAACACAATTGATTTGTGTCCTTTTAAATTTTGTTGAGCACAAATATATATTGGTGCTCTTAGATGTCAATGAACACAAAACTATCACAAATGTGCTTTCTGAACAAAAAGGCACATTAGTTAGTGTCTAACAAAAGTGTATTGGTGCCTATTAGAATTTGAACACAAAAGTTTGTGTCACTATTTATGGATATCCGTAATACTAATTTTTTATTAATTTACAAAAACACAATCAACATTTTCGTGCCCTCTAATTTAATATATTTAAATCATTTGATTTTGTAGGCACAATGTTCGTGTCACCAGTTCGGACACAAATCATATTTTAGTATTAGTTTTTATTGATCAAGGACACACATTTCATCACCATCACCTGGCAAGTCCATTGTTTGGATCAAGCGGATGTTTTCTAAATTTATTTTCTAATTCGATACTTTCTGCGGTCAAATTAGAGGGCTTTACCAACTGGATCAGTTCTTGAAAAAATTACGGAGTCGAAATTTATTCAAATAAGAGTCTACAAATCAACAAAAATTTGTTTGTAAGCACCACTTTATGTGTTTTTGTTTTTACAGTTTACATTTAGCACACACAAAAAATTAGATTATAAAATAAATGATAAAATTGTGGTAAATAATGGTATGAATCTTCAGATAGACAAATGACACAATTTGAAAATAAATGCCCATTGAATATTAATAATTATAAATTTCCTTTTTGTGACACAAATTTTAAAAATTGTGTCCAGCAAATAGTAATAAATAATAAATCATTGCACTTCTCATATATAGGGATGTGTTATCTACACACATCTTTTTACTTCTCACATATCTCTTATTAATTTATATCGTTTAATCTTATTCAATTCATCCGATCTGACGGCCGAAAATTAAAAAAATGTGTGAGAAGTAAAAAAAGAATGTGTGAATATATTGGCACAATTATGAATTTGTGCATTTGAACTATTTTAATATTGTTCATGTTTGAGTGGTGTGCCGTGGGACCCACCCACGTGTGACTCCCTCTTCGCCGTGCAAACCCCCTTATTTTCCCCTCCCTCTCTTTCTGCCATCCCCATGCCCCACGCTGAAACTCTGCATCTCTCATGTTGGCACAATTATGGATTTGTGCATTTGAATTATTTTAATATTATTTATGCTCGAGTGGTATGCCGTGGGACCTACCCACGTGTGGGTCTCTCTTCCCCGTGCAAACCCCCTCACTTTCCCCTCTTCTTTCTGCCATCCCCACACCTGTCTCTCTTCTACCTCGGTTCCTCTTCTCCCTTCTCCCTCTGTCCCTCATCCTTCTCTTCTGTCTCTTGGCTCGCTTCTCCCTGAGCAACACAGCCACCACGTTCTCCGGCGACTTCGAACGCCAAATCACCACCATCCTCGTCCCAACCGCACACTAAACACGGAACTAGAACCCAGAGTCCCAGAACTTAGACTCGAACCTGAAATTGGAGAACCAGAGCTCCGTCTCGAATCCGAGAGTTCCGGCGAGTTCATCGCTTTCCCTACCGAGGTAAGGTCTGTAACTACCTCCGTTTAATTCCTTTCGACGTTCTAAGTTGTTTTCTATCCTTGCATGTGAAATTTCTTTTACGTTTGCGAGATTGAACGGAGAGCAAACGTTCTCTACTGTTCTGGCGAGTTGCCGGTTTCCCGAGATTTTCCTACCAAATCTCGTCGTCTTGGATGAGATTGACACCACAAACGAACTCCCCATAATCCCAGGGACAAGATTCGAGCTTTACATGCTCGAATCTGTCAGGGATTCGTAGAGAGCTAAACTGGGCTTTCAGGCCAATTTCCGGCCACCTCTAGCCATCCCTTGGGGTCGATTTTGGTAAAATCAAACTCCTCTTAATCCCAACTTCATTTTGGCAAGTGGTTCAGATTTAATGCTGATCTGCTTCTGTTTCGAATCCAAATAGGTATTGATTTTAATTTTTGTATTCGTTTGTGTGTAATTTGAGATGGAATGTGAAAGTGGTTTGAATTTATGGTGTATTTATTCTGGTGTCTGACGACTATACTTAAATCACATGACTCTAGATTTAACATTCTACCTACTGATATCATGAATACAATTGTTAAGAATGAGTTTTCAAAATTGCCGGTGATATTGTGAACGTATTCAAATCATTTTAGAGAAAATACATCTATTTTGATATTCATGTATTTTCCTTTCAGTTTCGTTGTTCTTGTAAGTTGTGTGGTTTCTTTATCTTTGAGGTTTTTATTCATAACCTTGGCAGGAAGAGGCCCAGATTCTATATAGACCGGCTGATTAATTTATTTGTGGAACATGAAGATGGGAACTAAATTTCGTATGAATTGATTGTTTGTAGAACTAAATTGTAAAAGCTTGTTTGTAATATTTGAATTTGGTTTGTTTTTTAATATTTAACGTATTGGGCACAAAACAAAACTGTCCTAACATGGCTTGGAAAAAGTCAGTATTGTCAGAACTGTCAGAACTGAGACACAAAAGAACCCCTATTTGTGCTGAGCTTTTTGGGCGTCAAAGACCATTATGTGCCCAATGATCAAAGGTAACGCCCATAGAGGGCACAGATAGAAATATGGTTGCTGCACTGTTGCTATTGGTCTATGGGCATAATTGTTGGTGCTTTTCGGCCTCTAAGGGCTCAGATAATTTATTGTGTTGTGCAGTGCTCATATTTTTTGTAGTGACGTGCGATCATCTAGGAAAACACTTAATCAAGAGTTCGGCTAAAAGTAAAATAACCTAACTCCCGTCATAGGGTGTAAGGGAATAGACAAACTGCCGGACTCGGCTTCTCTCCCCTCCAAGTTCTTATACACTTCCATATATTGCTTTTTATCTTATTATCTCTATAAAAAAAATCAATATAAAATACTAACGTGGATTAACCGTGATCGCATAAATAGAAGGGGATGAGAGTATGGGAACTGGGAGGGCAGAAAAGCCAGGTCCCAAACTGCCATGATCAACTAACCTAGGCATTTTTAAATTCTCAAAAGTTGGACAAAACCTCAACTGGCTTAAACCCTTTAGTTGGTTACCTAATCACTAGGGAGCTGGATATTTTCTACTATGGGGACGATTATTTTTCAAAGGGACATCTATGGAATTTTCGACCAACTTTAACCGTTTTTCAAACCCAAATCTTCTTCAACAAAAACATTCATCAGAATCCCATACATCATCCATAGTTGATAAAATTGCAGGAACGTTCGACTTCGTAGAGTTAGAACAGCAAGTCAACAGGAATGTTTCATACCAAAATATGCACTAAATTAGCTATTTTCATACTTAGTATCATGGCTATGGCTTAACATCAAGCTTTTCACCTCAATGTGTCATCACCTACCTCTAATTTGGTTGTACACGAACATTCATCAGTATTAATAGTCCGATTGAGGAGAATGAATCTCATATTGATGGGAGATGGAATTTTGCATGGACTTATGAGTAAGTTAGGCTACTCTCATATAGTCAATTGGTTTTATGGTAGAACTTCTTTCTTAAGGTACACAAATCCCATGTTCTGTGATTTCTTGGAAGTGACCTTCAGAAGTTATGGCTCATCATGTAGATTTCATAAATTTCTTCGAAGTGACCTTCATCTTCGGTGATCCATAATATCTCACATTTTGTGATCCATCCAATATTAATTAATTGGCAATACCTTGGGACATAGCATCCCTCACGCAAACATAACTTTAACTTCCCCGTCTCTCCGAGTTTGTTCCCTTTCGCTCTCCTCTCTCCATCTGATCTACAATCCACCAGAGAGGCTAATGATGTGAGTTTTCCGATGGCTTCTGCACCAATGGGCGGGGTCATATTAATTTGTAATGATAACTTGTCATCACCAACCCTTCATCAATATGAAAAGGAAACCATAAGGTATTTGAATTGAAAAGGAAACCATATGAAATAGAATCCTCTTTAATTGAGAAGTTTTCAAGACCAACGGTCACATTTCTATGTGCAGATGTTACTAATCACACTTGTAATATAAGTATTTGATTGAAAAAGTTTTTAGTACGGCGGGTACACCAACATATAGTATTATTAATTCATGTATTATAATTACTTATTGCGAATTTTTAGAGTGACTCTCATATTGTAACTTTATATTACTAATTAATCACCTGTTATAAATATAGGTGTGGAAGACATAATTGATAACTTAATTGTAATGAACTCACTACATAAGATAGATAAATATTAATTATTGAATCCACGTATTTAACATGAGAGCAGCTAGCTAGACACCTCTATAGTCAGCTGAAGTAGTCGGCCGAACAATGCTTTTTTATGCCTTCTTTTCTGTTTGTAGTATTACTTGTTTTCCTTAATTTCTTTTACCTGTAAAGATTCGAATTAATCAAAACTAATTGTCTTCGTTTAATCAAAACTAATCGTCTTTGTCTACCATCCCCAATCCAAAACAACGGCATTCACGACCCGCAAGTTCCTGTCATTGATCTCAAAGATGTCGAGAACAGCGAAAGGCGAAGTGAAATCATCAATGACCTCCGAAAAGCATCTGAAGAATGGGGTTTCTTTCAGATTGTCAACCATCCAATTCCACACGATGTCATGCATGATGTACTGAAAGGTGTACGGCGGTTTCATGAGTAGCCCCAGGAAGCCAAGGAGAAGTGGTATTCGCATGATTTCACAAAGAAGGCCAACTTCTTCAGCAATGGAGAACAAAATATTCCGGGTGATTGGAGCGATACTTTGTCATGCAAGGCCCTCGAATATGAGGGTAACTTTGAAGAAATCCCTGAAGTTTACAAGTAAACGAGTAATGCTACACTCACCAAATTTGTTTACCAGAATTTTGTACGTTGAATTCTAATGTTATTCTTTTTTTTAATAATTCAAACTCGAGCTCACTTTGAAAGTCATTTAAACGCTTAGTAGAGCAGAAATATGCTAGTATATGAAACATATCATTCAAGTGAAGGAGAAGGAGAAGGAGAAGGAGAAGGAGAAGGAGAAGGAGAAGGAGAAGCTATTCAAATTATTTTCAGAAGCTTTTGTTGAAGATCAACACCAGCCCAATTGGTGTTTGTATTGAAGTGTAATCTTGGCCCAAGATGGATCCAACCCATGGACAAAGAAAGATCCATACACATGCTAGAGAATTCTAGCAAAGTTCAAGTTGGTGGAAGAGTTTAGAAGAATGGTGAGGTTTCCACCAACATGCAAGATTAGTGTAGATAATTTTAGCTTAGGAAGTTAGTGGAATTATTTAGATATCTTTAGCATGATGTTTCCATGTTTCTCCAAGGTTCCATCCATGCCTATAAAAGGAGAAGGCATCCACACCATTTGTATCAATTAAGGCAACCAAGTGACAGTGAGAAGCAAGAATAGTCTTGTAGGAGTGTGAGTGATCTAGAGTGTGTCTCTAGAAAGAGTGAGTATCATAGCTTCTCAAGTGTGTCCTTGATAGTTTGTGTGTTGTAATCATTTGTGAGTGTAATACAAGTAATTTGTTTACTTGTGTTGTCTCTCCAACATTTGTGTTAGAGTTGTGTACTCTAAGTTTTTCCCCAACAATTGGTATCAGAGCGGTACGATCGGGGACCGTCTTTAGTGAAGCTTTCGAGAATCGTGAGAAGTTTAGTACTTCACAAGATTGTTGGCTAATCTTGTTCGGTGTATCGAAGTTCTACTGACGCAATGAGAGATCTTCAAGTTGTTGGAGGAATCAAGAAGCTGAACAACAAAAATTACAACATGTGGGTCAATGTGTATAGAGTCTTACCTACAAGACCAATATCTTTGGGATGTCGTTGGCGATAATGAAGTTATGCAGTCGGAAGATGACACCAGCGGCACTTTGAGGAAGTGGAAGATCAAGGCAGGTAAGGCTATGTTTGCCTTAAAAACTACAGTTGAAGATAACATGTTAGAGCACATATGTAAGGCCAAGACACCAAAAGAAGCGTGGGACACCTTCGTCACACTATTTTCAAAGAGGAACGATACAAGATTGCAGCTTCTCGAGAACGAGTTGTTATCGGTGGCCCAACGAGACATGACGATTACCGAATATTTCCACAAGGTAAAGTCTACTTGCCGTGAAATTTCTGAGTTAGATCCTAGTGCTACCATTATAGAATCCATGATAAAAAAGAGTAATTATCCATGGATTGAGACTCGAATATCGAGGCTTATTTGCCGCTATACATGGATGGCCAACCCAACCATCACTTGTTGAGTTTGAGAATTTGCTTGCCGATCAAGAAGCTTTGGCAAAGCAAATGGGAGGGGTATCGTTAAAAGGTGAGGATGAAGCACTTTACACCAAAAGTCAAGGCAGCTTTAAGTAGCGTGCTAGTGGTGGATCTAAAAGATATGGTGACAAGGAAAAAGGTCATCAAGGAGGAGGGAGTTCTCGACCAGGGGGAGCTCCAAAGTATCACGGCAAGTTAGTCCTAGAATAATAAAAGATTTGAGGGCAAGTGCTATAATTGTGGAAAGAAGGGCCACATGGCGAAAGATTGCTGGTTCAAAAGGCATGCAGAAAGTAACGTTGCTAACTCAGAGAAGAAAATTGAAGATGATTGGGACGTCATTGCTTCTCTAGCCCTGGAGGAAGAATGGGATGGAGAAGCATCCATTGCTATGGAGAAGCAAGAGTCAGTTCTCACAGCAGCAAGTTCGGAGACGATTGATTACCATAATGATTGGATCGTGGATTCAGGCTGCTCAAATCATATGACAGGTGATGAGAAAAAGTTACAAAGTCTGACTGAGTACAAAGGAGGCCGCTTGGTGGTGACGGCCAACGACTCGAGGCTACTGATTGCTTACTTCGGTAAGATTGTAATTGAGCCCCAGTACAACACTAACCATGTGCCGCTTCAAGATGTCTACCATGTTCCAGGTATGAAGAAAAATCTGCTTTCAGTGCCGCAACTAACGTCATTAAGAAATTATGTCTTGTTTGGTCCACGAGATGTCAAAGTGTATCGACACCTTAAGATCTTAGGGACACCAACAATGGAGGGACGGCGATTGCAGTCAGTCTATGTAATGTCAGTAGAAACTGCATACGTAGACAAGACAAGGAAGAACGAGACAACAGATTTATGGCACATGAGATTGGGTCACGTTAGCTATCACAAGCTAAATGTGATGATGCAAAAGTCAATGCTTAAAGGGCTATCTCAGCTTGATGTGAGAATAGACTTAGTTTATGCAGGATGCCAATATGGTAAAGCACATCAACTACCATACGAAGAGTCGAAGTTTAAAGCGAAAAAGCAGTTGGAGTTGGTTCATTCCGATGTGTTCAGGCCTGTCAAGCAATCATCGATAAGTGGGATGTGGTACATGGTGACGTTCATTGATGATTTCTTCAGGTATGTGTGGGTTTTCTTTAAGAAAGAAAAATCTGAAACATTTTCAAAATTTAAAGAGTTTAAGGAGATAGTTGAAGGAGAAGTGGGAAAGAAGATACGTTGCATACCAACGAATAATGGAGGAGAATATACCTCGAATGAGTTTTCCCAGTATCTACGAGATTGTAGAATATGTCACCAGTTCACATGTGCCAACACGCCACAACAGAATGACATAACGGAAAAAAAGAATTGGCATCTTGCATAAATATGTCAAAGTATACTCCATGCCAAGAATGCACCAAGAAGGTTTTGGGCCGAAGCTATGAGAACTGCAACTCATTTGATCAACAGGCTCCTTCAACCAAGGTTAAAATTTATCTCACCCTTTGAAAAACTATGGGATATGAAACCTACAGTTAGTTACTTTCGAGTATTTGGCTATGTGTGCTACGTATTTGTTCCAAGTCACCTACATAGCAAGTTTGATAAAAAGGACAGTCCGATGTATCTTTGTGGGATACGCCAACCAAAGAAAAAGGTGGAAATGTTGTGATCCTATAACTGGAAGGTGTTACACATCACGAGATGTGGTGTTTGATGAAGCATCTTCTTGGTGGTCTTCAGAAAAAAAGGCATTGCCTGATTTGAGAGAGATTGAAGATATGCTGCAACAAAAGATGGGGGAGCAAACTGTTCGAATCCAGTCGAGACTAGATGAGTTTGAGGATTCACTTGATGGTGATGGTGTTGAGCAAGTAGTGCCCCAAAACCTTTGGCAAGCTGGCGTATATCAACAACCAAAAGAAGATACACCTAGTGAAGTAGAAGTATCAACTCCACAATCACAACTAAGGAGGTCAACAAGAATCAGGAAGCAAAATCTTAAATACGCCAACGTAGCCATAAAAGAAGAAGTAGCTGAACTTGAGTGGCTCAAAGTGAAGGAAAATTTGTGAAAAACAAGTTCATTTGAGCAACATCAACAACATGCAATTAACAATTAAAAGGCGGAATCATGTTTATATGCACTCAAAAACAAAACTTAACCCATGAACTTCAAAGCCTAGTAGATAGGTGAACCAAGACTCAACTCAAAACAAAGTGAGTTGAGAAATCAATACCTTTGTAGATTCCTCTTTGCATAAGCAAAGGCTAATCACCCAAAGAGAGGGCCTTCATTCCTTGCATCTTAGATCCATGGATTTGGATGGATGAAAAGGTTTCTCCAAGTTCCCAAAATTGAAAACCTCTAAGTCTCCACACCAAGGCATATTGTAGAAGAAATGAGTGACCTTGGAGGAGTTTGATTGCTAGATGATCCCTCCAAGGTGGCTGAAATTTTAGAGAGAAATGAGAGCTTGTGTTCTCATCCTTTCCCCAAAAATTACCCTTAATGAATTTTGGCTATAAAGTCATACTTATTCCTTAATTCATTTGAGTGGTAAACTTGTAAATAAGTCCAAAACCACTCCTTCTTTAACATGGGATTTATTGGGCTATTTGGGCCTTTGTGAATCATTATTCATTAAGTTGTCACACAACTTAAGTCAATGGACTTGACGTTCGAAGCCCATTGGGCCTTAAGGTCCAAAACTATCCCGTGGTCTTTTAACGAACTTATTCGTTTGATTAATAATCATATTAATTAATCCTTACCATAAATAATTAAACCATTTAATTATTCTTACTCATCTCCGTTGAATCTTCAATCTCTACCTTACACGGTGTACGATCCATTAGGTTCCTTTTAGCGAGGCAGTGGGCGATTCAAACTCTTTCAAATCGATTGTGAATTGAAACTTACTTTCAATTCTCCCGTTAGTGATAATACACTTTTAGGGCTTCCACAAACCATGGTTGACGCCTAGCAGCATGTCATGGTTACCCAAGCTAATCAGAAGAGGTGGAGAACCTATTCAGTTTTAGGATTACAAATGCAATACGGTCTTTCTCTAATACAATACTCTTGACCACATTGTTTGGTTTGATAGTTTATTCATGTCTACTATCCAATGTGAGTCTTGTGCTTATATGATTACCTTGAATATGATTTGGAACACATTCCTAAATCTCATTCATACTCTGGCCAGAGATTCTAAATCATATCATAGAGTATTCTCCCTCAAACAGTTTGAAGGTTAGAGATCCCTTGTTGCGCATTCACTTGTCTCCATGGCTAAGTGGCTTAACCCCAACGATGCCGTGGACACCCTCTTGATGGAGTGACTTTGACATAATCAAAGATTAAGGACCTAACCACAAGACAACTGTGATGCCTCAGGTCAAAAGACTAATTTGCATTATCCCAACCATGAGTTCTCATGTGACATGAATATGAGAACTCTTCGTTGATCGTGTTCAGTGAACTCATTCTCTATTAAGCACCTACGTACTTGTCTTGATGTCACACACACCAATGACTCGAGACTAGTCACTCTCCCTGAGAGAAGACATAGCACGTACTGATCTTAACGGACTGTCAATGCCCAATTGACAATCCTATGATCAGGAACGTTTAGGATGTGTCAACGAAAGAATGGTCTCATGAATCTAACTTCTTTAGATCGCATTCTTCCAATCACATATTCCTTGGACTTATCGTTTAAGCATATAACATTTATATGAGACGGCTCAAACAATAATCTTTGCCCTTTACATTAAACTAGATTAGTTTAACATGTGAAATGTCCATAAAGTATCATCATATGATTGGTTTTAGGGCACATTTCCAACACAAAGTTGGGAGAAGAGATCACTGCAACGGAGCTAAATCAAGCTTGGAATCTAGTGCCAAAACGAAGAGATGTGAAACCCATATCATGAAAATGGGTGTGCAAGAAAAGCTTCATCGTCAACTCGGCATGAAGGAAATAATGAGCTGGTGTTGAGGGGGACTGTTGAAGATTAACACCAGATTAATTGGTGTTTGTGTTGAAGTGTAATCTTAGCCCAAGATGGATCCAGCCCATGGACAAAGAAAGATCCATACACCTGCTAGAGAATTCTAGCAAAGTTCAAGTTGGTGGACGAGTCTAGAAGAATGGTGAAGTTTCGACCAACATGCAAGATTAGTGTAGATAATTCTAGCTTAGGAAGTTAGTGGAAGTATCTAGATATCTCTAGCATGATGTTTCCATGTTTCTCGAAGGTTCCATCTATGCCTATAAAAGGAGAAAGCATCCACACCATTTGTATTAATTAAGGCAACCAAGTGAGAGTAAGAAGCAAGAATAGTCTTGTAGGAGTGTGAGTGATCTAGAGTGTGTCTATTGAAAGAGTGAGTATCATAGCTTTTCAAGTGTGTCCTTGATAGTTTGTGTGTTGTAATCTTTTGTGAGTGTAATACAAGTGATTTGTTTACTTGTGTTGACTCTCCAACACTTATGTTAGAGTTGTGTACTTTAAGTTTTTCCCCAACATCTTTAGGCTTTACCAGTGATTACCTTGAAGACCTAAGGCGCTTCGAATCTTGGTCATTGGCATGCCACTATTACCTGGTTTGCCATGAACCCCATTTGACCCCAGTGGAAGGATATCTGATTATCAATCTTGCTGATATGTTGCACGTGCAGTAACTACTAGCTAGTTTTAACTTTTACCCTATCTTTTTACACTTTTATTAAAGTGCTTTGATCATGTTACATATATCCATGCATGTGACTAAACAATCAGTTGATTCAAATTATAACACGGTATATTCACTATATATATAGATTCCTACTAATGGAAAATTTAAGAGTGTTGAGCATAGAGTATTGCCATTGACCGTCGAGCCCCCGCATGTCAATTGCATGTTTTATTTGCACTAACTACCTCCAAAAACCATACGGGCTGCTGAAAGAGCTTATATACGAAAACAATCCGCCAAAGCACGAAGAAGTCTGTTTTGGAGAATACATGCACCGTTTCAAACTGTAGGTTTGAACTTTGAAGGGAGAAGAGATATGGTAACATCGGGCTTCCACATCTCAAAGTTGCACAGAGCAACTTGGAAGAGTTATAATTATGTTGCTATGCTGGTATTCACTTTGGTTCTTAAGAGCAGTTCCACCGTGGGAAAGGCCCCCCAGGCTATCCACTATTTAATCCATCTAATGAAGAGTAATTGCTTTTAATGAACAGTAATTGCCTTTTGCATCTCTACCCCTACATTTGAATAGCCCTGACAACATGTAAATAAAATAATAATATTTTTTGCAATTGTTTGGAATTTCCCGTGCACCTCTCCACTCCCTACTCTCTCTCTTTCCACTCATTTTTCTCACTTCTCTCCATTTTTCTCTGAAGTTCCTCTCTCTCTACACTCTTACTCTCTCTAGAGCTCCGAGAGCTCTCACCCAATTTCCTCTTCGAAAATTAAACAAATCAAACTCCAAAACTAGGAAACCTTAATCTCTGGGACTAAAGGATCCTTGTTATACCATTGCATGCGTCATTGAATCATCACGGTGTAAACCACCATTGAAGTCGAGAGCTTCAAGATCTGAAACTCGAACCCAGGTGAGGTTCTCTATGCAAATCTTGTTTCATTATGTCTTGTTGCTTGGGACAAGATTTGTGGTGTTTTTCCAGTTTGAAACCAGAGATTTAACCCCCTGCAATTTCTCTGAAACATTGCCTAGCTTTTGGTCACGTCCTCGGAGCAAACTCTGGCAAGTTTGTGGGTTGAGATCCAACGAACGCCGAGGCAAAACAGAAGAAAAAGCATGGCTGACGTCAGGACGACGTCAGCCTTGCATCAAACCCATTCCGGGCTCTCGGGTTGGCAACTCTCAACCGGCCTCTCGCTCGGGGCTGCTCGGGCTCTCTTGCCAGCACACGTTGGACTTGATTGCTCGGGCTCTCTGGCCCTGTTCACTCACCTGTCCCTCGGGCTCCAGTACACGCTGGAACTGCTCTAATAGTATTGTAATTCTCCTTGTATGAAGTTTGGTGTATGATCTTCTAATCTTTTCCTAAATTATGTGACATTAACAAGATCAACGTTTTACTTCTACCTCTAAAATTTCAAGTTTGAATCTCCTTTCTTTTTTCTTTGATTGAAAAAGTGATAATGTAGACAAATATTATTGTTAGAAAATTGGATAACGTAACTCCTACCTAGTGTGTGTACTGCCATAACCAACATGCCACCTACTTAGTCGTGGTACTTAGTCGTGGTTCATCAACTATTAATAGTTCGAGAGAGGTACACAAATCCCATATCGGCTGAACATGGTACAAGATATGTTTAATTAATCAACTTATTAGGATTAATTTTCTTAGTCCTATAATAGAATATATTTAGGCTTCTTCCGGTTATAAAATTATTGAACTAACACACTTACCGACACACTACCTAATAGGGATGAAAACTATCGTTATATGTAAACCCATTTATATTAGAGTGTATCGGTTGTGCTTGCTTGTCAAATAACATTTACTTCATATACGGAGCCCCATTTGACTCTTGGCAGACACAAGCACTCCGACCTCGGGGCTTCATCACCTTGCTTAGGGAAGGCCTACAATACTTCATCAAAATTTTTGGATTGATGTTCACCCGGTGAAGGGAGCTTTGCTTGCCAATATATCTGACATGCTGCAGGTACTGTAACTCATATGGTTAAGCTAATTTTAACTTTCACCATATCTTTTTACACACGGTAAAGCGCTTTTGGTTCATCATGTAGCATATAGTCTGTGTAAGTGATAGAGTACTAAGTTCCTAATCAATCCCTCGAAATTTTACTGTGCAGATCATTACTAATGGTAAGTTCAAGAGTGCAGAGCACAGAGTACTGATGACACCGACACTGGAGCCCCTTACATCAATTGGATGTTTCATTGGCACAGGCGACCTCCAAAAACCATACGGGACGTTAAAGGGGCATATATCCGACAATCCGCCAATTTACGAAGAAGTCCTTTTTGGAGAATGCGTGAAATGTTAAAACTATAGGTCTGAAGGGATAAGATGGTAACTTTGTGCTTCCTCACTTGAGAGTTGCTATGAGACGATGCCAGTTATGTCATGAAACTTGGAAGTGTTATGGTAGTAGTAATATTGTAATTTGCGTTTTTCTGAAGTTCGGTATGGATGATCTTCTGATCACTTCCTCTCTCAATTGTAATAGAGGGCCACATATTGTACATTATAGACAAGTACTACCAAGAACATGTACTTCTACATCCGAAATTCCGAGTTTAATATTATTTCCCATGTTTGTTTTTGGAGATATAGTATAGAGTATCACAGGATGCAAATGCTTTCTATATAACTATTTAAATATTTGAAAAGATTTAAATACGTATTTAGTAATCGAAATTCAACCATGTTTTTGTTTTCTATTATTTTACCCTTTTAAAGTTTTGAGTAACCTTTGATTCTTGAAGTTTGTTGAAGTATTTAGTAGTGGTGAGAAGACAGCTTACAGTACTGCGAGGTCAGTTGTTGCAAGTCATTCGGGGATTGCTAAACCATTAATTATCCTCACCAAAAAAAGTAGAAACGATTGATTCGGGATCAAGACACCATAAAAGATAGCAATACATGGTGGCTATTTATACTGTTACTAACGGAAAAATTATGTCAAGGAACACTGGGCAATTTTTTTTTTCTCCTTAATTAGAAGGTTAAAGTACAAATAACATAGCTGAATCAAGAATTTCATGTTTTATTACTAAATTTATATTGGATATGAACTAACCGTTCATATAAGAATTAAACAACCTATAGCTGATCAATGATCCAGATTTACAGTCTCACAATACAAACATTCTAAATTATTCATACAATCTTTGTTTCTTCGTGAGCCAAACTTCTTTTTTGGTTTCTTTTACTGGAATTTAAAAGAAATTTCAAACTTATAATAAAATCATCTTTATTATGTATGTGAAAATCAAGAAACAAAGACAAATTATTTACACACATTTCCCCTGTAACTTGTACAGTGTCATGGGAAATTATTTGACTCAAAACCCTTCAAATTATTAAAAATACATAACCAATCTGGTGTATGTGTGCATATATGAATTTGTATACCGTTTCTTCTTCCCGGACGTTTTTATTTGTGTGTTTTCAGACGCTTTTTAATTATTCCAACGTGGCAGTGGGATAGCAAAAAACTTCATCATCCCATCCTTGCAGTTCTTGCCATCGTTTTCACCACTGGCAAAGTAGTAAGGCCTCCACTGAGTTAGCGCGACCTTGAAGCCGTCGCCACCTCCCTGTGTCGGACTCGCCAGCAGTTTGGCTTTGCTGAAGCCGCAGGTTATGTAGCTCCACAGGTTCGGTTGTTGGTATACGCTGTAGCCGGAGTTTCCCTCGCTCGGTGGATCATACTTGAACACTGCAAAATAAACAACAACAATTGACACATGCATGTACGTACTAATGGAGCTATGATGTATGTACGTCTGTTCTTTACTTAAGAAACTGATTGTGGATATGCCATGGATAATACGTTGAAACTGACACATTATCGATACAGTATGCATGTGTACTGACTATTGTAATGAAAGAATGCATGCATCTCATGCAGAAAGAGTCCTGATGCACATAAGTTGTTAGAGAGTGCTGACCTAATTCGTCATTTATGTAAAAGGGGTTGTTTTTGAGAGCCCAATCAGTGTAGTTGAACCCGAAACGCCAGCCTTCAGACCCTCCAACGACGATGGTTCTGCCCTCACTCACTGCCAATAGAGAGGCTGCAGCAAGGAGGAGGATGAACCCTTGTGTATTAGAACTCAAAGCCATTGTTACACCTTCAGTAATGTTCTTATGAAAGGTATATAAACTTGAATGTGTGGGAAGGTGATGAGAAACATGAGAGGGTTATGGGGTTTATATAGGAAATCAAAAGTGAAAGTGACTAGTACTGCTTCTTTCTCTTTGGTGGGCAATATTGTGAAGACTTTTGATACAATTATTTCAACATTTTCACATTTCCAGATTCCGCAAGCTGAATTTGAAAACACATTTGGAAGATTACAAAATTGCCAACTTTCAGATTCCATCATGGGTGGTGCTATCCACACACTTATTTTTACCTGCTACACACCCATGGTTAATTTTATCTTTGATATACTTTTATTCACTCGATCCGACAATCGAAAGTTAAGAGATGTATGTTAAAGGTAAAAAAAGGTGTGTGTGGATCGCACAATCCTACATCATAAGAGCATCCACAATGAGGGGTTCTATATGGGGATGAAAAAGTGATGGATATAGTCCATTTTAGAGCTCCGATGAATCTTTGGGCTTTATAAAAGGATCTCTTCCAATGAGAGACTATTTCTTTTGAGCTCTATATGGGGCTATATATATTTATTTATGTAGTAATTTGATTATGCGATAAATTTTTTGTGTAAACTTTTCTTAAGTTGATTTTTGGATGTGTTTTCTTAAATTTTCTTTATGAACCTTTCAACCTAAAAAAGTTCAAATTGTGATAAAGTTAGATTTTATCACTTATGAACCGTTCGTAAAATTAGATTCTCTTATCTCAATCTCATCCGTTGCTCTTTGAAATAATTTGATTTTCATGTACAACACAACAATTTGCCTAGCACCAATTGGTAAATTAGTATCATACAATTTTAAAAATTTTATTTGAAAATTTCACCCACCAATTCTCATGAACGTTAAATCAATTTGAAATTTTAATTTTTTATGGAATTTAAAATAATCAATTAGCCAAATTGCAATAAATTACAAACACAACCAAATATTTCATCACATAGTAAGAGGCATTTTAGGACTATAAAATTTTGTAATCCAAGTCATAAAGCAAATTTAATGAAATTTTCTATGTTAAAACCCAATAAACGGGTTTAAGTCAGGAAAAAATATATATGATGTGTTAAAGTTTTAAGGGGAAAATCTAAATGTTTTTAGATTAAAAAAAGTGAGCTTTTTTAGTAGCGTAACTTATTTCATTTTATGTCTTAAGCATTAAACATACAAATAAAATGTAGGAGGATCTTTGGAACAAAATATGTAAGAAAATAAAATAAAATAAAATAAAATAAGAGTATAAGTGTATTCGCAAGTAGATGGAGAATGATAGAATTTGGCTCAAATAGGTTGCTACTTTTCTCGTGGGATTCACTGTTTTATGGGGCTAGATGTAGCCCAATTTTATGATACCAAAGAAAAGAAGTTGCTAGTCCAAGTAGTAGATTTAGCCTCATTTTCCAGCTTAGATTGGAGATGAAATTTCTCACTAAGGTTTAAAATATAGACGCCTCGTGAATAAACATTGGGGATGCTCTAAGTTTTTCTCGTTAACTGGAGGGGTAAAAGAGTAAAATCGATTGGCTGACAAGTGACTCTGGTCATCGGAAGTTAGGTGATTATCCATTAAGAGCAAGAATTTCATGTAATTGCTATGATTAGTGGCGCATTAGCAGTTTAGAGGTCAGCCTAAGACAACGGAAGACAAGTGTGGGTCCGTTTTGGGGCGAGGATTCAACGGTCAACCAACGAATTTATTCCCCCACATGCAGGATTTGGATAAGGGGTGTGCTCTCCACACACCTCATTTTACTTTTTACACACTCTTTGATAATTTATGTCTGTTGATATTCTTCAATTCATCCGATCCGACGGCTGGAAATTCAAAAGGTGTGTAAGAAGTAAAATGGGATGTGTGGATATCACACCCCTTTGGATAACTAGTAATATTTCAACCTTAAGAGCATCTCCACAAGAGATGTCAAAATATCCAAATCAGCAATAACAGTACAAAAAAGATATTTGCAATATTTTTCAACCGAGAAGCCAAATCTAATGTGGCATGATATGGAATAGCAGATCTCCCTGTTGTCAAATATTTTTTTATTAATTTTTTTATCAAATTAATTTGCGTCTTCTAATCAGGACGAGGTAGAAATAGAGGTCGCGGAGGTGTTGTACGGGATGAAGAGGCAGCTGCAAGGGTCGACAAAGCAAGAAATTACAGCCACCGATTCGATTAAGTTCGAATCCAGAGAAACCAACAACAAATTTACCAGCGATGCCAAATCGAGAGTTTCGTCGCCGATCTCGAACTCGCCTTGTGTGGTTCCTCAGCTGACATTGCCTTTCCCTCAGAATTCTTGCTCCTCCGTCACTTCCATGTCCGCCGCCGGTGGTGCTATAAGCTCACTGAGCTCTCGATTTTGTTCATTTCTTTCTGGGTACCCCAAATGCTTCGTTTGGTTGCTGAGAGACTGAAAAAAGGGATTGAATCAATTTTTCGGTGAGCAAACAGAGCTGGTTTCTTTGTGTTTTTACGGTGTGATGAAAATTTAGTGTCTTGGTTTGAATCTGCAGCACCTAAGAGGAAAAGACCACGATCTGTGAAGGATGAAGACAAGAACCCATCAATTTTTTCAGTTCAAAACATTCCCATTTCGTTTATGGCCATAAGTGGTGGCTGATTAGCCTTCAAAGGTTGAGACCCCGAAAATAATAGTTTAATAAAATAAAAAGAAAAGAAAATAGTGTAATAAAATAATATTTAATTTGACAAATTGGATGGAGAGCAAAATTTTGAAAGATGTCAAAATACTACATAAGCTGTCAAATTCAAATTTTATGTTTAAAATTTGGCTCTAATATGATGTCATAGTACTATAGATAAATAGCATTTTGCAATCTAAGAGCGAAGAGAGGGGAAGGGGGAAGGGTTACAATCTAAGAGTGAGGAGGGGTTTTTGCCTTTTTTTTTTGGGGGGGGGGGGGGGGGGTTGGTTGGGGGTGGGGCTGTCAAACATTAGGTTCGAGTTGTCATGACAAATCAAGGGACGGGATAGGAAATTTTTTGTGTCTGAATCCGCACGAACAGGTGATCCTGTTGTCAGACCCCAAAATTTCCCCTTTGTTAGAGATTTTCTGTGGTCCAAAAATGGGACGACTGGTCCACACCCCTCACATTTTGCTATTCCGGCTTCCCCACATAATAGTCTCTCCCTTCGTTGGGTTACCCGCATAATAGCCTCTCACATGTTACCATCCGTAGTTGAAAATTTGAAGCAATGTTCGACTCCAACAGAGCTAGAAAGTGTATGTGCCTCAATGATCAGAACCAATGCCATCCAAGATTCTTTCTTTACGAACCAACTCATCACCGCCTTTTCGACATTGTCCCGCCTAGATTATGCAGTTTTAGCCTTCAGCCAAATGGAAAATCTGAACGTTTTCGTCTTCAAAGTGATGATCAGAGGCTTTGTTCATTCCAACCACCCATTTCAGGCTTTGAATTGTTACATTAATATCATGGTTGTGCCTAGCAGTTACACGTTTTCGCCGTTGATCAAGGCCTGCACCTCTCAATGATCAGGCCTGCACTTCTTCATCTACGCCATGTCAACTGTTATTTCGGCTTGTGGCCATGTTGGAGCTCTTGACTTGGGATTGGGAAAAGAGAGGCATCTTTACGCAATGGAGAACAGATTTGATCTCGATGTTTATATTGGATCCGCACTGCTTGACATGTATGCTAAGTGTGGCACATTGGAGAGGCCTCTTTTGGTTTTCTTAAAATTGCGGGATAAGAACCTTTTCTGCTGGAATGCAGCAATGGAAGGGCTCGGAGTTCACGGATATGCAAATGAAGCACCAGCAATGTTCTGCAAGATGGAGAGAGAGAGAAGATCAAGCCAAATGGGGTTACTTTAGAAAGTGTTTTAAGTGCCTGCACTCATGCAGGATTTGTAGAAGAAGGCCGCAAGAGATTTTCAAGCATGATCCAGGACTATTCCATCCGCCCCGAAGTTGAGCACTACGGATGCATGGTGGATCTGTTGAGCAAAGCCGGCCTGCTTGAAAATGCCCTAGGGTTGATAAGAAGCATGGAGTTTGAACCGAACTCTGGTATATGGGGTGCATTGGTAGGTGGCTGCGAGCTTCGTAAAAACTTGGAGATGGCTCAAGTTTGTGTCAAGGAATTGATGTTGTTGGAGCCAAGTAATAGTGGGTGTTTCAACCTTTCGGTGAACATGTGTGTGGATGCGAAACGATGGGGAGAAGTTGCGGATATTCGAGCAACCATGAAGGAACTTGGAGTTGAAAAGGGATGTCCTGGGTCCAGTTGGAATGAATCTCATTCAGCTTCTGACGAAATTGACATCCAAAGGAAAATATGGGAATTCAAATACGTAATACTCGGATCCTTTTCATCTTTTTTTATTTCAATTTCAAATCTTTATTAAGTCACACGTACACATTGTTTGAACATTAAACTTCAGTAGGAAATGAGAGTAAAATGCTCTTCCGGCGAACATTGCAGCTAGAATTACATGTTATTAACTTGGTAATTGGTGCATTGTATTGTAGGAGTTCCATTTTTCATAATTCCAAAAGTGATATTTGGAACAGAACGGCGTGTTTTCCTCTGCACGGTCACTAGGCTCAACTCAATGCAGTTGAAAATGAGGCAGGGCAGAGCCACCATTTTGTCCATTGACTCTGTAGTACGCAGTATATTCTCCGTGAAGCGTATCTCTGTATTTGGGTGGATTGGTTTCAGACAGAAGCTCCTTGATTGGCTTGTAGGGGTTGAGTTTGTCCTTGGCACTAGGAACGAGAAAAGATGCAACTGATATTCGAGGCTTGACAAGTGGGGTGGCGAGTACTCTGTGCTCCACACTCTTGAACTTGTCATTAGTAACGAGCTGCAGATACATACAATCACATGAAATAGGAGAGATCTGTATCTTTTTCTTTGTCTTATAAGATAAGAAGGTATTGAAGAAAATGTTTAACAACAGATTATCATGCCTGCATAAAGTCACCAAGGTTTGCTACTAAAGCTCCATCCACCGGCGGCACATCGACCCATTGGTTTTTATGGAGAACTTGGAGGCCCCCAATCTTGTCTTGCAGGAGTAAGGTGAGAAAGGAGGGGTCTGAGTGTTTGACTGTGCCAAGAGTCAAATCGGGCTCCGGGCAAACAGGGTAGTAGTGGCATGATAACGAGAAAGATTTCAAGCACCCCATCTGCGCTAGGTGATCCGTGGTGAGCCCTAACGCTTCTGACAGTATTTCAGATATAGCACATCCTGCAGTTTAATCAAGTTTTTGACGTACTCACTCACTTCATTTCTGCAACACAGAAAGTCATGAATTTGATAAAGGTATAGTATGTTGGAGCAATAATAGAAAATATGAAAAATAACTATATAATTCCAATGATAATAATCATAAAGAAATTCACAACATCAATTATATATGAGATCAATATAAACAACTAGAGAGAAAGTTAGAATAACTGACAAACTTGGAGATTGAGGCTTGCATAAATGCAATATCCTAAAGATAGAATTTCGCCCCTACTCTTGTGCTTGTAGTTCGGTAGGCGTCCATCTCCCAGGATTCAACAATCTATAATCCGAAGTCAAAGCATTTCAATCTATAATCCGAAGTCAAAGCATTTCAACAATCTAAAATTCATATATAATATGGAGAGAAAAGTCTCCCTTCTAGAATAATACTAATTAAACGGCTTGGCTCCTTGCAGATGGTACTTCACCGCATCGGCCGAAACTAAACGCTTATTTTTTATCAAAAAAAAAAAAAAAAAAAACACACAAACAAACAAACAGCTTGCCTCTTTCTATATTCCTTGTCCAAACAGAGCATCTACTTACTGGCTGATTTGCAAATCCTTAACAAATCCTTACTCCTTATTTTATTTTTATTTTTTATTTGAAATTGAAATTAAAACTTGTTTGGTGACCAATCGATTCTCGATCTTGGCAAGACCACGCAAGAGTAGTGGAGGATTATTTTATTTTAATTTTTTATTTGAAATTGAAAATTAAAACTTGTTTGGTGACCAATCGATTCTCAATCCTGGCAAGACCATGCAAGAGTAGTGGAGGATCGAGTCTGACTGGCCCTGGCCCTTAAAATTATCAACTTGGTTGAATCAGCTTGAGAATCATGGCATTTGATTTTGTTGACTAGTATCATGAGATTTGATTGTTAATCTCCATCACTCTCTTTCAAGATCGAGAGTGAGCGTCATGAAATCCCAACTTGCTCTTGAAAGAACTAAAATTCTCTCTTTCCAAAGACTTCGTAAAAATGTCTACTAATTGTAGTCGTAAAGGAAATTAATGAGCAATTAGTCCAGCTTGTAATTTCTCGAGCAATGTGACAGTTGATCTCAATATGCTTTGTGCATTCATGAAAGACGACAGGGTTCACTACAACGTGTATGACAACTTTGTCGCAATATAGGGAAGTTGGTTAGCCTTGAGCAACCTTTCTCGCAAAATAAACAATGTCAGGTTGGGTGACTGTAAGATATATTGGACGGCCCACCAGTATTTTGTAGTGTGTTGGATCCTTAAGCACTTCACGATGGTGTTGATCGGAAACGTTTTTGGCTTTGCTTCATTTTCTTCCCAATATGACGCTTGTTTCATCTTCTTTGAGTGAAGCATATTCTGCATATTTGTAAGAGAATTGTTATTAGCACTCTAAAAATTTTATTTAGCACTTCAAATTTTCTATAATTAGAAAGATAAATACACTTGTGAGGAATGTAGAATGAAATTTTTTGGAGTGCTAATATTAATTCCCATTTGTAATTTCAATTTGTGAAATTTCTGATGTATTTATTTTTTCAAGTGCTTGAAGTAACTATTAACGAATATGCATCGAAAAGTTTGTACCTTTACACATTAGTTTTATATGAGCGATATTCTAATCTAATCTATTCTTAAATACTGGAAAAATGGCTTCATAAGTGATATTCCAATCGAATCTAATCTATACTTAGATATGCATGATAAGTGATATTCCAATCGAATCTATACTTAGATAAGCATGATAAGTGCATGACATTTAATTTAAAGGAAAATTAATAAAAATGGCTTGAAAACTTTAAGTTTTAACGATAAGGACAAAATAAAGGGTAAAGTGAATAGTACCAGGATTAACTTTTTTAGTGTAAAAATGTGGTTTTTCGTTAAAGTGAACAGTACCGCGGGTTTTTCGTTAAAACTCCCTTAATTTAATTGTTTTGTTACCCGTGAAGCTTATTTAGTTATTGTCAAGGTTGGTTTATTGGTTCACAATGTTAGGAAACTTATGGCACTTTGTAGTCCAATTCAACTCAGTATGCTGAGGCATTATAGCTGATTATAAGTGATTATGATACTTAACTGATAGGCTAAAAAAGTGAAATTTGGGATTTCTTTATGGACAGAACCTTAATGCCTTAGCTAGTATATATACTAAGGTCTCTGCAAACCTAGAGATACAACAAACGTTTCCCATAAAGTGGTTGTATCCAGCTAGGTGCTTTGTAGAAGACTTTGGAGTTGCCGCAACCTTCATCCTCTCCGCTTGGTCTCCAATGGCTATCGCTTCATGGTCAGGTAAGCCAACTCCTTCATTTATGTTTTAATTATATAACCACATAAAATTTACATGTGGTATCAGAGCCCCTAGTTATATATGATTAAGACCTATTAAGTTTGAAGTTTGATTATATAATATTTTCATGAACTGCTATTTTGATCTTACATTGAAATTGTGATTGCACTCGGCAACACCACCACGCCGAACCTCCATGAAAACTGCATAACGTTTCCTGCATATAATGGCATGTACACGGAAACACCACCGTGTTGGATTAATCAGTGGAATTTGAGGATTATTAATAGGTTGTATAACCATTCTGTTTTAATCAAGAATATCTTTTAATAATCTTATGGCATGAATCTGGGGAAGCTTTATCAAGAATAGCAGCAAATCGTGGATCAATCCTATAATTATATAGGAATTTGGAGAAGGATATATATATATATATATATATATCTATCTATCTATCTATCATATATGTGTATATCGTGCTATTATGTAAAGGTGTTTTGCTATTATTTTCTTTGATCCTATAAATTGAACGTGTTAGTTAAATATAAAAAAAAATCAAAGATGGAGGCCGCGCGGTTAAGAGGTTGTTGGTGTGGCGGTACTGCCGTTCCAGTAAAGAGGCCCATATGGCTGGCTCCGCTGTGTACGTATACATAGGAAGGCACCTTCCCGAGGAGAGAATGAGATCGACTTAATGCACTTATCTTCCACACCATTTTTAATGCCGCACATTTGGGTCACAAGCCCACGTTATTCTGTATATTTACCCAGTTGAATATAAAAAGTACGGATAAAATCGAAGACTGGGCCAGTTGGTTGTTTCTGCAAAAGTATGGCTAATATACAATTATAATTTTAAGTTGTGTATATACTTACATTTGTTCTAACCTTGTATTGGAGAAAATTTTGAAATCTCTGTACATCAACAAGCTCAATGGGGAAGTTCATCGGCATATGAGATCTTGGTAATGATATTTTCTTTTGGTCTTCACGTTCAATTATATACAAAAATGGTTGTGTTGGATTCAAGAACCATTGATTAATGATCTAAGCAAGCAAATTTCTTCATCGTCCATGAATATTGCAACCATGGTATATGATTGAACATATTGAAGTATAAAATTTAAATAATGGTCATGATCCAAATGCGGAATAAGCCTCCAATCCCAACAGTTTTCCAAACTATACCTATTATAATTGCATATAATATGGTTTATGCATGCATTTTATTGCGTGTAATATGTCTTGGTCGAACCACCGAAGTTTGGAGGTTGCTAACATTTTGATCAAGTACATGTAATTTTCCAAAGCCAATTATGCATATAGAGCTTGCATTGCATGTGTAAATTTTATCATAACACCAGTATTCAAATTGTATGCATAAAGAAGGCATACCAAGAAGCATATATATATATATATATGCATATAGATTATTGTACTCGTTTGAGACTGTTTTGTCAAAATAGTTTGGGTATTCTGACACTAGTGCAAGAGCGTATAAGTTGCCCATGGCTTCGCGTTTGAAATGTAAATTAATTATGTTCAAATCCAATTACCTAATTATTACAATTAAGAGATGGGCATGAGATTTCGAATGCTGCTTGATATCTTTCTAAATGCAGGAGACGGAATTGGTTCACTTTTAGATTGTTTATATATATATATATATATATAGGGAATTGTTATTAGCACTCTAAAAATCTCATTCTACATTCCTCATAATTGTATTTTTCTTTCCAATTATGGAAAGTGTGGAGTGCCAAATGAGATTTTTGGAGTGTTAATAACAATTCCCTATATATATATATGTATGTATCTCTCTCTCTCTCTCTCTCTGTATATATCTCTATATATATAAAGCCAAGCTTAAATGTGAATAGTAATTTTGGGGTCACAAGCTTCACCAAAAATAAGTGGACAAAAATGCCCCCAAAACAAAAAAAGTTCAAAAGCAACCCAAAATAATGCATTAAATGTGGCAAGGGTATTTTTGTTATTTTAACAGTGTTTTTTAATAATTAATTTTTTTGTACAGTTTATTTATTTATTTATTCATTTATTTTTATAATTAGTACCTCACAATAGACTAGCAATAATGTGATTCAATCAGTTGTTCATTAAAATGATTTTTTTTTTTGACAAACAAGATTATCTACACTAAGGAAGAGGGGTGAGCTTAACCTCACAATGAACTAGCAATAATTGAAATCAGTTGTTTATTAAATATTATTTTCTCTATTCTTAATGTAAATCCAATATAGACCGATTTTTTTATGTGGATTCAGCTGCTTTAATTGATTATTCATTTACTTCAAATATTTGACTTCCCTTTTGTCAATTTACGCATATAAATACATTTAAAACGTGTAAATCGAGTGTAACACGCCGTGATTAAAAAAATGCCTTCTGCACGCGCGTGAACGCATGCATGAAGTCTAGTATATATAAAGCCAACAAGAGCCCATGGATAGTGTTTTTTGGTGTCACAAGCTTCACCAAAAATAATTGGACAAAAATCCCCCTCAAACAAAAAACTTCAAAAGCAACTCAAAATAATGCATCAAATGTGGCAGGGGTATTTTTGCCATTTTAACAGTGTTTTTTAATAATTAATTTTTTTGTACAGTTTTTTATTGTATTTTAATTAGTATCTCACAATAGGCTACCAATAATGTGATTGCATCAGTTGTTCATTAAATATTATTTTCTCCATTTTTAAACACGTTCAAAACATCTTGATAGGTGTGTAATGCCGGTTACAAAAAGGTATTTTGCACATGCATAATAATGTGATTAAATTAGTTGTCAAATGATTGTTTTTTTTTTTTTTGAACAAACAATATTATCTACACTAAGGGGTTTCTTCTAACATGATTTAAGATTATTCATTTACTTCCAATATTTGACTTTCCTTTTGTCTATTGATGCATATAAATACATTTAAAACGTGTAAGTCGCGCGTAGCACGCTATGATTCAAAAAATGTCTTCTGCACATGCATAAGCACGTGCATGAAGGCTAGTTGGTATATAAGTTGTGCCTATATATATGATTGTGATAAAATATAGTAAAATTGCATTTTAGGGATGCATATGCAAAGTATTTTTTTGCAGATGAACTATATACATGCGTGTCAATGAATTTTAATATAATTCCTATACATGAAAGTAAGTCAATACATATTTTGGCAACATTTGTTAAGCAAATGGCGTGTATAGTGTTACTTGTATGGCTAATTTGGTTCAAGCATGTGTGAGATGACATATTTTTAATACTGCCGTGGTTTTGGACTATAGTGAATTGTAGTTTTTGGTTTCTAACAATTTTCACAAGATGTGAATGAAGTTTTATGCCATTAATAGCACAAGAAATCTGCATGACTAACTAATCGGGTTTGTCTACAATTTTGCTTTATTATCTCAGTAGTCATTCAATTATACTTGACTAGCTAATTATGAAGAATTGGTGCATAACTTCTTGACTGACTGAGATGACAGAAAAAGTATGCAGTGGCAAGGACAAGAGCACTATACAAATGAAGAGGTTTGCAGTAATTATGTGACTATTGTCATTTGTATTTTATCTATTCTTATATGAGAATTATGACTGTGATTATATATGTTTATAAAGAAGTGGGGAACATATGGAGGCATGAGGTATGTAATTCATTAAAAGTATGTGACCTAATTGATAAACATGAATTTCAAACATATGAAGGCATGAGGTATGTAATTCATTCAATGTATGTGACATATGAAGGCATGAGGTATGTAATTCATTCAAAGTATGTGACTTAGCAATTTTGTACTACGGAAGGAATGGTACAGAAGGAAAGGAACCTGTGTGACGTAAGAAAGCATTTGAACGATTTCACAAATTAGCTTTTAAATTAAAGGAATGTATTGTTCTTTCGCATTACATAAAGTATTTTTAAGCAATTGGCTCCATAATGATAAGTCTTTGACATTCTTATGGTGGAAGTGTGATATTACAATTCTTATACAACTTGTTCTATATGTGATTAATCTCTTTCAAGTATGTTGTCAGGTTCTTGAGATTAATTGAATATCGAAGGGAGTCAAGAAGGAGATTATTAAGTTAATGCCATTTGTTGGCAAGACTCGAAGCTTGAATCAGGTTATCATAATTTTGTCACTTACAGCTACTTAATCCATGTGATGTTTGTATTGTTTCAGGCTGGAGTTGATAAATGTCTTGTCAACTAAGCAAGCTGTATCAGCTTAGTTGATGTTGGGACTGTGGTTTTAAGTTACTTTGATCAACGTCGCATCTTAATTAGAATAAAAGGGATAATCTTCTTGCCCGTAGGTGTGGATAGTTTCTTTTGTTTTAATTAAGATGGCATAGTATGAGTTTTATTTCACACGAGTTTGTGAAAGCTTCATCTTGCCCGTAGGTGTTGAAGTTTTTTCATGAAGGTAACTTTTGTGGCATATAATCCAGTACTAGAAACTAATTAATTTGCTTGCCCGTAGGTTTAAATTATTAACCTAGTTTCGTGAAGTTTTATTGGGGATGAAGTTCCATGCCTCCAGTGACAAATATTTCCACAATGAGCCCCATTATAGGTTGTGGTTTTAAGGCATGGAAATCGGTTGCATCATAATGTATTTTGTGTCTCTTCATGAGACTTGTTGATGCAAAGTATTGGACCCATGAAGGTTAATCACGGATTGCTAAGGTACGCATTGTTTTAGTATTATGCTTGTAAATCTTTTCAATTTGAACTATGGTGTCGGTTTAGAGGATGAAATTTGACCACTAGAGTTTCCTTTGGACATCGAAATTGAAATGATATGAAATTGAATTTGTTATGGATGCATAAATTCATGATAGATGCACATAATTTTTGTGGCAGATCGCTTGTCTTGATTTAAATCGGGTGAAAGACACGTCTAATGGTCACCAGATGACTTGAATTTTTTTATATGTTCAACATATATATGTCTACTATGTGTCTGCAAATTTTTTGCCATGAATTTACTAGTAACTCATGCTCGTACAGACAATTTTGCTGGCAGATTGTTTTTATCTTTTGAGACGTCACTTTAGACTATTATTTTGACCTAAAACGGCTCTATATTTTTATTTTATGAAGATTAGTATGTCTATTTTGATATGTATAATATTGATAGAAATTAAGCTTATAAATTAATTATGATAAATTCTAAAGTAAGTGTAACTCATTCCTAAAATTCTGTTTGATAACTTTATGTTGGTTGTGATGTCTATTTTATTATGTCTAAAATATGAAGCACTTTTATTTTGGTATATCTTTGAAATAATGTACATTAAATACTAATGAGTGTTTGCTCAAGTGGGAGAATTAGTGAAGGAAAATTGGGCTTCACACTCGTTAACTTATTTGCAGTAAGTCTATAAACTTTAAAAGCTTAGTGGGAGTTGTTATAAAGTTTATAGCAATAAGGGGGCGTTTGTTTCACCTTCTTAAGTGGGATTGGATTGGCTAGGATTATTGTCCCATGTTTGGTAAGCTTGGGGACTAACTTAAATGAGACTAGCCCAGACTCGTGTGGACTATCTCCTTCGCTAGGTCGTCTTAGCGAAACCCCCCGAAAACCACGGCACTGCTAAGACCTGCTTCGTCTCCTTTGCGTCGCTTGACGTCCTCCCTCTGCGAAGACCTTGCTTCGTCTGCATTGCATCCTCTCTCCAACGAGATCACAGCACCACACCAAGACGGGTACGCCGTGCAGGTGGAGACATCTCCGACGGATTCGTCGGTCAAGAGCGACCTTTGCAAGGTCATTCTGGTGGTGCAAAGGGCGCAGGGCATCCATTTTTGAAAAATTGGTTGCAGGCGGAGGTGCCCAGCAGGACTCGGAGACGTTGGGTGGGGGATGGAAGTTGCCGGTGCGGCGGAGGTACTCGGAGTCAACGAGGAGGAGGTCCTGGACGAAGTACTGGCACCCAGTGTTGAGGTCGTAGCGGCAGTGGTTATGGGAGACCATTCCCTCGTCTCAAATCCGAGAGAACTACGATGATATTCTCGGCGACCTGACCAAATTGCAGCTGCATAGAGCTCCAACAATGACTTTTGTGCTGCAAACCTCTGAGGAAGGTCCCACTTTTGCCGTCGTCTAATTCCTCTGATATGCAATTGTATGAAGTTATTTTTGATTTGATCTCAAAGTATGGAATTGGATTTTGATTTGATCTCAAAGTATGGAACTGGGTTTCGAAGAAGAGGAAGAGTTTTCAGAAAAAATGAGAGAAGTAAGAATAAAATATTAATAGAGATATAGATAAATTAATATAATATTAAAATTTATTAATTATCCTGCTTCTTAGTCCGACACTGCATTAAACGCTTCACTAAGTTAGTCTAGCTTAGTCTATTCTAAGGCAATCCAGCTTAGTCCTTAAAGCTAGTCCAATCCGAGATAGTCTGGTGCAACAAACACCCCCTAAGTGGACTTGCATGAATTTGTTAAAGCGTTATTCTATCTTCCATGAATATGTGCTTTGGTTGATAAAATTAGAAGTACACCATGACTCGAATGACAATAATATGTTTAAGTTGCATGAATGAGTACTTGGTGTATGTGTATATTTTTAGTTGCAATCGTTTGGATGCCTTGACTGATTATTTGTTAATCCTTATAAAGAATTTTGAGGCTCATGAGGACTTAGCACAATATGGAATTATTAATACAAATAAGATGGTTGTTGGATGCATGATTTTGTATAAACAGCGGTGAATGTCTTAATTTACCTTTCATTGAGATTATGCTATTTAATGTGTTAAGGAAAGGTTAAAAAAAAAAAAGACAATTTTGTGGTGATATGCATTCATTGGCTAAGTAAGGGTGTTCCCAAAAGCATATTTCAAAAGTATGATTTGAGTATTGATTTGCAAATGAAGTGACGATGTTGCACATCAGTGAGAGCTTGAGTTTCATGTTAGTAATGCCTTACATTTGCAAATGACCTATAAGGTATGTATGGTTTTTTGAATCCCTTTATTCAGTTTAATTTCCAGTTGGATTCATTAAGTCACATGTTTATGTGTTGGTCAATTATCAGATGACGATATATCTGATATCCAGTTAATCATCTTGCTCGTAGGTGTGGATTAATTTTTTTGGTTCGACTTAAAATGGCATGACATGATTTATATGGTGTATTAGTTGTGAGGGTTTTTTTTTTTTTTTTTAATCTTGCTCACAAGTGTTGAAAATTTCTCACAAAAGTAACTGATATGGTATGTAAACCAGTGTCAAAAACATGTTAATTCATCTTGCTCGTAGGTGTTGAATTAATTATGATTTATGAAGTTTTGTTTGCAATTGCAGAAGAAGTTTGCATTAAAGAGGACCTGAGATGATAAAAGTTGAGACACATTCCAGTAATTAAAGTTTGTCTCTGTAATCATAATTTGACAGTTTTTCATGTAAATGAGGATTTTAGCATGTGTGATTATGAAGGTTCTGGGTTGCGTCAACCCTACAATCTTGTTAGTTCTATGTTAAAAGACTTATTTAACAGAAACTTGTATTAAGGATAGGATGTTATCACAACTACATGGCCATTAAAGTGACATTAATTTTCAATCTCAAGTGTAAACTTAAATATTATATTTGTAGACCAGTAGGAGAATGTTGGATTTATTCCAATGTAAATCAACCTTAAATGGTCTACAACATATAGTAGGAATGTAATATTGGAGATTAATGTAGATATTGTGATTTGATCTCCTAAAGATATCAATCTTATATTAGGTGTCTTGTAATACAAGTAAGATTGACAAAGTCCTTGATTATATGTGATTATGATACTTAACTGATAGGCTAAAAAAGTGGGATTTGGGATTTCTTTTTGGACAAAATCTTAATGCCTTAGCCAGTATAAATACTAAGGTCCATGCAAACCCTAGAGATACAACAAATGTTTTCCATAAAGTAGTTGTATCCGGCTAGGTGCTTTGTTGTCGTAGCCTTCACCCTTTCTTCTTGATCTCCAATGGCTATCGTTTCATGGTCAGGTAAGCCAACTCCTTCATTTGTGTTTTAATTATATAACCACATAAAGTTTACAGGATCATGTTGTATCGGATTGTTTTGAAGCACTCCTATGCCTTTTACTTGTTTATTAACGTTTATCAAGCCATTATCCAACCAGGCCGGTCATAGGGCCATAGGCCAAATGATAGCTCTTTTTGACACAAAACCCATCTCCAATAGAGGTCTGGGCCAAAAAAACCTTGGGACCCATCGGGCCAAAATCCAACCATATGGCCAGCAGGCTGGCCATCCTTAGCTTGCCAGCTAGCCCGTTTAGTTGGGCCTAGTTGGATTTTTTTTTAAGACAAAATTTAAAAACAAATAAAAAATAAATTCTTATAAGTGTTGGAATTTTTTTTAGATCGACAGGCCCAGGGGCCCCACTTTAACGACACCAATACTTTTCCCAACTTTACCACTTGCTCAATCCATCAGGTGTGAGGTTTTACCACAAAGGGCCTCAGTATTACTTAGAGTGGGGTAATCATATTTAAACCCATTGTTTTCTTTTGCACCCACCGATGTGGGATTCTAACACTCCCCCTCACGTGTAACCCCATTTAGTGGTTCACATGTGGAGATCCACACATCGGCTATTGAAACTCAAAGATCAGCTCTATGTTAAGAATCCAAACTTGTTTTCAATGAACTCAGAGGTCGGCTCTCTATCAAGAGTCTTGACTTGTTTCCTTCTTGGTGACAAGCTCGTTGGCTTGCACGGGCCTGAACCTTGGCTCTGATACCATATTGGAATTTTTTTTTTAGATCGACGAGCCTAGGGGGCCCCACTCTAACAACACCAATACTGTCCCCAAATTTCCCACCTACCCAATCCGTCAGGTGTGGGGTTTTACCACAAAAGGCCTCGGTATTAGTTAGAGTGGAGTAATCATATTTAAACCCATTGTTTTCTTTTGCACCCACCGATGTGGGATTCCAACAATAAATACCTAAGACATTTCTACACCATTTCTTACATCCTTTTCACCCTTGCATACTATCTTACCTATTTTATTTCAATTCTTGACATTCTATTCACTTCAAACACTCTTTTCATACACACCCCTCTCTTACCTCCTTCAATAATTTTTTCTTTAATTTTTTCAATAATTTTCAAATGGCCATATCTTCAAGTGGCGCTTAAAATATGTCCGGAAATCTTATTTTAATATGATAGTTTAATTCAATTAACCAATAAAATTAAAGAACAAACTTAAAGTAATAATTATTGAGGGGGCTAAAAAATAGTCCCCTTTAGTTGGATATGTATATAAATATAGCATGGCACTCTTCATTAAAAAAATAATTTCTTACAAGAGTATAATCTAAACGGCAGCTAAACATAGCCACTTTGGTTGGAGATGGCCTCACTCTTCAGCCATCCATCTTCCATGCATTGTGATGCGTACTGCTTTATAGGTACAATGAATATGACTTGGATGGGGGACCAGCAGCAAAGGCTCTCGGACCAAAATCTGATGTCTTTACAAACTGTGTCCACGCTCGCTTTGGCATAGAATTGCCAGAAATCGAAGTGAGGATCTCTCTCTCTCTCTAACACACACACGCACACTCTAAGACATAGCACAATTCTTTGTTGGCAGATTAAACATGTGAAGAAGAAAATGATGTCTTGAAACGGGCTGGTTAGTTAGATGTATTGCAGAAAGGCCTCCAAAGGTTTCCTTTTATTATTCAAAGTGGTAGGCAAACGGAATCTTGCACATATAATGTTTGAAGAAAAAGTATTAGTATCAAACTTCATATCTGGTATATTGTTAGTTGGATTCTGATTTTTTTTTCGTGCACAGATTGTGCACTTAGTTGTGGCCACCATAGCACTCAAGGGCAACGGGGGCACCCTCTTTATCTTTGGAAGTTCTCTCCGTGCCTATCTCTTGGTTTTTTTTGTTTTCTTGTTTGTTGCTCTGCATATTCTAGTTCAGAACTTTTGCAGTTTGCTATGTGCTCAGTTTTGTTATTTCATGTATTATCTTTTTTCGGTGCAGCTTCTGCATCAGATGATTGTCACTCCTGTTTATACGACTTCTACAACTATGATAACAAGGATAAAGAATTTAAACAGCTCTTCATCAAATTCACACATGTTTTAGTCTTTCAAATACTGACATTAAATTATCACCAATCGCATTGTAAATGGTGTTCATAAGTGTTTACCAACATACATGTTCATAAATCTTTTTCCCCTCTGCAGAATTGGCTCTTTTCGGAGCATTGCTGTTTTTTGTTGGGGTGAAGAACTCGATTCCTCGAAGACAAACCAAGAAGGTTCAGAAAACGAAAACTGTTTTGGAAGGAAATGAGCCTCAGCAATTGGGTTCAAATTTTGTGGTTTATGTAAACTTGTACCTTAAACTGATGGGCCACATTTTATTTTGAGCGCTGTCGTATACACTTTCACCCCTGACTTGATTGCTAATTGGATCTATTTCCCTAGAAGTGGCTGGTTTTAATTTATTTTCTTTCTGCCAATACGATTTTCTCAACTAACCTAAATCAAGTCTGCAGTTGATTTTATTGATGAACAGTTTTGGTTTTTCAATGGATAACGCAGCCGCTCAGAAGATATTGCATGCTCTCAACAGTCCTGTTTAGACTGGAATCTCACCCTTATATGTGTCACATAATCCTTCCAAATTAATCAAAAAATAATTTTCATGGATCAGCTAATATCAGCCGCCTCTCGCTCTTGCTAGCATTTCTTGACGTCCAATGGAACACAAGAGATATAGAGAGGGGTTGATATACACCAGTGACATGTAAGTGTGTCTCATACTTTCAAGGCAAAAGCAATAGACAGTAACAGCTGTGCACTTGCATATGCTCTCACACTTTCGACAATCGGATTAAGTTCTCTTGCTCTTCGTTAGGAACGTCGTTGACACCATTACTGACTTTACCGTCGGCTCATCCTTCAAAATAGCGTCTTTTCTTACCTTGGTTAGAATCCACCAAGTTAAAATATTCACACACAGCAAGAAAAAAGAATTGGAATCAAATTTGCATTTGACTCCAAGTTAAAAAAACGAAAGAAACTTTGCGTAAGGAATCAAATTTGCATTTCGACTTTTCACGTGGAATACATGCCACCTCATCTGATCTGAAACCCACTCCACTGAATAAATTGCTTTTTTTTTTTCTTTTTTTTTTTAAGTGCTGTTCCAGAAAAAGCCAAACGTGTGATGCCAAAACTTTCCTTTTCTGTGATACGGTCATGTATAAGACCAAAAACAACCAAGGAAAAAGACATTTTTCTCTTACTGCATTGTTAACGTCTCAAGATTGTGATATCACAAAAAAACCAAGGCTCAATATCTCACTTTCTTGGAGTTATTCTCTTTAGCAATCAAGATATATTCTGGTAGCATCATTTTTTTTATAAATATTTGTCATATATTTAAAAAGTGTACCCGTTTAATAGATATTTACAATTTAGAGAATCAGTGACGCTATCTGCCTATAAAAGCCTACCATGCATTGAAAAAGTGCATCCGTTCACTAGACACCAACCACTTAGTGAAATTGGTGACGAGAACATCTCTCATTTTCTTTGGCCTTTTCTTAAACCCAAAAACGATTTTAAAATTGGTAGGCATCTCTTTGCTTCTTTTTTTTTCTTTCAAATGGCCTCCTCATACATCTACTTTTAGTTACATCTTGCAGAGTGAGGAATACTTCAGTGACATCATTCCCTTCGCAGCGAAGATGGAAGACGAGTCCTCGTATTACGACAGAA
Source organism: Pyrus communis (assembly GCF_963583255.1). Lineage (NCBI taxonomy): Eukaryota > Viridiplantae > Streptophyta > Magnoliopsida > Rosales > Rosaceae > Pyrus > Pyrus communis. The sequence continues at coordinate 20,405,781 of NC_084805.1, read as the reverse complement.
CCAAGGAAGTGAAGGTGTTCGATGAAACGAAAGCCGGAGTTAAAGGCCTTGTGGACTCAGGGATCACAAAAGTTCCCAAGTTCCTCATTCATCCACCACATAGCCTTTCAAATTCAAAAACAACAAATGTAAACTTTAAGGTTCCTGTCATAGACTTTGACGGCTTTGATCAAGATTTCCAGCGAGCACAGATTGTGAAGGAGATTTGTGAAGCATCCGAAACGTGGGGGTTCTTTCAAATGGTTAATCATGGAGTTCCAGAGAGAGTGATTGAGAATATGTTGGAAGGGATTCGAGGGTTTCATGAGCAGCCGAAGGAGGTGAAGATGGAGTGGTATTCTCGTGACTCGAAACATAGAGTGAGATACTACTGCAATGGAGATCTGTTGGTGTCGAAAACAGCGAATTGGAGAGACACGATAGGGTTTGATTTCCAGGACGGTCCATTGGACCCCGAGACATTTCCCTTCGTTTGCAGGTCCTTTTCTATACAAACTGTTCAAAGTACTAATACATTAACATGTCTAACAACATAACATACCGGATAATCTAACGAGAGACTGGTTTGATTCGCAGAGAGGCAGTGCAGGAGTACATTGAACACTTAAAGAACTTGAGGGAGATGCTATCAGGTTTGTTGTCCGAGGCCTTGGGGCTCAGCACTGACTACCTGGAAAACATAGAGTGCATGAAGACTGAAAATCTGGTGTGCCATTATTACCCGAGCTGTCCAGAACCGGAGCTGACCCTTGGCACAACCAAGCATTCGGATCCTTCCTCTTTAACTGTACTCTTGCAGGATGATCTCGGCGGCCTGCAAGTCCTCCATCAAGGTCACTGGGTTGATGTTCCTCCAACTACTGGAGCTCTTGTGGCGAATGTCGGTGATCTTATGCAAGTAAGCTTTTCATCCTAATTCCTCTAAAATAACACTTTTGCTGTCACACACCTCCTATGTCCGTCAAAGTAAGTCAAAATCATGTGACGAGAAAGACAGAAACACATGTTCTTGTTCATAATCCGAATTCCTCAAGAAAAAAACTTGTGTCACGATCTCATACACCTCCTATATATCTCCGTCTTTCTTGTGATCTTATCATCATTATGAACTTGCATGAGAACTCAGTTATCTTCATTCAAATTATGTGCAGCTTATCACCAATGACAAGTTCAGAAGCGTAGAGCATAGAGTACTGGCTAGAAGAGTGGGGCCCAGGATATCAGCTGCATGTTTTTTCTATCCAAGTGCTACGCAAAGATTCAAACCCTATGGCCCCATCAAGGAGTTTCTCTCGGACAACCTACCGATATACAGGGAAACACACTTTGCGGAGTATCTTGCTTATTACAGATCAAAGGGGTTAGATGGTAAATCTGCCCTTTCTCATTTTAAATTAGCTTAATTCAAATAGAGAACTGTTATTAGCATTCCAAAAATACACTCTATATATATTTTTTTAATCATAAATAGTTTGGAGTGCAAATTGATATTTTTATTCACTTTAGTCCCTATGATTACAGTTTTAAGGAGTTTATCTTTATGGGTTTTAGCATTTTTAGTGTGGTTGGTATTCCTCTTCACTTATAAGTGAGAGATCTTAGGTTCGATTTTCATCAAACTCCCCCTCCCCCCGGCACCCCGCGGCGCCCTCTCCTTAATGTAGATAATATCGTATGTTAAAAAAAAAAAAAAAAAAAAAAAAAAAAAAAAACTATATTTTTCATTATGTTGATTGACAGAAGAGTGAATCTTTAGTCAACCCCAATCTTAATATCTCTTTTTAGCAAATCAAATCCAAAATGACTCCCAATATAAGGAGAGATTGTTAGGCAGGGGCTTTCGTGTCACGTTATTTCTCCACCCAAAAAATGCGCAAAAGGAACTCCCGGCATTCAGGACTTACACGAACCATTCCTTGTTGATTTTTATCCTTGACCTTCTTCAATTCATTTGATCCTACGTCCGAAAATAAAAAAAAGTGTGTAAAAAGTAAAAAATGGTGTGTGGATATCACACCTCAACAGAAGAGAGGTAAAATAACAAATGGCACCTTCACTTCGCACACTACAAATAGAGAGGGGGGGTCCGGAATTGCTCCATGGCCTTGTCTATCTTGTTCTTTACAATTAAAGGGGGTGTTCAAACCAAAAAGAAAGTAAATGAACACCGTAAATTCCAATCGAAAGTTACCGACGACTCAATAATTTACCAATAACCTACAGAAGCATTCCGAGAGCGCGACAAGGCTATAGCTGTTGCGTAAGATTCTTGAGCTCCAATATCTGAATAAGGGACCACAAAATATTCATTCTGTGCATGCCTCTGTTGTTTTGCCCCTGCGGTAATTCGAAATTATTTAGTTCATGACAGTAAACACCAGACACTGGCTAGCATACTTGCTTGTTTTTATAGATAAATCGAAAAGCCAGTCCATTTCATATGTGTCAAGTGTCGTTTCGAATGGATCTTACCTCAAACCACAAAACATATCCATGTCTTTATTCCTACTTGAAATCTGAAAAGCTTTTCCATGGTAGAGGTGCACGAAAGAGTAACTGTTCATTGATACTACGTAAATTTCTTTGGGCTGATTGAATTGGATATTGAATGCCTTTTGGCCAAAAGTTGATGAAAATTCTGAATCATTGAAATGACATTGTGCCACGATACTAAACTACATTCAAATGAACAGAGAAAAACACAATGGTATGGAATCATCCACGCAAGCAAAGTCCTAAAAGAGACACAATCAAAACCGCAACAATACTGTTTTTTTCGTTAAAAAATCAAAATTTTATAATTTCAGAGATAAAATCTCTTGTTAGGCAATCAAACCAAGAGATTAGGAAATCCTACGAGAACAAAAAAATTGTGAACATTTAACGAGGAAAATCTCAATCCCGAGTGCCAACTAAAACAGGTGGCATTTGCGGAAATTCCCACATATATGTCAATTATAATAACCCTAGGCACAAAGTAGAAGATCAATAAAGCAGAATAGCGAGCGAAATATACAAGAGAGATGACAACCATTTCGAGCATAAAACAACATTTGATGACTAAGTGTGAGCAACAACCATAAAAGACATACACACACAGACGTTTATTCTTGAATCTTGAGTTATCACGTGATCCAACTTCCAACTACCCAATGGACACAGCCCCTACAAGACTCCCTACCAGAACACAACTTACAACTTACCAGGGGTATTGCATGCTGTAATAGTTTTAATCCATATCACAGCACGGCCGCGGGTACATTTCTAGCAGTTCATCAGGACATGCGGACCAATCTCTCTAGCATGCACTATAGATGGTTGAATCATTGAAGTGCATTACGAAGTGAACTCTACAAAATGTGTGTAAAAATGTATGTCAAAAAATGTGTGCCCCAATTAAGTTAGGAGATAGCCCATATTGATTTGCAGCGCAAAATGCTTGAGCATAACTATGGGTATATTGGTCACGTGAAAATCATGTGGATGTGAGAGCTTTGTCATTGTAACCGCAAAATGAAGATTTTGGAAAGGATGAGTGAATAGCTAGGGTTTGGTGGAGCACTATATAAGGAAAAGCATTGGCAAAGGATAAGGCTCCAATAACTTCAATCAAATATTAAAGATTCTTCGTCTCTTCCATGATGGAGAGTTATCTGTTACGTTTACGCAAGTTCATGGGTGATAAAACAAAATTGAATGTTTGCAGGATCGTCTCATTTTGTTACGTCTACACAAGTTCATGGGTGACGAAACAAAAATGAATGCTTGCAGCATCGTCTGATTTTTTTGAACTTTGAAGAGGTTCTATGAGTTGTATGAGGAGTATCCTCTTTATCACCACCATCCTGCAAACATTCATCAAACTTAACACAGTTGCTCCGTGTTTGCCAACCATATAGCCGTTCCGTATGTGCATGCCAACCATACAGCGGCCATAGTACTCTGAAAACCCAATGTACTGCCCCAAAAACCATTTCCTGCCACCCAAGGTCACCAGTAGCTTATAAGGACGCCTATGGGGGTTGGACCGGGTTGTTTAGGGCTCGTTTCATGTGGAATGGAGCTAGTAGTAGTGAACGAAATCTATAATCTGGGCTTGCAAGTTTAGATCATTTTAGTTTAACTCGGTTAATCCACTCTATTAGATTGGAAGTTGCTATTGACGTTCCAAAAAACAAAAAAAATATTTTACAAAATTCCTGACTTTTTGGAGTTGTAATAACAATTGCCAAAAATCGAATCCAAAAGTAGAAATGAATGTATTCATCTTTAAATTCAAAGTGGTACAAGTGACACAGCAGTTGCAACAGAAGAGAGGGAAAATAATAAATGGCACCTTCACACGCTACAAAGTAAAGGAGGGAAATTGCTCCCAGGGCTATTCACTCTTGTTCTTTTCAATTAAAAGGTGTGTTCAAACAAAATGAAGAGAAGCAAACCGTAAATTCCAATCGGAAATCACAAATAACTCACAATAATTTACAAAATAACCTACAGAGACACTCCACGAGCGAGACAAGGTTACAGCTGTTGCGTAGGATTCTTGGGCTGTAATATCTGAACAAGAGACCATAAGATATCCATTCTGTGTATGCTTCTGTTGTTTTGCCCCTGGAGTAATTTGGAATTCAAAATTAGGTCATGAGTCTCCTGACAAAAAACACCAGACGCAAGCAGACTAGCTCTTAAATTCTACGCTCAACATGCAGGTCCCACAGGGATGGATACTAGCAAGTTTAGCAAATGCTTGTTTTCATAGATAAGTCAATAAGGAAATCCATTTTAGAAATGTCAAACATTTTAAGCGTTATTCCATACGGATCTTACCTCAACCACAAAATATATCCATGTCTTGTCACCACGGGCTTCCGTCACACCTTTTAAGATTGTCAGACCTGAGCACCTGATAGCCTCAGCGATCTCTAGAAAATGACTGCATTCTTCACACATCAGCTGCATGGGGAAGAATTCTTTTAGTACTGAGAATTCGGTAAAGACAAACAAAATCATATCGGAAAATGATACAAATCAATAAGCTTCATCATCAGACTGAACTAGACACGATCAAGCACATCTCCGAAGTTCATGTATAATAAGGACAGAAACACTCGCTAAGAAGTATTTATACCTCTACAACCATCTGTCCATTCTTGTTGAGATTCTCCACTATTATTGAACAAACTTTCAGATTGCCACCCACCTCCACTGCCCAGCTTGATCCACGTTCATAATTGGAGGATCCTAGCATGCTTGCTTCCTTCGGACACAACTGTGAATTAAGCATTATGATTAAGTAGATAATAAACTATCTCAATAAACATTATATATTCTTGGTGATGCTTGGTAAACTAAAAATGAAGGTTGAAATTTGACAAATAATCCCAGGCCATAATATACTTACAACCAAAACATTTACCTTTGCATCAGCACATTTATTTAGTTTGTCAGCATGCTTAGTGACGCTTTGTAGAAAGAGCATGTGCTTGATTGTGCGCTCCAGCAGTGAATCAATACTGCACTGTACAGTTAACATGAAACTTTTAGCACATATAGAATGAATAACAAACTTCTTTTACAAGGCCCAAAACTAGAAAACAGTTTGGAAAGCCACCTTTGCTCCAGTAGGTATTAGCTCCCGCAGTTCCTTAATACGATCTTGGATCAATTGCCGGTCTCTTGGCCTAGGTCTAGAACTTTCACCAGGTCTTGCCCTCTTCTTGCTATTTTTGGACAGTCCAGAAGACCTCTCCGGCTGCTCACTACAAGCACTAGGACAAGGTGATGAAAACCATTTTGGAGATATCACCCCGCAAACCCCTGATGAGCTCAAGCATTGCTGCATGTCCTCTCCAGTAAGAGAAGGCTGATCAATAGAAAAATTTTCAGAATCAATTGTATGGGTAATACGGCCAGAAGGCTCTGGATATTTTTCAGTTGTCAAAAGGGACTGCATTGATTTACAGAATGATTTTTCATTTTTAACAAGACTGCCACTTTGGCAAACATTAGCCACTACTGCTTCAAGAAGATGCTCTTGACAAGAATCGGATGTCAACTGGCTAGTGTTCATCCCCTCAGGTATCTCAGGAGTAATTCTATCTCCATTCTTCCCCGCTACCCAATCAAAATAGTTACCCTGATTCAGAAAAGCTGGTCCAAGTGCTTCATGCAGCTCACAGCCAGCAGGGAAGGCCATTGATGTACTAGATGTGTCCATGTGACCTGATTCAGTTTGAAACTCCAGGTTTTCCAGGCCCTTCTGAAACTTAACAACTGAGGGTTCACTTACATGCAATACCTCATTCTGGTGAAGATCTACCCTGGCCGCATTAATCCTTTCATGTGCAGTAGAGTCGAGAAATGTTGTAGTTAAGTCTGCAAAATCACATAAATTTACAATGTCTTTAACAGGATCATGTGATAATGGATGGGCATAGATCATCGAGGCCATTCCAGTATCTTTGCAGCCACTACTCTCCCCTTTACACTTCCTGCTATCAAGTAATTCTACACCTACTAGTTTGCGATGCTCCATACTGAGAGCGCTTGATTTTGACTGAGGCAGTTTGCCAATCTCAACACACCTGAAGTTGGATGACTCAAGTCCTCCATGCTTATTAAACAGTTCAACTTCCTCTTTCAGACAATTTTCGGTCAGTGAAGAAATGTAAGAACTATCATTATCTTTCCCAATATGTGGGAAAATGGACGACCAAATATCGGAGCTTTCTCTGTTTGTGGCTGTATCTAAATTATTTACGCAATCAGGAAGAACCCCTGAAGCCAAACGTTCCAGAGATATATTTGTCTGAGGCAAAAAAGAAAAAAAAGAATACCAGGTATCAGTGACCTTATCTATCTGTTTCACAAGAAAATTTAAAAATAAAGTGCTTCACTTATATACACATATAAACCACAGGTCGCCACATGCGCACAGAGACACAGAGAGAGAGAGAGAGAGAGAGAGAGAGAGAGAGAGAGAGAGAGAGAGAGTTACCGAGCATACTGAACTGTATATGCTATATTGCTTTGGATTAGGGATATGGTCTATTGGGAAATCTTGAAGAGTCTTAAAAGCATCTGTGATTTGAGATATCAGCTTCACATTTTCAGCTACCTGAACCTCTCAAACAAAGGTAAGGGAAAATGAGTATACATTTGAAATATATATAACTTGAAAGCATAAATCCCGTATTTGTATAGTCACCACAGAATTAAATAACAGAGTTGCATGGACTAGAATCGTAACATCTTCATAGCTATAACACTCAACAGAATCAAGAAATAAGCACATGCTATCCCGTGGACTAGAACGGCTAAGTTATTCACCAAAATTAAAGAACTTACTTTATTCAAAGAACCAAGCTGTATAACTCCATGCGGAACAACAGCCACAACAACAATGGTCTACAGGAAATTGTAAATAGTTTAAATTAGCATGACATCCAAAATATCTTAGAAATCATAATCATATTAAAGTATAATGCTTATATAAGAGAAAAAAAACTTGTTAGTGAGAGTGTCAAAAACCCAAACAAACTTGCATTCACATCTAACCAGCCATCAGCTACCGGTCCTGTACAGTTATGGAAATTTAAATTCCATTTCTTACCTAACCCAAAAAAAAAAAAAACAAAAAAAACCTTTTGCTTGAGGACTAGCAAAAAGTAAGTTTGGCGCAAAATGTACTACTTATGAATATTATCATTCTGGTCAATGGACGGAGAAAAATGTTTCTATGAGAGTAAACAGATACCTATGTCAAACTAATAAGCAAATAAAACATATTGCAGGCAATGACATAATTTCCACATTTTCTCTTATTATGAATAGGCCCTGAAGAAATAACATTAATTAACAAGTGTAGTATCTCATCAGTTATCACAACTTCAAACAAAATCAAACAGAGAGATGAGAGAGAGACGGACAGAGAACGGCATACCCTTATGCCAGCTGAAAATTGACTTTGCCACCCATCACAGTACTGAAAACACCCAAAACATAAAATTGATAACAATAAATGGCTGCAACGATGAATCGATAACACCTTTCAAAGTAAAACTATGCTAATCAGTACTATTACTGCAAAGTATTAAACCATTTACCTGCAATGGTGAACAGTTATTCTTAACAAGATCATCAGCATAAATCCATTGATGCTCCCCAGTAACCGCCACCTGTCCAACAATCCTGAAGGTAAAGAATAAAGGAAAGAATTAATGCAAACTAAAAAGTTTTTATTCTTTTCCTTTTGTTTTTTCCATGCTCCCAGGCTATCAGCTACCATAATTAGATAGATGTTAACAGGAAAGACAAAAGGTGAGACTAAATAAGTTTTACAAAAATACTGGCAACAGTTATTGAATTTACAGTTCTTCAACCAAAACTCTGAGAATAAGCATTATGATAACTAGAAAGTGACAAGAGTAATTACCCTTCCCCCAGATTATATACGTGGCACGACATTTTTGCCACAGCTAGCCCGAGGGGATCGTGTGAATAATGGCTATCATGCAATTTATCCAGAGTCTTACTGAAGCACCTAATCTCGGAAGAATCATGTTGCTCACAGTTGTCAAAGTAAGCATCCTCACAAGTCAGCACCCTGCATAATGCAGCACACCCCATGTCAAAATATTACGAGGGATGCACAACTGCGTGTATAATTCATTAAAAGGGAAATTTTCTCAGTACCCACAATTCTAATTCGATTATTACATGCCGAAATGAATAGCGAGATTCGTACTCTTCTATACTGAAGACCAGATATGAGAGAAAATAATGACTTGGGTACTACTTCTCCTCCAACATTACTTTCTTTCACTACTATTTTTTGTTTTCGCCTTTCGGGTTGAGATAAATTCACTTACTCTCAACCAAAAAGAACAGAGGCAAAAGGGGTTTAATTCAAGAACCATATAACACATACTAACACACACAAACAATTACACGTGAAATAAAAGTACATCAGTAACAGGAAAACAAGTACAAAAACTCACATTCGAGCTCGGTGCTTGAGTTTCCAGGAAACGGCGTAGTTCCACTCCGTATTGAAGCAGAGGCTTCTCAGAATATTGTGCAAGTCAGTCCCCATCTCCTCCCCCAAAGCTTTATTTTTGTTTTCCTAATCACCCTCTAAACAACAAACACCCAAACAAACAAATCCCCAACCCAAAATTTCAATTGTGGCGCCTAACTTGGTGCTCTAACTTCCCCTATACGACCCTCTACCCGCCTGCTTCCTCCGTAAGCCCGCTCGCCGCTTTAACGGAGGTCCTACCGCCGCTAACAGCAACCGATCCGGTCCCATCCCCCTAACTCTTTAACCGTAACCTCCGCGCTCCGCGGCCAATACACCACGCTTTCCTCAATTCCCCTTACAGACTCGCAATCCCAAACCCTATAACTACAGAGTCAGAGGTATCGTTGCAGTCTCTGCAATCAGCCATGAACTTGTACGGAAACATCGAAAGTGCTACAAAATAAAATCGAACAAAAAAAATTAGAGAAATTGAAAACTCCCCCCGCAGCTTCCTGACGAAACTTTTAACTCGAAACGCGATCGATTTGAACCCTAGCGTATATCCGACGACATGGATCTCTCACAGCAACAACAAAAAAGGTGCGAAATTTTGAAAATATAATTTCTGGGAATTGTTCGGATGAACTGTTCGGATTTGTTCACACAGAAAGTTTCAGATGAAGATCTGAGAGTTCAGCAGCAGCTCGCTGAAAAGAGAAGGAATTGTTCGGATGAACCGTTCGGATTTGTACACAGAAAGTTTCAGATGAAGATCTCTGAGAGTTCAGCAGCACCTCGCTGAAAAAAGAGAGAGAGAGAGAGAGAGAGAGAGAGAGAGAGATAGGAGTAGCTCCGAAAGCAGGAAGCTTTAGCTGCGAAATGTATCAAGTGTAGCAAATTTCAAAGCTTTGAGCTGAATTGGCAGCCATTTTTAACGACAATGCAGCTTTTTCGCTTTTTCTAGAGAGTGAAAAAGTAGAGAGAGAGAGAGAGAGAGAGAGAGAGAGGGGGAAGCTTCAATGGCTTTCTTTTCTTTCAGAGAGACAATGAGAAAAGAAGGCACTTTTGGTGTGAATTGCGACTTGTTTAATATAAGGTGTTTACCTTCGCACGCTGTTCATTTTAGCTTTTCTTCCCTAAACGTGCACCGTCGTTTGTATATAGTGCGCCGGATTATCTACAGCACGCATCCCTGGGTGCTCACTGACCGGTCGCCACTAAAAACCCTTTCGTGTTCCTACTCTGCGCATCCTGCGCACTTTAGCACGTACCACTTTTGCGTTTTGAGAGTGAAAAGATGGGAAATGTTAAGAGAAAATAGTGGCTCAAGGCCTAGGAAGGAGAGAAGAGTGCTGAGGAATTGGGGAGTTTATTTATATATATTGAGATCAAATTAAATCTTCAAATTTGGGGGCTATGAGTACACTTTCTAGGTAGTGTCCTTTGATGGCAAACAACATGATGTCCATGTGAGGAAATTGATCCTTATCTTGCCCTCAATTATCAAGGGTACAATCCCCACCTCTTTCCCAAACCAAACAACAAAATCCAATGCACTTATCCCTCTCTCCCTACTCATTTTTCACAATGATTTTATTGCCCCAAAGTTGGGACATATTACACCGCCCTCATTTTCCAATGTTCCCTTTCTTACATGAGAGATGTTGACTCTCATAAATGGGACTCTCCGGACTCTCTCTAACATCTCATGTTTTTGGCACAATTCCCGTATCATTATTATAAAATATTATGCCAAAAACATAAGGTGGTGGAGAGTCTATAAAGAGTCTCCTCAGCATTTCTCTTCTTACATTTACTAGTTTAGCAGTCAAAGTTGCTTCGTAATACTTTTTTTCGATCAATCAGAGATTCCAATTCGATATTCTTTCTAACTTTTTGAGAAAAGTCAATAAGCTTACAGTTTGCTAGTATTCATCTTCATTTGTAAGTTGAATGTTTTAAGTTCTACTTACATAAATCACGCCTTCAGTATTTAATTATGGTTATCCTACCGTTTGGCTGCATGACTTAGCCATAAATTGCACCCATAAAATTGTTAATAAAAAGTTATGTGAAAAATATAGCGACCGAATGTGTTTTAGCATGCCCAACCTTAGCACACGATAAGTTGGGCGATAACTTAGGGCCTAACAAACCAAGTGACTCAATGACTTAATCCTTTTGCTTTTAAAGATATTCAATTTTAGACATTAGCATATGCTTAAAAGTAGTTGAACTATTTCCTATATTGCCAATTGGTTTTATAGTGGAACTTCAACTTTTATCATGGTATCAGAGCAGGTTGTCCTATGTGAAGCCCAACAACCACCACTCGTGCTCCTTGTCACTCGATCTACGTTATTTATGTGTTAGGTTTGAATATTCGCCATACATGAGAGTGCATGTTGAGGGTGAAACCCACATCGAGAAAAATGACGGACCTTGCATATGCATATAAGTAGTTAGGCTCCTCCATATATTGCCAATTGATTTTATAGTGGAACTTTAACTTCCTTCAAATTCATTTGAGAAGTCTAATTTATTAATTTTTTACAATACAATATTTCTTATATACCAAGATATATTTACACTAAGGGCACGTTTGGTGAGCCGAACGAGATGGGATTTCATATTTTGGACTAGTTAGGTTAAGATTGGATTCGGTGGGTTGGACTTTTCTTCTGTTGTTTGGTGTAGACAAACTCAACTTGTTAGGATTGGATTGAAAACAATCTTAACCACCACTGACCTAGCAAACCAATGATCCACCTGACTTAATCACCTACAATCCACGATGTTGTCACGACCCATTACCCACGACTAGACCTGTAAACAAGTTGAGTTAATCAGATTTGGGTTGAGGTTCAATCCAACCCGTTAAGCTAACAGGTCATCCAAACCCAACCCTTTAAGCTAACGGGTCATCTAAACCCAACTTGTTAATCTAATAGATCACCCGTTAACATTTTTTTTTTGTGCATTCCAATACAATTACACATATTAACTACAAGGATGTATAAAAGGGTGCTGACTTGGATATCTAGTGAAAAAAGTACTGACTTGAATATATAGTAAAAGGTGTGCATATCTAAAAGGGTGTTGACTTGGATATGTAAACCTACAAGGATAAATGAGATTATAAGTACAAAATTTCTACAGGAAGATAATTTGGATGAACATGTAAAGCAACTAATCATGTCTTTGTTAATCAAGTATAGATGCAGAGATTGTAGACTTGTAGTACTGTTTAAGCAAGAGTAAAGCATTAAATGAGAAGCATGCAGAATAAGCAGAGGCATAAGGCTGAATGCAACTCAACAAGCAGAAGTTTATATTTCAGTTTATATTACTTACAGTTTAGAAAGAAAGAATATTAATTAAGTCTAAATTTCATTCACATAAATGGTATAGCAAAAAAAAACTTCAAAATGGAGAAAAAATAGAAGATTCGAGAGAGACTAAAGAGCGAGAAAGAGCCAGAGACCCAGAAATAAAGGGACGAGAAGGTAGAGAACCAAAAGCTGAGAACGAGTGGCATAGTGCAAAACGAGCCAGCGTAGAGTTTATTTTTTGTTGTTAAGACTTTATTGAAATTACTCAAACATCCTCAACTAATGGATGTTAACGGGTCTAGCGGGTTGAACTAAAGTGGCCTATTATTTAACAGGTTCACCCGTTAGCGACCCAACCCGTTAAGCATCCACCTCAATACTTGTAGAGCCAAAAATAATCAAGAAGAATATGGAGGTGACACATGGATTTTTGGGTAAAAATGACAAAATTACTCCGAGGAACACTAGAACTCATTCGCGCGAGCAGTGAACAATCATCCCTCAATCAAGTCAAAAGTGCCCAAAATAGGTATTTATTGAAAACTTATTTCATCCATCCTCATCAAATCTTCTCCACAAGGTAACCCCCAAATCATTCCTTTCTAATTATATTAATTAGCTAATTGATTTATTACCTAATTAATTTATTAATTAGCTAACAAATCATGAATCTCACTTAAAAAACCATCCAAGTGGCCGGTCCTCCTCCTCCCAAAGGGGCCGGCCACACTCCCTATATAAACACCCTTATTTTCTCCAAAACCTAAGTTCTACACTCTCACAAAATTCTCTAAATTCTCCAAACATTTTTCCCTCAAAATTCTAACTTTGGCATCAGAGGTTCTTTAGCCAAAGCCCCTCCCATTCATCATGGGCGTGTAAGGCTCTTAGCCTTGACCTTAGGTGTTATTTGTTCTGTAGGTGCAATTTTGTCCAAGAACAAGGAGGAAGAAATTTGCATCCACAAATTGATGTTTTCATTGAGAGTTGAGTCACACGCTCATAAAAGAGTCTCGCATATAAGGTTTTCCGTTTCTTTGTTTATTTGTAGATTTTTTGTACGTTCTTATTCTTAGAATTTTTATTTCTAAAAATTCTTTGATAAAACGTAAAAGAAAAGTACAATGGCAAGGGATTCAGAAACTTCGACAAACGGAAATTCCAACGTTCAAGGACTAGGATCATGGTGATTTACAAGGCTCAACATAGCAGTGAGCAAAGCGGCACCCCCACGAGGCACCACCATGGCAACCACCACGGCAGTCACCTTTGGCAAAACTCATGGCTCAAGCCATGCCACTTCAACCTTCAAGAGCCCAAGCCTTAGCCGAGCCGACCCATGCCGTCCAAACCCAATGCGTTGCCAAGCCGAACCTAAGCCTCGCACCCGCATAGGCTACACACCGAGCAGCCCACTTCCATGGTCCAGCCTGCTTCTGTGACCTTCCAAGCAGCCTAAATCGGTCTAAGATTAGTTCAACCGTCCCGACTTCAAATTTATGGGCCTACGATCAAACCGGGGGCATTTTCACCATATTTCTCCACATATTTAAATGTCCCAACTCAAATCTTGCGCTCGGAGTCTACCACACTTCCACTGCTCAAGGAGATGCATTCATTCCAAGCTCTTCTAACCCCAAATGGAGAACAACACTTGTCTTGACAAGTCATAGAATTGATGAGCGTCATCGTACAGCAGACGACCTTGGTGAATCAGCTTTTGCAACATGCCTTAGACGAGGTGTCCTGAAGTAAGGAAAGGGCAGACGAAGAACATTTCCAGTAGCATCCAGGCAAGCAGCCACTTAACCAACCACGAACCAAGCGTTCGAGCAGTGTACACTCCTGATTGGGCCCTCGAGATAGCATATACTCCTATCTTAGCGTGCACTCTCAACTAGGGCCACAGACAAGCATACATTCACGGTTAGGGCCACACTATGATAGTCAACATGAGCAACCATCCAAGCGAAGTGTTCATTCGTGGCTAAGCCCGTAATGAGCATCTTCCACCTTACATCAGAGCAGGTAGCACGAAAGAAGGAAAAAAGTAGTCACTCAGTCCGGCTCAAGCTCAATTAGCATTCTACGAATAATTTCCTCGCCTGCTAAGAACAAACCACATGCATCGCAGCCGCGACATAGACAAGTCGAGCATGTAGAAAAGTATCCTAGACCAGTAAGTCACGACCAAGGGCAGCCGAGAGCTTTATTACCTCAACAAAGGCAAATTCAGGAAGAAGTAGAAATACTCTTAACCAAGCGATTACGTAATTTCCAACGTAACAAGGTCATTAACGAGGCACTACGATGGAACATGACCAACATAAGCAGGTCACCTTTCACGGATAAGATCGAGCAGGCAAAGCCTCCATGCAAGTTTAGCATGCCACATTTCACATCCTTCAAAAGGGATGGAGACCCAGAGAGACACCTAAAACAATACCGAAGCGTAATGATCCTCCATTGAAACAACGACGATCTCATATGCAAGATATTCACCACCACTTTACAAGGCGAGGCAAAAATTGGTTTTACAGCCTGCCACCACAATCCATTTGGAGTTTCAACGAATTTTCTTTGGTTTTTACCAAAGAATATTCATCCTATCACTCGATCAAAACAAAGTCCGACCACTTGTTCAACATCAAAAAAAACCCAAATGAGTCGTTTCACGACTATATGAAGAGGTTCAAAGCAGAGAAGGCAAAGATAATTTAATGCAATGACTCGATAGCTAGAGCAGTATTCCAAAAATGACTTCCAGCAGACCACCCACTGTTCGAAAATTGATTATGAAAAAAGATCTAACTCTGGTAGACTATTTTGTTCTGACAAAGAAGCATGCATTTGGAAAGAGAACATGACATCACCTCTCTACTATCTAAACTGGAAGTAGCGGAGGACCTATTCGCATGTTTGACGATATTTGAAGCAGCAATAAGCTTTACCATCATACAAAAAAAGCTAGGGGCTTGACTATCTGTATTCCACAGTTCAAAAGTTCTCCTTGATGCTACCAGAAATTCAAAAGCTAATTTTGGCGATAGTTGTTGCAACTCGGAAGCTCAAGTTTTACTTTCAGACGCACGCAGTCATCCTCATGATGCACTATTCCGCCCAATCCAGACTCGTGACGATAAAGGTATAGATACTAGCGGATGCAAAATTTTCTAACGAACGCAACAACTAGGGCCAAAGGTGCACTAAGGGCAAACGAACATTATAAGGACACACTCGAAAGCAAGTTTTATCCTCATCACCCCAAAAGATTCTACATAAGAGCAACATGTGTCAGCAGTTGAACACCACCTCCTATTACGTGTCACACGACCTAACCGAACCTTACTCCATAATTCAACCTTAGAGTGGCCCAATACCAGCAGTTGAGCATCTCTTGCTGCATGTAACATAGCCCCAGCTCTATGGCTCCCTACCATGCATTCACAACGCAACAGGGTGACCTAACGACGGCTCCATGGCTTTCTACTGCACCTTCACACCTAGCCTAGGTGACTTAATAGAGCAGCCTAACGACGTCCCGGAGGTAGTCGAACACGCCCTAGTCGTGCCTACTCCACCCAATGGAGACTTTTGGCATTTGCATGTCGACAGCCCATCCAACTACAAATGTTTAGGAGCATGCGTGGTATTTGTCACCCCCAAACGGCTCAATGCATGAGCAGGCAATCACTCTAGACTTCAAAGCATCCAATAACGAAGCAGAATATAAGGCCCTACTTGCAAGCCTTCGAATGGAAAAAGACTTGGCGGTGAAAAAGCTCACAATTTATCCTGATTCCTAGCTAATCACTAGCCAGACTACTTTAGGTGTTTCAGACTTACACCCTCACTCAAGTTCCACTGGCAGACAACGCTCACGTGGATGCACTAATCGTCCTAGGCTCCGCCCTCGACCACCAACTCAAACGCTCTATTCCAGTGGAGTATCTAGACAAGCCAAGCATAGAGGCAGAGCCAGCAATCGAGGTGTCATAGGTTATTACAACTCCAAACTAGCAAGTTTCCATTATAGACTACATGGTCAATAACACATTCCCTATGGAAATATTAGAGTCTAGAAAGCTCCAAATAAAGGCAGCACACTACTACATGTGGAACGACATTCTCATTCGAAGATCCTACACTGAACCACATCTCCGCTGCCTAGCGCTTCCCAACGACCCAAAGGTTCTAAGCTCAATCCACAAAGGCATTTATGGAAATCACTCTGGAGGCCAATTCTTAGCATAGAAGGTTCTAAACGTAAGCTATTACTGGCTTACCATACACCAAGACGCTAATGAGTTAGTACAAAAGTACGACTGCTGCCAACGCTACAAGCCGATACTAGCACTGCCTATCAGCAAATTTTACACCCACAGATAAGTCATTGGCCATTCATGTAGTGAGCAATTAACCTGGTTAGGCCAATACCGCTCGCTACTAAGGGCAAAGGTATGAGGATCGTGACAACCAATTACTTCACCAAATAGGTAGAAACAGAGCCCATGACTACCATGACACAGACATACATAAAGCGCTTAATATGAAGGAACATCATTTGTTGATTTGGCATCCCTCAATCCATCGTCACAAACAACGCCCTGCAATTCGTAGGCAAAGATTTGGCGAAGTTCTTCCAAAAGTATGGCATCAAGCAGCATATGTCCACGCCGAGATATCCTCAAGGCAATGGGTAAACCGAAGCATCCCATAAGACGATCCTCGATTGCCTCAAGAAGTCCTTATCCGACAAGAAGAGAAAATGACCATACGAACTTCCCGAATGTTTATAGGTGTATCACACCACCAGACGAAGAACCACCGGTGAGACTCCTCTCTCTTAGGAATTTGGTTCAAAAACAATCGTTCATCCCAATGTCATCGTGCCAAGTATTAGCATTCAACTGCCAAGCATCGAGTAGAACAGTAAGGAGATGACCACAAGCTTAGATCTGGCAGAGAAGAAACGCAAGCAGACCATCACCCGCATCGCAGCCTACCAACAGCAACTCATCTCCAGCTTCAACAAAAGGGCCAAGATCCGGCAGTTCCGGCCCGGAGATCTAATCTTAAGGAAAACCTTCATTAATGCTAACAGAGAAAGCTCTAAAAAGATGAATCTCATCTAGAAAGGTCCGTACAAGATCAACAGGGTAAGCAACAAAGGAAATTACACCTTCGTCACCATGAACGACAAAGAGATCGAAAAGAAGTAGAACGCCTACAATCTGAGGAAGTACTATGTGTGACCTTCCGCTACATCAAAGCCCGAAGACTTGAGCAGCTTGATGGGCACCACCTCACAAGCCAATAATAATCCAGTTGTTATGCAATTCCTACCTTATAACTAAGTTCTCGTTCGTTTCACTCGTTTTTCAATAAGGAATTCAGAAGTAATCTACAAATTGGCTCGGCTGCATGCTTACAACAACTGATCACTCATGCACTTTAAAAGAAGACAGCGCCCTTCTTAAAGACTCATCGCAGGAATTGTACCCCTCCCGAAGGACCAACCATGCTCTCCAGTGCGAAAGGGGTAAACCAATTCCCCGACATCCAACTGGGTTTGTTCTCTAGTATGATAGGATAAACTAATTGTTCTTCAATGCAAGAGGGTAAACCAATTCCCCGACACCCATATGGGTTTGCTCTCCAAGGCAGGAAGATAAACTTTACACTTCGAATATCCAGACGTAGATGAGTCGGGATGCCCTAGTATAACTAAGTGCACGATAGCTTACACCAGGATTCCTAGAAGTAGCCACAATGGCCTTTTTCAAGGCTTAGCTAGCTGAAGAATTTTGGGTCTCTTGGCCTAATCCATGGGGAACCGGGCCCCAGAGATAGATAGAGCACATTATGCAATACGCCCTACAGATGGCTGCCCCTGGAACCCTAAAGTTGTTACTGAGTGTACTAAGGTAGCCTACGGTTTCCAAAAGACTCCTACAACTTGCCATTTAAGCAGTAAAGCCATGCTAGACTTATACAACCGCACATTCTTGTGAAAGGTTAAACAAGCTAGAGTGCATATACAAAGCTTTATTCAATGCCGACATGCTACGTAATCGATAAACTTCACCTCTACCAAGCGTGGAACGACATACACCATGTCCTAAAGTGTTGTGATACTTGCTACGCAACCTACGAAATTGGAGAAAGCTAAGGTTAATAGCCTAGTGGTCATGCAGACTTGTCTGTTTCTGTAAGTAAGGTGTCCAGCTGCCGACCCTATGACTAACAACTTTGCAAAGTTATACACTAAAACTTATGGCTGCGTCGACTACACAGGCCTGTCTACTTATAGAAAAGCAGCACATTTGCCACTGGTCTATAAAGTCTAAAGGTTAGGGCATGAACAAAAGAAACGAAGATGGAGAAAAGTGAAGGAATCAAGTTTATTAAATTTTCTAGCAAAATTGATAAACAACTAGCAAAGACCGAAGAAGTTCAAGCAAAGAAAAAAGCAACGAGGGAAACAAAGAAAATCCTAATGACTACCTAGAAGACTACTCTTCAGCAGCTTGGACACTCCATGACTACTCAGTCACCACACCTTCAATAGCCGTAACATTCTCAACAGCAGCATCATCATGCACTTCACCCCCGATTGCTCCAGCTTAGGAACCAACATCTCTGACTACTTCACCAATAGAAACCTTAAAAGTAAAGGGCAAGTAAGTCTTCCAAAGAAATAGATAAGGTTTCAAAGTCTCTCCTAACAAACTCAAAGTTAGACGGCCTACCAAAAAGATGATCTACATAACCTGACCTGACTTTGAACAAGTAAAGCCTCGAGCCAAGCCTTTTCACCTTTCAGTTGCCTGATCTCCTCAAGCAGACGAACACGGATGCGCTGCAACTCATCCATTTCTTTGTTCAAACTTTCGTTGATCTTCAAGCCTATAAACGACCTTCTTGAAGTGGATCACTTAGTTATAAACAACAATTAACTCTTCATCCTTTGCATAAGTAGCAGAACGAAGCTCAGAAACGACACGCTCAAGATCTTGAATCTGAGGTATGTGACACCCGATCTCCTTCTCTGCACTTTCATACTTAAGGTGGATTGCGTCAAGCTTAGTCTTCAAGTCAACAATCTCTTGGCGACCGATCTCAAGCTGTAGAAAAGTGAGGGCAGAGATATTAGACCCCTTCAAAACGACAAGCTCAGATTCCAATCTTTTGTTCTTCTCGGCAGAAGAATAAGCTTCGGGTGCCACGGCCCTTGCCACCTCCTTGGCAATCTTGGTATCATTTTGGTCAAGGAGTATAGACTCACCTGCCAGAATATTTGTCTTATGCATCATGGCAAGTAGGGCAATCTAGGGGTGGGCACAGAGCCGGCCGGGCCCAAATTCACAACAACCGGACCTGACCTGTTTAAAAATACAACGAGGCGGGCAGGTATGTTACACTCGATCTCCTTCTCTACACTTTCATACTTAAGTTGGATCATGTTAAGCCTAGTCTTCAAGTCAACGCTATCTTGGTGAGTGGTCTCAAGCTGTAGAGAAGTGGGGGTAGAGATAGTAGACCCCTTCAAAGCAACGAGCTCAGATTCTAACCTCTTAATCTTCTTAGCATAATAATAGGCTTCGGCTGCCACAACCCTTGCCACCTCCTTGGCAACCTTGGTATCATTTTGGTCAAGAAGTATAGACTCGACTGGCAGAATAGTTATCTTCTGCATTATGGCAAGTAAGGCAATATAGGGGTAGGCACGGGGCGGGCCAAGATGGGTAATGGAATTTCTCAATTTGGAACCGAACCTTACCCAGCCCGTTTCAAACGGGCCAGTTTGAGCCGGGTCCACGAATTCTTTGGAATAAATTACTATATCTATCTATTATCTCTTTGCCGAGTGAGAACATGAACCTTTGATCCAACAAAGAAGTAGATGTAAAATTTAACTTGAACTGAATGATATGGAAAAATTAATTTTTTGGTTAGAACATGAATCTTTAATCCAACACAATAAATAAATAACCTTGAATTGAATTAGATGGAAAGAAACAAACACAAATTTTCCAGTGATAGACTTTCTTTGCATCTCCACACACAATCTGCAACCCATACTTTCTTTGCTCTCTGTCCCGTCTATTGAATCTAAAACCAATACATAATCTGCACACTTCTCTATGCATCTCCAACCATTTTCTTCTCCATAATTGAAATGAAAACTCTATCACATCTTCATGAATAGCACAAAAGCTAAATATTTAGAACTCATACACTAGTAGCAAATCAATAACCCAAAATCCTAAAATCTAGAAAACCCTAAGTTACTCTTCCTAAATCCCTAAAATTGAATACCTTTTGTTTGAAGATTTGGCGTCGACAAGTACTGTTAAGTGGTGTTGGAATTGAGAGAAGCTGATGGTGGTGGTCTGAGTCGACTTCATATGAGCTGAAGAAGGAAGCTCAGCTATCAAGATTCAAGAGGGAGTCTGAGAATAGAGAGGGAAAAGAGTCACTGAGTCTAAGATAAACGATCAAGATTTGAGAGGGATGGCTGAGTTGTGGTCGCGACGGCGGTGATGGGGTGACGATGGTGGTGAATCGGTGATGGTATAGGTTCGGTAACGTCATCGAGGAAAGATAGGAAATTAGGGAAAATGATAAGTTTGAAGGGGATAGAAGGCTAAGAATACGGGAAGCAAATCTCATCCATTCATATTCCATTTTACGAACAGGCCGGTTCAAGGCCCTGTGCCTTTAAAAATTTAGATGTAGCCCATCTTGGAAATACCACTACCCCATCCCGAATCGTGACTACCTACCTCGATTTACGGGTCTTAGACCCGTTTGCCCACTCTTAGGGCAATCTTCCTATACTCGATCGTATGCTTCGTAAAGAAACTTGGGCAAACAACCTCTCTAACGCCATCGATAAACTTGGCACAAGAATCCATGTCTTCAAATAGATATGGTTTCAAAAACACACAGATCTCAACAACCTCCCTAAAAGCAAGCTTAATGGATTTTTCACAACTGCCCGCGCGAGCAGTCTCTTCCTTCCTAGTAGGCGAATTAGTCTCAGCAGCAGGGGGAGTGGGCCTTAGCACCACTTTAGCAGCAGAGTTCACCTTATCGTTCTTCATAATAGCAAGCATCTCCAAAGGTGAATCGGACTTAACTTCCAACGGACATCTTGGTATAGACTTTGGCACTAGTGGCATGACAGGACTTCTACACTGAGCAATCCTATCAGCAATCATATTAGCCATTCATGACATGGCAGGTGCCACAGACTCAGATATAGCAACCTCATTTTTCTTCCCATTGAAAGAAATCATGTCAATCACAAGCCTTTCGGCAGCAGGCGAACCCTCATGAACAGCAGAGGAAGTCTTCAGTTTTTTCTCAACCGACATCTCTTGAACATTTGGGGAAGATTTTTTCTTTCCACTTTCATTCATAATAGGCTCCACGACAGCGATCAAAAGAGCCAATGTATCTGCCCTGATCCTCTTTATCTCATCTCTAGAGAGCAGACCACATTTCTCCTGACGAAGAGGATTAAGCAACCAATGCCATTTACGGTACTCAGCAGGGGAGCTCAACCCATATTGGCTTTTCCCTCAATTTTTTTCTCTTGGACCAGCAGGCAGGAGGCCTGCATACCCAGCATTCCAACAACTGATGAGCTCCGCAACCTCCTCATTTTTCTCAATCACCGAGCTGACCTCATTAGGTCCAATAGCCTAAAGAACATGAGCCATGTGGCTCGCCTAGTACTGCGCCCCAATGCCTCAATCCGCGGCCCTAGCCACACAAACTGCCCTTAGCTCTAGCCAAGCCGAGTAGCCCAAGCAGTGGTCCTTGCCACAACACCTCATCGGCCCATGTCGAGCCGACTCTTGGCCCCTGCCAGCCGACCTGCTACATTATCCCGACGGCTGCCCCATGACAGCACTATCCAAGAAGAAGATAAGGAAAGTTAAATTTTTTTTACCTTTGTGCAACGCGGAGAAGACGAAGAAAGCAACGAAAGACGATATTTTGCACGAACAAGATGTAGAAAATTGCTAGAGGAGAGGGAACAAATATCCTCTAAGCTCTCTCTCTCTCTCTCTCTCTCTCTCTCTCTTGTAGGGTAAAATAAATTGCTCTCCAAAGTTGATTTAATAATCCGCTTAAGGTGGAATTAAATAGGCTTTGGGAGAAATTTATTTCCCTTTCCTAGAAGGATCTAATTTCCTATTAAAGAGGGAATCTACATCCAAATAGGAAACAAGCTTATGTTTCCTAAAGCAAGAAGATCTCTACACTTGCTGCCCTTTCCTACGAGCAGCCCAACAGGTGTGAGGCCATTTGTGGAACCAAAAATAATCAAGAAGAATATGGAGGTGACATGTGGATTTTAGGGTGAAAATGACAAAATTACCTTTGAGGAACACCGGAACTCCTACGCGCGAGCAGTGGACAATCATCTCTCAATCAAGTCAAAAGTGCCCAAAATAGGTATTTATTTAAAACCTATTTCATCCATCCTCATCAAATCTTCTCCACAAGGTAACCCCCAAATCATTCATTTCTAATTATATTAATTAGCTAACTAATTGATTTATTACCTAATTAATTTATTAATTAGCTAACAAATCATGAATCTCACCCAAAAACTCATCCAAGTGGCTGGTCCTCCTCGTCCTAAAGGGGCCGCCCACACCCCTATATAAACACCCTCATTTTCTCCAAAACCTATGTTTTACACTCTTGCAAAACTCTCTAAATTCTCCAAACACTTGTCCCTCAAAATTCTAACTTTGGCATCAGAGATTTTTCTACCAAAGCCCCCCCCCCCCCCCCCTAATTCATCATGCGCGTGTGAGGCTCTTGACCTTGACCTAAGGTGTTATTTATTTTGTAGGTGCAATTTTATCTAAGAACGAGGAAGAAATTTGCATCCACAATACTAATATTAACGGGTTAACGAGTCAAGTCCAAAATGCTAGGTCTACCCACGACGCCGTCATAACCCGCGACCCCTTGCTCATGCTACAAATCCACGCAACCACGTCAAATCCAAATTCGATCTGCACCCATGTTAAGAAAATCGCCGATCACGATTCGCGCTCAACGCTGCTTAGGACCCGCACACGGCGCTGTTAGCGATGACCCACCCAGTAAGCCGCTTGCAGAGAGAGACAAAGAGAGATGATGACGACAGAGGGAGGAGTGGAAGATTGAACTCAACGTTGCTAACCTTGCGATCGGATTTGTAACCCGTTTGTAAAGATGAATTAGATAACCCACTCTATTGTGATTCATAACCCATCATGTTCTGTCTTGTCTAATTTTCATTTTTACCCAACAAATAACTAACTGGACTCAAAAAAGGTACATATTATTGTTGCCAACTGCCCTAACACGTACTTGCATGAGACCCAATTTATTGACAATTACAAATAAAATAACAAAATTTACATTTTACAAAAATTTAATGAAATCAAATTATTATTTGACATTTCATGTACACGTCACATTAATTTGTAGTTTGTATGCCAATATGGTGAAAATATAAACTTTCTAATAACTTTCTTCGTAATCTACCACAGAAAAAAATTGACTTCTTCTACTCGTTTCTTGTTCCACACTTCTTATCATACACAAATTCTGGCGTGTGAATTTGAGCTTCATTTCAAACTTTATAAGAAATCCACATATAAATTTGAGCTTCATCAAATGTGTGAATTGTGAATTCTATATAGACACACATATAGACGTACTATCTTGAAGGTAAAAACAATGTAGAGACAATAAAAAATTGATCTTTATTTCAGGTGAAACGAGTATATGCAAAATTACTGTGTTTACTTTCCGTTGCATACCTCCGAAAACTCATAATCAACTCTTTTATTTAGTAACCAAAATGAAAGTTTCTTATTCGATCATAAAGAAGATTTGTATGATATCAAAAGTTTAGAGCTCAAGTGGTTAACAATATATTTCATGCACTCGACGTCTTAAGCTTGATTTTTCGTCTCGAATATTGATTGCATAAATGATTTTGCGACATGAGTAATTAATGAAAACATAAAAATAAAATAAAATATTGCCGTTTGATGCTCATCGAGTGCCATTTAAGCATGATGATGATAATGCTTCCATAAATCTAGAGATAGAACGATTTATTTCGATTTAAGGAGGTGTGACCAAGTGTTGGCTAGCTCCTTGGTTTTCATGACATATTTATGAAGTAACCTTTCTTGCATTGCACCAGCAAGACATCATTTTCGAATCCCATGATTTGTGTTTTAACAGTACGATCTTCAGTGATTATTGTTGTCATCGATTTATAATCATTCTCTCAATTTTTATTTATGTATTTCTATATATATTTGCTTTGATTTATATTTAATTACTTTGTATTTACTAGTCATGAAGAGAAACAAACCAAACAAAACAGAGGGGCAAAATGATTCCCTTGGTCTTTTCCTTTTTTTGCTTAATCAATCATTAACAATTGAATTTTTTTTTTTTCCATCCCCTAATCAAATCAGATTATCCTTTTATCGCTTTAATCCAATGGGTTTATGTTATCGGTGGTTATCCAAAGGGGTTTTTACCGACCTAATTCACTAGCAATATAATGGCCATTGATCATGGTTTTTTAACTTATTTAAATTTTGTTTTTAGTTAAAGTATTATGAATTAATTAATTTCTTCAAGGAATTGATGCGTGTGAAGGCTTGTTGCTACTAGCTAGAGATCGTCACGGTTTGATGCGACTCGGTTTTAGGGTGAAACATAAATCGAAGTGAAACCAAACCATTCGGTTTTGGTTCGGTTTAGTTTTAAACTGTTTTGATTTCGGTTTGGGCCTAACTTATAGGCTCATTAAAAAATTTGTCTAACCTTACAAGCCTATTTCAAATTGGGGTTCTCAACTTTTTTTTTTTTTTAATTTTATTTTTATAGTTTGTTCAATTTGTTTTGGCCCCAAACGTGAGAGAACAGTTTACAATAAGTAATACTAAAATTGATAACCACCATACTAAAATTCAAGGAAATCTCTTTTGGGTTTGTTTCAAAGTCTTGAGTTCCAAGATTGGCCAACTTGGCTGCGGACCTCATTTGGGTCGACAGACCACCATCTTCCCTAGTAGATATTTTGTGTAATGACAGCCTTCCCTGTCCCACCTAGATGAGTAGGTAGTGTAAGGAGGGACTCTTTTAGCATTAGATGCGGCGTCATGATTCCATGTACCTCCTTACAGTACTTTTTCCCAGTAGTTTGTGTTGACTGCTTGCCTCAGGGTAGGCCTTCTGTAATATTTTGGCATCTTTGCCCGGTCTATGTTATATTCCGTTCTCCCAAAAAATTAAAAATTAAAAATGTTGCTCGATCAATAGCCACTATGCTAAAATTCAGGTATCCAAATCCATGTATGGGCTTCACCAAATAGTTTGCTAATTAAATTAAATTTTTTTTTATTTTTATGTTATGCAGTTCGGTTCGATTCAATTCTAAATATTAAGAACCGAACCAAACAATTATTTTAGTTTTCGGTTCACTTTCAAACCGAAATCATTTCAAAATCACAAAAATTATACCGTTCAGTGCGATCCGGTTTGGTTCGTATCTCAATTTTGATTTTGAGTTCCAAGTGTCAACCCCTAATTGCTACTCAATGAATTATCAAGTCAACCAGCTAATTAAGCTAGCTTATGCATGAATGAGCGCAGTTAGTGATGCAAATGATATATCATTTTCCCATGTATAAAGAATAGTGAAAGGAATGAGTGGAATCATGAGTACAAAGAGACAAAGGAGAATGATTATTTGCTTTCTCATCCCATAGAATATTTGATGTTACACACTCTTATCCACCCATTGTAATTTGAGGGGATCTCGGTAGTTCTTATAGTCAAATGTATTTACATTCACGTTTAAGTCAAAGTTCGACTTCTATCTTTTTTTCTTCATCATCCTAATTCATCACATAGGTCGGAGCTTCATCAAAACTCAGACATAGTTGCGTGGTGAAACCAAGCTATATAAGATGTTGTCTTTCCGCTTTCACCAATTGGATATTCCTAGTCAAATTTTATTTCCCTGATATTTTTATCATCAATACTTTTCCTGATATTTTTATAGGTACTAGTAAACGATTCAGATTGTATAGCTGCTGGGAAGCATAAAGATCGATCAATTTTCAGTATACAACGCATTAAGATGTCAATGCCCAGTGGTGAATGTGTTACCGGTGGGTCTATCGTAAGTGTTCCGGTGCAAATCATTATGATACCATGAATTCATGTGTACATTGCCTTAGAGACCAACTAATAAGGAAGGGTGCCCAAGAGCTCGTGTACAATCTTGTTAATCGAACTTAAAACTTGCTCAATTGGATTATAAACCGAACAAGTTACAATGAAATTGGCACTATGTTTTCTTACCCAGAATGGAAAGAGTATGAGAAAGGAAACGATTCCAAATTAACCCTAACTTTCCCCTCCTTTTACTAGCACCTAAGGAATAAAAAAAAATAATAATAATAAATAATAAAAAATAATAAAAAGAAGAAGCAAATTCCACCTTAAAATCAGTAATTAAATACGTGCAAAATCAGGAATGGGATTAATTAGGAGGAGCAGTTGATTCGATTATCATTCATTAGCTTCCATATTTTTAAATTCTTTAATTTTCTACTTTTCTTATTTCTAATAAGTAAACACGACATTATAAAAAATAGATTGATTTAGAAGTTTCAAATTGCATACATATTGTAGATTCCAAAAGCGACCTTTTCATTGCTTTCTTTATCTCACTTGACATAGTTGGGAGCCAAGGTCATCCCAAGTAGATCTTGTAGCTTAACTTTTTAATAAAATGTAATCTTAACAAGGAGCCTCTCCCTTGTCATGAGTACTAGTTTGAGATCTTTTCCCTCTCCCCTTCCAGTCAATATCGACGGCGAATGTGGTACATCCATTTGAATCCAATGTTTACATTATGGATATGTGACACTAGTGGCCATTACATGAATATAATTAATCCCAAGTTCAAAGAAAGGAGAGCCCTTGGATGATTTTTTTTATATAATTTATATGTTTAATTTGCCAAAAATATAAAAGCAAGAGCAACAAGATGAAAAAAAAATGTGTGTTTACCTTTTTCTATTTTATTGGAGGCTTGTCAACTTGCCAAACTCCCAAAGGACCCATTGTGGACCAAACAAATCAAGTGATTGAGAATCCAATGATGATTACGATTTTTTTTTTTTTTATTATTAATCAAATTTTTATAGTTTTAATGGGATATTCATAATTACATAGATCAATTGAACTTTTTAAAAGCCAAACAATTAAGGAAAAAAAAAACAGCACCATGCATGCTAAATAAATCTAAACACCTATGAAAAAAAATATCAATATTTATTTTTCTATTCACTTTTAATTTCTTTTATATGTCATATATTTCTTTTTTATTACTGAACATAACAGCCCATACTTTGAAAAGCATATATATATATATATATATTGTTTTGGCTACTGAAAAATTATGAAGTTTTGTTATGTATATATTTGAATGATTATAAACATAGCATGAATATCCTCTTCGAATTTTCTTTGTGAGGATTTTGAAGATCCTCAAATCGTGTCTGTTCATCATTATACATTGTGCGGCCAGTTTTCGTCAGGTATTATTTATATTTAATTTTAAATAAAAGTATTTAAAATGATTTATAGTCACACGATGTACGATGAATTGACAAAATTTGAGAATCCCCAAGATCCTTACAAAAAGGATCCAATGAGGATCCTCATTCATAAACATAAAAAAGTAAACAATTAAATGAAATAATTAGCATAATTGGTAGACTCCAAACCCAAAGATATAGTATTTGGAAAAGTTACTTTCAAAGAATATAATGACAATGATATATTTCAAAATGCAATTATAAGAGCATAGAGGTATTGACCAGTTGCATATCTCAGCATCATGCAATTCTAAAGCATACTAGGACATGGGAAAGTCAAACACGATTTGTATAAAATAAAATAAAATTAGTTACGTGCTCAAAAAGTAACTCCCACCCACCAAAGGAAGGTACAAAATGCTTCAAACCACAAGCAAATTTTGGTAAGATTAGGACTTGAAAGATATATCCAACTTTCCAACTTGTGCACTTAGAAACTTGAAAGATAAGGTGGATTTAGTGCCATTTGTCATTCATTAAGGCTTAAAGTTTGCAAGGGACTTGTATTGTAGGTGGTTAAGAACGTTTCTTTGCAACAAGATTTTATAGAGTATTTATTTTTACATTGAGATTCTACTGTTGTGATGCATTAAGCATAAAATAATGACATTAGTATTGAGGCAAGATCAGAAAAAAGTGCTTAACCACCTACAATACATTGTAACCATATCACACTTCAACCTTAGTCAACATAACAAACTCTCGTCCATAAGATTTCAACCCAAAGACCTTTGTCAACAAACTAAAAACTAGATGACACTAGACTAAGGGCTAGTTTGGTATTGCTATGCTTTGAAAAAAAAGCTGATTCTGCTGTGGTGTGAGAATAAGCAGCTATGAAATAAAGCAGCAGAGTGTTTGGTAAACTTTCTTGTAAAAGTGCTTTTGAAAAGAAAAGAAAAAGCAGTATTAGAGTGTTTGGTAAACTTTTATGTAAAACAGATGTGAAAAAAAAGCCGATTTTTCAAAGCTGGGTTTTGCAGCTTCTTGTTTTTGGCTTTTTTTCATCCAAAACTGTGAAAAAAAACTAAAGCTGAGTGTTTACCAAACACAAAAACAGCTCCCAGCTTTTTTTTATAGCAGCTTTTTTCAGAATCACCTCAATACCAAATCAGGTCTAAATGGACGTTGGTTGCTTTAAGGTTGGAGCTTATAATGGTCAAGCAACGGTAGGTGCGACCAAAATCATTATATATATAAAACCTATGTGGAGCCGAGAACTGTCATGTCGGGTAATGCTAGGGAGGCTACCTAAATGTCTAGACTAAATTTTGTAAACTAAATGACATGAAAATTGATAGTAGATTATTAAGTGTTGACGAACGTGCTTATTTTTTTTTATTTATTAAAAACACATTATTTAATTTCAAATTTAATTTACCTAACATTACTTGTGTACTTAACAAGTGCTTTTTCATGTTCAAAATGGCAGGTGCTAGAAGGATGTATGGAGCTTCCAATCGTTGTCCTTGAAACCTTGTTGTCCGTCACAACTCTGTGGTCAACACTGCTCAGATTCCCGGTGCGGATAAAAAAAACATTAACATTAAATAACATTAACCAACATACAAATTATACAACATAAAAAAAACATTTAACAACATGAAACTTAAACAATATTTTTAAAAACATTTAACAACATAAAACTTAAATGCCTATTCCATGCTTCTTTTGGCCCAAAGATGTGCAACAAGATCCTGTTGTAGGTACTTGTTTGTGGCACGAGAACGAATCATTCTATAGCGCCTCGTGTACTCATTTATAGAGATACTACCAGTTCTTGGATTGAAAGGAAAATTAGGCCCATCATATAGTTTTGCACAAGCCCTTATTGACCTATTTGGATTTTCTCGGTCGTCATCGGACTCTCCATCAATATACCCATCTCGCTCATCCTCCACTATCATATTGTGTAATATGATGCAAGACATCATGATGGAGTCTAAATTTTCTCGACTCCACCTTCTTGCCGGTTCGCTAATGATCTTCCACTGTACTTGTAGAATACCAAAAGCTCTCTCAACATCTTTCCGGTATGCCTCTTGGTGTAAGGTAAACAATTTTTATGCGTCATTCCTTGGGTTTGGAATTGCTTGGATAAATGTCGCCCACTTTGGGTAGATGTCATCTGCCAAGTAATACCCCATATTGTATTGACGGTTGTTGATGCAATAGTCAAGTTGAGGTGCTTTACCTTCCGTCAAGTTATTGAAGAGGGGTGAATACCCTAGAACTGTAATGTCATTTTGGGATCCAGAGACTCCAAAAAAAGCATGCTAGATCCATGTGTTATATGAGGCAACCGCCTCTAACACAACAGTTGGCTTTCTCGACCTTCCGTTAAAGCCTCTTTGCCATCCGGTGGGACAGTTTTTCCAATCCCAATGCATGCAGTCTAATGACACTATCATGCTCGGAAACCCACGGTCTTTAACTTTGCGAATGAGCCAATTCAGATCTTCTTGATTTGGCTCGCAGAGGTACTCGTCTTTGTAAACCTGAACAATTGTGCACAGAATTGTTCAAGAGTATCAAGACATGTAGACTTAGACATACCATGGGTTTCATCCATCGAATCAGCTAGGGAGCCATAGGCCATCATTCAGAGTGTAACAGTAACCTTCTGATGAAGTGAGAAAGCAGGGCGGCCTGTTCTGTCCTGCTTCTGTTGAAAGTATGGATTAACCTGCTGGACATCACGAAGTAAACGCTGGAAGACATGACGCCTCATTCGGAAGTGAAGTCTGAAATCCTCTTCTGTGTACACTGAGTTAGGGTTGAAGTAGTTGTTCATCAGATTGGCATGTGACATCGCTTAGTTTCGTGGTTTGTAAGAGCAACCAGCAATAGAGCCACCCCATTGAGGTTGTTCCTCGGTTGGTTGACACACCATAGCCGCAGCCATGGCTGCTACTCTGTTTTATTTGTTGCACCTTACTTGAACTTCTTCATCAGACTCCTCATCTTCTTGTCTCATTTGTGCCTATTTTGCTTCCAATTTGGAATTGGATGAGGACCCCCAGTTGGAATTCGAAGAAGATCCAAAGTTGGAATTCATTGCAAACTTGAATTGAAAAAGATTGAATTGAAAGAGATTGAATTGAAATATATTGAATTCAAAGTTGTGTGAATTATAGGCCAATTATAGGCCAATATCTACCTTATTTATAGTAAAAGAAAATTTCAAATCCAACGGCTAACTGACGTCAGCATGATGTCAGCTACCAACGGCTAGCTGACGTCACTTAGCCGTTGGATTTGAATTTAAATTGTAGTTTTTAAAAAATAAATTATGTTTGGCCCTCGGCTGGAGACGGTTTTTTGTGACAGGGCTAAAACAAGCCCTATGGCTCTGTGGCCCTCGGTTGGAGACGGAGGTAAATATGACCTTGTACTGTTCATTAAAATATTAATTTCTTGAAGGGCCAGAGGGTTAAAATGAGCCCTCTGGCCAGCCCTCGATGATGACCTAATATGTAAGATTCAGGTGCATATTGCAAGTCACTTATGTTTGAGATGAGCTTCTCCATTTTATTCTTCAAAATAAATGAATTTATTCATCCAAATAAGCGAATTTATTCAAAATTGAAATAAACATAAAAAAGGTTCGTGGCTTTTCAAGAGCATGGGAAGGAAGACAAAATTAAAAGTGCTTTTCCCAAAAGCATATTCTTTTTTTCATGTTGTGTTGTGGGAGCATGCATAAGCAAAGTCATTGCAATGAAATTTGGGTGAACAGAAAATGCTATATATAAGGTTAGATCATGTTTACTAATATGTTAATTAATCTGTTCTTCCTTTGGCTTTTTATTAAGGGGTTTTTTTAACTTTAATCCTTTAAGAATATTGAAATTTAAAATAAATTTGGTGTTAGATTACACATTGATTATAATCCCTTGATGTGTCCTTAATTCAAAATAATTAATGTGCATTTTATTCAATGTCTTCCATTATTAAATTTATTAATATACAAATTTTACTTTATTTTTTTATCCAAAAAGATTTTTTTAATTTATTAATTTTATTTAACATTCTTCAAACTTGAAAGACTCAATTAATGTACCTAAATATTAGTACCGAAATGTGTGTATTGAAATGTATTATATTGAACTAATGTATTTAAATGTTAGTACCAAAATGTATTATATTAAATTAATGTACCTAAATGTGTGTACCGAAATATATGCACCGAAATGTTAGTACTGAAATGTACTATATTGAATTAATGTACCTAAATGTTTGTATCAAAATGTATGTACGGAAATATGTGTACGTAAATGTATGTACCAAAATGTATTATAATGAATTTAATGTACCTAAATGAAGAAGACAAAGTACATCGAAATATATTGTATAACAAAAACTAATTTATCTAAATGTTTACAACAAAATATATTACAATAAATGAAATGAAAATGAAAATTATAATGAAATAAAATTAATACATTAAAAATTAGGAAGAAAAAGAGAAATAATTAAAAAATCAAAATATAATTAATAAATGAGGTTATTAATGTATCAAGGGACTAAAATTAGATTTTGATCTTACTCATGATTTTAATCAAAAAATCATCTTTACCAAGTATTAAAATGAAGTTTTTTATTTTACTAATTGGGGTTGTAGATGCATAAAAAACAAGAACAACGATGCTCAGATAAGAACAAATCTAATCTTAAGGGGAACCATCTTAAAACATTTTGTTGAAGAGTTTTGATTATTTAAGCAAAGTTATTATTACTTTTTATTTGAGTGACATTTTGATTATACTACCCTAAATAAAGAGAGATACAAAAAAAAAACAACATTTTCTTAATCTTGGGACATAAATAGGATTTTTTGAATATGCACACGGCATGCACACGCACAACAATCAGACAGAAATATAATTTTTTCTACACCTTGAAATGACCAAATTGTCCTCGTATATAAATGGGTTATTTCCTCTTATTTTTTTTATTTCTCTCTCTACTCTTTCTACCCTATCTTCCTTCCTCTCTCTAAAATTGATATTTATTGGATGTTCTTAGATCAGTAAAAGATAATGGAAAATCTAGTTGGAAGATTTTATTTATTTGGGGATTGCTTGTGTTTGTTGATTGGCCCTTTTGGAAAATGAACACATTTATGTGCTTGCAGTTACAGATTGGGGATTTCTTCCTCAAATCATCATCTTCTTCCCCTAACTCGAGGACCCAGTTGGAAGATTTGATTTAGTTGGAGATTGTTTGTATTTGCTGATTGGCCCTTTTGGGAAATGAACACATTATGTGCTTGCAGTTATAGATTGGGGATTTCTTCCTCAAATCATCATCTTCTTCCCCAAATTCGAAATCCCATTCAAAACCTTTCTAGGTCAAAACCAATCTGTAGTCGAAAAATTTTTTAGATGTCGAAGAAAATCCATTATGAAAAACTAAAGACACCATTTTTCTGCTACAATCTCTCTCTCTTCCATCAATAAACGCCTTCTCCCTCTAAGTTTGAAGAAAATCTTGTATTTGTTATATGTATCAATATGTGCAACGACGTCAGTTTAGTTGTAGACATCCATCGTGCAATTAACGACATTTGGGGATATGTGGGGGCCTA
Source organism: Pyrus communis (assembly GCF_963583255.1). NCBI lineage: Eukaryota > Viridiplantae > Streptophyta > Magnoliopsida > Rosales > Rosaceae > Pyrus > Pyrus communis. The sequence continues at coordinate 20,372,121 of NC_084805.1, read as the reverse complement.
TCCGGAAATCCTTTAGAGATCTGTAGTTTACAAACCTTTGACCTGAACCTAGATTTTGGAAATTCCATTAAAAATCATCTATTTCCAGTGACATGAACATGACATGCACATGATATGCTCATACATCTAAGCCAACCCAAAAACCCAGAGCTTATAGATCTCTTTTCGAAATTAGAAAAATAACGTCATCACTTGTGCGTCACCACCATATACACTATATGCACACCACATACACATCGTATGTACAGTACATGCGCATGATATGCATAGAATTGAAGATCGAGCAACGAGCTACTTTTGCATTAATAAGAAACTTTAACGGCATTTATTGGTATAGTGGATATAATTAAAACATAATTGTTACGTGTATAAGGTTACCTTGGCAATTTGAAAAGCCTTGTTACGTATATAAACCACCCCTTAACCATGCACATGGAAAACATGATACTCGTTGTCATTATTTCATGGACACACATGACATTTAACGTCTTCTAAGTTTTTTCTTAATTTTATTTTTCGCCAAGGCCAACTAGGTTATGGTCATACTCGCTAAATTCTAGGGCCCAACATACGTGCTTATAACTAGTGAACATTCCCCGCTTCTCATATGAAGTTATAGTCATGTACTCCATATACACACAACATGCACATTATTGAAAAATTTCACAAATTTATGCAATTAAACACTTGAATCAGTAATTGTTCCATCCCTGTATTGTAGCACGTCAAAAAGTAAAGTTTATTCCACAACCCATAGGCCCCAACATGAAACACAAACCTTAATTTAACTTCTAAGTATTAACTCATCTTGCAAACAACCCATTTATTCCATAAATCATTGATGTAGAAACTTGGAACTAAACACCCTACCTTACTATGACTGTTGAAGTTTTAGTCGTCGGAAAAAATGAAACTTTCCAACCAAAACAAAAAATATGGTACAAAACCCAGCTCATTCCTCTCACCTCGCTCTCGCATCCCTTTGTTCGAAATCAGAGGTATGAGGTCAACCAAAAATCCAACTCACTCTTCTCACCTTTCTGTGGACTTCCCTCTCTTCAAATCTAAGTTCAACCCAAAAACCCAAAGCTCACAAAGCTCTCTCCACATCCATATCTTCCAAATGAGAAAAGTGATGCAATGGGCTAATGATTTTTAGTATTTATATATGGGTATTTTAGTAATTTCGATTTCGTGCATAGTGTGCATGGTTTGTGCATAGTCGGTTTATCCTATTTCTATCTCAAGACTAAGAAAATATCATATTTCTGGTTATTTCTCAATAATAAATTACGGGAGTAACAATCAAAAAAATCAATATTTAGAAGTTACTCGATACTTAGAAGTAACATATTTTAGCCAACTTAAATACGTTCAGATCTAGTATAATACTAATTCATTGTTGGAACATAGATTTGGAATCCTCGCTATCTGCATGTTATATAGTTAGGTAATTAATTTAAAAAAATCACATTGTTGAGCGCTGTACGGGCGGCAAGTACAGTTCATCTTCGATAATGGATTTGGAATCACATTGGTTAAGATTAACATCTATTACGCATTCGATTGCTTCTAATGTAACAAAAAATAGTCACATTATCGAAGATATGAACTTTGCAATAACTTTAGCAGCTTTTAAAAACATCTTCTAGATTGTTTTTCAAAACGAATAATATTTGCATTCCGTCTTGGGGATGAGCTCATTGCCCTACTTATAGATAACGTTTATTCATTATAGAAATTTGATAATCGGAACCATTCAAATGCTTAAACTTCATTTAAAGATCATCTTTACAAAAAATTATTCGAAATAGAAATCGTTTAGTCATCCAAATGTGCCAAATAAAAGATATACAGTTCATCATTTATATGTTACTTGGTACTTATGTCATTGATTTATTTGATACATCTATGCACCTATCATATGGACCAAAATATATAGGTTTAATGCAAATCAAATTCAATAACCTGTCTAGTAAGCACAAGAATCTCTCAACCAAGAATTTAAGTAAATCCGACCAATCGAAAGCATGCTTTGCCTCCGCTCTCCAATTTTCTCTTCCAAACTTTGCCATGCACGACAAAGATGGAATCAACACCAACCTTGAGGCCACCTCTTTTTCGGATCCATTCGAGGAAACCACGACTTCTTCGAATTCCAACCCAGTGTAGCAGTATCCATCGTCCTCGTAGTAGTTCTCTTATTCCTCTTTGGTGCGAACAAAAGCTTCATTATATATTGTTTTCTGCTTCTGCTCGGCGTGGGAGGACACTCTTGTTTACGCGGAGGAGTCTTAGGCAGGTTGTCAAACTCATCATCCTTAGCCGGGAAGATCTCATCGCGCGTTCGAATCGTGTTGAGCCTGAGATACTTCTGTTCAAGTGACTCTTTGGGTATGTTTCTTGCCAACAAAGGAGAAGCACCACCCCAAGTGTTTGTCCCTGAACCCATTGACGATGGGTGTTGGGGTGTCCTAAATTCCAGCATCTCTCTTTGCCTCATTGTTTTACCTCCCTATTTTTCACAGCCTCTCACAATCTGTGATGCTCTTTGTTTGGTATGTTGAGCGTCTTTTTATTGTAAAAATGGGGGAAGAAACCAAATTCCTAAAAGCTCCATTGGTTTCTTCAAAGTTAATTCGAAACAATTAAACATCCAATTATATTACCGATTAATTAGAAATTACTTTACCAAACACTCCACGTATGCAACACCGGCCGGCCTCTCACACAATCACAATCTGTCCTACATTATATGATGTACTGATTTGCATACAAAAGAGTTATAAAACATATATAAGATATATCCATATAGATAGTAAATAAACGCACGACGGAGCTACAAAATCATCATATACAAAAAACGTTACCAGCAAGAACAATGTACCAATTTTTGGTATGGAGCAGGAAAATGATGCTTCAATCACAATACGTATGGGTATATTTTATGATTTTAACTTAGGATTATTAGAATGGCTGACAGATGATGGAGACAAAAGGAACGATTACCTCAAGAACTTGGATGATGTAACGTCAATTTCTATTTGTGTAGCCATTTAGTATTACAGTATAGTGGTATTCTTCTTCATTTGTGAATGAGAGGTCTTAGCTTCAATTTTCACCAAAGGCAAATTTAAACCACATTATTGCTAGCCCATTGTGAAATGAGACTTACTGTGACATCCCACATCGTCCAGGGGAGTGATCCTTAAATGTATATTACCATCCCTACCTAACATGAGGCCTTTTGGGAGCTCATTGGCTTCGGGTTCCGTTGGAACTCCGAAGTTAAGCGAGAAGGGGGCTAGAGCAATCCCATGATGGGTGACCCACTGGAAAGTTGCTCGTGAGTTCCCAAAAACAAAACCGTGAGGGAATAGTAAGTCCAAAGCGGACAATATCGTGCTATGGTGGTGGAGCGGGCCCGGGAAGTGATCCGTCCCGGGCCGGGATGTGACAATTTGGTATCAGAGCCTAACCCTGGTCGTGGTGTGCCGACGAGGACGTCGGGCCCCTAAGGGGGGTGGATTGTGACATCCCACATCGCCCAGGGGAGTGATCCTTAAATGTATATTCTCATCCCTATCTAGCATGAGGCCTTTTGGGGGCTCACTGGCTTCGGGTTCCGTTGGAACTCCGAAGTTAAGCAAGAAGGGGGCTAGAGCAATCCCATGATGGGTGATCCACTGGGAAGTTGTTCGTGAGTTCCCAAAAACAAAACCGTGAGGGAATGATAAGCCCAAAGCAGACAATATCGTGCTACGGTGGTGGAGTGGGCCCGAAAAGTGATCCGTCCCGGGCCGGGATGTGACACTTACCCATCCCCTCCCTAGATAATATCGTTTGTTTTTTTTTTTCAAAAAATAAAAAATAAAAAATAGATTTCTATCTATCCAGATGCCAACAACAAAAGGAAGCTACAAAGCTATTCCTTTCTTTCCTGTTTTACTTCTTCGGATTTTTTTCCCGCAACATAAATATAATTAGGAAAATATGCATAAATAGAATTGGTCACAAACTTTTAACCAAAAATCAAACAGCGGGAATACTAGACAGACAATTAGCTATATGTAAACCAGGATATAGCGCCCCTCTATTTCTATTTTCGATCAAAAATCTATAACCGGTAGTATTTGTGCATGTTGGCCAAAGAATAATTCTGCAGAATCCTTTGGAAGAAGTTTACAACAGCAAGATAGAACAAGTCCAGTTTTGTGTAAACGATTGGAGGGAAATGAGAGAATAACTGGAAGAGAACAATTCTTATTCTCCACACAAAGACACGTGCTATATTGTGTCACTAAATCACTATTAAAACACAATGTACGGAAACAAATTCATTATTAATTCCTTGCTAATTTCTAAATTGCTTCCAATACATATATCAAATACACAAATATCCACATAATGTTTTTGATTTGTACAATAGGGTAAATACATGACATTTACCCTTTTCCATTTCATGTAACAAGTTAATTGAAGGGCAACACAAAGCTAACAAGACTTGTCGCTTTGCAAGGGTGGTTTCCCGCTTTGCGAGGGTTGGAGAAGGAATATCTATTATACGCAGCATTACCTTTACTTTGCAAAGAGACTGTTTTTACAACTCCAACCTGTGACTTTTTTGTTACAAAAGAGCAGCATTTCCGTTGCGTCAAGGCTTACCCTCAATCTAACAAGTTAATTAATTATTTAAAAAACAATTAATAACTTCATTAAAAAACCATAACCATTCAGTCTTACAGAACAAAGTTCAATCGAACCTAATTTAGGCCAAAGAAAGAACCAAAATTTTATTGGAAATTAGTAAACAAGCTAGGGGCAATGCTTGAAATGCCCTGACAGGACTCAACATGACATTGCCGCCGTCGGTTTTGTTTTGAACTACGTTCTGCTAAAGAGATGGTTGAAGAAATGTTGGGCTCTGGTTTCAGGAATATAATAAGAGTGGCTAAACTAGCACATTAAAAAGAATAAAACCGCACTTGTGCTTGTCATTTTCATGGCAAAAAATCATGGTCTGAGCAGGAATTTACAAAGAATGGGATACTCTCAACATGCGAGCATAAGCAGAACAGAACCACATTCACAAATACGAATGAATTTAGTGCGTAATTGCTTTGATTATAAACTGGAAACGAGTAGCAGAAATATATATTGTAGGTAATGAGCTGTGGCATCTGTTACAGGATGGGCTTCGCAAGATTCAAGCCGCACATTCTCATGGTTTTGGCACAGATCGGTTATACATTTCTCTACTTAATTACAGCTGCATCCTTCAAACACGGGATGAACCCTCATGTCTTCGTAACTTATCGACATATAGTAGGTGGCTTAGTGATGTTTCCATTTGCCTATTTTCTTGAAAGGTAAAATTTTCTAACCTGCTATCACGAACTAAACGATTAGAGTGCATTTAAACATTGAATAGATTCGATTAGCAAGTCTCAGCATTGTGAGGGTTTACCATTTGAATTATCGTTTCTGTTTCCCTGCAGAAAAGTAAGGCCAAAGTTGACACTAGCAGTGTTTCTGGAGATATTTTTACTGTCTCTGCTAGGGTAAGGATAATACTTTTCTTTCAATTAACATGAATTGAGTGAAGAAGGAAAATACTAACCTTTTTCATTTGATGACAACAGGGTTAGCTTAACCCTTAATATGTATTTTGCGAGCTTGAAGTACACGTCTCCAACCTTTGTCACATCGGTCGCCAACACCATTCCGTCCCTAACTTTTATAATTGCAGTCATACTCAGGTGGGGCTTTAAAAGTTCAAGAACACCTGAACGTAAATATACATCTTTCTCTTGTTTTTAACAACACTTTTCAATGCACATCACGTGTAGGATGGAGGCTGTAGATGTTAGGAATCCCCGTGGAATAGCTAAAATCTTCGGAACCTTAATATCTTTGGCTGGAGCCATGACCATGACCTTGTACAAAGGACCTGCCGTGCAAAGCTCACCAGGAGCTCCAATACACATCACAAGTAACTCTGTTCACGAAAACTGGACGAAGGGATCAATCCTCCTCATTGGAAGTTGTATATCATGGTCCACATGGTTCATAATGCAGGTACTCATTGGATATACCAGTTCACTTATCAATCTACTTGAAACCTGCCTTTTTATGGGTATGCAAAGAGTCCGCCTAATTCATAGCAACACAACAAACTATCCATGCCTTATCGGCTGCACAAAAACATTATGATAAAAAAGAAATTAAATCAATGTAAAACTACTAGATGGTATTGTACTGCAAGAAATTTCATTTACGGTAAATATTCTGCTATCCGTAGGCAATCACACTGAAGAAATATCCTGCACAACTGTCACTAACCACATGGATAAATTGTATTGGGGCAGCACAATCGGCTGTTTTCACAGTAACAATACAACACAAAAGGGCAGCATGGAGTATTACATACAACAATGACTTCTGGTCCATCATCTATGCTGTAAGTAAATATATGATACGATTAGAATTCTAATTTATTAAGTAGCTATTAACAGTATGCTTTTCATGATAAAAAAAAAAAAAAAAACGACAGGGAGTTGTATGCTCAGGTATAACGGTCTTCATTCAACTGTGGTGCACAAAACAAAAAGGACCAGTTTTCGTGACCATGTTCAGTCCCCTTGCAACGGTATTGGTGGCAGTTATGGCATACTTCATTCTTGGTGAAAGACTGCACGTTGGCAGGTAGAAGCACCGTAATGTCAGACTTGCAAGCAACATGTACACACACACACTCAATCTACTTAAATAGGTGTCTAATTTGATATTTCTCTCACTCAGAATACTGGGAGCAGTCATTATCACCATCGGTCTCTACATGGTTTTATGGGGCAAAGATAGAGATCAAAATGTTATCAGGTCGCAAGAGCAAACTATATTAACTAGTAATGAGCAGATGAAACCCAAGATACAAATGGACACAAGTACAGGGTCCTCCAAATAGATCTTGAGAAAGAGGATGCAACTGTTGGTTAAGAGTATGCATCCTATCATTCGGAACAATGTAATAGGAAATAAAGCAAGTAGCAAGTTAGCTAAATGAGTGTCTTTTTTGTATTGGTTTGTATGTGATGGCTTAAGTACTGAGTGCTAGCAGATTAAGGTCGATACATCAAACATATATCATATTAAGCTTTAACTTCATGAGAAACGTCATCAGACCTACCAACGAATGTAGTTAAGGAGAAGATGCTTAGAAATGACCTTCAAGAACTAGCACATCCCAATCATCCTGCATAAGAAAATTTTTGCTATTCATTTAAAAAGAAGAGGAAAAAAAAAAAAAAAAAAGGATGACTAAAAACTGTAAAAAGGAAAATTGATATTTCAATAATTTTGTTGCCAAATATCATTCTTGACAAAAGCCTTCATACTAGATTAGGCCACCCAGATTTACTTTACATGACTACTTATTAACTATAAAACATCTACAAAATGCCTAATAAAATGGGAAAGCTGCACATTATCCCAAAATTTGCTTCTACAATAACCTTCAAAATACCCAGGCATGTAGCTCACTTTGCTTCTTCAAGCCGTGCACGTATGGACTCCGGGTTTGACCGTTTATTAATCCTGCAAGAAGATTGACACGTAATGATATCAAACAATTTGATCAAGGTTCTACATTCATAATTCAATATAACATACATTAAAAGTTGAAAACATACAATTTGTATATCTAACTATAAAGCCAACTCACTTGACGACACTTCCAGATGTTAATTGACTTTTCAGAAGTCCATTCTGGAATCAGTTCTAATAGCAACTTAAGCTGCTCTTCGACTTCACCTGTGAAAAGAATCACAAAAAGGAACTTACGCTTAACCAAAGTTTCAATACATTCGGAAAGAATCTTCGGATATAGATTACCTTTGTCAATGACATCCACTATCCTAAAAATCCTCGCCTATACACTTGGCTACTGGCACAGCCCTAATTAATCTCTAGGCATTTAAAAATTAAGAAAGGGCGCCTAGACCTGACTAGGTGTCTGCCTAGACCCGCATAGGCACCCGCTTAGCTCACAACTCTCACTTAGACAGAAAATAAGTAACTTTTATTTTGCATTTTATTTTTTCAATACATTGTAAAAAACTTATTGAATATTTGGATGAACATTTATTATATCTTTGTTCCCCATGTTTTTAATATGTTCTAATACTTTATAATCTATATGTTATTCTATTTTGTAATTTGTGTATCCCAATTCAATTATGTTTTTGGGGATACACAATTGAAGTTAAAAGTGATTCCAATGAAGAAAAAGGATATTCCGATGGAGAAAGGTTTAATCTGGTTGCAAGTGCTGGTGATTGTTACATCAATCACCAAATAAAACAAAAATGGAAATTCCATTTGGTTCGATAAATAACCATGCAATGTTGCTTCTTTAATCATTAATCAATATTTGTTGTGGCGTGGAAGAAGAAGAAAAAGAATTGTGGCTGGTTCTTGATGGAGAATGGGTCAATTAACATGTGAAGAGTGTGAAATATAGGTAGAAATTATGGGTGTATATTGAAAGTGTAAGGTGTGAGGGTGTTATGAGAAAGAATGTGGCATGTGTTATGATAAATTTTAATTAAAAAACAAATTTAAGGTGTATTCAACAATATGTGAGGTGTTAATTAAACAAGCCATCAATTTATTCATAAATTTCTCTCATTTACTTACAACTCCTGCAATTTAGAAGCCGCACGCATATCTTAAGAACATTATTAGTGCGAGAATCAAAGATTTTTAATTAGAGATTTCCTTCTGCACTTGCGAGAGCTTAGAAAAGTCTTTGAAAATGGACTTCATCTCTCATTCTTCGGCACAATGACAAAAGTTATTACTGCATTTTACAGTTGAAGCCAATTTAGCGGAGCAACAATGTGTGTGGACAAACATGTGACCAGTTTGTCGATTCATCAACCAAAACCATAAGTATTTATATAGTCCGCATTTTGGTTGGATTAGTCGACATATATTCCCTTGAATCCACTTATGAAAAATGGTGATTTCGTATCTTTGCGAGGGATGATTTAGAAGATCAATTTACCTAATGAGCAGGCTTAGCAAAGTGATCTTGTAGGCACAAGATCTTTACTTGGGGTAAGAAGATGCGTCATAGCATAATTGTTCGACCTAAGTGTCCCAAATGGTCGTGCCAAAGCAAGTAAACTGCTCAATTACCAGGTTTCAGGGCGGCAACATGTGGTGTGTTTCCATTTGGGAGACAACCCATTGGCCCTAAATCAAAGCTTCAGGCTCATTATTGGAGGTGGTGCAAAGATATTTCACTCTATTTTCTTCAGTGGTTTCATTTATGATCATTGTTCTCTCGAATGTCCTTAAAAACTCAACGACAAGGAGAATTTAAGGTCTCTTAAATGGTAATTCATTACCATCATACAACAAGGAGTGTGCCAATGCTCTTAATCAGGTTGGATAGACCTGAAGTCGTTGTTAGAGATATGATTTAGGTGTAAAGTTAGTGTGCATAGTATCGCATTCATCCAAACAACTAACTTTCCCACATTCTTACCTAACCACGTGTTTAATTGAATCAATCACATGTATTAAGAAACATGATTCAATTAACTCATATTTGAGGACAACATCAATAAGATTATCCATAAGTAAAACATACACCAAACTTGAATCCAAGAACATAGAAAAATGTTCACAAAGTAAATGGTTTACTAAAGGGATTCGGCCAACAAGGCCATCCATGTCAAAATTCTACTCTTCCAACGATGTTCACTAGAGCAAAATTAATCTCACATATTGACTACGAGAATGGTACTCCTCAACAACATTGGTAGGGGCACGAACATGTGTATAGCCAATGATCTATTCCATTGAGACAGAAGTAGATTTTGCAGGGTTAAGGTTTGAGAATACTATCCCTTATTCTTGAAGTTTTTAGGTCTTAGGTGCCAAGGACTTCGAGCATGATGCCACAACTTGGCAGGCCCTGATTCTACCATATGTTGTAAAAACAAACTTGAAATTGGATTGTGAGAGAGATAGACCCCGAATTGGATTTGGTAGGTTCCAGCCGAATTGGGTATAAAGCCATACATTTCTCTTACATTTGTGGTAGTAATCAAATTCGAGAATTTGGTAAACTTCCACTTTCTACACTACTACTTCAGGAGTGAGTTAGAAACATGGAAGGACGAGAAAAGTATTCTTTAGTCAAAATTCGATTGGATTTATAAACTTCAGAATTTTACTCATTCATGGACGTAATCATGGTGTGCTTTAGGCAATGTTTTTCATGATTAGATAGTCCATAGAAGCGAGCCAAAAAGCCATGGAATCCTCGTTTGGGAGGTACTTTCGTTTGTAATGCTTCGGGCATAAGTCTTCGAATGAAGATCATAGCAAAGGTTATTCAGCTCTTCCTTGCCATTGTTGGCTTCAATGGTTTCTCAGCTTCTTAATAGTCAAGTGGAGATTCACGTCTTGTACCCCACATAAAGTGGTTTCTCTTAGAAACGTCCAAATCAGGAAAATCGAATTTGTGACTGTTCAACTATCCGCTGAATTGGAGGGAACAAGATTGTGATTGGTGCTATGGGAATGAATCATCCATAAGTATCAAAGTTAGAACATTCGAGTTCTAAGACATGGTTTTCATGAAAAACGTCGGGTTTTCATGGGTGTGTAGTTTTATGAAAACTTCGGGTTTCAAAGGCACTAAATTTGAAAGTACAAGTTCAATTTAGTTTATGAGCGTTTAGTTCATAAAGGATAGATTCCTGCAAGAACACAGAATGCAATATGTTGATTTAAGTGTAGTGGATTTAAGTTGCTTCAGGAACTCAAGTGTGAACGCTTCGGGACTACGAAAGTATGTCAACGGTTCAAAGAAAAGAAATAAAATATTGAATCGTTAATGTCCAAAAGTGATATTCAGATCAATAATTTTGGATTCATTATCAGATTAATGGACTGCATGTCACCTTTAATTAATTCAATAAATCAGGTCATACATGATCGATTGTAAAAGAAAAATAATATTAAAATAATATTATCAGGTCTAAAATAGCATTGTCCAAAAGATAGGGTTGGGTGCCGTGAGCAAAATAAGTGTTCGGGAGTGGGTTGCAAGCCACGGGTCCAATGGATAAGCCCATCCATGAAGGCTGGCATGTTGGGCCAGAGGGGTTAGGCATGCGAACAGGCCTAGCAAAATTGCTAGCCTGGTTGTGGTGCGGGGAACCCAGCCAAAGACTAGTTATAGTATAGGGTCGAGGAAAGGAGCCCAGCGGCGTGGGTTGGCTGAAAAACTGCAGGCCGAGGCTAATATAAGCCCAGCAAGCATGGTAGCTTGCTGGCAGTGGGCCGAGACAAGGGATCAGGGCTGCAAGCCCATGCCTTGGAACAAACCCAGCATGCTTCTGGCATGTGGGTTTGGGCTCGGGTGGACCGGGGCTTTTAGGCCCGTGTGACATGTAAGCCAAGCCGAGGCTTGGTTATGTCTGACGTGGAGCAGCAGGCCCAAAAGGGCTGCGCAGGTGGTCCAGTTTGTCGACGCCATCCCACGGTGATGTCAAAGATTACCCAAATTTTTTTTCGAACCTAGGGTTTAGGAAACCAAAATTTGCTTCTAATTTATTTTATATACATTGACTTACAAATTTCACATAGCAAATAAAATTGCATAATGTCATGTCTCGGCCCGAGCTCCCATCACATCCCGGGCTCAACTCCACTGTAGCACGATATTGTCTGCTTTAGGACCCGACCACGCCCTCACGGTTTTGATTTTAGGAACTCACACGAGAACTTCCCAACGATATTGTCTGCTTTAGGACCCGACCACGCCCTCACGGTTTTGTTTTTAGGAACTCACACGAGAACTTCCCAGTGGCTCTCGCGCAAACTCGCTTAACTTCAGAGTTTCGATGGAACCTGAAACCAGTGAGCTCCCAAAAGGCCTCATGCTATATGGAGATGGGCATGTACATATAAGGTACATCTGTGAAATCCCATCCCCGGAATTTCACCATGCATTATGTACCACGTATTTTAAATTCGTATTTCGTGATTACGTGATCTTTATTAGTTAATTTTAATGCCATTAATTTTAAGTTTAGAAATTGATTTGGCATTGAGTTGGAAGTTTCATAATCAATCTTTATCTCTCATTGACAATTGGAATTTACAACTAGTTTTTTTTAATAGATCTCGAACCCACGAATACATAGGCGAAAGCCGTTTGCGAGTCCGAATTATAACGGTATAGTTACGGACGTTTGAATTGTGAACTTTAGATTGTGGGAATTATTAAATTCCATAAGTAGGTAAAGGTTAAGTTAGTTTTTTCTTAAGGGAACAATCAGATTTTTTTTTTGGGGATTATAAAAAGACGTTGAGGGAGGTGAGAAGGGGACATTTCCCCCCCCCCCCCCTTAGTTTGTCACCCGTATGCTTCACCAACATAAACTAAAACCTGCTAATTTCAAGCCAATTCCTCCGGTTCTCAGCTGACCTTCTTATCTACTTCACTTGTAACTTGCTTGACTATCTCCTTCCTTCCATCTCCACCAAAAATCAAGTTTGTTTGAGGCTTACTTCAGGTAGAACTCCACCGGAGAACCCAGTGATTCTCAACGGCGATTCGTCATTCCGGTGAGTGTCACCATTCACCATCACCCTTATTCAACTTCCCTTGGACCCAGGAACAAGACCCAACTGGTGATTGGGGCGTTGGAACACCAAAGAAGCCGAATTGAAGAACACCCACCTTAGGGTTTCGTTGGGTGCGAGCCAATTTGAGGGCCTTCCCGGCCAAATTGGACTCGGCCCCAGGTATAAAGTTTATTCTACTTGTTGAGATAATTGCTCTTGTAAAATTTGGATTTTTTTGGGAAAAAAAAAAAAAAAAGAAAAAGAAAAGGGTCGAATTTCTTTGTTGTGTGACATTAGTGTTATGGAAATGTTGGCGATGGAATAAGACATTGGAATGTGAATTTTCATGCATTTTGTAATTCTAAGTCTGCATTTGGATGCTTTATGTTAATGTGTTCAATTACATTAGAAACTAGCCTTACGTTACTGCCTTGATTTATAATGGGCGTTTGACTGTATTTTCATGCCTGCTTCTTGGGTATTTGAGGGAAGGTATGAAGGAAATGATTGTAGGAAGGGAGAGATTAAGGAAGCCGGTGGGGAGGAGACTCTGTGATACCGGGCACCTACGTTTCAAGTAGTTAATTCAATTGTTTAATTTAGTAGTATTGCCGCTGGAATCCCTACTTTTTGACTACGTAATTACTGGAACTTTTACATCTAATTGTGGTTTATGTTCAAGTTTATATATATATATATATATATATATATATATATAAAGGATTTGGTATCACTCTGTTTCTTATAATGGGTCATAACGATGCCTGGAGTAGTGAAAATCTAGTGATTGGATCTTATGGAGTAAATGATGTAAGATCATGGACCCTGCCTTAGAACAATGGTTTGATCCCTTATTAAATGTGTTATGGGAGGCATATAAGAGTTTTTGATTATGTGAATTATCGAAGGAAATCTAAATGTGGACTTGTGCTTTGTTCAGGAGGTGATAGAACGTGATGCCTTGACTCTCGTGCTAAGGTGCATTAGCGTGGGTTCGAGGTGAGTGACTTCAATATACGTGATATTAGTGATTACCTTGCTTTTGTAATTACTACTCTGTGAGGGTGTGACTTAGTTTTATAAATATATTTCTATTGAATTATTATGTTAATACCTAGTTTTGATTTAAGATTATGGAATGAGATTTGATTATTACATTTTGAAATATGATGTAAATTGTTTGATTGGCATGATGTGATGAAATGTGAGGGCTAGTGGTGGGTCATTAAACCATTGGGGATTTTCTGTTTTGATATTGTTTCATTTATGATTCGTTGATCCATTCTAAAAGTTAGTATTTATGCCTTACTTCTCTTAGTTGAGCTTTTGTAAATGAAGTAACTTGTGTTGGTCTCAGTTCTTTGAACCATTGTACATTATGGGTGTTGGCTTTCCACGATTCCGTTGAGTGATGGTCCGGAATCGTACCCATTCGGATTCCGTTGAGAGATGGTCCGGAATCCCTCCTACTCCGCGATTCCGTTGAGTGATGGTCCGGAATCGTAACCATTCGGATTCCGTTGAGAGATGGTCCGGAATCCCTCTTACCTCGCGATCCCGTTGAGTAATGGTCCGAGATTGTATCCACCTGGGTTCCCTGAGTTTGAGTTGAGATAGTTGCAAAGGTGTAGGCTTTGGATAAACTGTGTCACCCTAATTTTACTTTCATTGTGTGTATGTGAAAATGGGTGTGAGATGTGATAGTTGTTTCAGATGAACTTTTGGATGTCTGGGTGACTCCTTTGGAGTTTCAAAGGGTTGGAATTACATTCAATGTTATAAATTATGTTTGATGGATGATTTTTAATAATTGTCTCTCATACTTGGTATTATTGTCACTCACACAAACTACGCAGCTTATATTGTGTGGATGGTTGCCGATGTACCATTTCGATGGTGTAGGCACTGAACTTACAGGTGAAGGTTGAGTAGACTTCGAGACGGTCGTAGGTGGGGGTAGCAGTGCGGTATCAAAGACTTGGAGCGTTAGGTTACCCTTGATTCACTCTTGTACTTTTTATTTTGGGACTTTCTTTTGAGCATCTTGAACTTGCTTTTGGTCTGGCGAAGGTTGTACTTCTTTTTGGAATGTACATATTCGTAAATATCAAGTGGTGAACTTAATTATCTTCATATTAATTTGGGTTATCATTTAAAGTATTTCCTTCAGTCGCTCATACCGTATTCAACAAACGTTATTTTCCTTGTCACGTGTCGATTCTCGACGTTTGTTGGGATCGGGGCGTGACAACATCACCCCCTCTCCGTTAGTCGATGTGGGATGTTACAATAATGCATGAAACAAATATATGAACATACACAATATATATATATATAGCGGAAGGAAAATATAAACATAGGGGCTTTCATACATCATGGGGAATGTTTTCAAGCTTCAAGGTTGTTTCAAATATCTTACTTTATTTTAAGTGTACCTGACTGGTAGAAAACGACAAAAGCTATTGAATTTGTAGAAGATCATTCTCAAAAAGCCAGAATTGCATCTTCAATGCGTTGTATCACGTTCAACACAGAAAAATTAAATTGAATCAATAACATGTAGATCAATTCAAAATAATAAATTAATCATAAAAAGAATGATTAAAACGTAATACTCTCCTAATTGAAGATCAAACTCTCTTTAGTGCAGCTTCAAGAGCTTGTTGATAACGTGTTATAGGCATAATTTATTGAACGATTATGGAGGTCATAGAGAGAAAGAAAGGTGTGGCAATAGTAGAGAGAAGAGAGAGATGTGTAATTGTGGGTGTGTTCTATTCCACCCCATTGTGTCTTTATTTATAGTAGTAGAGAAAGTTAATTTCTTACCCTTTTAGGATTACAACTCTTAATAGGTAATCAACTCCTAATAGGAATATGATAGATATTCCAAGATATACTCAGAATTACACAATCACATTCTTAATCTAATAGGACTGCAACAATATATTTTTTTTTAATAAAAAAAAAGCAGCAACAATAACCACCTCATATTTTGGGAGGAGGATCATCTTTGGATTTTCTTTCTGGGGATTCTAGAGATCCTTACATCATGGTCGTTAATCGTACATCGTGCAGTTAGTTTTCGTTAGGTACTATTTGTGTTTAATTTTAAATAATAAATTCAAAATGATTTATGACCGCACAATGTACGATAAACGGTTAGGATGTGAGGATCTCTAGCATCCTCACAACTTGGATCCGGATGGGATCCATCTCCCATATTTTCAACCTGGCACACAAACTCCAAAGGATACCTAATATTCACCAACTTATCTTTTTTTTTTTTTTTGGGTCAAACAATAGATTTGTTGGTTCGAAATCCCGCAGTACTGTAAGGCAACACTCATCTCCATCACTACAGTAGATGACTACTTGCAATATTCACCAACTTATCACTACTTATTTGTTTTTTTGTCAAGCGTTACATTAAATTTGTGGTTAGAAGTCAAAATAAACAAATAAAGACTAATAAAAGGGAATAGAAAAATCCGAACATTTGATAAAAAAGAAGGCAACAACCTCTTTAGGAATCGAACCCACAGAACACCTAATGCACCAACTCGTCACTCAGTCAAACTTTTGTCATAAGATTATATTTGCATATATTTTCGATTTCTCTCTTTATATTGATAATAAAGATAATGTTTTCTGTCGTCTCTCGGAGTATACAAGTTTTGGACATATAGAGAGAACCAGCCTTGGACATAAAGTCAATAATGATAAAGAAAAATTAGTATAGGCTTACCTCTCGTGTAATAAAAAAACCAACAAAAATAAACATAAGTTAATGGAAAGAATTACCCGGAATGTGGAGGAAATATATCGCACACCACAGATATGTTTACGTGCGCCGATGTTGTGTTTGAATACTCGTACACACCTCTCTCGATCCTGAGCTTGAAGCTGGTGTAGTTGCACGGGATAAGAGGCGGGGACTGCCGGCCGCAAAGGTAGCTCAACTCCCGGGTTGTAATAAACGAAGGAGATAGTGAGCACCATTGAGGCAATGAATGTCCACAGCAATGACGAAGCCACGAGCTGAAGAAAAAAAGCTTATTAAAGCCACTGGACAAAATAAATTAAAAATCTTCGTGCTGAAAATAATTTAGGGTTTATTTGGTATTCTTTTCAGATTTAGTTTTTATAACTCAAAACAATTTTTGAATTCAAATCCTAAACTCTTGTTTGGTAAGAACATTTTCAAATCCTAAACTCACTGTTGTCTTTTTGTAAGCTTCTTCTCCTCTTCTTAGCAACTCATCCAGTTCAACCTCCTGACGACCTCTCCATACCAACATGACTCATCTCTCCATTATACAACTCCAAAATCGTGTGGTACACTAACGTGGCATGAAGATACATTGTCCCTAGCAACACGAACACACAATCCGCGACGAAATCACCCTACTAGGATTAGGTGGAGCTACACAAATGATCCCATAACACCAAGTGATTGATCATCCCCAATCTCTAGACTCATAGAAAGAGGAACATTGATGTCCTCGATCCTAGAAAGAATGCTATGCTTATGCACATCACCATCGTCGTCGTCATCAACAATAACATTGTCAAAAGTACTGAGAATAAGGATTGAATTATGTTACCATTTGGATTTGGGTCCTCCGTGGGACTAACATTCGCTTCAAAAAGACACGGGTTGATTGATTGCTGTGCAAGGAATTGGACAGATACTTGTCTACGAACATGGGGTGGTCGTTGATGAGAGCATGCCACCATTTACAGTAACACTTAAATCGCATCAATGATTTCGGAGGCAGAGTTGACAGATTTTTCTCCAACAAACCTTGCCCAAAATTGGAAGAGGTACTTGTAATTTGTGCAATGTCAAGTATCAATTTACCCTTCTTCGATTGTACACACACAAAACAACAGCAAGACCACAAGATTCCACAATATCACATTAGGAATTGATTCGCGACGCAAACGTGAAAATCAGTAACAAAACGTCATATACCCATGGTAATAATTTTTCTCAATTCCTTTTCAGTTAGTGCGCTTTTTTGTTTAAAGGTTATCTGCGTCCACTGTTTTTCTCTTCGTGAGCCTTGTGACTCTTAACAAAGATAGATTTTTCTGTGTGCTTGGAACACAGCATGTCATTATACAATCAGAAGGACAACTGAAAAAAAAAAAAAAAAAGAAAACAAAACAAAAAAAAACAAAAAACCTTTCCTTCAATTATATAATGACATATAACATCCATATTTCCAGCACACTGAAAAGTCTCGCCTAAACAAGGCCTAATTTTATAATAGTAGAGATTGTATACACCCCCAGTATGAGATTAGATGAAAAATTGGTATAACGATATATTACACTAAGAGGATATGAGAATAAATTTGTATCAAACTTGTTATGAAATGAAATTCGAACCTTAAAAATTTGATAAGAGTCGAAACTTAAAATTAACATAAACCAATTTCTTTATTTAATTCATAAACAAAAAAAGAAAAAAGTTCATGTGCCTCATAAGTTCAAACTTTTAAAATTTATGTACAACATTCCACAACTACCGCTATCTTAATTACAACCATTTTACTAAGACAATCAATGTCGCTATATCTAATATGGTGCTCGTTGGACCAGTTTCTTCCACCCTAAGTAAAGTTGTTTAAATATGTATATTAGGCTAGTTGATTGAGATAGCGTGTCAGCCTCCTTTACACTCTAGTTCGAATCGCCCTCGAAAATACCGCCACCCTAAAAAATAGATTCGTGGGCTCCCCTGTAAGCTCTTAACCCCAAAATATCAGTGTTACCCAGGCCATCTTTAGGCCCAAAGCAAACCCTCCCCAATCAAACTCGCAATTTTTAAAGATTTTTGACCCCATTATTCTTCAATTCCAACGAAACCAAGGCTTGTGAAGCATCAAACGCAAAGGCCTCCATTAGCAAAAGCACTTACCCAACTTCACGTCTCCTTCCCAATCTTTTCTTATTATTTGATACAATTTAACAAGCAAACTCTCACACGGAGAGAAAGAAGCAGAAGAAAACAAAACACCAAAAAACTAAAAAATAAAAACCCCAAAAGCTTTCCCCTGTCTTCGGTTTCTCCTCTCTGCTTTCAATCAATCGCAGAGCCATTTGTGTTTACAGGACCATTGCCCTTCAGCTTCTTCCCCATTTTTCACCTCCACACCTCTCTTCCCCTTGCCCTTTTTCTCTGACCGTCCCAATCCGTTTCGAATTGGGTGTCCTTTTCGAAACGTATCTTTCCTGTGTTCCAATAAATTTCATTGATTTCGACTCTTCTGAGGATACTGCTTCGTCGGTCGGACGTAAAGATACCTTCTTTAACTTTATCGTGTTGGTTTTCGATTTGGGTTTTCTTTGTTTAGCCCAAAAGAAAGAGTAAATATGTTGGAGTTTTGTTCAATTTTTAATTATGTGCATAAACATGGTTTTGTACTTTTTCTTGTCGAGTTTTTGCATTTGGGTTTCTGGGTTTTGTTTGATTTGTTTGTTAGACTGTTATTTTCTCGGCGAATTGACTTGTGGTCAAGCTCAATGATCAGGTTTATTCCGATTTTCGGATATGATTTTACTTTGTTGCACAAAAGTCTGGAACTTTCCCGGAAAGTAAACAGCCGAAGTATATTGCTTTATGTAGGATAAAAAACAAAGTGGTTGCTAGGCCTACGGGATTTTGTGTTACATTGCACTGGAGAGGTTCCGTGAGCGTTTCTCGCGGTTGCGCTGTGTTACTTTTACTCAACTAGATAGTGAAACTAGAGGCCATTTTCTAAGTTTGGTTTGTTTGGCGTATTTATATACTTTTTAGTTTATTTTCAATCAGAAAAAACTTGGGTTTAGCTGATCAGTTTAGTATGCTGGAGACAGTGCATGGTTGGTTTCAATTGTAATTTGATCCTCGTTAAACTGTCATTCCAATGCGATGATAATCCGATTGAGGTGCTTCGGTTTTGGTGGGAGGGCTTATTAATTTTGTTACTGCATTGTATAGCTTTCCCTCTTTCACCTATGTTGAAGTTTGTCTACAACTTTACGTGCCGGTAAAAGGACTTATTTTATGCTTTTTATTGCTTACAGAACCCTGCTTAACAGGTATAGTGGTTTGTGGAATGGACTGGCTGTATCTGTCCATTGTCAGCCTTTGTGAATGATGTTCGGTAGGTTGAAGGGTGTGACGTCTCTTGGCATTTTAAAGTGGAAAGGCGATTCATCTTTGACATCAGCATTGCTTAGGGATGTGGCTCCTGAGGTTGAATTATCTGAATATGGTAGGGCACCGAGTCCTGGCAGTGAGAGCCCTTCAGGGCTTCTTAATGGTGAGAGTATAAATGTGGAACCAATTGCTGATTTGGACCTGTTCTTTGAAAGGCTCTACAGCTACTACTGTGAGAAAGGACTTTGGTGTATTATTATAAAGTGGATAGTTGAACTTCTGAGCTTGGGCTTCACTATATTGTTCTCAGGATTCTTCTTATTAAAAGTTGATTGGAATGGTCTTCGTAATGCAAAATGTGGGATGGATGCATTCGAATCTGGAATTAAGCCCTGTGACCTTGCTAAGGAAGCCCTTCATCAGCACCCATTAACCCCTCTAACTCTTTCCAAGGCCATCATTGTTGGATATTTGGGCATATTTTCCATTTATTTGGTCTTCTGTTTTTTGAGGTTTTTCTCTCAGTTAAGGGATACTTTGGGTGTCCGTCACTTCTATCACAACAGGTATGTCTGAATAGTTCGACCTCAAAAGATTTAATGCGTTTTTAGCAATGTCTGTTGTTTTTTACAGAACCTATGCCTTTATTAGTAAAGAATTGTGATTTTGGTTGTCTTCTTGCAGTCTCCATGTCACAGACAATGAAATTCAGACCATGCCATGGGCATCAATTCTTGAAAAGGTTGTTCAGCTACAAAGATCGCAGCAGCTCTGTGTGGTCAAAGATCTTTCTGCTCATGATGTGGTTATGCGATTGATGCGGAAGGAGAACTACCTGATTGGAATGCTTAACAAGGGAGTGCTTGCTTTCCCGATTTCACAGTGGGTTCCAGGTGCTGGTCCAACTGTCAAGTTTGGCTCAGATGGAAAGCAAGAACGATTAATACTGACAAAAACCCTTGAGTGGACCTTAAATTGGTGCATTCTGCAGAGCATGTTTGATCGGTAGGGTGAATCTTAGTACAAACATTATGCTATACTTGTGTACTCCTCGATTTCACTTGGATTCTTGATCTCTTATCCAAGTGGCATATGACCTATATCATATTTACAGTTATCTGGAATACGTTATGATGCCTTCTTTCTTGTTTTTGTACTTACATGTTTTGTTAGCTACAGTGAATATTTATCCTATAGATGCTAGGAGCAAAACTGTAATGCACTTCTTTAAAATGAAGCTAAAAATTAGAAGCTATATCAGAGATCATCCCTGGCTGGCAAGAAAGTATTGGGTTGAGTTGGCATAGTCTCTTGGTCAAACTTTGTTGAATATTGTAACTGCTTTTAGTTTCTAATCTACTTGGTGTACTTATAGATCTTTGCACGATATAAAGAAAAATGATAAACTGGGACCTATCTACACTAGAACCTTGGGTAGGAGGTTTTATTGGTTCGAGTGGTCATGCTTCAAGGACTACTCAAGGGTAGAGTATGGTTTGGTTGATAGTTTTTCATTCTTGTTTCATTGTCTGGTGTTGTGTATTTCCTTTTACATGAAGTGTGTAATTCTTTTCAAATAGGATGCAATATGGAGCATATTATTTGTCCTGTGTTTTCTGTTGTATAATTCTTTTGTAATGATGTGTACTCTTTCTGCAGAAATTTCTGTGTTACAAGGGATTTTATATCTAATCCAAGAACGTTAAAGAAAAGGCTTATGGTAGTTGGGTTCGTAATGCTTCTCCTTTCACCATTTCTTGTCATATTCATGCTGGTATATCTCTTCCTGAGGCATGCAGAACAGTTTTATAACCATCCAAGCACAGCATCATCTCGAAGGTGGTCAAATTTGTCAAGGTGGATGTTTAGGGAATTTAATGAGGTAATGTTTTAGTTCCTCTCAAGTTCAACACAATCCTTTTCCCATGTCTGGTACTTATGCTACAGAAAAATTTGGTAGTCAAAAGTTGTCATTGAAGGTCCAATTAATATGTTGGCTTAGGAAAATCAATCTTCCCCTCCCTTCATGGATTTTGTTTGCAGTGTCTATAATTGTACTGTGTTTTGCACTTTTCTCTCTTTGTATTAATTGTACGACCTGCATGGTTAATGGCAGGTGGAGCATTTATTTAAACACCGAATCACTAGCAGTGTAGTGCATGCTTCTGATTATCTGAAGCAATTTCCGTCTCCTATGATTTCTATAATAGCAAAATTCATCTCTTTTGTTTCTGGTGGGTTTGCTGCTATTCTAATCATCATTGCATTTCTGGAGGAATCTCTGCTAGAGGGCCATGTAAGATACTTATAAAGTAATGCTATATCAGGCTGTCTGTATACATATCGATGCTAATAAGTTATTTTGTTTCTACAATATTTTTGAACCATGTAGATATTTGGACGCAACTTGTTCTGGTATGCTGCTGTTTTTGGAGCTATCACAGCTATCAGCAGGGCTGCCATTACCAATGAGCTGCTGGTCCTTGATCCAGAGGTGGCAATGTCTATGGTGGTACAATATACACATTATATGCCGAAGACATGGCGTGGCAAAGAGAATACGGAAAGGGTTCGGGTTGAGTTTGAAACCCTGTTTCAGGTAATCCTGGGACGTTTCATTTCCTCTTGTCAGTTTTATACTGGGATTGATTATGGGAAATAATCATGGGCATGCCAATTGAATTTATGCATCACATACATAGTACGTTCCATTCTGCATTTCTATTTTCCGTTGGTGAAACAGATACTTAGTAGGGCCATTTCTGCATCACATACATGGTTGAGTCTATATAGATATGTCCCAGTAAATGTTTGATTGTTCACAACTAATATTAAATCTAGTTTTGTAAATAATTTTGCTCTTAACAAAACAACTTATTATTGCATGTTAGATTAATACACAAATTAAGCTGCTGCTCATGCTATTTCGTTTTTCCAAATGCAGTATACTGGAATGATGTTACTTGAGGAGATGGCCTCAATCTTCCTTGCTCCATATTTACTTATATTTGTTGTCCCGAAGGTCAGTTTCTATTGTAATTGCTAATCTCACAATTTGCAGTTTCTTGTTTTAATGTATTTTTGTGTTTTATTTTGCAGAGGGTGGATGACATATTACAGTTTATTGCAGACTTCACGGTAGATGTTGAAGGTGTCGGTCATGTATGTAGGTCGGTATTCTTCACCAATCATTGTTGTCACTGTCTTTTCATCTGTATTCTGGCACCATATACTCTATTAACAAGAATACGAAATTTGACTGCCCTGAATTCTTGGCAGTTTTAGCACCTTCGACTTCCAAAAACATGGTAATAGCAATTACGGGTCTCCTTACAATGTACCTCGCTCCCAGAGGAGTTCTCAGGGGAAAATGGAGAAATCGTTTTTGAGGTATGATCACAACCATTACCCATAAGATTCCTGTAGGCAGCAATTAAGTAGTTGTAAAAAAAAATGCAATATTACTAGGACTATGCTAATTTGGCACGCCCCGGATAAATTCCTTTCCGCATCTCAAATCTTATGAGCTATCCAATTTTTGTGGCAGCTTCAAGAGCAACTATCCATCATGGGACCCAAATACTCAAGGAAGTCAGTTTGTAAAACAACTGAGAACTTTCCGGGAGCAAAAGTTGCAGGGACAAGGAACTAGACACACATATTCTCCTCCAAGAGGCTTTAGCGACAGGAACTTTTTATCACGGGAAAGGCCAACCCCTGGAACTGGCTATCACATGGGGTCACTGTGGTTAATTGATGCGGATCAAAAGAATCACCCCTATCTCCTTGATTGGTATTACACCTCTCGGCCACACCATACGGCAAGTTACACCGGGGACATTCCAGAAGAACCATTTGAAGCTACTGAGCAACATTCTGCTGATTGGAATCCAACCAACTGTCTAGATAATCAACTGAAATTTGAAGATCTTTGGGCTCAACACTATGATGATCGTTCACAGTCTAATATGGGGGCTTCTACTTCGGCACCTTTCCACCGAGAGAGTGTACTTCAGCATTATGACGCGGGTACTTCTGCACATCCAATGCAGAGTCATTGGTGGGCTAGAACTGGCCGACATGATACACAGCCCCAGTCAAGTTTTCTCGAGCCTCCAGATTTCGCCCAACACGGCAAACAGCCCCAGTCAAGCTTTCTCGATCCTCCAAACTTCATGCGTCAGCCGTCAGACGATTATCACGGAAACTTCTCAGAAAGAAGCTTCAAGGAACGTGAACAAGAAGAAGAACTGGAACAAGAACAAGAACAACTGTTGGATTGGAGGAACTATCACAGTTTGTCCCAAACAAGGTATGTGGATGACCTAGACTTAGAGGCAGGAGAGTTTAATCTTCATTTCGATGATGTGTATAGTACTAGACCTCCAGAAACTCTGGAAATAAAGCCATAGCCACCCCCAAGCTTTTAGTGATATAGATTTGTTCCCCTCTGGTTTTTTCAAGAGGTTCTTGCTTAAGTAATTTGGGTGGTTTTGCAGCTACTGTGGAATGTGATTAGCGTTAAGTACTCATTAAACGAATCTGTGTATTCTTTGTTGTATATAAATTCAACCGATTCTTGATTAGGCCAATGCTTAACTTTGTGAGGGTGACTGAGGCCAAAGAACATCCAGAACCCCTCCAAATTTGTACAGTTATATCCACTTGTATATATGTAAGTTAATTGTCATTTTTAATTTCTTGTTCTATGATGCCACTAGTATTGTGGATTATCAAGTTGCATTCTTGATCACTTGTAAACAGTGTTTTAAATATCGACGAAATTGTCAATATTTTCATTGAAATGTCCAAAAACCAAGTATAGATATGGTGGGGGGAGGGGGTTGGAGTCTGAAATGCAAAATGTCAGCGAGAAATCGGAAAATTTATGATATGGATAATATTTATCGATTTATTAAGAAAATTTCACCAGAACCATTGCACATTTGAAATTTTTTTGAGAATTTTTTCTCTAATTTCAACTAAATATGAATGAGTTATATACCTACCCCAACTTAGAGTTTACCATTTTCAAATTGGCACTTTCTCTCTTCATCTTCAAGTCTCTACCGTCTGTATCATTTGTCATATATTATGGTTTGATATGATTTTCTTTAAAGTTTCAGTTTGAATTTTTATGTTTTGACAAAATTTTCATCATCAAAGACAATCGATATCAATATCAATATATTCATCTATATTTTTATAAATTTGTGTATCGATATTTCATCCACATCAATATATTAAACAATGCTTATAAATAGAAAATCCCAATTCAACTCTCATAAATGGCTAGTTTAATAGTCTTACCAATAAGGCAACAAAAGTAATGATTCTAAAAGAAGAGAAACTTCAACAAGATTGATTCAAAGATCTCTTACACAAAACGAAACTAATATGGAGTTAAATGGTATCGAAAGTGATAATTTTATATTTTTGTGAGAGATGATGCACTCAAAACCATCCCACTCGTGCTTTTATTCCCAAACGAGCACAACTATGTCAATACTTTATAAGTTGTAAATCTGCTTGACCATGATCACGGCTATAATTCAATTGTTAACTAAGGTCTTTCAAACTTGAAAAAAATTAAAAACCATGGTTCGCCGGGAGATCCCTTTAACAAAATGAAAAGAAAACCGCACAAAAAATATTACTGCCCACATCATGGTTCTTGTCCATCGTCTCCACTGGCTCTTTTCACAGAAGCAGTTCGTAGGGTTTATGCAAAAAGGGTTTAACAAAAATCCCGTCACAAATTCACAAAAACCTCTCAACACCTCCGACCATGAGAAAATCTTCAATCTCTCTCTTCTCCCACCTCACTCGCCTGAGACTCAAATCCTCCGCTCCTCCTCTTCTTTCCAGAAAGTACATTTCCGACCACCCCTCCTCCTTCCCCTCTCCGCCGCCGGTCTCACCGGCACGTTTCCGTCCTTGCGCCATAACCCATGAATCGGTCTCCCAAAACAGCCTATTCCAAGCAAACCCATCTCGAAATATGAACACCCTCGTCGAATCATCGCCTCAAATTTCCTCCAGGCAGAGAAAATCCATGTAAAAATGGGACCTTGAAGAAGCTTTCGAGTCTGCGAAAACCACCGAAGAAATGCTTGCGGCTTTCAAGGCCATGGAGTTGGCTTTCGAAGAGAGGGAGCTCGGCATGGCTGCTCTGAAAGTCGGTCTCAAGCTTGACCAGGAAGATGAGGATCCTGAAAAGGCTCTGTCTTTTGCTACCAGGGCATTGAAAGCTTTGGATAGAGATGATAGCGGTAAGCCCTCTTTGGTTGTTGGCATGGCTTTACAATTGATGGGTTCTGTTAATTCTGGATTGAAAAGGTTTAGTGATAGTTTGGGGTACCTTAATAGGGCTAATAGAGCATTGTGTAGATTAGAGGAGGAGGGTTTTGATGTTCGGGATCTTAGGCCAGTGCTACACGCTGTGCAGCTTGAATTGGCGAATGTGAAGACGGCAATGGGGAGGAGAGAGGAGGCTTTGGGGAATCTTATGAAGTGTTTGGAGATTAAGGAATTGATGTTGGAGAAAGATAGTACTGAACTTGGCAAGGGACACTGGGATTTGGCAGAGGCATGTGTAGCTCTTTTGAACTTTAAGGATGCATTAGGATTTTGTATGAAGGCGTTGGAGATTCACAAAGAAAAGTTGGGGAAGAATTCGGTTGAGGTTGCACATGAAGGAGGCTTCTTGCGGTTATTTATACAGGGTTGGAGGAGCATGAGAAGGCGTTGGAGCAAAATGCATTGTCACAAAGGGTTTTGAAGAATTGGGGTCTTAGTTCCGACTTGCTTCATGCAGAGATTGATGCTGCTAATATGCAGATTGCCCTGGGAAACTTCGACGAGGCTATTCAAACTTTGAAGCATGTTGTTCAGCAGGCAGATAAGGAAAGTGAGACTAGGGCACTGGTGTTTATCTCGATGGGAAAAGCATTATGTAATCAGGAAAGAACGGCAGATGCAAAGAGATGTTTGGAGCTTGCTTGTGGAATTCTTGACAAGAGGGAGACAGTCTCTCCAGTAGGTGTTTCTGAAGCATACTCGGAGATAGCAATGCAATATGAAACTATGAATGAGTTTGAAACTGCAATTTCACTGTTAAAAAGAACATTGGCTTTGCTTGAGAGGCTCTCACAAGAACAGCACTCTGAAGGAAGTGTTTCGGCTAGAATAGGGTGGTTACTTCTGTTGACCGGCACGGTCTCACAGGCTGTTCCTTACTTGGAGAGTGCAGCTGAGAGGTTGAAAGAGAGCTTTGGTCCCAAGCATTTTGGCGTCGGCTATATTTACAATAACTTGGGGGCAGCATATTTAGAACTAGAGAGACCTCAGTCAGCTGCACAGATGTTTGCTGTTGCGAAGGACATCATGGATGTCTCACTTGGTCCCCATCATGCCGATTCAATTGAGTCATGCCAGAACCTCTCAAAAGCATACGCTGCCATGGGAAGGTCTGAACACTCGTTCTGATTGTCTTGCATATTAGATTTATACAATGTGGTTATGAACCTTGCTATTTCCCATTCTTTCCTGGTCAACAAAAGTGAACTTAGTACGAATCTGGCACTTAAATTCTATTTATCAAGTAGCACTCGATTGAGATGATTGATGCATTTAGTAAAAATGTTTAGTCTTATGTCGATTGTTATGGACAAATATAGATTCTCAGAATTTCTCTCCTGGATTTTCCAGCTTTGCCCTTGCAATCCAATTCCAGCAGCAAGTAGTGCTGAAGATGAACTCAAAGAAGCACACCGAGTTCTTGAACAATTGAAGTTTAAAGCCCGTAACACATTTGCAAGTAATGAATTTACAACAAAGGCCTTACCTATACCCCAGACCCAAACGCATGCATCTGACAGGAGTTCACAAGGCCGATTTCCTGTGAATTAGAAGTGTTTGGACATAATTTAGAAGATGCTCAAACTTCTTCATCCGCTGCATAGCTTGGACTGCAAGGCTTCATAGATTGGTGAGGGTCTGTGGCTGCTGGTTTTAATTTTTTTTGGTAATCTTACGTAGCTAGTTATATAAACAACACAAATTATAATGTTTCCTAGTTTTTCCAATGTCTTCATATGGTAAGTATTTGTGTACTAGAATAAGTCTCATTATTCTGGAATAATCACCCTTTTTCTGGTGCAAGTTGATGATTTTGGCCCGCATTCGAGTTTAGCTTGCCTACGAAGCTTGTAATAATAATCTTGGTCCTTAATTGCTTGATTAATAAAGGATCTTACCAGTCTTTGTGATACACTTATCATCTGTTTAGTGGGAAATTAATCCATATTTCAAGCGTGTGGCCCGACAGGTTTACACTCTCTTGCCAGATTTGTCTGAGACATGTTGCCCTACAATATAGTAACTCTGTTTCTCTTGAATAACTTCTTGATTATGTTTGGTTGGCAAAGACGTATGTGATGATGATGATGTTGGTGTTGGCTCATATGTCTTGCTTTGTTACTTTTGCCCTTGGCTTATTTTTTTTTTTTTTTTGGGCATGTTACTTAACAAATGGGAAATTGAAGGAATTGGAGAACTAAAATATAGGAGAAGGAAAGGAAATCGGATCAACTAGTCCCGTCGATTTATTTCCAATTTTTAGGCATTTGATTGCAGATTTCAAGGAAAATTGTACGCGTTTTCAATTCTTTACGTGTAAGTAAATGCAGGGAAAGTAAACGAGGGAAATGATTTCAATTTCTATTTCTTGCAAGTAAACATGCCTTTAGACTCGAGCAATCTAATTCCTTTTTAGAAATTGATTTTTGCACACGATTTTCTCATCATCCATACCGTTGCTTATTTCTGGTCCTTGGACTGAATAGATCAAAAGAAAATCTTGGGACAAAATTAAAAATGAATGGACATAAGAAATATCATTCATATAAGCTTTCTCTCTATGTAAGCCCGAGAGAAATTCCATGGAAACATCACGCCTGCAAACGAAGTTGTTGCAGGCCCACACACAAGCAAACTCCATCTGAAAGCCGAAGAATCCAAAGGCAAATCCCTTCGAACTCTTCGATTATGAACATCCATCATCTTCCACCTCATCTTCTTCTTCTGGGTTTGTTGTTTTAGAGCTAAAGAAGATAATTTAAATATAATTTGAATCATTGAAGTGATCACTGCTCCCGACCTCGGTAAACCACCTTTACACTCCTCTCTGTTTTCAATTTGGGACTCGAATTCAAGCTTTCATGTCCTTTACGTTTTTCATACTTCTTTCGTCCAATCCTCATCACCCTAGCCTCTCTGTCTCTCTCTCTCTAAACAATTTCCAATTGATTTTTGGAGAGAGAAAGTGGCAGCAGCAGTAGTGGGGAAGGAAGAAGGACTATTCCTGTTTCTGTGATCATTTCTGCCCTTCGAAGCTCTGGGGTTTGGCTTTGGCTCCATTAGCTGTTGAGGTAATTATTAATCCATGCCAGGAGAGGGTGACAGTGAGAGAAATCATCGGGATTGCAGGGAGATAAAGAGAGAGGGAGGAGTGGGGGTGGTGAACACTGGCAAGTTAGGTTCATGTATGCGGGATATGTGGAATAAGAATACATATATTTGAGAGTTTTAGGTCTTTTTCAGCGTCCCTGTTTAATGGTTTTGTGCCTTTTGATTTGCAGTTGGATTTTGTGTTTGGATGTTTTTTTTTTTTTTTTTTTTTTGTGATTTTGGTGGTTATGTCTGTGTGCTTCGATCTTGCGTCTGGTTGTCTAATTTGATTCGGTTTTTGCTTTCAGGAAGCGCTGGTCATCAAATTTTGGAGCTGTTGTGTGCAGCATTGGTAGACCTTTTGTGCTGAGGGTATACAATTTTTGTTTTTCCTTTTGAGTCTTTTGTTAAGAATTTATTTTTTTTGGTGGCCTTTGGTCTGCAGATACAACTTTTGTTTAATTTTTTGTTTTTTCAAATTTTGGCTATTTTGTTTATGTGTTTAGATGCTCAGTGTGGGTTTATGGTGTAGTTTTCCTTTTATTTTCAGGAAACGATGCTTTTTGTTTTCTGGAACCGCTTGCAGAGCGCATGACTTGAGGATCTCAAACCGAAGGTAAAAGGTAAAAGGTAAAAATCTCTGGCTTCCTTTAGTGGTGTAAGTTTGCATGAAAGAGAGAAACAATAACCAAAAATTTATCTGAAGAGAACCAAGAATTTTGAAGCCAATTACATTGGCTTAAGAATTTCTTAGGATACAACTTGCACTCAATCGACAGTTTTATTTATTTGCCTCTGTTTTCTTGCTCGGAAAATATTATTTCCAGCCCTCAAAGCTAACCAATTGAAATTTTTGTTCGGGCAACAACCAACACATAATTCTAATAAAAAAGAAGTAGCGAGAAGAAGAATGTAACACAGAGACACATGCATGTGGAACTTCATTGCTAGATTTTATTATTTATCATAACTCAGTAAAGAAAAATCACAGACGCTGCCTTCATAGGTTTAGGGTTTTATTTTAGATAAATTGCAGTGCAATGTGTGTGCTAAAAGTTTTTGGATCCAAAGCAGTCAGGATTCTAATTTATAAAGAATTTTTCTTTAAATTTCTGTGTTCTTTTGTGATTTCATTTTATCTGAATTATTCATTCAATGTTTGAGATGCACTACCTTGCAGACTATTGTTCTCTTTTGGCTATAACAAGAAATTTGATTGTGCAGATTGTATTTGTTTTGGGATCTGTAAAAGGATATTACAAGTATTATATCTTGGCTGTTGATACCATACTTGGATTCTAAACTCTCCAAAGCTGCCTTCATCTGGGTTATTTTCTCAACATTCTCTTTTTCGTTTACGGTAGGTTTTGTATACCATTGCAGGCGTTAAATTTGTGATTTGTTGTTTATGTGGTGAAAAAATAGGATGCTAGAGCGATTCAGATTATTTATGTGTTACACAAAAAAAACTTTTAGAACTCCTGGTAGAAAGAGATTTCGCTAACGAAGAAGACTTTTATTTTTTTGTGAGATTTAAGAGGTTACCTTCTCCAAACGCATAAATGAACTTTTGAAGAAGCCTTTTGACCTCTCTATCCTCTACGATGCTGAAGTTGCCCTCATGATCACCTTCTCTCCCTCTGGCATGGCCTGCCAATTTGCAAGCCACAAGTAGGTTTAATTAACAAATAATTCAACTAGCTAGCTAGGTTTGATGATCATCTTTTCAATTAATATGGTTTTGCTAACGTGTAATGCAGCACAAATAGGACCATTTCCATGTATAGAGGTAAAGTAGGCTTGCTTGAAATCAAACAACTTAATGTTGTGTTCCAATATCACAAAGAATGGTGCAGGAATTTTCATATTTGGGTAGATTTTTATGAATTGTTCTCGAGCTAAAGGTTGAAATGATCTTATTCACTTTGACCTTTTCTAGAAGCTATTTGTTAATGGTCGATAACTTGGCAAAATGAGTTTTTTCATGCTACCATTTTGTTTAAATGTAGAAACAAAAACTAATATCCATCAAAAGAAAGATGAGTTACAAGGAAAGATAGGATATCCGTTTAAGCTTGACTGAAAGTTAGAGTGTAATGCTTGGTGTTCGTCTATGAACATTTAAATTTTGGTTTGCCTTTATTAATCTTGAGTTCACTCTTTTCTATTTTTATTATATATTGTTTTCAATTATATAATTGCAGCTTTCAAAAGAGGAAGATGGGTATTTTTCTTTGGTGAGAGAGAGGGGGAAGATAGTCAGAGAGGTGAATTATGTTGACAAATGGGATGGTGGATTATAATGTTGTATTAATTAGTATGTTAGGATTTTGTATCATGTTGTGTGAGTTAATGTTTTTCGTTCTGTGTTGTGAATGATTTTGCATTCGTTGCAGCCAGGTTTTTGTCCCGGTGTTTATATGTGATCCCAGTCTTTATAGATGTGGGCTTTCAAACTAAGCAGAGCCTGAAAAAAAGTGTCAATCTTTTTTGTAATGGGGTTGTGCCAATCTTTATAAATACAATGTTTTGAATCGGCCAAAAAAAAATTAGGTTGTGATGTTGGTAGTTAGTATATGTGATTAATGGTATTTCACAGTGTTGTATGGTTTTTTTTTTCCTTTCCTTTTCTTTTGTGGACACCACCATTGCCTTTGTTTGTATATGCTTTGTGTCTAGCCAATTTAAAGTTTGTTTAATCAATTTTAGTTTTTTCATGTTAAATGTGATGTTTAGACTTTGTGGTTTTTTGAAATAGGTGGGAGCATAATTTGTGCTGCAAATTATTAGCAAAATAATTCATAAGATGACTTCAATCTGTCGAAGTTGAAAGGATTAAGGAATTATATGATTTCGGTCAGTCGAAGAGGTTACTTTTTTTTCTCTATTGCTTGAGAATGTTTCTTTGAACAAAATGAATGAAAGCTTAGTTTTTAGCCATGGTTTCAGGTATACTTATCACAATAGAACTAAATGGAAATAAATTTTTTTGCACTTTTTTATTTTTATATATGCTGTTTGCCTATAAAATTTGTTTGAAAATATCTTTGGTGATGATTTTGAGTATAATGTGTTTTCCTAATACTGTTTTTCTCCCTCTTTGTAGTCCAGTCGTGCAGAAGACATCTCCATTAACTGGTAACAGATCGTTTGCTGTTGAGGTTCCCATGCAGAAGAGCGAAAATGCTGCAAGTGGAGGATAGATAACATCTCAAGACACATGATATGAGGGTGCAGGTAAACTGTACATATGCATCTGGAAAAAGTAAAAAGTTAAGGCAGGTTGGCTGTAGCTTCTCCTTCTCGCCACAACAGAAACTACTTTTAAACTGCATTAAGCTGTTAATAAATTAAGTTTAAGCTATATTTTACTTATAAAATATGGATAAACTGTTTTAAATAGGAAAATTAAGTGTTTATATTAGGTAAACTGTCACTTTTACAAAGTTTTCTGGTAAATTAGATATATAGTTTAATTCGAAGAGTTGTATTGACCTTTACCTTTGTTAAATTATATAGTTTAATCATGTCCCCTGTGTCCAATCCCTATATATCTGCTCAACTCATGGGTCAATTATTTGCCAGTAGGAATGTTTAATTGCTTGATCAATGATGTCGATTCAATTTGAAGAAATAGGACTTTCGTTCAATAGGGATTGAGACTCTCACATATGAGTAAGATGCCCCAATTGTTCATTGATTCTTAGGTGTTGCGTCTTTTTAGTTGCTTTGTGTGGAAACTATTCATGTTTGTTGCAACTAATACATTCAAGTCCCGCAACAACGCGCGGACATATTTTCTTGTTATGTCTAAATTAACCCAATGTGACCCTATACATTGGTTTATCTCATGTTATGCAACTATCCAATTGCAAGTCAACAATTTCATCTTCTTTAGCTTAGCTGTTTAAGAGAATTCACCAATACGAGGCTCCGAGTTCGAATCCTCCCTTCCAATGTCATTCCAAGAGCTTGCAACTTAGTTAAGAGCATTCACTTCTGCACCTAATGTCCTAAGTTTGACTTACGCTCTCCTAATCGGGCACCAGTTGTTTATAGCTTAGTTAAAAGCATTCATCTATACATCTCAAGTCCTGAGCTTGATTTTCCCCTCTTCCAATACCGCTTATATTAAGGAAAAAGATTACAAAAAGAAATTCACATTACAACTTATTCAATAGGAAGGGAAAAACAGACCTTAGTTTTTACCTTCTCCGTCTTTCTTGGTTCATAACTTCAATGTTGTGCTATGAGTAATGACTTGTGTGGAATCATCCCTTTGTGGTTGCCTAGGAGGAAGTATGACTCCATCTCCTCCCTCCAATTCAATGACTACAAAGTCCACATCACTACCAATCGAAAACAGCTCCGAGTCCTGAGGCGAAGAGCTCGGTGCTATGACATGATCGATTGGACAACGAATAGTACCCGAAACACTTGTTCTGCAAAGGGGGCAGTTAGCATTGCTTTGAAGCCATGCATCAATGCAGTCCAAGTGAAACTCATGGCTGCAGTTGGGAGGAACTTTTAGTGTGTCTTGTTCTTGAAACTCTTTCAAACAAACTGCACATCCACACACACTTGCCTCTTCATCAATTCCTCCTTTGAACTGAACAATTGGGATTCCACGAATGACTGATTCGTGAAGCCCATGGTTCCACACTGACAGAGAGAAGGCTGTGAGTAGTTCCTCATTTTGCCGAGCTCGCAAGGTGGTAAGAGACCTCATGATCAGGAGACTGACTTGTTGCCAGTTTGAGCAAAACTTGACAACGATGAGGTGGTAGCTCACTAATAAGAAAGCTGAGGCCATGGGGCTTAGTACAACAACAGCTAATATAGGGAAAGAAGAAGGTGGACTAGGCAGAGGTGGTTGATATGTGGAGTTTACCTGGTTTTTGATGTGTAGGATGAGAGATTGATCACCAAAATTGTACCAGTTTTTGTGCTTTGTTGCCATAATAAAATGGTGCTGAATGTTACTGAAACTTGATAGTGTGATTCATAGATGCTGATATATAATATTTTGACCAGTAGCTTCAGTAAGATTTATTTTTTAATTTATCAAATCAATGAAATTCAGTAACAACTTAAACGTGAAAGTATAAAGAGATTGGTTACAAATTTTTGATAAAAAAATCTGAACCTACAGTAAACCGTATATAAATCAGGATTTAGTGGCCCCTTATTTATGTCTAAGTGTCTTTCAAAATTTACTTTTAATTAACAGTTGTAACTAGTTTTATATATAGGATGATTTATGAATAATATTTTAAAAGATAGACAATTTGGATCGTTGAAACATTATGGAATAGCTCTACAAAAACGTATGTACAAAATTAAGTTAAAAAAGTGGTGTTGTAGATCCGTCTCCATATATAAGTGTTGAAAGATTGGTTTTGTAGTAATACACTATGAAGGTGGTTCTGGGCCATTGTGAAATTATGGTCTACAATGGAGTTGGACTACTACTAGATAGTTTGGGACATGGTCCCTCCCTACAACTTCATCTTACAGCCCATTTCATTCCATTCTTTTCAAGACTACATGGGCATTCTGGTTTAGGGTAGTGGTTTTGGCACTTCTTTTGTAGTCACCTGCATTTCAAATTAAATATATTTGCATTTTTTTTTCATTCATAGGACTAGGAGGAGTGCATGAGGCTGTACGATGAGCCTTCATATGTCACCCAAACCCTATGTATTATATATGTTGTCTTGGGTTAAATTGAGATAAAATCTTGAACGTAACTAAATATGAACTCGTTTGGATGTGCTTTTAAAATGACTGAAAGTGTTTTTAGAGAAAATATTTTTGAGTTTCAAAAACACTTTAAGTGCTTTCTACAAAAAACATCAATTATGTGTTTCTTTCAGGAAGCACTTTAAGTGCTTTTCCAGGATTTACAAGCATTTTTACTAAGGATTGTTTCCAAAAATATTTTTACCAAAAGTGCTTTCATTCATTTTAAAAGCACATCCAAACGAGCCCTATATTTATCATTTTTCCATCCATGAGAAAGTAGGCTTAGAGAAAAAAAAAAGATATGCTCCTGTTGCAAAGGCAAACTCTTTCCTAAATTGATGAATTTTTGGAGCCATTGTCAACCATATGCTTGTCACTCAATAAAAAAATATTGTTAACATAAGCCTCTTTGCACCACCAAAGTTGCAAGTGATAACTCCTATTCAACTATAGCTTTCTTCTTTACCTAAACAATACACAACCAACTTGGCGCCTTTTAATGCAAAATCTGTGTGCATATATCTTTTTGAAGGGAAAACAACAGCAATTTTATTGATATGAAAGATCGAAGAGAGTTATAATCTTCTAAATCTGTGTTTAAGTTCACATAATCTGTAGTCATAAATTTTTAACACAAACATTGAAATGTTCGGCGATTTCTCTTAATCAATCATCATCGTTCGGCAGATCATCCGATTTGCTACTCAGTGAGGCTTAAAACCTTCAACAGTTTTTCAGCATCGGCAGCTGTCGAATAGAAGTGTCCAATGAACTCTGCAAACGTTATGGATTTGTACAATGGTGGATTCACTGGATTGCACAAAGCTTTTGCAGGTTCTATAATAGTCTCATTAGTCGGATAAACAAAGTACGCGACCGTTGTCCTTGCATCTCTTGAATTCGTCACCACTCGATGTTCTGCGCCTTTAAACTTTGAATTGCTGATCATCTGCATTAGTCCACGTCATCAGGTTAATGGTAGAGAAACCATATTTTTGCGTATACAAAGACCTAACGAGGTTAAAAGTAATTACGAACCTGCATGGCATAGCCTATGTTAACAACAAAGGCATCAGAAATAGGCTCAACGCCAAACCAATTCCCATCTTTGAAGACTTGAAGCCCCTCTGAATCTTGAAGTAAAATGCTTATGAGGGACGCATCGCGGTGTGCCTTTAATCCCAAGGTTAAACTAGGATCTGGGCACAGCGGGTAATGATTGAACATCAGCGTTGGATTTTCTGTAAGTCCGCCATTGAAGAAGTCTTTGTTCAGTCCCAACCCTTCAGCAAGCATCTCCAGAATGACAGACCCCAATTTTCTGAACTCCTCCATAAAAGCCTTGACAACCTGTCTGCTTACATATGAAAAAAACGGAAAATCAAAACCATCATCGATCCATTCGTGTTTCTAAGCAATAAGTAGCGTTTTTCACACTCCTTCCCTGACTCTCCTTTGATTTATTGAATCCAAAGACTAATTTTTTGTTTATTAAGATGAAAGGAGTACAAAGGGAGAAAATGAGAGTGGTAGAAGTCACTTTCATTAAGTGCGTAGAAGTTCGAAAAGTGCACGAGAGCGTTACATACCGGTATCGAGTAGGTTTTTCAGGCAAATATTGCATGTAGTTTTCAGAAGAATCAGCAGGGTGTACCAGTGCATCTCTCCAGTAGTGAACCTCTTCATTTGCATAGTTTTCACTGCTTGTGTAGAACTTGCATCTTCCACTTGGGTCCTTTGAGCTTTCAGTTTCCTTGTCTTTTCGAGGCATTGCATGAAAATCCTTGGAAACATTCATTGTGTCATCAATCAGCTTCTTGGAAACCCCATGGTTGATCACCTGAGAAAGTAGCGGAGTACACTTTGTTTAGCATATGATATGATCACAAAATGAACTTTAAAAACTTTACGGCAACAAGAGGATCACAAAACAGACAATAAAAAAAGGCACTAAACAGTGTTATAGACAATTGTTTGTTCAGTGATCGAAAGTTTGTAACTGCTTCTTATGCGCATATGTCCAAACTTGAATGTAAATTACAAGATGAAACAATAAAATACTAAAATTGATGAAGGTGCATGATTTTTTATTTTTTTTTCCTTTTCTGAACCTGGAAAAATCCGAACTCTTGGATGGCTTCAGAGATTTGTTCAATTGTGCGACTCCAACCAGGCCCCCTGAGATCAACTACCGGAATGTTCTTGCACAGAGGAACATCGATATCCTTGCCAGGCCACTTTTCCGGCGGTTGTACAAAGGTTTGGGGCACCGACTGAACATCATACCAGCTTGAAACAAGCTTCTGATCTACTGGCTCCATGTCAATCTGTGAAATACAATGGTGAAATGAATGGTTGCATGTTGCCTTCTATAGGAAGTCATATGTCATCTTTCACGTGAATTATTAATGCGGAATCTGCAAATTTTGTTACACATTAAAACTTTCCATGACAATTGTCAAATCAAATCCTCTAGACTTATGAAGCTTCATATTTGGGAAGTAGTAGTAGAAAAATAGTTTTGTTCCCCTAACACGTGGATTTTTGTGTCTCACAGATGCTGACATAGATGATCAAATCTGTTATGGACACGGCCCATAGCTCAGCTAATGCCGCAGATTCTTTTAGAATTAGTTACACTTTATTGGAGTACATGTATTGTATCCTTGTACGTTAAACTATGCACATGTATTGTACCCTTGTACATTGAACTGTATTAATTTGACAATGCATTAAAGATGCATGCAGGGCACGAATTTCAACAAGATTGTAAAAGTAACTTGAAAAGGCAAAAATAAAGAGTAACTGATTCAAAACTAAGGAGATGTATTCAATTGAGATTTTGATGATTTTAATGGATTTTGATGGAGTTCAATTAATTTGTAGAGATTTCATGTATATTTTAGATTTAATTCCCTCGAAATCTCATAGGGAGAGGTGAGATTTAAGAATTCTTAAAATACACTAAGAAATCTCTCTAATCCCTCAAATTCTTTAACTTTTTAAAATTCTTTAAAATAAATTCTCAATTAAATGCACTTGAAATGTTATAAACTTATTTAAAATTCTAATTGAATATACGCAAATTTATAAAAATTTTAATAAATTATCTTAAAATTCTGATTGAATACATGTTAAATTTCATAGAACCGGAGACTGAAGGGATGCTAATTAAACCGCCAAGAAGCCATGTATACTTCCACTTAAATCGATGAGCCATACAGGTGTTGGAAGATTGGTTTCCTGTCTTGGACTGGTTTTGAGGTCGCACATTATGAAGGTAGTTCTGCGCCACTATGAAATTCTGGTTCGGAGTTGGCCTACTACTAGATAGTTCTGGGATATGGCTACTTCTAAAATCAATATGCATTTTTGAGTTATGCGACATGCATGCTTGGTTAATCTACTAGTAGTGATTTTAGCATTCTTGTTTAAATATATGTACTCCAAGTTTGGTATAACTGATGATATATCATCCTACCTCTATTTCTCTTATTACGTAAAACTTTTATCTCACGTGATAATACACATACTTAACTACATGTAGAACCTGTCATAAATTGATGGATTTAGAGTTTTGGAGAGCCATTGTCAACTATATGCGCATGTCACTCAATCAAAAAATATTGTTCAAATACAAGCCTGTGTTTGCACTTCATAACCAAAGATGCATGTGATATCTCCTAATCATGCTATAGTTTTCTTTCTTTCCCTAAACAACACACAACTTGTACAACAATACAACTCCAAGTCAACAACCTAGATATATTTTTTGTATGCCAAGCACTAGCAATAAAGCTCATGATTTGGATGTTTCAACCCTCCACATTATCTGTCTGTACATCAAATAATTCTGAAGTCTCCTCAAGTTCTTATCGATTAGTTATTCAGTCTTCCATACGATGAGTTCCAAATCAATCAAGGAGACAAAACATCGGATGAGCCACAAAGTACTACGATCTGGGGTATTCCTCTTCACTTGATACCGAATCTTATGGATGACGAATTTGATACCGAATTATGCTGCCCATTGTGTTGCTTAGCCAAACTCCCCCTCCCCTTAGTGTAAAAATATCGATGAACTCAAAAAAATAAATAAAAGGAAGTATCGGATGAGGTTTTGTTAGGGTGTGCCCTTGCATCTAAGTTCAGATTGCTCTTAATACTTATATTGTCAAAAAAAAAAAAAAAAAAAAAAAAAAAACTTAAGAGATTATTAATTGTGATACTTTTCTTCTCTCTGTTTGATAGAAATTTAAGTTTGAATTCTGCTTCAACCATAAAAAACAAAAAGTGAGATAATTAATTATTTCCTCTTTTGGTAGGTTGATTATGCCCTCATGTCCTCACCTGCACCAATTTTTATTTTCATATGGGCTAGCTTGTCGGGATTATTTTCCTAAACCAGCTTAAATATGTTTAGTAACCAATAATTAATAATTAATATTGTTATCGAAACACACACGAGTACAAATGTAATCTCATCATCTCCTAACTATTTGTGCAAGAATTGTAACCTATAGTCATAATTGTTTTGACACAAACGTATGGTGTTTTCTCTTAATTAATCATAATTAATTGGATCACATGATTAGCTACTCGAGAGGCTTAAAAACTTCGACATTTCTTCGTCGTTGGCAGCTTTCGATTTGAAGTGTTGAAGGAACTCCGTAAACTTCATGGATCTGTACAGTGGTGGATTGCACAAAACATTTGCAGGTTCTATAACGGTCTCATTAGACGGATAAATGAAGTACGCAATCGTTGTCCTTGCAGCTCTTGAATTTGTCACCACTCGATGGTCAGCGCCTTTAAACTTCGAGTTGCTGATCATCTGCATTAGTGGCCATCAAATTAATGTTTAGGAGATCTCATTTTTGTATATGAAGATTTAATAGAACATAAATAAAGGGATTTTTACATGTAACGTACCTGCATGACGTAGCCTATGTTAACAACAAAGCCACTAGAAATAGGCTCAACACCAATCCAATTCCCATCTTTGAAGACTTGAAGTCCTTCTGAATCTTGAAGTAAAATGGTTATGAGGCTCGGATCGCGGTGTTTCTTTAATCCCAAGGTTAAGGTAGGATCTGGGCATGGCGGATAATGGTTGGACAGCAGCGTTGGATTTTCATTAAGTCCACCGTTGAAGAACTCTTTGCTCAGTCCCAACCCTTCAGCAAGAATCGCCAAAATCATAGAACCCATATTTCTTACCTCATCCACGTATGCCTTGAAAACTTCTCTGCAAAGACATGAAAAATTCAAAATCATCATCGATCTCCGTTCGCATGGAATTAAGCAATGAGTAGTCATTTTCACATTTTTGTTTTTTCCTAAAACACTCGTCACCTTTATGTCCTTTGATTCTTCTTTAATTTATTCAATCTAAATACTAGGAAACCAAAGAAGAGTAGCAGGAGAAAAGGGAATACGGATATCATTCATTTCGAAAAGGATACGAGCACTCTGTACCGGTATTGAGTAGGTTTTTGAGGCAAAAACTGCATGTAGTTTTCAGAAGAATGAGCAGGGTGAGTCAATGCATCTCGCCAGTAGTGAACCTCTTCATTCGCATAGTTTTCACTGCTTGTGTAGAACTTGCATCTTCCACTAGGGTCCTTTGAGCCTTCAATTATCTTATCCTTTCGGGGCATTTTATGAAACTCCTTGGAAATACTCATTATGTCATCAATCAACTTCTTGCAAACCCCATGATTGATGACCTGAGAAAATAACAATACTGCTCGTATCATAAATTTTCCGAGCAAAAACGTTTGTAATTCCTTATGAAATAAAAATAATAATGAATAGGAACGGACATGCTTCAATAAACAACTTGATGATAATAATATCAAGACATTATCAACAACATATAAATAATTTTTTTTAATCAAGAACTGACATCTATTCAATGGCAGACTACTTTCGTTTAGCATAAACATAATTGAACTTAAACTTTAATGCAAAAAACAAGATGGAAGAAGTGTATGTTGATGAAGATGCATGACTTTTTACAAACCTGGAAAAATCCGAAGTCTTGGCTAGCTTTGGAAATTTGTTGAATTGTGCGACGGCGATCACGGCTGCCAAGATCAACTACAGGAATATTCTTGCACGGAGGAACGTCAATACTGTTACCGGGCCGCTTTTCAGGTGGGTGGACAAAGGTTTGGGGAACAGATTGAACATCAAACCAGCTTGAAACAAGATTCTGGTCTAATGTCTCCATATCAACCTTTGAAACACAAGAGTAAAAGAAATCGTTGCAAGTTGGCTTTTATAGGAAGTCATCTGCCATATTCCACATGCATCGCCAAGTTGTGAAGATGGAAAGGAATATTGTTAGCATTAAATAAATTTCAGTGCCATATTCCACAATTAATCAAGTTGCAATTATTTTTTGGCAAGGGGATAAAAGGACGTTTGGTTGAAGATTTTGAAACCAAATTTTGTTGCGGTTTCAATAACAATTGTCAAATACTGTCACGTAACATTATTAAGTAATTAATGTTAACAGGTGCACGGAAATTCAG
This sequence comes from Pyrus communis, assembly GCF_963583255.1. Classification (NCBI taxonomy): domain Eukaryota; kingdom Viridiplantae; phylum Streptophyta; class Magnoliopsida; order Rosales; family Rosaceae; genus Pyrus; species Pyrus communis. The sequence continues at coordinate 20,330,586 of NC_084805.1, read as the reverse complement.
ATTTAGCTAAATTGAGTAAAAAAATGTGTTGTCTCTCTACGACCAAAGTTCGAATCCTCCTCAACATCATTTAGATTAGGTTTATTAGAATATCGCTGGGTTTCATAAAAGAAAACATGTGTATTGATTTATTAATGTTACATATTGAGTTCATAAATATGACCAATGTTGTCCGACCCACATATAACACGCGAATAATTCATTGATGTGCTTTTAAAAACAAATTGTTTTGATATGTTGTGAAAATAAATAGCTGTCAAATAAAGTTGTTGAGTGTTTGGTAAACATTTTCTTATAAAAGTGCTTTTAACCAAAAAAAAAAAAACAAAACAAAACTAATGAAAAGGTTTGAAAACTTTGAATTTTAACGATAAGGATAAAATAAAGGATAAAGTGAATAGTATCAGGAATGACTTTTTAGTGTAATAATGTGGTTTTTTGTTAAAGTGAATAGTACCAGAAGTTTTTCATTAAAGTTCCCAAAAAAAAATTGTGAGTGTTTGTAAATTTTTATATAAAATTGTTATAATTATGTTAAATGACTAAAAATGATATAATATTTAATGAAATATAATAATAGCCAAAAAGAATAATGCATGGCAAATATTGTAATCTTGTAAAATTTGTGTGGATATATTACTTATCATTTGAAAATTTTATTAAATTGGCACCATTCAGTATGCTTTAAAAAAAAAACTTTTTTAGAAGTATGGTAAATCTTACTTTTGCTTTTCTATGGTCATTAACAATAGTTTTTTTTTTTTTTTTTTTAATTAATTAATTTATTTTTTAACCTTTTTTTTTTCACCAAACACATTTAGTATTCTAGATTTTTTATAAGCTTCTTTTTTTTTTAGAAGCACCAAAATCCCAAACTAGCTCATAATCTTTAACGAAGGCGGTTGAAAATGTCTATGTTACTTGTGGGATGAATGACGAGATTGAAGCTCATATCTATTTTTTGAAGAAAGTTGGGGTTCTACTATAAAACCATATGGTAATATGAGGAGTAGTTCAACTTCTTATAAGCCCTTGCATGGTTTGGACCTTCACTAATGTGGGACTTTGTCCTCACATTCTCATGTGTACCTCACGCGTGATGAATTTTCAAGACTAACACATGGACAACATAATTGGACCTTCACTAATGTGGGACTTTGTCCTCACATTCTCATGTGTACCTCACACGTGGTGAATTTTCAAGACTAACACATGGACAACACAAGCAAGATGACGTGGAGCATGTGTAGCTGTTAGGCTTCACATGGGTCGACCTGACTCTGATTCCATGAAGAAAGTTGGGTTCCACTATAAAACCGATTAACAATAAGGAGAGTAGGCCAACCTCTTATAAGCCCTTACATGGTTTAGTCCCTCACCGATATGAGACTTTGCCCTCACATTCTCACCGGTGTGAGTTGAGTCATGTGATATGGTATTGTAGCTCTCTCCAACTCAATTCACTAGACATAGATGAAGTGGATCTTCTTTCATGTTGAAACTATGTGCCACCGGTTTCATGTGGAGAAGTGTAGGATGAAATTTTATAATAACTGTTTTTTGGTTTATAGAGGACTTGGAAGTGCCGGGATGACGCAGTGTTCCCGGGGGATTTGGTGAATCCTAAAGAAACTGTGGAGTTATAAAGCAGACATGTTGGTGAATTTCGAGAGGCCGAATAACAGTTGCTTTCTAAGGAGACTAAGCAGTAGCGTCCGATTGGTTTGGAGTTTGCGGGAAGGCGAGTACGATGGCAGCGATCTGTGCATGGAATGTTGAAGGTTAATTGCGATGGTGGGTGGAGTGCGAAGACGCAAAAAGGTGGAATTGGGTGGGTGGTGCGAGATTTTGTTGGGCTACTGCATATGAAGGGATGACCAGTCAGCAGCCATGGCGGAAGCTAATGCAATTCGTGCAGCGATGAGGCTTTGTGTGAAGGTTTTGATTGTGTCGAGATTGGATCTCATGTGAAGACTGTCATCCAAATGGTTCGGAAAATTGCAGCTAATGCATCAATTGAGAACATTCTTCATGATATTTAGTCTCTAGCTAGAATTGTGAGGTCTGTTTTGTTTTTGTTTCTCATTTGTAGAATTTTATTGGTCCCGATTTTTTTTTAATATTTTGATTAAGGATGTAGACATATATCCAAGTAATAAAGGATATTGAAGATGGAGCAATGACTACTGTAAGAACACATGAAGGATAAACTAAAAGATTCCCATAACTATTAGGGTTACACCAAGGCTCAACTTTAAGTCCTTACCTTTTTGCATTGGTAATGGATGAGTTAATGAGACATATTCAAGATGATATCTTTTGGTGTATGCATTTTCGTAGATGATATAGTGTTGATAAATGAAACACATGAGGGACTAAATGTGAAGCTTAACCTCTGGCAGGAACTATTGGAATCTAAAAGTCTTCACCTAAGTAGGTCAAAAACATAGTATATGGAGCGTGAGTTCAGTGAGAATGGGGGTTCAAATGATATAGGGGTGAGGATTGGAGATCAGGAAGAAAAGTGAGCGCTTTCATTATCTTGGGTCCATCTTGCAAGAAACGGAGAATTGGATGAACATCTTAACCATAGAATACAAGTTGGATGGATAAAGTGGAAGAGTGTATCGGGTGTGGTGTGCGACTGATGTATGCTACTAAGGCTCAAGAAAGAATTTATGGGATGGCAATAAGGTCAACATTACTTTATTGCACAAAATTTTGGGCGATCAAGCATCAACACATCTAAAATAAGTGTAGTTGAGATGAAAATGTTTCGTTGAATGTGTGAGCAAATAATAAATGAAATGATTAAGAATGAGAATATTTGAAGTAAAGTAGGAGTGACCGCAATTGAAGATAGGATAAGAGAAAATCGGTTAAGGTGATTTGGATATATGAACCGAAGACCTACATATTCTCCAGTTTGAAAATTCGATTATGACATAGAGGCTAAAGACAAAAGAGGTAGATGAATACATAGGAAGACTTGGAAATAGACTCTAAGAAAAAACATGGAGTATTTAGAGCTAACAGAAGACTTGACGCAAAACCAAAGGCAGTAGCGTTTAGAAATTAGAATTCATACAGCCGATCATGTTTGGTAAGATAAAACTTCGTTGTTGTTTTTTTGTAAACATTATCAATAAAATCTAATCAACTCTATTCTTTTTGGGAAAAAAAAAAAAAGGTTTAATTGACTTATTTTTTTATTACATTGGAAATAATTGAATCGTGAATCTATTATAATTTCAGGCACTATTTGTTGCTACTTCTTTTGACCTTTTATTTCATGTTTTAGTGATTGATTATTTTCTTTAATTTCTCTTTGTTCTCACTTTCTAAAGTTGCCTTTTTTTTTTCTTTTTTTTTTCTTTTCATTAGGAAGCAATTTCACAATCTCAAAATTAATAGATTTTGGTCATAAGTGATGGATTTCATAGGATTGTGTAGACTTCTACAAATCCATATGATTTTGGAAGATTTGAGAAGATTCATGTAATAGATTTCCATAAATTTTGATAGATTTTGCAAAGTTGAATCTTAACCGTCAAATAAATCCAGTGGTGATAAATGAATATAGACCATAAATCTAATCAAATGAAGTTGTTCATGCTCTGGAGCTACATCCCTTGGAGCCGAAAAACAAAAACTCAAGATTATTATACAAACTGAACTCCTCAAAGATCCAAAGTTCCACCCTTTTCCAATCCTAGGATTTTAAAATATTTTAAAATCCTCTTGAATCCAAGTTTGATTAGACCTTTCGTAGTTTGTTTCACCTAATTCATCACCTTATTCTAAATGTTTTTTTTCCCCCTAGCTTTCTGTATTTGTACTGAAACTATTATTTTACCTAATAAATTAATATCGCTTTGGAAAGAAAAAAAATATATAATTATGTGTAGGTCAATGATATTTGCGTTGACCTTGTTTATTTTTATTCGATATTGTTTGATTGGCATGCTTTATGTTTAGATTTTGCATTTGATTCGCAATTCCCAAAACGAATTTTTTATATTTCTATCTTAAGCTCCAATTTTGATAATAGACAAGTTTGGTAAGCTATTTTTTCAAGTAACGATAGGTAGACTAATATTTTATATCATATTTATAAATCAATGATGTATTATTATTTATTAATAAAAAAATAAGTATAGTAATTAATATTTAAGTAATAATTTAATAATTAAAAATCACATGATTTACAAAAAATAGTTTAACTAGATGGTCTTCATGGTCTTACCCATTTTTCCAAATGAGAATGAGATGAGAATTTTTTAGTGTGTCCAAAACATGAGACAATACACCACATGTCATTATATAATTAGAGATAAGTTTTTTTTTTAAGCTTTCCTTCAATTGTATAATAACATGTTGCATACTTTCTCTATTCCAAGCACACATAATTACATAATTATATTTCTTCTTAATTGGTATATCCTTGGAACTTGAAATTGGTTTTCAATATCAATCCTCATCGCTACAACATCCAAAACCTTTTCGTTATGCACTCATATTCAAATCTTCTTACATTTTTTTTTTAATAAACGATATTATTTATACAAAATAAGTTGAGAAGTAAACTTTTTATATATTAATTTAATTAAAACTTAATATATTGCTTGTATATAAAAATCCCCATGTCATGCTAATTAATCTATTTTCTTTGTGCAACTAGCTTGGGACTGAATGTTTGAGCTACCTTCATCGTTCATGAGTCTTTTATTTTATTAAAGTAATATTCTAAACTACTCTTTATGATTTATGAAAGCAAAAACCAAATTTGAGGGTAAGAGTAGATGGCCCTCACGAGCTAGCCTAATTCGTATCTATCATCGTTTATGAACCTTACATAAGGCTCCTACTAGTACTAATTCTCTCTGTTTTTTTTTTAACAAACAACATTATCTACAATAAGGAGGATTGTGTTGGCTTGGCCTCACAATAGGCTAGTAATAATGTGGTTTAAATTCGTCTTTGACGATAATCGAACATAAAACCTCTCACTTAGAAGTGAAGAGGAATACCACTAAACCGTAATACTAATGACAAGGCTCCTACTAGTACTAATTCACCCTATTAAATACAATTACATAAATCTCTTTCCGTGACAAGTCCCCATTTAAAAAATCTAACGTGGCAAAATCCATGGAATAACGTACATTATCATCCTACAATATAATACCAACCATAATATCTTACAATTTGCAGCTAATAATACATTAATATCATCTTATATTATAATCTAATCCCATCATTTCATGACGAAATTATTATTAGTATTCTTCATAAACAAAAGCCACCCACCTTCAGTTCTCTATTTATTTTATTTGCAACCAGTTTGATGCATGTGAATTATTTATCACAAGTCGATATCCCCACCGCTCATTGTGCTTTCTCAAATATTTGTGCTCAATCATATATACTTCTTTTCTCCCAAGTCAACTACATTATTTTTCTTCAAGTTTTAATTTTTATTCAACTGCTTTTAGAAAAAGGGATTGTGTCAAATTGTGAAGGTAGGATATTATTTCTGAGTGTGATTGCATTACACTACCAACGATCAAATTAAATGATAATGGTACCTTATTTTTATTAGATGGTATCGTATACCAACCTTCAAATGTTCAGTACCAAACCTTTGTACCAAGCCCTTATATTTCAACACGTGCCCAACCATTTAACTCCAAAATATAACGGTGTTAACTTAATAAAACTAACAAATTAAAATAAAAATAAAAAAATAAAAAAATAAAAAAATAAAAAAAAAACCACCAAATCTCCCCAAGGCCCCAACCTGCCAACCCTTTCTCCTCGCCTCCACAAGCTCTCACTCCACAAATCCAAGGCGTTCTTCAAATGGATCCCTTTGATTTTCAATCAGATAACGGGTTGCAAAAATGAGAAGTGGGACAATCAGTCCATTTGCAGAACGCCTTGGATTTGTAGAGTGAGAGCTTGTGGAGGCGAGGAGAGAGGGTTGATGAGTTGGGGTCTTGGGGGAGATTTGGTTTTTTTTTTTTTTTTTTCCTCTTTAATTTTTGTTTTTATTTTCTTAATTTTATTAAGTTAACACCGTTATGTTTGAGAAAAACTTGTGTGGCGCTTGGCTTGTCACTAGACTTTGTTGAGTGGCACTACATTTCACCCAAACTTACCACGTGGCAGTCTTAAATGTAATCTTTTATCATTCTTTTATAATAATTCTCATAATTATTTTTTCCTACTAATTAATATACAACATGATATCAACCTAATGGTTCATTTTTTTTTCTTCTTCTCCTCTCTGTCATTTATCTTCTCAAAATTTGTATGCCATCTTCTTCCCCCCACTGTGTCTCTCCTCTCTCTAAATACAAATGTGTAGACTTGAATCAAATATCCTCAAAATAAGATGACACAATATGCCCTTAGCTTCAAACATTTTACATGAAAACATGGAACTAAGAGAGATAAACTCAATTGTGTTCCCTCTTTTATGACCTTCTTCGGTTGCTTTATAGCTAGTGACTCCTTCATTACTAACTTCTCTTAACTTTACCGCCAAACCACTCATGTAGTCAATTTTAAAGAATTGGAATATTTTATTGGTTGCTTCCCATTATATAAGTTGGAGAATATAAATTTTTTTGAAGAAAAGCAAGAAACAGAACCGGAAGAGAGAAGAAAGTGAAGACTCACCGAAAAACATAAATTGGAGAGAAGATTTGGGAAGAAAAAAAGGGAGTAAAGAAGAAAAAGTGAATCATTAGATTGATCTTATGGTGTATATTAATTAGTAGGAAAAATAATTATGAACATTTTACATATAAAAGAATGATAAAAGACTATACATAACACTTGCCAGGTGACGAGTTTTGAGTGGAGTTTAGTGTCACTCACTAAAATCCAGTGACAAACCAAACCCCACACAAGCTTTTCTCGTTATATTTTGGGGTTAAATAGTTGCACACATGTCGAAATATAAAAGGTTGGCACAAATCTGGTACAAAGGCTTGGTACAGAAGATTTGAAGACATGCTAAAGCTACCAAAATTTAAGATATAATCTTGGGATGATTTCATAGAGATGTGACAATCACAAAAGGTGTTTCATACTAGTTCCTTGATGCGAGACTGATTCGGTTCTATCAAGGCTACGAAAATCTAACCAAATGCCTCAAAATTTCTAAGTTTAAATTCTTATAATTCCATTTCGGTTTCCCAATCATCTTATGGTTCTAACTTCAACAACCAAAAAAGTTAAGCTTAACTAAAAGGTTCGCGTTTATCTAAATGAAAGACTCCATCAACGTTTAACGGCCAACCTTACTAGTTTGAAAAGATAATACAGGGATCTTACATTTGAAAATATGAGATTTAGAAACTTCTTCCTCACTCCTTTGACGCTTGACAGCTTCAATACCTTGGACAACCGCTGCAACGGGAGCTCAGGATCTTCTTCGGAGACAATGGTATCTTCACTACTTACCCCCTTATTTCGGGGCATTTCAATAACAATAATTAAGGTTGGTCCATATTCTCTACAAGTGTACAACAGACACAGTATTTCAGTATAAGCTAGTCACCCGAAGGTTGGTATATATTGTTCATCTCCACCACTGTTTTGAGACATTTGGCTTCGGGTTTGAACTAGTGGAGTACCGAGTATTATATGCACAAAGTCCGTGAAAATAGAGTTCTGATCCAAGTGCAACAAACTCAAATTTCCAACCTATCGATTCCAGCGTCCTCCTCATTCTCAGAGTTGTCCCTTCGAGAAATTATATTGATCAAGTTCCTAGTAGCTTGACCGACAACATGGGAGGTCTTCTTTGCTGCTCCAACAACAGCAGGTTGCAAAGAGATGATGGGAAGATTCGCCCTCTCCTGTATCATTGCTGTATCATAAAATATTGATAACAATAGTTCAGAAGTCAGTGAAAAGCCTATGTTAAGAAGATAAGCAGAAAGACGAATTCTAACATACACATTGTCTGCTGATGTGCAAGTGTACCAATCTGCCGAATCCCAGCTTCTGCTGCTTGAACGGCTTGAGTGGACTTGCTGACCCCATCAGCTATCTCTTGACTGCATGGAATGGAAAACAAAGTATGACATACATCATCCAATTTAAAATTTTGAAGAAAATTCTGATGTGAGCATATATAAAACACACAAAAATTGAATTTCAAAGCCTGGACGGCTGGACAGATATCATTGATGACCAATTGCGTTGTTAAGTAATTCCTCCTATCAAACCTGGTTTAGTGTATTTCTAGAATTAAACACCAGCGTATAACTCATAATTTTCCAAGGGAAAAAGAATACCACCTTAGACTGAATTTGTGCCCCTTAAAAACCCCACTGTAAGCCGATGGGTATACATGCATGGACTCGTTTTGGGGTTATAAACTAGCAGTTAAGGGATAGCTCGTAGAAAAGAGATGAGTTTAACTATGAAGAGAGACTCAAAGCAACCATGTATGACAAAAAATGAATCAGGGACTCAGAAATAATGATTAAGTTATCACCTTAGATCATTCAGTTCCAGCGTAAGATCACTTATTTCCATGCCTGAAAGCCTAACGGCAGCCATAGTACTAGGGAGTTCTTCACAAGCTGTATCCGCCAGCTTTGAAAGAGATATTGCAGCTTTCCCCATTGCCTACAGAACATACCAGAAACAGCTAAATTGGGACCACAATTTGGACAAGACCTCCAATATCCAGTTTAAACAAAGAAAAGGGCACCTAATTCTTCAAGCTTGTCTTGGAAAAAAATATATTTATCAAGAATTATAGTTCTGATTTTCTTTTGCAACCAAGACAAGGACTTCAAAAGGCCAAGACGATTAAAGCAATGAAAGAAGTTATTACACATTCCACGCATGCAAGCAGTTGACAATGGATCCTTCGACCATCCAAATAACATTTGAACAGCACTCAAACTCTTCAAACCAACCAATTACAATTGTCTAAGGAATGGGAGGAGACAACCACTAGCAAAAGCATCAAAGACCCAATAACTAGTAGAAACATAAATATAATAAACATAATATGATTCAGGGTTCAGGGTTTTTATGAAAAATGAAGATTCCACAGAAAATTCAGAACTCCCTAAGTTTTAAATGATTATCTAAGCATTAACGGATTGCTCTTTCCTTTAAGCTGAAAAAAGACATTAAATTCGAGGAAAAGAAAACTTACCCATAGCGTCGGAACAGCTGCAATCACAAGGCTCGTAAATGCCACTGAAGTCTGCACAATGAAATCAAATCATGCACTCGTATCATCAGTGTATGAGCAAAATAAACTAGAACTTTCACATTTCCCATTTCTGTCAAGGAAGTTTACAAATTGGTCCCAATTTCCACAACGAATTTACAAATCAATCCCAATTTCCACAACAAAATTACAAATTGATCCCAATCATCCACAACAGATTCACAAATTGAATTACACAAACGCAAAGTACAGTAATTGAGGCTCATACCGTGCACGCGATGAAGGCCAAGAGGAAGAAAGCCTGGTCGCTCAAGCTCAATCTGGCCACCGACGGATTCGGAACGCTAGGGTTTCCGACCTCCACAGTCCACTGACTTTCCGACGTGTCGTTTAGAGCTTGAATAAAAGCTCCATTGCTGGCCTCCGCTGCAGCCGATTCGGACCGGGACGACGTCGCTTTAGCGGAATTGGGAGCGCAGAGCGTGATTAAGCGGGAGGGCTTGGAAGTGGAGCGGAGAGAAAGGGAGCTGAATTTGCAGGGGCGGAGGAGAGCGATCTGAGAAGAAGAAGAAGATGAAGTGAGATTGTTAGGGTTGAAGGAAAAAATTGGGGCCGAGTGGATTGAGAAATGAACAGATTTCATTTTTTTTGTTTGCCACCAAAAATTTGGGAGCCAACTCCAAAGCTTTCACGGTTTAGCTAAACGCCATTTCTGATAAATCACACAGAGCAAGCAGCAGCGAAAAACACAAACGAACACTCGTGTGAACTTTGTTTTTGGGAAACCACACGTGTAAGCACCAAAGACTTCGGGTTTTTTTTTTTTTTTTTTTTTACCAAAAACCGTTTTACTTTAAAATTAAATAGTAAAAAAGTGTTTAGTAAAATAAAATATACTACTTATTTTAAAAAGAAAACTAACGAAAAGTTCTAAAAAATCTTTAGTTTTTAATCAAAAACATAAAATAAAGATGTAAGTAAATAGTATCAGGAGTGACTTTTCAAGGTAAAAATGTTTTTAACGTTAAATGTGAACAGTACCGAAATTGTTTCATTAAAATTTCCTACTTTAAAATGAATGACATCTAGACAACAATTTTTAAAAGCAGCACGTAGGTTGCCTTTAAAAGTTGTTTTAATAAAAAACAGAGTTGAGTCTTTAAAATATTTTTAATTCATGTAATAAGCTTATTAATTTTAAACAATGACATTATTTATCTTTCTAAACATTGCATTTACACTGCCTTTTCATACTCAGAACATTTTTAAAAATACAGTTTATCAAACGCCCAACTGCTTTATTTTATAGTTGATTATTATTAAAGCACAACAAAAGCAATTTATTAAAAAAGCACAGCAATCCTAAACTAACCCGAAATTGTGTTTGTTTGTAGTGTAGTTTTTTAGCCTCGACATATTTTTGACGGTTATATTTGATTCAACAGTTCTTGATTATTCAATTTAAGTTCGATAAAAAAATTCAATGTTTAAATATGTGTTGGCATTGAAGGGGCTTAGTTTATTCCCTCCCACTCAAATTCGATGCCCGCTCATCATCCTCTTCAAAATCCTACTTAATTATTGAAAAATATGTGTCGATATTAAGTAACTTTAAGCATTTAAGAAAATTAATTATTATTTTTCAGTAAAACACTTCTACTTGTAAGCGAGACCTTGTCAGAATTGTCAGCCATAAGCACTGAAACAATCAAAAGCACTCCATGCATTCCCAATACTTGGGGGATAAAAAATTATTGGTCCTTACGAGTATCTGGTACTCTAAATATTTTAACCGTTAGATTTTAATTTTTATATTTTTATAGAAATATTTTATGATTAAAATACCACATGAATATCCAAGAAAGCCCCATCGAGGGACTGACCACAAAGTCGTTTGTCTTAATTATTGGAAGGTATGGGAAAATTGCCAATTGGTCCTTGTGCAATCGAGTAGCTACACTCGACTGGAGTTCTGTTAATCGTCTTCTTCAGCTCGTCTCGATGCATTACAGGTTACCCAACTTGTTTGTTAGATGTCTTGCAATTCTTTTTTTTTGGCCCATCTTTTTTCGTTCAAAGAAAAATAAATAAAATTTTGAAATGTATCTCACGAATAATTAAAAAAAAATGATTTTCACACATCTTTTTTACACATTTTTCATACTATGTTTACTTGTGTCTCGATTGTCTTTTGATCTGTTCAAAACCGAAGTTAGAAATAAATGGTTGTGTACAGAAAATAAAATGAATGCTGAAATCATTTTATTAATTTATGATGTGATATGAGATTGTAATGAATCAATCATCATGCTTAATTTCTTACAACGATGTTTTTCTAAATTTGTTACCCTCCATAATTTGGAACCGTCATGATTTTTCTCACACACGATATTCGTCCGTAAACTAATCTATCAAGGAAAGCACATTAGCTATAACGAACATGGCTCATGGATCACATTCATGGTCTTGTTTATGAATGATAACCAAGCTACGAGATATTTTACCATACAACTCGGTGTATATATATAAATATTTATCCCGCTGTTAGTATCTTCCGTTAGGAAACTAAAATACTAGAATGATGATCTCGTCAATGCATGGTTTAGTGATCAGAAGAAAATGTCCTACTCGATTCACACAAAATTGCCTCCGTACTCGATAAACACATAGCCAATCTTTCCCTATTTTTCCTTATTAAATTCAAACTATATTACGGGAACTAAATGATTAAGTTCTAGACTATCGTTGTTGTGACATTTTCTTAAATTAATGTCTTTCACTAGGCCAGTGTGCTTTTACCTCTTTCCAGGAGTGCACTTTTTGTAAGTCTAATCTTTTGTCACCGTTAGCTTGCAAGTATATAATAAAGTACATACTGTTTGAGAACAATTCAGAAATAAAAAAAAAATAACAGAAATAAATAGAACTTGAAATTCTAATATTTTATTAATGAAAAATACTTGATGTGCAGAATGAAATTATACAATAAATACAGAAACTAATATAAAAATATCAATGATACTAACTTGATCACAGAAGGTAGAGGCTAGTGTAAATGCTATGTCCTTCGAATAGTATTTTCGTCCCACTCTTGTGCTTGTGATTCTACAACGTCTGCTCGACCAGGATTCAATTACATAATTCTACAACCCGCACTGGATTCTATAATTCTAGCGAATTTGCTTTGTGTGCTTATTCTCTGAAAATTTCGTACGGAAGAAAAAGAGGAAGAAAAGATGAAATCACTTGGATACTGTGATTGCAAATATATATCGGTTGTTTCACACCCTTTCAAATACATGTTCAATGTATTTGAAAGTACACAACTCTTTTTAATAGCTGTGTCTTTTAATCAAAACGTTTTTAATTAAAAAACTTAATCCGAAAATTAAAATTAATGAATCTAATTAGTTTTAAATTCCTAGGCCCCAAGGCCTTTGTCTTGATTAATTAATATTAATTGTATTTAGGCTATATTATATTCAAGCCTAATCCACACAACCATAAGGCCTGAGCCTTCAATCCATTTTCAAATGGTCCAAGTTCTAATTGCTAAGAAGAAGGAAAAAACTTGTATAAAGGCTAATGAAACAATAATGTTGCCCAATGTGGGACAAGAGGGTCTCAAACTCCTACACATACTGCAAATGTGATTTCCTGAATGCATTCCAATAATTGATGATCCACTATCATAACTGAATGCAAATCATCCAGAATACATTCAAACTTTAACATGGAGGAGGAGAGAGTGTTAGCAAAGAGAAGCATTGTCCTAATGAAAAAGGCAATGATCTTCTTTATCACCCCTTGCGCTGCAATGGCAGCATCTTTGGCTAATAATCTTATGATATGTGGTTTAACTTTCGGGTGCACGGAAGTCTCTTTCTTACTTTGACTTCTACCATACATCTTTGTTTTTTTGTTTTTTGTTAATTTCTTTTTTAACTTACGATATTATCTACACTAAAAGGCAGGATGTGGGCTTAGCTCCTTACAATGGGCTAGCATAATGTGGTTCAAATTCACTTTTGACGAGAATCAAACATAAGACATCTCACTTACAAGTGAAAAAGAATACCACCAGACCGTAGTATCATACATCTTTGTTGAAACACCAGATATTCCCTCACTGGATTTGATTTGGTCTTTACAAAGGTTAACTTAACGGAAGGATTAATGTCACAAAAATTTGTAACTTTGATTGTGTATTTTGCAATTTTTCAACTATAGGGAGATACCATTGAAATATCAAATATGAAAGGTGTAAAGTGTACATTTCCATAATTTTAAGCAAGGTTCTAAAAGGCGCTAGTCGAGCGGCGGGCTGGGGCCTAGTGCTTAGGCGGCTAGGCGGGTGCCTAGGCAGATTTAAGTAAATCTATTATATTTCGTGTAAATAAGTGTTTGTTTATATTTAAAATATATATAATTTCATCATAAACTACAAACTAGAATGACATATATATTATGAAGTATTGGAATATAATGAAAACATGGGGAACAAGCATATAATGTAAGTTCATTAAAGTATTCAACAAGTCTCTTACAATTTATTAAAATAATAAATGCAAAATGAAAGTTATCTATTTTCTGTTTAAGTGAGTTGCAACTTAGGTCGGTGCTTAGGCGGATCTGGCCAGGCTAGGCGAGTGCCTAGACGGTCTAGGCGGGTGCCTCAGCAGGTCTAGACATCTTTTTAAAATTTTCAAACGCCTAGACATTAATTGGGACGGTAGTCAACCGTCTAGCACCTAGACGAGACCTAGACAACGCTAGACGATGATTTTTAGAATAGTGATTTTAAGCGATGCATAGTCGAATTAGATTGGCCAGGAAACCACACATTTAGCCAAAGTTTGTTAACTTTCCTTGGGTATTTGGTCAAAATTTGTCAATTTAGTCAGACCCGACAAATTTGTAAATTATAGTATTATTTGGATGGAAAAAAAACTTATTGTAACAGCGTCTCTAAAAGAGATTGGGTTCTATGATTGGATGTGAGACCCATATAAGTGTGTCCAAAATGGTGGAGGAGGGAACGGCAAGAGATTTTTTGGTGTAATGGTCCTCAATTCTATAGGGGAAAATAGTTGTTTTACATATGATGATTGCTGAAGAGCTAATCTCGTCTACTCTTTCTTATTGAAGTTAAACAAAAATAAAAATGTTTGTCTTAAATTCCAAATAGCCTTGTGTAAAAGGATAAAAAATTCATTCGAAGGTTGAAGATTAGTCAGCCACTGTGTGTCGATGGAATCCTCATCTAATTTTTCCATAAGCCTCAAATTTGATGGAGATTGAATAAAGTAAAAGGAAGTCCGACGCAGATGAAGTGTATAATGAATCTATCTATTCTATTAAGAGAATTTTTCTTGTCAAATTTCTGCCATTTTTTTTTTTTCAAGTTTGCCCTCACTTTTAATATACAATACTCATTTAAGAATAGCAAAATAGTAATTTTGTATCTTTTGAGAAAATGACAACATCCCTATTTTTCCTATTTTACCCTTACTTTTGATACACAATATTTACATAATGAGGGTCAAATGGTAATTATGTAATATTAAGAAAAATATGCCCTTATTAAGAGATCTCATCATCATTGTCTCATACTCTTTTTAAAAATTTTAAAAACTAATCACGCTCCTTAATCAAAAACAAAAAAGAAAATAAAATTGTTCACACACAAAATGATTAAGGACAAATAAGACAAGTTTAGCCAAATAAATTTGAGCACTGGACCAGTCTGGTGTTGAAACTAATTAGTGAAAGCCACTGTAAACTAAATTTGTATGTAAGCGCGCAAGATGACTTTTTTGTCCCTTACAAACCCTCGAATCCACGCTATATAAGAAGGCTCTGGGATGTGTACAGAGCCATTAATGCGAGTGAGAGTACTGTTGAGAGAGAGAGTTGTAGCTACAAGGCCATTGGAAAACTGAAGAGCAAGCATGGCGGGGAGAAAATCTTTTGTTCTTGCCTTGTTGTTCATTATCCTTGTAACTTCTCGTAAGTCCCTCCCAGTACATATCAATCGCTAATAATTAGCACATATGATTATAAGTGGCTAGAAACTTTAGCATCCACATCACGTGCCACTGATATTAGTGCCTATTAGTGTTTTTTTTTTTTTTTTTTTTTTTTTTTGGGTAACGCGCACGGTTAATATTCTTAATCTGCTAGATAATTAGCTCAATGCCTAGCAAAGTAAACTTGAGAACTCAATTCATTAAGTATTCTAATAGCATCTATATAAAATTTTCATATGTGCAGAAGAGACAGTGAAGCATAGTGAAGCTAAGACTTCTTGGTGGTGGAACGGGTACTTTTGCCTCCATCGTGGCGCAGACTCATGCCATAAAGCTGGTGGTATTGACTACCGATGCATCATGTTGCAGACTTGCAGTGCATCTGCGGGAGGCCTTGTCCTCGTCCTGCCGCTCGTCCCTAAACTAACGCTCATCACTCAAACTACATGCAAGAAACCCATGCCGCTATAAATTTTATGAAAAATAATTGTGCTACCAGTATTCATATACGTTACATATCATTAAAATAAGTTCATGACATTTTCATATTAGGAGCTAATACAATTTTATACTGTTTTTTAATTATTACCACTCATTATTACTGTTGAAGCAACCAATTGGAAACTTCGCGGGTACGAGGGTAACGTTATATCATTCCATGGTTTTCTAATTTGTGAATACTATGAAGCATTGAAAGTTCGAATTGAGACGATTATCCTATGATCTGTAACAGCAATGCAAGCCAAATAGCCTCAGTTTGGCAACAAATCTAACACATTTTTATGTAGTTTCATCAGTCCCAACTCAACCTCCTTGAACATATATACATTACACTGGTCTATTTGTTCCTAAATTAATAAGAGACTTTCTTGGGTACTCTCATGGCCGGCCTTGAGGGTAGCCCAAGTAGGCGCCCGTCTAGGGCCCCCACTTCGAAGGGGCCCCCAAAATTTTTTTATATCCTGTAAATAACATATAAATACAAAAAAAAAGTAAGAGATATCATAATTCATTTGTTGGTGCAGTGGAAATATTCGGCTTTCTTTTTCTTTGGAGTGTTGAGTTCAAAACACAGAGATGCCTTTTTTTATCACTAAATTTTTCTTGTTTTCAAATTTACTGCCAATCCATCTGTCCAACTCTCAATTCATCTGTCCAAATGCATATAAAGTTATAAAACTCAAGTCCCTTTGCAATCTTTTTTTCTTTCAACTTCCCAATCTCCCCATTTCTATTGAATTTTTAAACTAACTATCACATGATCTTGAAGATTGTACTTGAAGGTAATCAAAACTTTGAATTTATATTTTTCTTTTCAATAATTTTTTATTCAATGGATTGTTTTAGTATTCAATTTGTTAGTGTGATGTTGATTTTACAAAAAAAGCACAAGAGAAACAATTGACGTTGTTGAATTTATTATACTCATCAATCAAGTTTTATTGTTCTTTACTCCCTTGATCATCAAGTTTTGTTGTTCTTCACTCTCAATCTTAAACTCTTGACTACAAACATTTAGTACATTTGAGTCTAAAAACATGAGCCATTTAATGTTTAAGTAATGTTTATATTTATCTTCTTTTTATATTAATTTTTATTGATATTGGATGTGGAAATAGAATATTTATGTATTTAGCGAATTTTTTTTATACATATCAATCTACAAAGAGCCGAAAATCAGAGAATATTAGGGCCCCATTTTGAAAACTCAGTGGCCCCCAAATTCTCAAGACCGGCCTTGTGTACTTTTGAGTACCGGTTACTTGGGCATTTTAACTATTAGATCTTTGTTTAAATATATAAAAATCAAGATCCAACAGTTAAAGCATGCAGAGTATTCAGTACTCCGAAGCATAAAAAATTTATGTTAATAAAGCTAATAATACATTAAAAATTGATATTTTACTAGAAGTTATACATGCGTGCTCAATGCCTATAGAAATAAACAAAGGGAAAGTTCAGGAGGGATTCATTCAACGGAATCGATAGGCGTTTCAATATATAGGAGGAAGCCAGTGACAAGAGTCCGTTTTTGCTCATCCCCTATTACTTATATATGAACGTGCAACATATATAAATATTCAAGTTTAGGAATTATATCTAGCACAATAACTCGAGTCGAACAATTGTTTTGTTCTTACGTACAACCGTCTCGAGTGAGGAACCACGGATACACATGAGTTAGGGCTTTTGTGTACAGGTTTGGGACGTAGGGCGGTGAGTTGGCTACCTAGAATTGCTTCTAAAGAGTTGCCTCTTTAGTCTCTGCCTCCATCTTGGTGAACCGAGTATTTGGCAGAGATTTGTGAGTGAGGAGGAATTTCCACGGAGAAATTTAGGCTATGGCTGCTGTGAGGATGCTCATAACCCACTCCCTAAGACCTCTATTTATAATGGTCTAGTTAGGGTTAAGGTGGATGCTTGGGGGCTGAGCCAAGCCCCATAAATTTGCAAACCCCTTGTTATGATTATACAGTCTAGTTAGCCAAAACCCACATGTTTTTTTACTACCCTATTGAAGAAATCATGTAATCTAAATGACGCCACTACCCTTTCTGAAATTGGGAATTAAACTTCAAGAAAAAGTCCTGTCCGATACACTTAAAATTGACCCCTCCTTGAAAGCCATCATGCACCTTGATCTTCTATTCATGTAGTCATAATACTTTGCACCCAATAAACAATCTTTATCAAATGGCCATCTTGGTGTGATTTGTCAACTTCTACATATACCCAATTAGGCACCTGTCCAAAACCAGTATGCATAAATTCAAGAGTGAGGATTCAATAGTTTCACTTTACTAGGCCATGGAAAGAGGCCAAAGCAAAGGCAAAGTTAAAGAAGAGGGACAGAGATGTGAGGTATAGAGGTGTGAGAACAAGGCCGTGGGGGAAATTCGCTGCCGAAACACGCGATTCGACAAGGAAGGGAGGTCGGTTGTGGCTTGGCACCTTCAACACTGCTGAAGAAGCTGCAAGGGCTTATGATAGAGCTGCTTTTTCCATGAGGGGTGCTCTTGCAATTCTCAATTTTCCAAGTGAATATGGTTTGAAAGATGCAGGTCACTCTGCTGCTGCTACTTCCTCATCATCTTCTTCGTCTTCATCTTCTTTTCCATCATCTTCGAGAATCCATAATGCGAGTAGGACCGAATTCGCAAGAGAAATCTTCGAGTTTGAGTGTTTAGATGATAGTGTTTTAGAGGACCTTCTTGATTTTGAGAATAATAGCAAAAGTAAGTGAAGAAAAACAAATTAAATAGCATTCTTTCTTATTCTGGTTCTGTAATTTTAAGCTTCCAAATTGTTCCACACTCTTAACTTTTCAGTGCCATTTGGACTAAGTATTATGAATGTTTCTTGTTATTACGATGTGCTTTCAGTTGTTCCATAAACAATGCCAAATGCAGCCCCTGTGTTTCTTTGTTCCGCCAACGGTGTGGGATTTGAGTCGTTCAGATGAATGATATAATAAAACACTGGCGTCGACTGCTCCCATGTGAGCACTATGAAGATGGCATGCGTTGTCAATCTACTAAACCAACTGTTATAATGCTTTATTTTTTGTCTTAATCCAACATTTTTTTTTTTTTTTTTTACAACGTTGTTTTACACTAATAGGTAGAGTTTATTCGGCAAAGCTGCACAATGGAACACAGGCCCGGTTGGGTATTGCTTCCTTTTATCCAAAGATACTTCACTTTAAAGTAAAGCAGTAAAAAAATATTTGATAAAAATAAAATATTTTGTTTATTTTAAAAGCAATGACCTCCAGACAGTAAGGTTGCTTTTAAAAACTGTTTTAATAAAAAGCAGACTTGAGCTTGTAATGAATATTTTTAATTCCTATAATACACTCATTAATTTTTGAAAATAACATATTTATCCTTGTAGACACATGTTATCCTTAGATAACACAGTGACCACCATTACCATTACCACCATCATTGTTGTCACCATTGTCATTACCACCACCATTTTTGTCACCACCACCACCTCCTTTACAACCATCACCACAACCATACTAGCCATCATTACCAGCACAACTGCCACAATCATTGTTGCCACCACCACCAGCACAACCATTTTCCTCACAACTGTTGTCGTTATCATTACCCACACTATCATGCATGTCCAGTTTTAGCAGTATACATACAATTATATCATTTTTACATTAAAACTTACCAAACACTTTCACACTTCTTTTCATACTCATAATACTTTTAAAAATACAATTTATCAAACAATCAACTATTTTAATTTGCAGCTGATTATTCTTAAAGCATAGCAGAAATAGGTTTAAAAAAAAAAGCACACCAGAAGTAGGTTTTTAAAAAACGACAACAATCACAAACTGGTCGTCACAAGCAGAAGTCAAACCTAAACCATTGACTAAACCATATTTGAAGATTTAATGCCATAAATATTATTAATCAATAGTCGGGACTTTTTTCCTAATTTAGCAATTAAAATAGTAGAGTCACTTAGTACTAAGGTATAGTCATATTTCTTTCACTTGTAAGCGAGAGATCTTAAATTTGAATCTCTTAAATGACGAATTTGATCATTTATTTCCCACATGTTAGTGTAAATATATCGTTGTATAAAAAATAATAAATAAATGGAAATTAAGGAGTGTGGTTTATACCATATTTGTGTACCATTTGATGTGACAAGTGATGTGTACATATCACGTCAATTAATGAATTTATCTCATTGAATATTGATGGTATTCATCATTTGCCACATGTGACAGTACACCAATATGGTATATATGGTATCCCTAGCATTATCCTAATAAAAAAGCATATGAAGGTTTTTATGTCAGGACTTAGAACATCTTTATCATACTTACTATTCACGAGTAATGCTACGCTTACCATATTTTTTGTACCACATTTATATCACATCTCTAATAGAGATTTTGATTAAAAATAAAAAAATAAAAAAATAAAATAAAAAAAACCTAATAACTATAAGATTTCAGTTAAATTCAAAGTCTCCCTAATAATAAAGTTTTTTTTTTTTGTTTGAAGTAGAATGCAATATTCCATTCATTGGAAAATGGCATTACGAATACATATAGATTACGAAGAACTCGACCCCAAAAGGTTCTTTGTAAACTAGATATAAAAACATTACAATAAAACATCACCAATTGTAAAGCAATGAGTAGACTTCAAGTACTCATTGAAAGTTGAGCTCATTGAGAACTGCAAGATTACGCAGATTAATAAAATCATTAAACTTCCTATCTCAATATAATTGAAATAGGAAATACGATGCCCATGAGTCAAATTGAGGGTATTTTTTTCAAATCAACCATCATCTTGAACTTTTGGTTTCTTCAATGTAACGGAGATTTTTCATAAAATGTCAAAATAATTGATGGTAGACAATTACAAGGATCACTTCTATCGATTTTAAATCTGAAAGATCAAAGTGAGGAATTATGTCAATCTCAAGCACCATTTTGGCTAAACCCACATCTTCCTTTAGTGTAGATAATATCGTTTATTGAAGAAAAAAAATCATTTTGGCTAAAAAACCTTTCATATTATGACATATAAGTAATTTAATATTAAAATTTTTAGCTTGCTAGGGAGATTACATTAGTATACCATCTCATGAGGTAAGTGATGCATACAACTAATATTTAATGACATAAATTCATTAATTGACGTAGCAATAAGTACATATCATTTACAACATCAACTGATACACTAAAGTGGTACAAAAATATAATTGCTTCAACATTTTTCTACAATTTTAAGTTAAATGAGTTAAACAAGATGAAAATTTGTTGGGATAATAGATCATAGTTGTGAAATTCCGTTCCCGGATTTCACTGTTATGATCTACATATTTGTATTATTGAGATTTTACATTATTTTTCGAGAATTTATATTAATTTATTTGAAATTAGATTTCAATTAAACTAGTTACGAAGAGTGAAGTTTGGAAAATTATTATTTACTCGTTGACCTTTTGAGGTCACAAGTAACGTTTTCGAATAGGTCTCGAAGCCATGAGCGCATAGGCAAAAACCGTTTGCGAGTCCGAATTATAACGGTATAGTTATAGACGTTTGAAGTTGTGAAACTATAAATTGTGGGAATTATTTTAATTTCCACTTAGGAGTAAAAAGGCCCAAACACTTTTTGAGATGAAAGGACCGGCCATTATAAGTGGAAATGGGCAAAAAAATTAGATGGGGGGATTTGTTTCCATTCGGCTAACTGGGCACCACAACACCACATCTTCAGCCGATCCAAACTCAGCCATCTTCCACCATATTTTCAGGTAATCTTCAACCATCCCACACCTGCCACATCTTCCATCACCTTCTATCTTCTATCTCCACCAAAAATCAAGGGTTTTAAGGCCTAATTTGGGTAGAACTCCACGAGTGAAATTGGGAGTTCTCGACGACGAATTGTCGTTCCGGAGAGTATCACCATTCACCATCAACCTTAATCAACTTCCCTTGGACCCAAGAACTTGACCTAACAAGTTGTAGGGGCGTTGGAACACCGAGGAAGTCGAATTGAAGAACACCCACCTTAGGGTTTTCGGCGGTTCGTGGCCAGTTTGAGATGTTTTCTGGCCAAATTGGTCTTGGCCGCAGGTATAAAGTTTACTCTACTTGTTGAGATCTTCATTCTTGTAAAATTTGAAAATTTTTAGAAAAAGTCAAATTTTCCGATGTGTAACATTCGATTTATGAAATGTTGTTGGATGAATATATTTTCGGTAAGGTCCGCCACTTGAATATTCTAACAATTGACGATCTTACCATTGAATTGACACCAAATTTTAGTATGCTATTGTAGATATTGTTTACGGATCTTAGAGAATTACTAGTGAAAATCTAGTGGGCCTATATTGGTTAGATAGCGACTTGAATATATGAAATATGATTATTATCTTAATTTCTTATATGAGTATCATTTGTGAGTATAAATTGGTCTTATAATTATGATTTATATTGAAATGTGAATTTTATATATTTAGCCATAGACCTATGCTAATTAACTATGATTTGGCTTGTGTATTGATGATGTTTGTGATATATATGTGTTTGATTAACTTTTTAATAATGAGATTGATAATTATGATGAATGTTATGACAATTATGAGATTTAAATATTGTTTGATAATTATTTGGATATGATTGCCAACTGAATACCTATTTGAACTTGGCATTACTATCTAGCATGAGATGGAGATGGAAGTCAAGAGATGAGTTAGGTACTTTATAAGATTTTTAGTAGAAATAGTAATTAAGGGAATTCCTTGTGTGGTGCTCCATCTGACTAAATGTTGGGTGATATGTGGAATTGATAGCATGTATTTGTATAATTATGTTTAATGTGTGATGATGAGATTGCACCACGTAGTTGTGGTACATGGATGGTCCTGCTTGGTATATCCGTGATGGGGGACCATATGTATTCAGGGGTGATCATGCTTGGTATATCCGCGTGATCACTGCTTGTACGATGAGTTTATGCCTATGGTCCTGCTTGGTATATCTGCGATGGGGGACCATACGCATTCTAGAGGTGATGATGATGGGTTGTACTTGGTATATTTTATAGGCGATCATATTTGGTTTGTTTTCGTTGAGTGGTCTGGAATCCGAGGTTGTTGAATTTCGTGGAATGGCCTAAAATCCCATTATTTGGAGAATCAGGCTTGGCCTAACTGTGTCACTCTAGCCTTAGTTTATATATATATATATATATTTGTGTCAATGGTTTCGAGAGTTTTGTGAATTGAGTTAGAAAAGATGTTGGACGTCTGAGTGACTCCTTCGAGATTTTCTATGATTCGATTATGATTTCATAAGGTTTGAATTTAGAAGATATGAGAATGATTGTTATTACTTTGATCAAATTAATTAATTAATGCGGCTAGAGAATGGTTTTGTGTTTTGTCGGCTCTTAAATATGATGTATGTTGTGAATTGCAATATCATGATGAGACATAATGATTTATATGTTGGATGTGAGAGAAATCATGTTTTCATGGGGATTGGTTATGTAGCCTGAGTCCAGGAATTACATGTTGTCAGGTTATATTGAATGATTGGGGAATACTATGCTTTTCTGCTTGAACTTAGTGGAATAAACGTCTGATTTTGTGATAAATGAACTACAAATGGCTTGATCCCTATTTGAGGGTACGTAGGCAGTCTAACGAGGAGGTTAGATGCAGTCATAAGGTAAATGAAAATTTTCTTTGCAATTTGATTCTTGAATTGTGATTCACCATATTCCTGAGACGGGGTATGTGAGATATACGAGTAATTGGGTGACGTCACATGTCGATCCTGAACGTTTGTCAGGATCGGGGCGTGACAATAGTAACAATTGGGTTCCCAGTCCTGTCTTTGCAATGCGGTTCTGTATCAGTTAGCAAAATCCCCGCTTTATCAATTGGGTAGCGCATTAGTTTGGCAATATAATCATCTTAAAATTATTCAATATGTCCTCTTTACATGCACTCCGAATTAAATCAATCAAATAATTTCTTTGGAAAAAAAAGAAAGAAAAATCAACAGTAACACTTTGAGACTATTGAACAAAGGAACTTTAGATGATGCAAATTAAATGTACCCCTTATTTCCAATTTTTTGGGGGTAAAGAGTAAAATAGAAAAAATCAAACAAACAAAAGCTAAATATCAGTGAATTTTTTTCCATTATGTGTTGGTTGCCCCTGCCTATGATGATCTTCTTTTGTATCAAGAAGCTCCTCCAAGACATTGTTGTCCAAATACTCAAACTCAATAACTTTGTCTTCTTCTTGGCCTCTTCCAAAATTAATACTCCTTCCAGGATCAACACTTGAAAATGAAGATGAAGAAGCAGACGATGAAGACGAACATAAAGTGCTCAAGGAGCTTGAAGGGTTGTGGTATTGGTACTCATTTGGAAAGTTGAGTATGGCTAAATGGCCCCGAAAGCCGAAAGCAGCTCGGTCATAAGCCCTTGCTGCCTCCTCAGCTGTCTCAAATGTGCCTAGCCATAGCCGTGCTCCATTTCTCGAAGGGTCACGAATTTCAGCCGCAAACTTACCCCATGGCCGCTTCCGAATCCCTCTATATCGGTTTTGATCTCGTGCCTTCGGTTCTTTCTGCTGGTTATTCTTCTCTGGTCCTCTCTTCCCCTCCATACTAATATTTATTTTTCTAATAGAAAAATACTTTGATTTCAAATTTGGTGGCAAAATATGGGCTGTGGCATGCAGGATATATAGTGCATGGTGGTGTGGTCTAATAAATTAGTTTGGTCTAATCTGATAGGTGGTGTGTTGGAATGTTTTCTTTGAATAAGAAAAAGCAAATCTACCTTTCGCCATGAAAAACGCTTTGAGCACTTTGTGACTATATATAGACGTATTTTCATTTATTTTATCTATATATACTTTGATGAAAGGGCGAATATATCTATGACCTAAAAATCAATATAAAATCTCAAACGCAGAAGTAAATATACTCTCTTATTCACTTGAACTACAAGTCTCTCGCGACATTTGTTTACTTGATCCGGTGGTGAGGGATTGGCTGGCTGGCTGGCTGGCTGGCCAGAGGCAAAGTGTGCCATATTAATACTCTATTGTCCTAGTGTTGGGTGCCATGCCATCTTTGGCTTTATTTTACAATACATTAGCGGCCGTCACTGCCCCCAGGTTGGACTCTAAATTGTTTTTCTGTTCGGTCAAACGAATGAAACGACATATGTATTGCTTACGCTTTATTAACCCTAATTAATCCATATCCATTATATTGGGAACAAATAATGGACAAATCCAATTGCATCCATATATTTTCAGGACCAATGTTAAGAAGCAATTGCAAACCTTTCACATGCACTCAGAAGTCAAAAGCCCAAATCCAACCCCGCACTTAGAAATTGGGATTAGCCCAACTTAATATGTTTTAAAGACTTAATTGTGATTTGCTTTTGCTAAAGAAGTTAATTATTAATCAAGTTGCAGCCCACCCAAAACCTTTGGAGACATCTAAGAAACAACGTCTAAACCTATGACCTAACCCACTATCATCGCCAAATCTTCCAACCTAAAAAGTCTGAATCCACCAAAGTTGTCCTACCCATTACACCTTGTAGCCACTATTGAGAGTGCGAATTTTATACTGGAAAATACGAAATTTTGCAAAAATTTGTAAGGAGTTGGATCATGGCACCCAAATATATTTTCTCCGAAACTTATTTTAGCCCAACGGTTGAAGATGGGGTTTTTTTTTTTTTTTTTTTTTTTCTTTTTTTTTGTGGTGGGGGTGGGGTGTTTAAAGCTTATACTTTAAGCTTTATCCCAACCAATGGAGATGGTCTTATAGAGATTTTGAGAGTCCTTGTAGGGAAAGTAATCTCCATTAAATTGGAAAACTACGTAGGAGATATCTAATTCTTCTAGAATTATGATTACGTTGCCTAATCCTCATCCTAATTTGACTTGAATTAGGGTTTCCTTACTTGAGAGACAAGTAACAACTTTAATAGGCCTTAAGCCTAGTCTGCCAGACTAAGGCTATCAAAGGCATTCAAGCCCCATTCTTGCCACCTCAGGTGCCATGTGTCATATATGGACCCAAAAATCATGGTCCCAGAAGATCATGATCCCACTAGTTTGTCGTGTTTGTCGTCTTTCTGACGAATCTACTGGGACTCTTGCTTGTGAAGTTGTGATGGTCGATTGTGGTAACCGTATAGGGGTTTAAAATCATTTGTATTTGTGCGAAATATCTCTAGATCAAGAAATTGTACTCATCTAACACCTCTTGTAATCTTGTATTTGATTGTTCTTGGTAACGAAACACTTCATCGCTTTTATTTTAAAAAAATAAAATATAAATGCTTTTAAGATTCTGCATGATTACATGTGTAATTAAAATTATAAATAATTTTGAGAACTAATAATTGAGAAAATCTTAAATCTTGCTTAATGATGTGGCTGGCATAATCACTTCAGTAGCCACATCATGTGATCTATAAATATAATCTAAATATATAATCTTCCTAACATTTTTCATACTAAACAAAATACTTTTTGGAAAATTTTATTTGAACCAATTGAACCTCTTTCTACACCTAGCTTATTCTTTACACTCATATTGTTTTTAATTAAACTTTCAATATATCATTAGACCCAAATTTATTGCCTAAATTATCCTCACAAACCCAATTCAAGAATATAAATTTATCTTTACACCCATTTAAAATATAAAAAACTAAAATCAAATGAAAAGATTTGGGAAACATGCAAAAATAATGATGCAAAGAATGTAGCTGTTGGTGGTTTGGCTAATTAGAATTTAGATTGCAAAGCAAAGACTAATATATGAAAGCAGACATGAGGAACTCAGCTAATCAATGCTGTCTATTATCTAATTGTGACTCTCGAATTAAGTAGTAGCAGTTTGATATGTAATCCAATAACAAAAGCAGGATTTAATGGTTATATGTAAATTAAGAAGTAGAAGACTTGGTCAATGGTGTCCAAAAAGAACAACAAATACTCGGTAAACTTATACAGCTAATAGTCAGAATGTTAGTATATGACGTATAAATCAATAATTCAACTCTCGCATAAATAAATTCATAGTTTAGTTGAAGGATTAAAAATTTCAAAATCACCCTCCATCCGTCAAAAGAGCTTATTTTTTTCTTTATGCAAGCGTATTAAGGTTTTTGCCAGAACAAAACGCACGTTAAAAGTTACGTAATGGTTAGAGTTTAGTTATTGATTGTGAGTCTATTAATAAATCTTATTTTTCTTGTTAATTTTATTTTGCACTGGATGGTAATTATGCAATAGAGTAATAAAAATATTTCACATTTAAAGTATAAATTAAGTATAAAAATAAGCTAAATGGGTTCAAATAAAATTTCTCATACTTTTTTCCAAACTAGACATGCATACCTTTTTTCACCTTTATTCTAGCCATTCTTCAAATATCTCTCAACGCTACTTTTGGTTTTTAAAAGTGGCACATTTTTCTCTTTATACAATTTTATTTAAGTGAACTATTATGCTTAAGCCAAAGCAAAAATTGCACAAATAAAGAAATAAGATTTGTACTCTTTTTTTTTCATGTGTAAAAACAATGTATTGAAAAGGATCTCATTGTACCTTTACACTTTGGGCACTAAAAATTCAAGAACAGTCTTGCGTCAATATGTAGAAAGCCACCCTAAAATGGTGAAGCTTTTGAAATACTTAAAATTGTCCTCCTCTAATTAAGATTTTAAAAGAAATAATTTAATTTAAAAAGGATAGAATAGTAATTAACGTTTATGATAATTGAAGGATCCCCACATTTTACATGGTTTTTTTTTTTAGGAATAATTAGTTTTCTTTCACATTTTTAAAACAATAAATTTTAAAAATAATTTATTGAAAAAATAATAAAAATACCAAACTACAAAATGCCAATTGCTCACACTAGTATACAATCACGACAACAACCTTTTAAAGCTGGTCTCGAGCATAGCCACGTGAACCAACCGTCTAGGCACCTGCATCATTTCATTTGGGGTCTCTTTCTTCATCAACTAGTTGATATGTCACTTGATAGATACATGTCTTAGCCTAAGTAGAAAGATGGTAAATATATTTTTAGGCCAAAATAAATTATATATACTAAGATGTACTTGTTGATTCTCAATTTCCTTCCAAAACTTGTAAGAAGTTGTCAATTTTTTCTCTGAATTTTAAATTTAGCTAATTCCCGTCTTAAACTTTTATAATTGGCCAATTTCTTCCATGAACATTAATTTTAGCCGATTACCTATTTGAACTTTTATAATTGGGTTTGTTCTGACCAACACTAATAGCTCGTTTAGATATGCTTTTAAAATTAATGAAAGCGCTTTTGGTGAAAATGTTTTTAAAACCAATCCTTAGTAAAAATGCAAGTAAATCCTGAAAAAGCACGTAAAGTGCTTCCTGGAAGAAGCACATAATTGGTGCTTCTTGCAAAAAGCACTTTAAGTGCCTTTGGAAACCAAAAATATTTTCTCTAAAAGCACACCCAAACAAGCTATAAAAAGGATCAACCACCATGTGTATTTGTTGCTGTTTAGAAAGGGAGATAGCGGGTTGACAATGACTTCGAAATGATCAATGTCTTTCGAGATAAGACCTAGTCGGATCATGGGATTTTGAGGTTGCCTTTTTTGAGTTGCACTGTGATAGAGATTTTACCACACACGCAAACTGGTTAAAAACTCCTATATTACTTGCAAGAATGACAAGGTTGTTGTAGTATAAAATGGTTCTCGCAAGGTCGTTCTCCACAGGGATTATTAAATAATTCAAAACAAACCTAATTCCAATTAATTATTGTAAAGCAGAAAGTTGAGATGATTGGTTTTTATAATATACTTAAATTAAAACGAATTTAATTAATAAAAATAAACAAATCTGCAATATTAAAGATGAAGGGAAAAGAAAACTGTTTTGGAAAAATCAAATTAAGAAAGCACTAGTGTTTCACCAGTGTTTCACCATCAACTAGCAATCCTATGTATTTTTACCAATTACTTATGATCTACACATGCCACTTTGAAGGTTAGGTTTTCTTAATTTATATTGTACTTGGAACGTCCAACATAGAACATATATCTAACATGCAACCCGTTCGGACGTTCGAATTAAATCTGAACATGAAAGACTCATTATACTTTATGAAAACCCTTTGAAAAACCATGCAACCCTTAAGATGTAATGTTCATCTTAAGTGAAATTACAATTATTAATCACAAGAAACCAGCGTCAATTTCAGGGAACCTTTCGACCAAAACTGCATCAAATTACTTTTCTAAGGATCTTAATGGTGATCAGGCATTAAGACAATTAGATAGTTTTAATCAGGGTGATTAGTAATTCAAAGTGCACATGCAAACAATCATAAGCAATTGAATAAAAATTACATATTCATGCCAAGGCTCAAGGCTTCGCCCTAGCAAAAGGAATTAGTTACGAATATTCATAATTGAAATCATAGAAAATATTATTAAGAATAAAAGGAATGAAAACACCTTAAAGTAGAAAATCTCCAAGAACCCTAACCAAGTTCTCTGTCTCCCCAAAGTTGCATAAAAGAAAGCCTCCAAAAGATTAAGAACGGCCAAGCAATATGTTTGCTAAGCCATCACACAAACCCTAAAACATAGGTCTCTTATTCCAACTAGGATACTAAATAATAATAAAATAAAATAGAAAATAAAACCCTAATTAAATTAGGAGAATCTGCCAAGTACTTCTCTAGCAACGTTTTAGCTTCAAATCTTCTCCAAATCTGGCCCACAATAGCTTGTTTTAAGGATCAGGACGTTCTGAACACATCTCCAGAAGGCCATGAGCCCATCCGAGGTCATCTTGGGCTCCAAAAATGCAAGTTAAGCCCAAAATGTCACTATTCCAGCACTGCGCATTGCTCATTTATTTTATTGCTAGAAAATCATTGCTTGGTAGAAAAATCTAATACCAAGCAAATCTAATGCAAACAAATCTAATGCAGACCAGAAAATATTAGATTTTTCTACCAAGCAATGATTTTCTGGCAATAAAATAAATGAGCAATGCGCAGTGCTGGAATAGTGACATTTTAGGCTTAACTTGCATTTTTGGAGCCCAAGATGACCTCGGATGGGCTCATGGCCTTCTGGAGATGTGTTCAGAACGTCCTGATCCTTAACCTGTCGTATTCTGAAAAATCTAATATTAGATTTGCTTGGTATTAGATTTTATTGCCAGCAAACACACTTGATTTGCTTGGTAGAAAAATCTAATATTTCCCCAATGACTCTCTTGGTCTGCAACCTATCGTATTCCTCTTCCAGAATAGGTGGATACAATTTGTTCCGACCCTTATAGACTGAGAAAGTTTCCCAATTCGTTCGCAAATGCACACGCCATAAAAACGAACCAGGTTAAGAGGCTACTTCATGTTGATCTTTCCTCTCTTCGGTTTGTAGTTTTGTTTTGGGTGAAGAAACTTTGTTTTTACTCATCTCAACAAATTCATTATTGGAAACTGGCCAATTATAAAAGTTAAGGGGGTAATCGGTTAAATTAAAGTTTAGCAGAAACATTGGCCAATTATAAAAATTCAGGGGGTAATTGACCAATTATAAAAGTTCAAGGGGTAATTGGTTAAAATTAAAGTTCAGGAGGATATTGCTAATTATAAAAGTTTAAGAGGACTAATCGGCTAAAGTTAAAGTTCAGAGAGAAATTTGACAACTCCTTACAAGTTGGGAGGAGGGATCATTATAGCTTAGTAACAATTATTTTCCAAAATTTCCCTTTTTGCCTTGTTGTCAAATGGAGAACATTTCCTCAACCACTTCCTACTCCCTTGTCTTCATCCCCGCCTCATCTGTCAAACCCTCATCAATCGCCTCTTCAACTCCACCTCCCCCTTCACAAACTTACCCCCCTCTGGGATTTGGATTCCATCCGGATCCAAAGGGTGGGGATCTTAGGAATTCTTACATCCTAGTCGTTTATCGTACATTATGTGATCATAAATCATTTGAATTTTATTATTTAAAATTAAACACAAATAGTATCTAACGAAAATTGACCACACAATGTGCGATGAACGGCTAGGATGCGAGGATCCCTATGATCCTCACCATTTAGATCTGCATGGGATCTTCATCCCCCCCTCCTAATCTGACCCAACGTCGCCCCTCTCCCAAAGATTTTTTAAAAAATGCCTAATTGGATTATTAGTCCCAGTACTGATTGACAGTTGGAAGATAGCTCCTGCGGTAAAAAAAAAAAAAAAAAAAAACCTAGAAATTAAGCCCTTGTGATGAAGTCTATTATGATTTATGATAAAAAAATGAAAATTTCGTCAATTTTCTGTTAATTATTAGTACGTGAGTTAGCCCAATGTGCTAAGAAAGGTTTTATTTTAGCCTAATATGTGTGGCTCATGTACTAATAATTAACATAAAGTTGATGAAATTTTCAATTTTGATCATAAATTCTACAGACTTTACTACAATGGCTTAAATCCTAATTTTTTTTTTTTTTTTTTTTTACCGCATGAGGTGTCTTTTAACTATCCTATCACCACGGGACTATTAATCCTGTTAAGCCTTAAAAAAAAAAAAAAAAAAACCTAACGAACGCAGAGCTCTTCAATTTCAACAACCGCTGCCATCACTCAAACTTTAAAATCCTCGTCGAAATTGTTTGATGTCTACAATTTTGATTCCACTAAAATACAAACTCGCTTTGCTCTCTCTCTGCAGCACTACCCATTTCCCACCAAAATTTCATCTCAAAGTTTCCAAATTTCTGAAGGACTTAAAAATAAGGATTTTTCTTGTTTGGAATTAGAACATACGTCGTTGTATTTTTGTTTTTGCCTTAGGACTCTCCAAAATCTCATAGTTGGCCATGTCATATTTATACTACATTTTCTTCAAAAGTTATGATGTGCACAAGAATAAGTTCTCTGATTCTACAATGCACTGAATGCACAAGAAATTCTACACTAGTTGCATTTTGGATCAGTTTATTGTGTTCACTGTGAATCCTACATTCGTATGTGGCATGTTTCCTAGGTATGCATACCTCGAACTTTCTGAGAAATAACCTCTTTAATTTGTTCCCCTTACGTTCATGAGTGTATAGCGTGAACGAAATGTTCTCAATTCCAGTTCAACGGAATTAGGTTATGACCAGTGTTTGGGTTAATATTTAACTTTAGGCTTTAAGGGAAAGAAGCCCAAAAGGACTCAACAAAGGAAATTCTACCTGAGGCCCAGCACCAAGCCCAGATGCCTATTTCAAGACAAAATAATGGCTCCCCATTAAGTGCAAAGGATAGGTGCTTACAAGAGAAGTGACAACCGATGGAAATCCACCTACTCTCGGCCCAAAAGCACTTTCTGAATGGCAGAACATGTAAAAAAGGTGATGACTCACAACCCTTCAGTTACTTTCGAGTAAGAGAAGAAACAACACAGTAGGGTTAATTAGCCTATAAAAGGAAGAAGAGAGCTTAGAGATAAGGACACTCAACTAATCAAACAAACAAGCATACAACTTGCCTCTTAGTCAAGCAAATACCCAGAAAGCTGCGCTTTGTCCAGATTCTGCACCCTTTAGCCTTAGACTTCCCCTAGAAAGACATCTTTCGTCTATGTAAAAGCTCTGCTACATTTTCTAAATGTTGTAGTATCGATTCTCTTATGTAAACCTGTTTACAATTCGTCCATCTTTAGTACTCAACCCTTTTGTAACTGCAAAGAAAAGAGACCACAAGACATTTAACTTTGCCCGATAAGGTGAAATCTTGCCCGACTCTCTTTGTATTATCTTTCAATTAATAGATCTAGTGTTATAATGTATTCCCCAACATATATTCAAGTCATTTCCAGTCTCTTAATGATTCAAAGCTCTATCAATTCTTAGATCTGGTTTGCTTAGTGGTTTTTGCTATCATAAAAGGATTAAAAGTGAACTAAACTGATGACTTAATGAGGTCTGGACTTCCACCCTCTAAGCATACAAGATAAATGAAAGTCCTTGATCTCAAGGCATAGAAAAGAACTTAATGTAGACTTAACCCATCTACGACAATCCTTTGATAACAAGAAGTTAGAATAACTTGGGGTTCAAGTAATCAACTTAAACACACTTGTTCTACATCTGCCATATTGAGATGGCAGTGGCACGCCTTTGCACTAAGTTAGTTTTGATTGTGAGCCTCATGAACTACACCTAAGACCTCACAAAAGCACATTTTAGAACTAAATGTGTCCTCCTCTTGAAGCATCCCGACAAGCAGGAGCTCGACAACCAACCAAAGTGCCAACTCCTCGGGGAGCTGTGTGCTCAAGTCAGGAATGCCCACCATCGAGATTTCCTACTCGAACAACCAGTACGGTAGTGCAAACCATATCTTGCAATCCAATATTGACCGGAATTTAAAGTTTACAGGTTCAAAACTAGGAGAAGAATTAGGTCAATATATGCATGTGAATATTATATATATATGGGATGAAGGAAAAACCCAAACTAATCCAATGGTACAAAAAATAAAAATAAATAAATAAATTAATTGAGTAAGTTGTTAAAAAATAAAAATGTTGTACCTTAATGTATCTAGATAATTCTTCTGTGTCTAGTAATCAAATTTGGTGATTGGTCTAGTATTCATACATTCTTGTTCAACAAGCTCATTCAATTTATATTCACAAGATGTGGATTTCAATTCTCTTGAAAAATATGCAAATAATATATTTCTAATTGCAAGTTGCAGTTGATTGTTCCATTATTTGGGCAATCCTTGCAATGACCAAATGACATAAACCTGCAAAAAAAGAGATTATCTGTCTCTCTGTCTCCTCTCAACTATCAAGAGTGAGATTCCAGGAAAGAGCTAGGGCACGTACATAGTTAGCATACCATAATCTTGTTGATCAATGGCTTAATTTTTATGTCATTGAAACTTCCAGTAGAGCTAGAAGTCTGCTTAGAAACATATTAGAACATTAAGTAGAAATTAACAGGAGACATAAAAAGAGGTTCTTGGAAAGTACTCAAACTTGCAACTTGGGATATCATTATTAAATCCTTCAAATTAATATAATTAAAAATAAGAGAAATAGAATCCGTTCCTTAGTTACCAATCATCTGTAACTGAAACCTTGTTGAATTCTAATATGCATAGCAAATGTTTGTAAAAATGCTTGAATAAGTTTTTTTTTTTTTTTCCTTTATGGGGCTTAAAAGGCCAAGCCTGGGGTACAATCTTATTGCATTGGGTACTATTTTTTGTTAGTATATATGATGACAGCAAAATCAACTTTTCAATTTTGGATACAAACTAGCTTATTAGGTAAACATAAATATTAATCAATTTGAATGCAAACCTAAATATCAGAATTTTTTGGCAGGGAAGATACTGAGGACTTGTTCAAGGGTAGACTTTGAAGATTTTTTTTTTTATATTTTGACTTCATTGTTCATAAAGTCTGTCTTGCGTACAAACAATTAGTTACAATGCTCTCCAATTATTTTTTACCGTGATATGAGACAGACTTTACAATTTTATTTTAGGGGTTTTGAACATTAGTCCTTATAAAAGATTAGAATTTAAAAAAAAAAAGTCTGGTGCTAGATTACATATTCATTTTTAATCCCTTAAAGTTAAAGTGTACTTTTATTAAAAATTATTTTCTATTTTTGTTATTTAATGTGTATTTTTATTTAATGCCTCCACATGTAAAATTTTAATTCTATTAATATGCACATATTAGCTCTTTCAATTATATATGAACATAAGTGTACAGAAATGACTGTACCGAAATGTGCGTATCGAAATATATTATATTCAATTAATGTACCTATATATTTGTATCAATGGATATACCAAAATATATCAAATGAATTTATGTACCCAAATGAAGATTATACAAATTGTATATTCCTATGTTATATAAAAAGCAATTAGTTTACCTAAATGTAGACATCAAAATATATTATGATGAATGAAATGAAAATGAAAATGAGATGTAATTAGTACATTAAAAATAGGAAAGAAGAAAGAAATAAAACATCAAATATAGTTAATAAATGAGATGATTAATGTATCGGGGACATACTAAAAAACAATGTATGATCAGGGACTAAGATTAGATTTTAATATTACACAAGGTTATAGTCTAAAACTCATTTTTTTTAAGAATTAAAATAGAGTTTTCTATTTATTTTATTTGGTTCATAAAGTCTGTATTGCGTACAAACTATTAATTTGAAACTAACAGAAGCTTGAATTGGGCGACTGAAATTTGGAAATTTCAGTTACAATATTGTTCTTTACTGTGATATGATAGAAAATTTAATTAAAAACTTTAACAAATAAAATACAAATTGACATGGAAATATGTCATCAATAGTAAAATGTTGACGCGTACAAAGTTCATAGATATGGATCAGAAACTGAAATTCAACAGGGTTTGAGTCAAAGAACTCTAGCTAACAACTAAG
This sequence comes from Pyrus communis, assembly GCF_963583255.1. Taxonomy (NCBI): domain Eukaryota; kingdom Viridiplantae; phylum Streptophyta; class Magnoliopsida; order Rosales; family Rosaceae; genus Pyrus; species Pyrus communis. Next base: position 20,295,304 of record NC_084805.1, on the reverse strand, counting down.
GACCGGATACAAAGAGTTGTAAATCCCCACGTGCTTTAAATGAAAAGCTAAAGTATTGAGGTATCTCATATGCGCGACAGTGGGATAGTGAGAGCATGCAATGCATTTAGCCCAGTTCAGTGCATTTCAGGGCTAAAAGAAGCATAAAATATGAGACATTATAGTAAGGATTCCTGATAGTATTGCTTGATGAGATTTGGTAACAATATGTCAAATATTAATTAATAAAGCCAAATTTTTTATGACGTTCTTACATCATGGTCTTAGATAAGTAGCTATCCCCACTTCTGACTTTTTTGTCAAGTGCTTCTTGCATTCATCCCATATACGGAGAATCGATCAGCTCAACACAAATATTTGGCTTAATCTGTAACCCGATCATATCTCTCATGTGTGCATGTGTCAAGCGTTCGTGTATGTAAGTTTTGCATTTCTTTCCCCTTTCATGTTTGATAAGTCAGAAAGAGTAATGTAGAGGATACGCAAAATACCAGCGGACAAAAATGGCTTAATCAAGAAAGACATCAAGGCTTGTGTACAAACGAATAATCCGAGGTTGCTGAAACATTATCGGATGTGATTTTTCTAGTCTACATGATATAACATGATTAATGGGGGAGGAGATGAATTCATACTTAAAGGTACAAATGAACTACAGTATAAGTGGATATTGGGTATCATACGAGGATTTGGATGTCATCCGGATTCAAATTGTGGGGATCCTAGGAATTCTCACATCTTAGCCATTCATCGTACATCATGAGGTCAGAAATTATTTGATTTTTTTTATTTAAAATTGGACACAAATAGTACTTGACGAAAACTGACCATACAATATACGATGAACGACTAAAATATGAAGATTCTCAAAATCTTCACAAAGAAGATCCGCACAGTATCCTCATCCATCATACAAGGCAATTTTACGTCACTGTCTCATGATGTTTGAATATAGCATCTATTCCTAACAAAGCAACTTTATTGTTTATGTATTAGGTTTGGTTAGATTATTTGTAACTTGTTTTTGTCCCGTGAAGGTACTCGAGCAACGTATCTTTTCATAATAGTGTTCTTATTTCTTAATTTTTATGTTTGGGTTCAGAAAATCTTATTTACTTGTCCGCTGTGCAATCTTACGATGTTTGAATAAGGCATCTACTCTAACCAAAAAAAATATTTTTTACTATAAAATAGGGTTTTAAAGGCTGCTTTTTTTTATTTTTTTTATTTTTTTGTAGGAACACTTCTTTTTCCCCTAGTATCTATTTTCTTGTTACCTCTCTTTTTCTTTTTTACTTTTTATTTAACGGAAAGTCCTTAGCCTTTAAAATACAATTTTCTTTACTTAAAATCGAACATAGTTTTTTTTTTTTTACCAGAATAAATACAGTATTAGGCTCCAATATACAAATTCATTAATTAAGTTTGACCTTACATATTTTGTAATTATTAACTGTCAAAAATACTTGTAGTTACATTTTTTACTTATACTATTTCTTTTTTTTGGTCAAAATTTTTTACTTATACTATGAGTACGTTAATTGTTTGAGAACTTTAACGAAAAACTTCTAGTACTGTTCACTTTAACGAAAAACCACATTTTTACAATAAAAAGTCAATCATGGTACTATTCACTTTATCCTTTATTTTGTCTTTATCTTTGAAACTCAAAGTTTTCAAGCATTTTCATTAGTTTCCCTTTAATTGTATGCATAGTAAGTGAATTAATGTCAGAGAAATGCCAAGGAGACCCTCTTAAAAGTTAGTCTCTCTACTCTGTCACCTCATGTTTTTGGCACAATATTTTATAATGTTGACACGAGAACTGACACTAAACTGTGAGGTTAGGGTGGCAAATAGTCTATAGAAAGTCTCACTTTGAGAGAGTCTCTTTAGCTTAATCTTTTTACCTACGGAAAAAAAAAGGGCATTAATGTTATAAGTTAAACGCACATTAATGTTAATTTATTTGAAATTAATTATCTATACTTTACTCATAAACAAAAGTAAATTTTTTATTTTTTTACACACATATATATTACTTACCAAATATAGAAATGCTTTTTTATTGAAGATTAATTTACTTAAAAATATAGGTAATTATTTGTACATATATCTTATAATAATAAAATGTTTCCCAATAATGTAACAATACATGCAAAATGATTTATCTATAAAATAAAGTAATATTATTTGATTCGAATTATTTACTTTGAATTTACATAAAAATATAGGTAACTATTTGCTAATATATATTATAATAGTAAAATGTGCCCCTATATATATATATATATATATATATCAAGCTCTTTAACAAGAGGGATCCCTATTTAAAAAAAAAAATTAGGGACATCCTTTTGACCGTTGGATTAACTTTAATGAAATTGTGTGGTTGAGATTAAATTACAGGCCACAAAATCTTAACCACACAATCTCATTAAAGTCAAATCCAACAGTTAAGAGGGTGTCCTCATTTTTTTAGAAAAATTGGGATCCCTATTGTTAAAGGATTCCTATATGTGTGTGTGTGTGTGTGTGTGTCCTCATTTTTTTAGAAAAATTGGGATCCCTATTGTTAAAGGATTCCTATGTGTGTGTGTGTGTGTGTGTGTGTGTGTGTGTGTGTGTGTGTGTATTGTTGTCTATTTTATCTGACATGGAGAGAGAGGGTCAGTGGCATAGAGAGAATAGAGATAGATGTGTTTATAGGGTGTAGATGATGTATTATTCCCCCTACGCAGTGCCTTTATTTACAGTCATAAGGAAGAGAAGAAATCCTTCTCCTTCACAAAATACAAGTCCTAATAGGGAAAAATAACTAGAATAAAATCTAATATACGATTTACAAAATCATACTTAAATAAAAAGTTTATAACGCTCCCGCTTAAGTGTGTAAATACTCAAGTAGATTCAGCATCATGTAGAGTTGAGGAAGTCGACTCGTCGGCACTGATTCTGGGAACACGCTAGTCTCAAATAAGGTAGGAACTTGCATAAGGAAGTAAGTCAAAAAACCCTATGGCTATGGTAAAAACCCGAGTAGGGACAAAGTCCATAAAGGAAAAATGTGTGAGAAATGCAAAGTCAAATGAAACTTTTATGGGACGTCATCAGGGATATGATCAACCCAAGATGGGTGCTTCGTCAAAACCTCGTTAGGTAGCCAAAACCCAGTGGGAAAAATGCTCCTAATCGTAAGGAAAAAGATTACATTAAGATCAAGCAAGTATACTTCAAGATACTCCCCCTAAGTTTGACATAATTCCAAAGAGAACTAACAATGTTACAACTTAGAAAATTTACGCATACCAATTCCTTGAACAAGCTTCTGAAACGTTGCCTTCGGTAGTGATTTGGTGAAGAAGTCGGCCATATTGTCTTGTGAATGGATTTGCGTGACTTAAATCTTCTGATGCTCTTGCTGTTGATGTGAGAAGAAGAATTTCAGTGCAATGTGCTTGGTGTTGTCTCCTTTGATGTAACCCTTCTTAAGCTATTCGATGCCTGCTATGTTGTTTTCATAAATCGTCGTCGGGATATCAACGATGGGGTAAAGATCACAGGAGCTTCGAATATAGCTCACAACTTCTCTCAGCTAGAAGCATTCTAAAGTTACTTCGTGTAAGGCGAGAATTTCAGCATGGTTAGACGAAGTGGCTATTAAGGTCTGTTTGGTTGACCTCCAAGAGATTCTGGTGCCTTAAAGGGTAAAGACATAAATCGTTTGGGAGCGCACCTTGTGCGAATCCGATAAGTATCATGCGTCGGCATAACCAATGAGGTGAGAATCGACTCGAGATAAAGAGGTACGACATCACTTGAGGATCCATAGGGATAAAACAAGCCCAAATTTGTGGTACCCTTAATGTAGCGGAAGATGTCTTTAACACCAATCCAGTGTCTGTGTGTTGGTGCATTATTGTATCTTGCCAAAAGATTAACAGCAAAAGAGATGTCAGGTCTAGTGCATTAAGCTAAGTACAATAAAGTGCCTATCACACTTAGATAAAGAACTTCAGGCTCGAAAACCTCTTCATCATCCTCCTCAGACGTAAAGGATCTCGTTTTGCATCTAGAGATCGAAAGACCATAGAAGTACTCGAAGACTTCGCTTTATCCTCGTTAAAGTGGCGCAACACCTTCTAAGTGTAGTTTGATTGATGTACTAAGATTTCATCTGAATGGTGCTCTATCTCGAGATCAAGATAGTGTGGAGTCTTTCCTATATCTTTCATCTCAAATTTTAACTTTAGGTGCGCAACAATTCTTTAAAGCTCTTCACGAGTTCTGATGAGGTTCATGTCATCGACATATTCTGCATAGTTCATTGTTCATGTATCCCTGATTAGTCAAATACTCACTCAGACGGTTATACCACATTCTTTCGAATTACTTCAAACCATAGATTGAACGCCTCAGCCAAATTGGGAACGTGTTCTGAGGTTTGAAAATATTTGATCCAATCAATGTAAGTCATTCGGGAACTTTCATATAAATTTTCATATCAAGATCCCCATAGAAAAACGTAGTTACTACGTCCATCAGCTGCACATTATTGTTCTTCTCATTACGCTTCCGAACGAAAGTCCACTTGTAGCCAACAGGGTTTACATGTGGAGGGGTGGGAGCTATAGGTCCAAACACCTTACGTTTCGCAAGAAAATCAAGTTTGACTTGGCTTGCTTGTTTCTAATTTGACCAATCAATTCTACGTCAACATTCATCAACGGAACGGGGTTCAATGTCATCGCTTAACATGATCTCAGTAGCTACTACGTATGCTAATGCATCATCGACGATCATCTCATTTCTACACCAAACATTAGCCAAGCTAGCATAATCGACTGAAATCTCACGATTCTCGGGAGGTGGATTTGTCTCTTTAAAGACGCTTCCGTAATCTAAAATTTTCTCATGAGTAGGATAAAATGAGTAGATGACAATCAGATTCACAATAGGCTTTTCAAGGGCCTGTGTTGTGGGTTTTCTCTTCTCGGGGTATGAATCATTTGAACCAAGTGGTATGCCATGCTTATATGTAAGGGCAGATGATTGGCTAGCTGTTAACGTACGTGGATCGACCAAAGTGGCGTCTCCAGCCTCCAGGAGGGAAGGTTGTCGTACATTTGGTACATCCATTTTTGCAGGCACATTTGCAACTAGAATATGTGATCTTGTCACTTGTGCTAGATTGATGAAAGCATATGGCATGCTCAAAGCTATGTTATGGATATATAATATGTGCTACACTTCAATTTCAGATTGACTGGTGCAGGGATCTAAATGAGAGAAAGTGGGAATCGTCCACGATAATTTGCATCATTCTTTAGTAATGGTGACGTTTTTATCTCCCCCTAACGACATGAAGATTGTCACATAGAAGTGACAATCCGCGAAACGAGCGATAAAAAGATCAACTGTCAAAGGTTTTAAGTAACGAATGATCGAATGAGAATTATATCCAATATAGATTCTCATCCTTCACTGAGGCTTCATTTATGTATGTAAGGGCTGCGAAATCAGCACATAGACTGCACAACCAAAAACACATGGATGCGATATGTCAGGTTCGTATCCGGTAACCAATTGAATGGCGCTATATGGTTGGGTCACAACAGGCCTCAGGCGGACTAACATAGTTGTGTGCAATATTGCATGGCCCTAAGCAGCGATTGGGAGCTTGGTACGTATGACCAACAATCGAGCAATCATTTGTAAGCGCTTAATAAATGCTTCTGCCAGGCCATTCTGAGTGTGAACATGGGGTACTGGATGTTCAACTTCAACCCTAATCGACATGCAATAGTCATCAAAAGTTTTAGATATGAATTCTCCATCATTATCCAATCGAATAAATTTGATTGGATAATCAAGGTAATGAGCCCTGAGTTGATATCCTAAGCCAACAATTTGGAGAATGTAGTGTTCCTTATAGATAACAAGCACACGTGTGACCCGCGTGTGGAAGTGTCAACCAAAATCATAAAATATCTAAATGGTCCGCATAAAGGGGTAAATCGGTCCACAAATGTCCACCTGAATCCTTTGTAGAAAAATAGGAGGATTCGAGCGAATCTTGTCAAAAGAAGGCTTAATAATAAGTTTTTTCATTAAGCAGGTTTAACATGCGATTCCTTGAACCGAACTTAAACTTCGGGTTGGTGGATGCCCGTGTGATGATTTGAGGATACGGTGAATCGTTGTTCGTCGAAGATGTTCTAAACGATCATGCCAAAGTGTAATTTTGTGCGCGGTCCTTGAGGTAGGGCCGGCCACATAGTGGTTCTCTATGGAGCGTATGGTCGTAATATACAAACCACTGGGGATACGCTCTATATTCTTTAGAATACATTTTTGGCCATATTCGCAGGAAGTGACACACATAAATTCAACTCCATTTTCTATATAGGTTTCAGCGTGGTAATTATTGTCTCTAATGTCCTTGAATCTCAACAATGTTCTTCTGAAACATGGAGAATATAGTGCCTCATCAATGGTCAAAATTGTACCATTAGACAACATTATACGTGCCTCACCGTATCCTTAGATCAGGTTAGATGGTCCTGAGAGGGCTGTCAGATGTGCATTCTTAGGTGCATTCACGCAAAAGGTATGTGTGGTTGTACTATCTGCTAGACAACTAACTTTTCCACTAGTCATAATTGGAAATAAAAATGAATTTGAATCGGTCATATGCATAAAAGTTCTATAAAAAAAATATCTATTCAAAATAATTCAAGTATTCAAGGATGGTAATTAATTAAAAACTTAATATCCCAAAACAAATCACCAACAAATAATCTAAGTATAAAGGAAAATTGTGCAAAATTAAACTAAAAATAAGGGGGGTTCAGCTACAAAATGGAATTCGGCCCCATTGTTCCAAAATTCAACTAAAAATAGTTCATGTCTAAGATTCTAATCTTCCATAAGGGTGGCATCCTTCTGAAAGTTAGAAACCTCCATCTTGGTACTATTCGGGGAGCATGGCAAACACGAGACCAATGATCCTTTGAACCACAGCGTATCCATGGTTTTAGGTGCTTTGCCTTTATTTTTGAAGTTTGGGGCCTTAGGAATGAGGTTAGGGCATTTCTGGGCTTAGTTTCCTCCCTTATGTGGGCCTTGGCTCTGTTAACCTTGATGGGGTGGCTTCTAGCCATCCCTGCCACGCATATGTTGGCATTTTGGGCATTGGTTCGTGCTATAATGTGCTTCAGACATAGTAGTTGCCCTAGTAGGTCGAGCTTGATGGTTCTTCATTAATAGATGATTCTGCTTTTCAGCGAGAAGTAAAACAAAGAACAAATTTGAAAACTTGGTGAACTTCTGAGCCCTATATTTTTGCTGTAAGGCAATATTAATGGCAGAGAAGGTTGAATAGGTATTCTCCAGGAGATCTTCTTCGGTCAAGTTCTCGTTACAAAACTTAAGAAATGATCAGATTCGACAAACTTCATAATTATATTCATTTACAGACTTAAAGTCTTGGAAGCGCAGATGCTGCCAATTATGTCTTGCTTCAGGCAAGAAGATTTCCTTTTGGTGATCTAAGTGATCAGCCAAAGCAACCCAAAATGCTCATTAGGGGTGCAAATCGGGCGGGTTAGAAGGTCAACCAATCCTAACCCAACTTTTACAATTCAGGTTCAGGTTTGGGTTGGATTTTAATAGGGTTCATTTGGGTTGAACTTGGGCAGGTTCGGGTTGCTCAACTTTTTCAAGTTTTAATCGGGTTCATGCAAAGTTTTAATCGGGTTGCTCAACTTTTCCATTGTTTTGAGACTCGCATTTGCTCATTATGCCAACCATTTCATCAACTGAAATTACTTCATCGCTGAAGACCTAATACGCCATTTAGTTGAGTATTTACACACTCAAGGGGGAGTGTTGCAGTCCTGTTAGATTAGGAATGTGATTGTGTAAATCCTAACATATTTAGGATATCCTTATGGGATTCTACCATATCTCTTAGACTAGATATTATCTTATTAGAGTTGTAATCCTATTAGGGTAAGGAATTTACCTTCCCTATACTATAAATAAAGGCACAATGAGGTGGAATATAACACACATCAGAATTACATAGCTCTTTTATTTCTCTGTTGCCGCTTGCCCTTCTCCATCTTTGTCCTAAGTTCAATCAAATAGGCTTATAGCATATAAAACCATTATAAAATGAAATTAGGATTTTCTTAATCCGAATGCTTTGAAATTTTGCTTAGAAAGTTTCTTAGCCTAACATTCTTGATTAGAAACTCATTCATAAAACAAAAGGAAAACTAATGAAAAGGGTTTAAAAACTTTGAGTTTTAACGATAAGGACAAAATAAATGGTAAAATGAATAGTACCATGATTGACTTTTTCGTGTAAAATTGTGATTTTTTGTTAAAATGAATAGTAATATGGCTTTTTAACTAAATAATATTTAAGAAAAAATAATGTGTCCCCTGTGAAACTGTACAACAACTAAGTTTTATTCAACTAAGTAGGGTCAATTGTTATAACGCTACTGCGTTTGATTTTGTGTCAAGTCTTCCGTTAGCTCAAAGTACTCCATATATTTTCTTATAGTCCTTTAGTTTTTCTAGGTCTTTCTCTACTTCTTTTGTCATAAGCTTCCCATAATTTTTTTGTCCTAAGCTTCCGTCTCATAGTCAAATCTATCAACCAGAGCATTTATAGGCCTTCAATTTACGTGTTCAAATCATCTTACTTTATTTTCTCTCTTATATTTAGATGCAGCAACTCCTAATTTATCTAGAATATTCCGTGAAACTTTAATAGAAAAAAAAAAAATTATGTTTGGGGATGTGACGCATAACGTTTGATTCGGTATGATTATGCGGTGAGCAAAAGGATGTTATTCTATTAACAACTTGGATGGGGTGCCTACCATGCAAGGGTTTAATTTTAACAAAAATTGTATATGTTACAATAATCATAATATGTTATAAAGAAATGTAGTCATCATAGCTTCATTCGAGCCATAACTTTAACTTTAGTTTTTAATGAATATCGTGCTTTCTTAAAAAATAAAAAATAAAAAATAAAGTCAATGACAGCCTCATTTAAAATATAACTTTAAACTAATTAAATATTGTTATTCTTTTTAAAAATAAAAAATAAAAATAATTAATGTTATGAATTATATAATTATGTGACAATGAGAAAGTTGGTTCAGACGTTGAAGAAATATAAATTGAAATATCTATAATGTACCAAAAATAAATTAAATTTTTTGAGGAATTAGTTTACCGTAGGTGACATAAATTATGATCAATACGGTCGATATTTCATGCATATTTATTTTTATTATTTTTATTGAAAATTTAATTTTAATTTTTGAAATTTAATTTTTTTCCACATAAAATCCGACATAAGTTTTTTAACTTGAATAAAACCAATTGACTAAATTGCACGTAACCAAATTCATTAAGTATGCTTGACCTTACAGATCTTAAATTTTTTTGGATGCCTAAAGTAACCCTATTTGAATGTTTGATGTACATAACTAATTCCATGCATATTGTAAGGGAGAATTAATAATTTTACAAAAAAAAAAAAGGAAATAAAACATTAATATTATAAATTCATTGCTTGATATGATGTTGATGATGATGATGTATCTAATAATACATGCTTAATTAATGTCATAAAAAATATATTTCACATATAAACGTAGGTTATTATTTTACCCATACACATATATAGTAAAAATAAATAAATAATGCCTAGTATATGTAAAAATCCATGCAAAATAATTGACTTATAAATAAAGAAATGTTATTGGATTCAAAATGATTTTACCTGTATTTTACATAAAATATAGGTCAATTACTTACACATAAAATAATAACCTACATAATCTTGTCTTTCTCTTACGACTGAAAGCAGTAAAAATAGAAAATAAATGAAAATCAATCAAGTCGCACCATTTATTGGTCAATGTAGCGTGATAATAATAAATAAATTTACATTAATATGTAAATTAATTAATATAAAAATACATGATATTGATTTAAAAATTAAAACTAATTTACTTATGTTTTACATACAAAGTGTATGTAAATTACTAGCATATCATAAATTCATAATTGTGTAGCAACTCTTGAAAGAATACTCTTTTTCACTCCCACAAACTCTGAAATCATGTCTATTAATACTCAACGAAATTCATCATTATTGTACGTAATAATAAAATTCATTAACATAATTAAGGTATTGCGGCATAAGTTAATAGTTACTTATTTTTTTCATGGGTCAAGAAGTTCGAATTTTAAATTTTATTTTGATTTTTTGTATTACAACGATATATTCTACATTAAGGGGAGGGAGAGTTCGGCTAAGCCACCTAATTTAGCATTGAATTCGTCATCCATGAGATTCGAACTAAAGACCTCTCACTTAAATGTGAAGAGAAATACTATCAAACCGTAGTACTGAATGACAGTTTTATTTCAATGTTTAAATATAGATGAGTTTAAGTTTAGAAAACAAGAATTACAATGGTCTATCAGTAAGGAATCCTTACCTTTTTTTATTGGCCTAGATATAAAGGACCGGCACTACTTTATAAAAGCTAAAACAGAAGTTAGAATTAACAACCTTTTAACTACTCAAGAAGCTGTTTGACTTAAAATATTAAAGTACAAATCGAAGAAAAATGTCAACATGCACAACGAAGCATTGCTCGTGAATCCTAGTCAAGACCATCTGTGCTCAAAGCAGCAAGTCAAAATTCAATTGCCCGAGTCCATATGTGCCGGACCTCCATGTAACCAACGCAATAATATTTGGAACATCAAATAAAATTCTCCACATGTATTATTTGAACAAATATGCAAAAGATAAACTATTGTTGTAGTCTATTTTATCTAATAAGATTAAGGGGGGCCGGCGGCAAGGGTAGAGAGATGAGAGATATGTGTTTGTAGAATTGTAAGAGAATGTGTGTGTTATCCCTCCTACATAGTGCTTTTATTTATAGTAGTAAAAATGAGAGAAGAAATTCCTTCATCCCCAAGTAATACAAGTTGTAATAGGAAAGGATAACTAGAATCAAATTTAATCTATGATTTACACAATCACACTTAAACTAGGAAAGTTTACAACACTCCCCCTGGAGTGTGTAAATACTTGATGCGTAATTTATACGCACACAAATTAAACCCTCTTTTCGTCAAATTGTAGTATATGTATAAGTAGGGATCGTTCTAGACCGGGGATTAGGAGGGATTGTTAATCACTTGGATTTGACTCAAAGACATAAAAACACAATATAAAACACTAAACTAGACTCAAAGAATGTAAAACTAAACTTTAAAACACTAAAACAAACCAAAAGACTCAAAACAACACAAACACACTTAAATCTGCCTAAAAACCACTTTCTGGGCAGATTTGAGCACAAACACAAATTTGGACGAATTTGTTTAACAAATTGAATCAAAACACTTATAAACACAAACTAAAAGTATTTCTAACTAATCTAACACTTTAAAATAAATGGGGATTGAGGTTTGGACGAAAATAAACTAAATGGACAGATTCTAATTAAAACAGATTATAAAAACGAAATTGACGAAATGGAATGAATGGATGATAGAATAGCTAAGGGGTTCTTCTCCACACATGTTACACTTACATAATAAAAAGATTTCCAATTGCATTTCAATAAATTATGAAACTCATCACCCCGGGTTAATTAGGTCCGCTTAAATTAACCGTCAAGTTTTCCTTAAGTTAATGAATTGGATGGGTTAGCGCAACGCAATTCACTACATTCTCCAAAAGTCCTTTACGTGAACAGCACAATAAAGATACAATCAAAGATCATTAAGCATTATGAAAACTATAAGTGTTGACGAGGCATTCGTTACTATGATGAGCATGAAACTCGTGCCAAGAATTCATTTAACGCGATTGTTTATAAGCAACCTCCACTACTTGTGAATATAAGTTCATAACGATTAGGTGAAACTCACTTATATTCTAGCGTCATATTCATGCATGAAAATTAAGCGCGCATTCTTAATAAACATACATAAATAAGTTATCAATCAAACGGTTAAACAAATTGAATCAACAACTTATGAAACGCAATTAGAAGTAATCAAATCAAAATGCAAGCATAAACATTTATTTCAAATCCCCCCCTAGCCAAGGGGGGTTTAGTACCTCATACATACAAAATAAAGAGAATCAAAGAAACACCTAAACATTCCAACAACTCAAACTTGAATTGTATGAACGTTTAGGCACTCTTCTCTTCCATTCCTCATTCGTACAAAACAAAGAGTATTGAATTTAAACATTGAAATCAAAGAAGCACCTAAACATTCCAACAACTCAAACTTGAATTGTATGAACGTTTAGGCACTTTTCTCTTCCTCTTCGTTGTAGCACAAGGTCTAGGGATAGTTTGATGGTGTGAATGGTTTGGGGAGTGGTGGAGGAATGGAAGAGGAGTTGTGGAGATGGAAGGATGGTGTTTGGATTGTAAGGGAGAGTCACGGCAAGGGTGGTTTATGGTCTACATTTCTGCAATGGATGAGTGTTATGCATGGCATGATTGGGATTAGGAAAGGTTTAAATGTCCTAAAACTAAAGAGAACAAGGTTCCAACACTTTGGCTCCAATTAGGTCTTCAATTTCGTCCAACACTTTGGCTCCAAGCATAAGCTATCCATCCTTAGCCCAAAAGTGCTCCAAAAGTCTCCAAAATGCATCTTTTTGCTCCTTTAGCCCTTTGGACCTACAAACACACGAAAATAGCTTAAAGTACTAAAATAACTAAAGAAACATAACGTAAATGCACGAGAACAAGCCATTTAAGTCGCATGGATATGCTCCTATCAATACTCAAGGTAGATTTAGCATCATGCAGAAGTTGAGGAACTCGACTCGTCGACATTGATTATAAGGAACAACGCTTATTCTCAATAAGGTACGAACTTGCATAAGTAAGTAAGTCTCACTAAAAAATCCTAAGGCTATGGCAAAACCCGAGTAGGGACAAAATCCGTAGTCTAAGGAAAAATGCGTGAGAAATGCAGGGTCAAAAGAAACGTCTACGAGACGTCATTAGGGATATGACCAGCCTAAGGTGGGTGCCTCGTTAAAACCTAGTTAGGTAGCAAAAATCCAGTGGGAAAAATGCTCCTAATCATAGGGAAAAAGAGTACATTAAGATCAAGCAAGTATTCTTCAGGATACTCCCCATGAGTTTGACACAATTCTAAAGAGAAATAGCAATGTTATAACTCAGAAAGTTTATGCATACCAATTCCATGAACAAGCTTCTGAAACGTCGTCTTTGGCAGTGATTTGGTGAAAATGTAGGCCATATTGTCTTGTGAACAGATTTGCATGACTTTAATCTTTTGATGCCCTTGTTGTTGATGTGAAAAGAAGAACTTCGGCATAATGTGCTTGATGTTGTCTCCTTTGATATAAGCTTCTTGAGATGTTCGATGCATGTTACGTTGTCTTCAAAGATCGTCGTAAGGACATCTACTGTGGGATAAAGATAGCAAGAACTTCAAATATGAACCACTAGTACTCTCAACCAAAAGCATTCCCGAGTTGCTTCATGTAAGGTGAGAATTTCAACATGGTTAGACGAAGTGGCAATTAAGGTCAGTTTAGTTAACCTCTAAGAGATTGCAGTGCTCCAACAGTAAAGACATAACCCGTTTGAGAACGCGGCTTGTGCGGATCAAATAAGTATCCTACGTCGACATAACCAACAAGGCGAGAATCGACTCGAGAAGTAGAGGGTGCGGCATTACTCAAGGATTTGTAGGGATAGAACAAGCCCAAATTCGTAGTACCTTTAAGGTAACGAAAGATGTCTTTCATGCCAGTCCAGTGTCTGTGTGTTGGTGCATTATTGTATCTTGCCAAAAGATTAACAACGAAGGAGATGTTAGGTCTAGTGCATGAGCTAAGTACAATAAAGTGCATATCGCACTTAGATAAGGAACTTCAAGCTCCAAAATCTCTTTATCATCCTCATTTGGACGGAAGGGGTCTCGTTTTACATCTAGCAATCGAACGACCATAAGAATACTCAAAAGCTTTGCTTTATCCTCATTAAAGCGGCGCAACACCTTCTGGGTGTAATTCGATTGATATACTAGGATTCCATCCGAACAGTGCTCTATCTCTAGACTGAGACAGTATTGAGTCTTACCTAGAACTTTCATCACAAATTCTGACTTCAGGTGCGTGGCAGTTCTAGTGAGCTCTTCAGGATTTTCGATGAGATTCATGTCATCGATATATATTGCAACAATCACAAATCCGGAATGTGACTTCTTAATAAACACATAAGGGCATAGTTCATTGTTCACATATCCCTGACTAGTTAAATACTCACTCAGACGGTTATACCATATTCTTTCGGATTGTTTCAAACCATAGAGTAAACGCCTCAGTTGAATTGAGAGTGTGTTCCAGAGTTTGGAAATATTTGAACCGGTCAATGTAAGTTCTTCGGGAACTTTCATATAAATTTCCCTATCAAGATCCCCATAAAGATAAGCAATTACTACATCCATCAGATGCATACTCAGTTTTTTGGAAACTACCAAACTGATAAGGTAGTGTAAAGTAATCACATCCATAACAGGTGAATAAGTATCATCATAGTCACTCTTAAGGCGTTGTGAGAAACCTTGTGTAATAAGACGAGCTTTGTCACACACAAAGCTAACGGGCTTCACATGTGGAGGAGTAAAAGCTATAGGTCCTAACACCTTACGTTTCGCAAGTGAATCGAGCTCAACTTGGATTGCTTGTTTCCAATTTGACCAATTAGTTCTACATCGACATTCATCAACGGAACGTGGTTCAATGTCATCGCTCAAAATGATCTCAGTAGCTACTGCATATACTAATGCATCATCGACAATCATCTCATTTCTACGCCACACATCATCTAAGCTAGCATAATAAACCTAAATCTCACAATTCTCGGGAAGAGGATTCGTCTTTTCAATGACGCTTCCATAATCTAGAATTTCCTTATGAGTTAGATAGAATGAGTAAGCGATACTTGAATTCATGGTAGGTTCTTCGGGACTTTGTGTTGTGGATTTCATCACCACTAATGTACGTGGATCACCAAGATTGATGCCCCAGGCCTTCAAGAAGGAAGTCCATCGTACATTTGGTACATCCATCTTTGTAGGTGTATTCGCAGCTGGAATATGTGATCTTGTCACTCGCGCTAGATTGGTGAAAGCATTTGGCATGCTCTGAGCTATGCTCTGGAGATCTAATATACGTTGCACTTTAGTTTCAGACTAAGCGGTGCGGGGATCTAAATGAGACAAAGTGGGAGTCGTCCAAATAATTCACGTCGTTCTTCAAGAACGTTGACATTCTTATCTCCCCCTAACGATAAGAAAACTATCTCATGAAAGTGATAATTCGTGAAACGAACGATAAAGAGATCGTCTGTCAAAGGTTCTAAGTAACAAATAATCGAAGGAGAATCATATTTAACATAGATTCCCATCCTTCGATGAGGCCCCATCTTTGTACATAAGGGCGGCAAAATCGACACATATATCACACAACCAAAAAAGTGTACATGCGATATGTTGGGTTCGTATCCGGTAACCAACTGAAGGGCACTAAATGGTTATGTCGCAACAGGCCTCAGGTGACCAACTTTACTATGTGCAATATTGCATGGCCCCAAATAGCGATCGGGAGCTTGGTACGTATGACCAATGATTGAGCATTATTTGTAAGCGCTTAATGAAAGCCTCTGCCAGGCGATTCTAAGTGTAAACATAGAGTACAAGATGTTCAACTTCAACCCCAATTAACATGCAATAGTCATCAAAAGTTTTAGATGTGAATTCTCCAACATTATTCAATCAAATAGATTTGATCGCATAATCAGGGTGGTGAGCCCTAAGCTTGATAACCTAAGCCAACAATTTGGAGAATGCATCGTTCCTTGTGGACAACAAGCACACGTGTGACCAACGTGTGGAAGTGTCAACCAAAACCATAAAGTATTTAAATGGTTCGCAGGGAGGGTGAATCGGTCCATAAATGTCCCCTTGAATCCATTGTAGAAAAATGGGAGGATTTGAACGAATCTTGTCATAAGAAGGCTTAGTAATAAGTTTTCCCATAGAACATGTTTGACAAACGATTCCATGGATTGAACTTAAGCTTCAGGTTAATGGATGACCGTGTGATGATTTGAGGATTCGACGCATCGCTATTTGTCCAGGATGTCCCAAATAATCATGCCAAAGTGTAATTTCATGTGCAATCCCAGTAGTAAGGTCGGCCATATAGTGGCATTCTATGGGGTGTATGGTCGTAGTATACATACCACTCGGGATACGTTCCATCTTCTCTAGAATATGGTTCTAGCATTATTCATAGGAAGCTATGCATACAAATTTAACTTCGTTTTCTATTTCAGCGTGGTAATTATTATCTCTAATGTCCTTGAAACTTAACAATATTCTTCCAGAATGCGGAGAATATAGTGCCTCTGCAATGATTAAGATTGTACCATTAGACAACATTATACATGCCTTACTGTATCCTTCTATCAGGTTGGATGGGCCTAAGAGGGTTGTCAGAGGTGCATTCTTAAGTATGAAGTTAGTGAAATAAATGCATTCACGTAAAACGGTGTGCGTGGTTGCACTATCTACCAGACAACTAACTTCCCCACTAGTTATACCTAGAATGAAAAATTAATTTGAATTGGTCACATGCATAAAAGTTCTAAAAACAAATAGCAATTCAAAATAATTTCATTTATTTAAGGATGGTAATTAATTAAAACTTAATATCCAAAAACAAATCACCAACAAATAATCCAAACATAAGGGAAAATTATTCAAAAATCAACCAAAAACAAAAGGGATGGTTTGGCCACTAGGTGGAATTCGACCCCATGGTGCAATTTTAACTAACTAAAATTGTTTATGCCTAAAATTATAATCTTCCATAGGGTGGTATCCTCTTGAAAGTAAGAAACCTCCATCCTTATTGTCTCTAGTTCGTCCACTTTCACGAAGTTTGATTCAAATTTTTTACAACGAGAATGATATTCAGCTACAATCTTCTAGAGAGCTCAATAAACACTGGACCAATGGTCCTTTGAACCACAGCGATAGCGCATATCCGCATCCATGGTTTCAAGTGCTTTGCTCTTATTCTTGAAGTTCGGGGCCTTGGGAGTGAGGTTTGAGCGCTTTTGGGCTTTGTTTCCTCCCTTAGATGGGCCTTGACTCTATTGACCTTTGCTGGCTTTTGGCCGCCCCTACCACACCTCTTTTAGCGTTTTGGGCGTTGATTTGTGCTATAATGTGCTTCAGGCACAACAGTTACCCCAGTAGGTCAAGCTTGATGATTCTTCATTAACAACTAGTTATGCTTTTCAGCGAGAAATAAAGTAGAGTTCAAATCCAAGAATTTAGTATACTTCTGAGCTCTATATTATTGCTGCAAAACTAATAGCAGAGAAGGTCAAATAGGTCTTCTCCAAGAGATCCTCTTCGGTCAAAGTTTCGTTACAAAACTTGAGAAGTGATCGGATTCGACAAACTTCAAAATTATATTCATTCACAGACTTAAAGTCTTGAAAGCGCAAATCCTACTAGTCATGTTTTGCTTTAGGCAAGAATATGTCCTTTTGGTGGTCAAAACGGTCAGCCAAAGTGACCCATAGTGCACGTGGATCCTCCTCAGCAAGATATTCAGTTTGCAAGGCATCATGGATATGTCTTTGGATGAAGATCATAGCAGTGACTTTTTCAGCTTCACTAACAAGGTTGTTTGTCTCTTCTTCAATGGCGGGATGCAAGTTTTTTACAGTAAGGTGGAGCTTCACATCTTGGACCCACTTTAGGTGGGTCCTTCCAGAGACCTCCAAAGCAGTGAAGTCGAGTTTGTTCAAATTCGACATGTTCCTATCACAAAATAGATGAACAAGATGTGGTTAGTGTAATGGAGAAAAATCAATCCATTCACATAGAAGTAAAACATACAGGTTCTAATAGACATGTATTGGTTCAATTTTGCATGAAAAACTTCGAATTTTCATGGGTGATGTTTTTAAATGACAACTTTAGGTTTTCGAACAAGGCATGTTTTTAAGAAACTTCAGGTTTCGAAATAATTGTGAATTTCAGGTTCATATGTTCCTATAAAACACAAATATATACACAGAAATATGCGACAAGAATATATGCAAATAGGACTTCAGGTCTACAGTTATAATTAAATTAATTATTTGGACTTCAGGCCAAATTTTAAAGTGTGGGTGAAAAATATAAAACCCATTGGACCGAAAAATTAGGCGAATAAACTCAGGGCCCAAAAGAAGGTTTAAGCCCATGGGTGGCTTAATAAAAATGGTGTTGTGCATCCCATGCCCAAGAATAGGCTGGGTTTGGTCTCGGGTCAAGCAAGCATGCAGGCCCTTGCCTCATAAGGTAATTGGGCTAGATCCACTGGATTCAGTCGACAGCGTCACTTCAGGTGACGTTTCCATGGTGGGTGTAAGTTATGGTCCGTTAGAGAACCAACTATTTGTCAGCAGAGATGAAATCTCAACATCAGGGGAAGGGGAACCCAAGGAATTCAATTGAATTTGAATGAAAAACCCATGAAATTCTTCTGGAATTTCGAGAAATCGTTGGTGAAAGTGATGGGTTTTGTTCAATTTACATGACTGCCTGTCGTGTTTTGTTGGAAGAATCAACGGGGATGACCTGGGCTTCAAGCCATGGGTCGGGACAAGGTGCTTCAAACACACTGATTTCGATTCAGGCTTGCAACCTAGGTTTCAATATTGGGCTTGGCTTGCCAGGCTATCACAAGCTGCTGACCTGGTGCTAACGACTTGCACGGTGCAAGGTCGAGGGTTCGAAGAACCCCATTATTTCCTGATTTCAATTTTTTTTTCTTTTTTTTTTCAATTCAATTCATATATAATTCAATTTGATGCATATGCAATTCAATAATTTTTAATGCATGTACATATATTTGATGCAATTCATGGCAAATATCAAATTCACATAATTCAACAATTATGAATATAATGCATACACAATTTATGTAGAATCTAAAATTTGAAAAACGTAAAGTTATGTCATGCATTATGGTGAATGTTCATGCTATCAGGGCTGAAAAAATATCGAGATAAAAACCATTGTTTTGAAAGAACCTGATTGCTTGATGATATGGATGAACTAGTTTAATGCAGAAAATCTCCTCATCAAATTCCTAAGCACAGTGGTAAGAGCGTGCTAATAATGTGTTGTAGCCTATTTTATCTGACAAGGTTAAGGGGGCCGGCGGCAATGGTAGGGAGATTGAGAGAGATATGTTTGTAGAATTGTAGGAGAATGTGTGTGTCATCCCTCCTACATAGTACCTTTATTTATAGGAGTAAAAAGGAGAGAATAAATTCCTTCGTCCCCAAGGAATACAAGTTGTAATAGGAAATGATAACTAGAATCAAATATAATCTAAGATTTACACAATCACACTTAAACTAAGAAAGTTTACAACAACTATCTATTTTTAGCTATTATAGAGAAAAAGATCATGCACATGATGAGGAATTTTTATCTATACACGAAACATAAATTACCTAGAATATTACTTTAGACGCTATAATAAAAGTGAATGAAAAAAATAATGCCTCATTGTAAATTTTGTTTAACATAAAAATAAATTCACGTCTTATGATTTAAGTAAAATATTTATACTAGGCTGCCATGTTCCAGTTCACCAAAAGTTACTTGAGTGCACAAAGTACAAAACCACAGGCCCACAAATATGGCATGTACAGCGTTCCAAGTTCTGTAAGAAATTAAAGAATAGAATTTTAAAGTGTCGGTAATATTTAGGCATTATTGATCAAAAACTTTAATTACCAGCACTATTGAAATGATAATTTCATGCGCAAGAGGTTTCACATTTTCATTCAGATATCTTGTTTTTCTGTTCAATAATACAATATGGGCTTATTTTAGTTACGCTATTTAAAATTCAATTTTATTTTTATTTTATTTTCTGTAATTTAAAAATCATTATTGAAATTTTAAATTCGTTTCATTTTATTTTATTCTTTTATTTCTTCTGTCAAATAGTCGTTAAAGTTGCCAACGTGGATGAGTAAAAATGTAATATCATAAGCTTATTTTTAGCTACTACCCTTGGAACTCGATTATGATCTCAATTTGCCTCTGAAATTCCACTTTACACCCTGAAACTCCAAATCATCATTTTATAAACCTCCACAATGAATTGTTGAAAGTTAATGCATAATGTAGATGTGTTTGATTATAAATCTCCTCTATACGTTAACATTTAACAGTAAGAAAATATTAAGTTTAAAAGAAAAAGTTAAGGATTGAAATTTTTGTGGGTTGCTGTGCTTGAGTTACAAAGATCTGAAAGGAAAAGTAAAGAAGAAATTGATTAGCCTGTTGCACTCAAAGCAGATTCACATAATGAAATTTGTTTATGGCAAAATTAATCTTAGAGAAAGAGAGAGGGAGAAGTTCAAAACAACCTAAGTATGCTTTGAATCTTGCTTTTTTTCACACATGCATTTTTTAATCCATGTCAAGATGTTTGATGGCTTTTGAATGGAATGAACATAATTAAAGTAATGTAGAGCAAATTTTGAGTTTCATGGATTAAATTGACGATTTTTGAGCTTTATGGGGCCAAATGAGATAAAAAATGAATTATAGGGGACAAAGTGAGATTAAAATGAAGCGAATTTGACAATGAAGGAAAGGAAACATGGTAAAGTAAAATGAATTTTGAGTTTTAGAAAGTAAAATAATGACTTTTGAATTATAGGAGGCAAAATGAATCGAATTCCAACAAGCGTAGTTAAAATTTTGAGTTATAGATGAAATTTGAAACATGCAGTTTCCCCGTCCTTTCCTCATGGTGGCTAACTTAATATTTTTTTTTTTTTATGTGCAAATTTCAATATTGGTTAGGCGACACTCTTAGTTAAAAAATCCATTTATATATACACACACACAAACCCTTTATGCAAAGGGATTTCCATATTTTTCAAAAAATGAGGATTAAGTGTGGGGTCCACTCCACAACGAATCTCAACGATCTAAACCATCTATTTTGTAAATCTCGATTCATAGATCATCCTTGTGAAAATTCATTTCATTGTTTCTTATATAACAAAGTATTCGTTAATTTCTTTGAACTCAATTAGATGTTCTAAACATTTCCGATTTGGTTAATAGAGGAAGCTCTATGTTTAGCTTCAGGTAGATAGAGCCGTTCCCCCACGTACATCGAATCACTTCTCCTAAAGTGTCCTCCCCACTCACGTTCCCAAAATGATCGAGTACCTCCCATTCTCGGAGAGGTAAGTCACTGAGGCGAGTGGGTAGGTTGATGATCTATTAGGTGAAACTTGAAAAATAGATGATTTGGATCATTAAAGTTCAATGTGGTGTGGACCCCATAACTAATCCTTATTTTTATAAATAAAAAAATAAAAATAAGGATCCTTTCCCTTAAAGGTTTACTATATACATACATATATATATATATATATATATATTTTGTTTAGAGGCACTCTTAAGGGAAGAAGTTTTCTGTGAATAGCCTGGATCGGTTGATGTTTCATGTATTGTACGTCTGAAAAATCCCTCAACACTTGATTTCTTCTCTATTTTGATAAAATTTGAAGCTTTATTTGTATCAAAAACTGAATAAAATAAGTCAACTTAATAACTTGGAGGGACTTACTTGTAACTCAAAAACCATATTGTGAATCATGAAATTTTTTTAGAGAGAGAGAGAGAGAGTTAATAATAGGGTGGCGCTACCCACTCACATGTTTTTACTTCTTACATGCTTTTGATTTCGGTCATTGAATGAATTGAAGAAGATCAATAAACTATAATTAATAAGGGTGTGTGAGAAGTTAAAAATGATGTATGTACAACACTACCCTGATAATATTATAACAAGTGTTACCAAACCACATAACAGATAAAACAATACACAAATGTTTCCTCACCTTATATGCATATTTGGAGAAAATAGTTACAAACTTATTTATTATTTTTTAACAAATGATAGCGTTAATAAGTTAAATTGTTAGTTGTTAAGAGAGAGAAGTACACTGGAGGTCAAGCAGCACAAGAATGCATATACATAATTATTTTCTGTCATTGCCATAAAACAACAATTTTTTATAAACTTCGTATTTAAACTTAAGTGTTGAGAAAAGACAAAATCTGATAATAAAAAATACCATCGTTGTTTCCTCATGAAGCTTTTTAAATTGTAAATGATGTCAAAGGATCTTATATGTATGCATATTTTGATTTCTTGTTCACACAAAACCCCAATCTAGTAGTTATATAATTTTTTTTTCGGAGAGTAGTTAGATAATTTATTTAGTTCATCTATAAAACAATTCTCTTTTTATATGTGGCTTCAAGCAATACTTTGTCCACCAAAACAATCTACAACAACGGTTTTAGAGCCGACAGGAGGAGCGCAATATGGCTTAGATTCAAATGATAGGGGGGCAACAAGTATTCAAGATTCTAAATGCAGAGAAAACACTTAATTATTTGAGTTATGTAAGTAGAAGAAATCATAAATATCATTTCCTTATTTTTTGGGTAATAGATGATTAATGATTTTTTTACGAGAACGCTTCTAAGTACAGAGAAAACACTAAATTATTTGAGTTATGTAAGTAGAAGAAATCATAAATATCATTTCCTTATTTTTTGGGTAATAGATGATTAATGTTTTTTTTACGAGGACGCTTTTAATTATTTGAGTTATGCAAGTAGAAAACATCATAAATATCATTTTCTTATGTTGTTAGGTGATAGATGATTAATAATTTCTTTACGAGAAATGCTAATTAAGAAGACTCTCTTAAAAGTGAAAGTCTCTATAAACTCTCCGTCACCTCATGTTTTTAACAAAGTTTTTATGTCAACATTATAAAACAGTATGCCAAAAATATAAGATGACGAAGACTCTCTTTGTGAGAGTGTCTTTTAGCATTTCTCTTTCCTTAACCTTGATAATGTTTGTTGTTTGTTTAGCCAGCTAGGCAGTAACTGACCCCCACCGATCAGCTGCAGCACTCCACACTAAGGTTATCTCCAATTGAAGGGTCCATAGGGTCAGAGAGCCGAAAATAGCTTGAAAACCGTCTCCAATCGAGGGCCCAGCCAAAGGGCTCGTGAGCTCCACTGGAAAAAAAAGGGTCGAAGGGCCAATCGGCTGACCATTTTCAGCCAGCCAGCCAACCCAATTTCTTTTTTTCTTTTTTCTTTTTTTTTTTTTGTTCTTTTCCATTTGCCTAGCCCACTTTAGGGATTAGGTTTTTTTTTTTTTTGTCCCAGCTCACTTTTTGTTTTTATGCCCAGCAATCTTGTTTTTTTTTTTTTTGGACTTTTTTTTTTAATTTTAATTTTTTTCCTACACCATTTCTCACATATTTTTCACCATTTCATACTATCTTACCTTATTTTATTTCAATTCTTCACATTCCATACTATAACCCTTTGGCCCTCGGTTGGAAACGTTTTTTTGTGAAAAGGCTAAAACGAGTCATATGGCCCTTTGGCCCTCGGTTGGAGATGGTAAGAAAGGTCTTATATTGTTCATTAAAATATTAATTTTTTGGATGACCAGATGGCTAAAACGAGCCCTCTCACCATACTTTAGTTGGAGATAGCCTAAATTCCTTAGATCTGAGACAAACTGTTTATTCAATTCGTTATGCAAAACCGAACCAATTACAAACAATTGCGGATTACCATGATGCCACGGCAACATACAATCTTATATTATATAAATTATCTGTAATTTGTTAACTTAGGTCAAACCCCGCCGCCGGGCCTTATTTGACCCACGTGCCTAAAAGCACAGTCCTTGTTATAAACAAGGAACATTAAGCTTCGCTGGATTTTGGTGGACAATCCTAAAACATCCTCCTTGACCGTAACTAGTACCTTTCATTGCTTAATCTAATCATTTATATTATTCTAATATCTGCCTTGTCTTTTAGTCCAAAATTCAAAAAACCTTCTTGTTTTTCTTCTAGTATATATAGGGCCTTTTTGGTACCATAACAAACAAACAACCACACCTCAAGGAAAAGAAGAAGAAAAAAAATCACAAATTTAAACACCCTTTCAATACCAACCCACATGGAAATGGAGTCTGCTTTCTTCCATTTTTCAAGTCCAGAGTTCTCATCAGATTCGTCCTTTGGTTCACTACACTCCTTTTCATGGGGTGATGAATCACTACTACTTCCTTTCAATAGCCATGAGTTAATGAATTTTCCACCATTTAACATTAACGACTCCCAAGACATGTTGCTCTACGATGTGGTGGCCAGAGGCGCAAAACAGACATTAGTTGCACAGAACGAGGCGAATAGCTTCAATGGGGTTAAAGAACAGGAGGTGACTTCAGCCAACAACCAAACCCTAGAAGAAAAATTCACAAAAGAAAAGGCTTATAGAGGGGTGAGGAGAAGGCCTTGGGGAAAATATGCAGCAGAAATAAGAGACTCCACAAGGCATGGGATTAGGGTTTGGCTCGGCACATTCGATAGTGCTGAGGCAGCTGCTTTAGCTTATGACCAAGCTGCATTTGCACTGAGAGGTTCTTTGGCTGTGCTTAATTTTCCAGCACAAGTTGTCCAAGAGTCTCTTCAAGAAATCAAGTACAGACACGATGAAGCGTGCTCACCTGTTATCGCACTCAAGAGGAGGCACTCCATGAAAAGAAAGTCGATGCACAAAAAGGGTAATAAACCAAGCCAATGTACGGATCAAAGAAAAGTACAGGAGGTTTTGCCACAAAATGTGATGGTATTAGAGGATTTGGGCGTTGAGTATTTGGAAGAACTTTTGGACATCAGCTCGTGTGGAAGTAATCATTGGAGTCCGCAGTAAAAGATAAATCATAATGTTCATCTTTCAGATATCTATTTTTATGTTTTGTTTAATTAAATATTAAGTTAACTTTTCTTTCCTTCACCTTTAACCTTCTTTTTTTTACCTCGTCAGTTGACCAATGGATCAAAGGTTCTAGTTGAGAGTTGAGGGGTCATGGTGCAGCTTGGATCTAGGGCCTTTGTGAATTCTGTTAATTAATTCCCACTTCTTTGTAATGTTGAAAGAGATGGAATGTATACATGTGGATCAAAATTATTTTTCTGTCTCAATTATTGCAGTCTATAAAATTACATGAAAACCTATATATTCTTTAAAATTACAAACATATACATAGTGGCCCCAAAAATATATTAATTTTGTCCCTTTTCTAAGTTAATGGATTAGGAAGCAAGGGTGTGAATGATCATATCTACTGGCCTCCAAAATCCAAAAAGTCACTTCATCATTGGTTTTAGAGATCACAGCTGACAGCTTATCTTGATATTTTTCATAAATTTAGTAGTTATAATTAGCATGTGACACCTGAGTGATGTATTGTTCTCCATCGTATTTGTATATGAATTTGGTTCTGCCTTCAATATTAAAACTTCATGGTGACACCACCAAACCAAAGAAGTAAAGAATTTTAAAAGCACCCTACTTTTGGGTGTTGACCGTTATCCTCAACACTCGACAATTTGTGTTTTCTAGTTTTGATGCTTTGCATTCGGAATACGTGACCATGTCCCAATCCCCACTATTTCTTTTCGAACTCGAACACATAATGGGCCAAGCAGCAAATAGGAAAGACAACGTCCCAATCCAAGGGGAAAGCTCTGTAGTGAACGGCTATTGGTACATGGTAAAGAAATAGTATGTACAAGAAGGTAAAAAATTCATAAAATTCGGACACATGCTGTCTTTTAGTTCGAAATGTTTCTATAAAATGAAAAAAAGGTTGAGGTCCCTAATTCAACATGTAATCTATATAATCATGTCAAAAAGTTATAGATGTTATATTTGCTTGCCACCAATGAAAGATGTAATTTGCACTTGTCATCAATGCGAGGGTATACCTGCAAAAGATATACTAATGTTTACAGTACTAGTGAAATTACTTGGTTGGAATATATTTTGATAACAAGTTATTTATGGGCGTCAAACATTCTCATCCTTACAAGTTATATTGTGATAATTAAGCAGCTCTACACATTACCTCAAATTCAGTCTTTCATGAGCGAACAAAGCATATAGAGATTGACTATTATTTTGTAGGAGACAAGATTCAAAACAAAATGATCATGACGAATCACATATCCACATCACAACAGTCAACCAACATTTTCACAAAATCATTGAGCTCTAGGCAATTCACGACTTTACTTGGAAAGTTGGGAATCATTGACATACTTCCAACTTAAGGAGGAGTGTTAAGGAAAATAAAATCAGTTGATTCTCTATTATGGTGTTATCCTTATATCATGGAGAGCCTACCATATCGACTCATCTTCAATTCTGTACAAATATGTAAACCAGAAAACAATTTGTATATGCTTTAATTTAAGATCGTATTTACTCTTTGTATTCTGTAAAACCCCTTTGTAACCATCAAATGCAACCATTCAGCCAATATCAAAACTTACAAATTCCTTTTATTTTTGACCATCGAATTGAAAAAATCAAACGAAAACAATCGATATGATTAAACAAAAGTGTATGGAAGACTTAAAGGGCGTGTTTGTCATTTCCCAAGTACATATCACAAACCAAATTAGTAAAGAGACTAGCATTCCCTCCATCATTCTAATTAAAAAAGAAAGAGAGGCTATCCGTCCAAAACTAACTGTTATTTCTTCCTTTCACAAATGGTAGGAGAAAAGCTTACTTGAAATCATTGCAATACAGCTTATTTTTGTGTTTATCTTGATCATAACATGTTAAAAAGAGATTTTGTATGCGATGGGATAACTAAGTTTTTCTCCATGATATGGAGAATTTGTGTACATAGACAAATTTTGTATGCAAAATGATCTTTAAACACACATCAAGATTGTTTATACACGTAGTCCATGTTATGGGCCGATGAACTTTCTTTCATCTTCATCTTATGTGCTAATTGGGTTATCAATTTTTGGGATTTTTGGGTACGCTCTTGACTATCTAATGCTCTGTGTGGGAAGGTGCGCATGACCAAAATCCCAATCAATAAAAAGAAAGCCCAGTTCCAACTATGAAGCAAACAACTTAATAAAGTCAGCCAGGACGATGCCCTAGCTTAGTGCATAATTAATTAGGATGTTTTGTTTGGACTATGAAACTCATGCAGTTAAGGCCCATCCTGATTTCCTTACATTGTTATACAACCCACTAGAACCACTTCTCCAGATCAGGTGGAAAATCTTCTTTATTTTTTAATTTTTAAACAAACAATATTATCTACATTAAGGGAAATGGGGTAGGTTTAGCCTCATAATAAGTTAACAATAATATGGTTCAAATTCAGTTTTGGCGAAAATCGAATATAAAACGTCTCAAGTAAAGAGAAATATCATTAGACCGTAATACTAAGTGGCAAAATCTTCTTTATATTAACCGTGCAAAATCATCACCAATAGCCTCAAGAGTCCCGCCAATAGCCTCAAGAGTCCCGCCAATAGCCTCCATTCATAAGCATCAAAGTTTGTTGTAGCAAAACTAACAAAAATCGATGTTAATCTGGATTTCACTAGAGTTCCTCATATGTTTTATATGACGTAGTGTCATAAACAAAGTAAATAAATTAAATGATAACCTTAAATATTAGAATCTACTTCTGAAGCATGAGAAAATCTCAAAGTTTCTAAACAAATATAAAATTTAACAACCTTATAATAATTAAGTTTCGAAATATCTTTAAAACTTAAAATCCCGTGTTATCCTTAACCTAGTAAACGAAGGAATTTTGCTTAAAAGGCTCATAGAGCCAAAATTTACAATGCTATGAACTTCTTGTTGTAGTCTATTTTATCTGACAAAGTTAAAGAGGACCAGCGGCAAGGAGAAGAGAGAGAGAGAGAGATGTGTTTGTAGAATTGTAGGGAAATGTGTGTTGTTATCCCTCCTACATTATGCCTTTATTTATAGTAGTAAAATGAGAGAAGATATTCCTTCATCCCCAAGGAATACAAGATACAATAGGAAATGATAACTAGAATCAAATCTAATCTAGGATTTACACAATCATACTTGAACTAGGAATGTTTACAGCACTCCCCCTTGAATGTGTAAATACTCAAGGTAGATTTAACATCATGCATAAGTTGAGGAAGTCGACTCGTTGGCACTAATTCTAAGGAACAACGCTTATTCTCAATAAGATAGGAACTTGCATAAGTAGTATGTCTCACTAAAAAACCCTATGGCTATGACAAAAGCCCGAGGAGGGACCAAATCCATAGTCTAAAGAAAAATGTGTGAGATATGCAAAGTCAAAAGAAACGTCTACGGGACGTTATCAGGGATATGACCAACCAGTGGGAAAAACGCTCCTAATCGTAGGGAAAAAGAGTACATTAAAATCAAGCAAGTATCTACAAGATACTCCCCTTGAGTTTGACATCATTCCAAAGTGAAATAGCAAAGTTACAACTCAAAAAGTTTATGCATACCAATTCCATGAACAAGCTTCTGAAACGTAGTTTTTGGCAGTGATTTGGTGAAAAGGTCAGCCAAATTGTCTTGTGAATGAATTTGCGTGACTTCAATCTTCTGATGCTCTTGTTATTAATGTGAAAAGAAGAACTTCGGCGTAATGTGCTTGGTGTTGTCTCCTTTGATGCAACCCTTCTTGAGCTGTTCAATGCATGTTGCGTTGTCTTCAAAGATTGTCGTCGGGACATCAACGGTGGGATAAAGATTGTAGGAGCTTCGAATATGGCCCACTACTGCTCTCAACCAAAAGCATTCTCGAGTTGCTTCATGTAAGGCGAGAATTTCAGCATGGTTAAACGAAGTAGCAACTAAGGTTTGTTTAGTTGACCTCCATGAGATTGTGGTGCCTCCAACGGTAAAGATATAACTCGTTTGAGAACTTGCCTTGTGCGGATCAGACAAGTATCCTGCATCGGCATAACCAACAAGGCGAGAATTAACTCGAGGAAGGATAAAACAAGCCCAAATCTGTTGTATCCTTAAGATAACGGAAGATGTCTTTCATGCCAGTCAAGTGTTTGCGTGTAGGTGCATTACTATATCTTGCCAAAAGATTAACAACGAATGAGATATCAGGTCCAGTGCATTGAGCTAAGTACAATAAAGCACCTATCGCACTTACATAAGGAACTTCAGGCTCCAAAATCTCTTCATCATCTTCTTTCGGACGGAAGGGATCTTGTTTTGCATCTAGCTATCGAACAACCATAGGAGTACTCGAAGGCTTCGCTTTATCCTCATTAAAACGGCGCAACACCTTTTGGGTGTAATTTGATTAATGTACTAGGATTCTATCCGAACAATGCTCTATCTCGAGACCGAGACAGTATCGAGTTTTACCTAGATCTTTCAACAATGCTCTATCTTGTTGTTCACATATCCCTAACGAGTCAA
Source organism: Pyrus communis (assembly GCF_963583255.1). Classification (NCBI taxonomy): domain Eukaryota; kingdom Viridiplantae; phylum Streptophyta; class Magnoliopsida; order Rosales; family Rosaceae; genus Pyrus; species Pyrus communis. Next base: position 20,265,751 of record NC_084805.1, on the reverse strand, counting down.
ATATTCACTCATGTAGCTATACCACATTCTTCCAGATTGTTTCAAACCGTAGAGTGAACGCCTCAGCTGAATTGAAAGCGTGTTCCGGGGTTTGGAAATATTTGAACCAATCAATAAAGTCCTTCAGGAACTTTCATATAGATTTCTGTATCAAGATCCCCATAGAGATACACGGTTACTACGTCTATCAGCTGCATATCCAGTTTTTCGGAAACTACCAAACTGATAAGGTAGAAAAGTAATCAAATCCATAACGAGTGAGTAAGTTTCGTCATAGTCAATCCTGGGGCATTGTGAGAAGCATTGTGCAACAAGACAAGCTTTGTAACGCATAATTTCAATCTTCTCATTACGTTTTTGAACGAAAAACCCACTTGTAGCTAATGGGTTTCACATGTGGAGGAGTAGGAGCCACAGATCCAAACACCTTAGGTTTTGCAAGTGAATCGAGTTTGACTTGGATTGCTTGTTTCCAGTTTGACCAATCAGTTCTACGTCAACATTCATCAACGGAACGCGATTCAATGTCATCGCTCAACATGATCTCAGTAGCTACTACATATGCTAATGCATCATCGACAATCATCTCATTTCTACACCACACATAATCTAAGCTAGCATAATAGACCAAAATCTCACGATTCTCGAGAGGATGATTCGTCTCTTCAAAGACGCTTCCATAATCTAGAATTTCCACATGAGTTGGATAGAATGAGTAAGCGATAGTCGGATTCATGGTAGGCTCTTCAAGGCTTTGTGTTGTGGGTTTCCTCTTCCGGGGATGTGAATCTTTTGAACCAAGAGGTCTGCCATACTTTTATGTAGGGGAAAATGATTGACTAGCCACCAATGTACGTGGATCACTAGAATTGGTGTCCAGGCCTCCAGGAGGGAAGTTAGTCGTACATTTGGTACATCCATCTTTGCAGGCATATTCGCAGCTGGAATATGTGATCTTGTCATGCGCGCTAGATCAATGAAAGTATTTTGCATGCTCTGAGCTACGCTTTGGAAATCTAATATACGATGCACCTCAGTTTTAGACTGAGTGATGCAAGGATCTAAATGAGACAAAGTGGGAGTCGTCCATGATAATTCGTGTTGTTCTTCAAGAATGTTAACGTTCTTATTTCCCCTGAACGACGGGAAGACTATCTCACAAAAATGACAATCCGCGAAATGAGCGGTAAACAGATCGATTGTTAAAGGTTCTAAGTAACGAATAATAAAAAAATAATCATATCCGACATATACCGCACAACCAAAAACGCGCAGATGCAATATGTCAGGTTCATATCTGGTAACCAACTGAAGGGCACTAAATGGTTGTGTCGCAACAAGCCTCAGGTGGACCAACTTTGCTGCATGCAATATTCCATGGCCCCAAGTAGCGATTGGGAGCTTGGTGCGTATAACCAACGATCGAGCAATCATTTGTAAGCACTTAATGAAAGCCTCTGCCAGGCCGTTCTAGGTGTGAATATGGGGTACAAGATGTTCAACGTCAACCCTAACCGACATACAATAGTCATCAAAAGTTTAGATGTGAATTCTCTAACATTATCCAATCGAATAGATTTGATCGGATAATCAGGGTGGTGAGCCCTTAGCTTGATAACCTGAGCCAACAGTTTGGAGAATGCAGTGTTCCTAATGGATAATAAGCACACGTGTGACCAACGTGTGGAAGCGTCAACCAAAACCATAAAGTATCTAAATGGTCCGCAAGGAGGGTGAATCGGTCTACAAATGTCCCCTTGAATCCATTGTAGAAAAATGGGAGGATTCGAATGAATCTTTTCATAAGAAGGCTTAGTAATAAGCTTTCCCATTGAACATGTTTGATATGTGATTCCTTGGATCAAACCTAAGTTTCAGGTTAGTAGATGCTCATGTGATGATTTGAGGATATGGCATATCATTATTCGTCTAGGATGTCCCAAACAATCATGCCAAAGTGTAATTTTGTGCGCGGTCCTAGTAGTAGGGCTGACCACATAGTGCCATTCTATGGGGCGTATGGCCGTAGTATACAAACCACTCAGGATACGCTCCATCTTCTCTAGAATACTCTTCTGGCCATATTCGTAGGAAGTTATGCACAAAAATTCAACTCCATTTTCTACGTGGGTTTCAGTGTGGTAATTGTTATCTCTAATGTCCTTGAAACTCAACAATGTTCTTCCGGAACATGGAGAATAGAGTTCCTCAGAAATGGTCAAGATTGTACCATTAGACAACATTATACGTGTCGTACCGTATCCTTCTATCAGGTTGGATGGGCCTGAAAGGGTTGTCAAAGGTGTATTCTTAGGTATGAAGTTAGTGAAATAGATGCGTTCATGCAAAACTATATGCGTGGTTGCACTATCTGCCAGACAACTTACTTTCCCACTAGTCATACCTAGAATGAAAAATTAATTTGAATCGGTCACATGCATAAAAGTTTTAAAAAAAAATATCAATTCAAAATAATTTCATTTATTCAAGGATGGTAATTAATTAAAACTTGAAAGTCAGAAACCTACATCTTTGTAGTCTCCGGTTCATCCACTTGCACAAAATTTGATTCAAATTTCTTACGACGAGAATGATATTCATCTACAATCTTCTTGGGCACTCGCCAAACACGAGACCAATGGTCCTTTGAGCCACAGCGATTGCACATATTCGAGGCCTTAGGAGCGAGGTTTGGGCACTTCAGGGCTTTGTTTCCTTCCTTAGATGGGCCTTGACTCTGTTGACCTTGGTAAGATGGCTTCTGGACACCCCTGCCACTCCTTTTTTGGCGTTTTGGGCTTTAGTTAGTGCTATAATGTGCTTCAGGCATAACAGTCACCCCAGTAGGTCGAGCTTGATAATTCTTCATCAACAGCTGGTTCTGTTTTTCAACGAGAAGTAAAACAGAGATCAAATCTGAGAACTTAGTGAACTTCGTAGCTCTATATTGTTGTTGTAGGACAATATTAGAAGTAGAGAAGGTCGAATAGGTCTTCTTCAAGAGATCCTCTTTGGTCAAAGTTTCGTTGAAAAACTTGAGAAGTGATCGGATTCTACAAACTTCATAATCATATTCATTCATAGACTTAAAGTCTTGGAAGCGCAAATGCTGCCAGTCGCATCATGCTTCAAGCAAGACTATGTCATTTTGATGATCAAAACGATCAGCCAAAGTGACCCATAATGCACATGGATCCTCCTTAGCAAGATACTCAGTTTGCAGAGCGTCATGGATATGTCTTCGAATGAAGATCATAGCAGTGGCTTTTTCATCTTCACTAACAAGGTTGTCCATCTCTTTTTCAATAGCGGGACGTAAGTTCTTGACAGTGAGGTGGAGTTTCACATCTTGGACCCATTTGAGGTAGTTCCTTCCAGAAACCTCCAAAGCGGTGAAGTCGAGTTTGTTCAAATTCGACATATTTCTATCACAAAATAGATGAATAAGATGTGGTTAGTGTAATGGAGAAAAATCAATCCATTCACATAAGAGTAGAACATACAAGTTCTAATAGACATGTATTGGTTTAATTTTGCATAAAAAACTTCAGATTTTCATGGGTGATGTTTTTAAGTGAAAACTTCAGGTTTTCAAACAAGGCATGTTTGTAAGAAACTTCAGGTTTCGAAATAATTACGAACTTCAGGTTCATATATTCCTGCAAGCCAACACAAATATAGACACAAAAAAAATCCAACAAAAATATGCAAGAATAGAACTTTAGGTCTATAATTATAATTGAATTTAATTATTTGGACTTCTGGCCAAATTGAAGTGTGGGTGGAAAAATATAAAACTCATTGGGCCTAAAATAATGAGGTGAATAAAACTCGGGGCCCACAAGAAAAAATAAGCCCACTGGTGGCTTAAGAAAATTGGTGCCGTGCTTCCTAGACCCAAAAATTGGACTAGGGGTCTCGAGTGTAGGCTGCAGGCCTACAGGGAGGGATAGGAGCATAGAGGTGGGTTGCTGCAAGCAAGCCCAAGAAAATATTCATACGGGCCATTTCAGGCAAGCCCAAAACAAAAATTTATTTTGTTTTTTTTGTTTTTCTTTTTATAGGCCGGGGAAAATTGGGCTATTAAGTCCAAAGGGGTGAATGGGCTCCCTCGGAAAAACAGAAGCCGGGACAAAGGGGTTTAGATTGGTCTGAGACCAATCAAAGTCTATAGGGCTATGTTGTTGACCCAAAAGAGCAGCCCAACGCGTGTTGGGTGTGCATTGCCGGGGAAGAACGTCGGGTTTGGTCGATGGTGCCGCGTCAGGTGGTCAGCGTTGGGACAAAGATGCTTGGGGCAAGCTCGTGGGTCGTCAAAGACCTCAAATATGAACGGAGATTTGAAAAAAATCTCGACACTCTTTGTAAAACCTAAGAAAATCGAATCGGATTTTTAAATAAATTCCGACAAAATTCGAGAATCTCGATAAATTGGTGTCGATGACGAGCTTCAGGCCATTAAACATGGTGACCCGAGGTGTGAAGATGGGCTGCAAGCCATCCTACGATGGGGGAAAACGCTATGAAAAACGTCGGGGTCGCTGGGTTTTCAATCCTGGAGCCCTCGGCTCCAGCTTTGGGACTCGATGTGGCCATCCAAGCTTTAGGCTTGGTTGAAGGCGCAAGGTCATGGGTTCGAAGAACCCAAACCGTGATTCCCAATTTCGTTTTTTTTTTTTAAATTCAATTCATATATAATTCAATTCAAAGCAATAATATGTTAATTTAATTCAATTTGATGTATGTACAAATATATTTGATGCAATTCATGGCAAATATTAAATTCACATAATTCAATAATTATGATTATAAGGCAAACACAATTTATGTGGAATCTAAAATTCGTAAAACGTAAAGTTGGGTCATGCATCATGGTGAATGCTTATGCTATCAGGGCTGCAAAAATATCGAGATAAAAACTGTTGTTTTGAAAGAACTTGATTGCGTGATGATATGGATGAACTGGTTTGATGCAGAAAAATTCTCTAACGTCATATTCCTAAGCGCAGCGGTAAGAGCGTGATGATAATGTGTTGTGGTTTATTTTATCTGACAAGGTTAAAAAGGGTCGGCGGCAAGGAGAAGAGAGAGAGAGATGTGTTTGTAGAATTATAGGGGAATGTGTGTTGTTATCACTCCTACATTGTGCCTTTATTTATAGTAGTAAAAGAAGAAAAGATATTCCCCAAGGAATACAAGATACAATAGGAAAGGATAACTAGAATTAAATCTAATCTAGGATTTACACAATCATACTTAAACTAGGAATGTTTACAACACTTGCTACCATTTTGCACATGTCATATTGTTCTTTGATCTACTACGTCAACAATTCTACATCATTATATATCATCTTGCCTCCCTCTTTGATGATATGGTCGCAACAGTACAATACTATTCGATCTTCACCTCAACTTTGGTGCTATTAGGGATAGGCACGGTCCGATTCGGCTCAGTTCCACTTTCAAATTGAAAAATTTTAACGGTTCTGTTCGGTGCAGTTTTGCTTAAATTTATTACTAAAATCTTATGGTTCGGTTCATGTTGGTTCCAGTTCAGTTCATGCCAATTTATGGTTTTAACCAAAATTATTTGTATATTTTTTCGAATTTTCTATTTTCAATGCCAAACACATACTTCAACCACAAATTCAAGCAATTTTGAGTTCCCACTACTAGATCTACAAGATTTGTGATCGGAAGATAAAAAGTGTACATATAAATATAAATCAAGAGATAGAAAGCCTCAGATCAAGACCAAAGTGTCCACCCTAAACTAAAACTAAAGTGTACATAATGCATAATGTACTAAAAAAGAATGAAGAAAAATAGAGTAGGGAAGAAAAGTGATAAAACAATGAAGGAGGGCGAGAGAACTAAAAAGAAATATTAGGTTTAAGCATATAACTTTCTTGGAAAAATATCTTATTTATATAAAAATAATAATAATAAAACAATAATGTATATTAAAAGCAATTTGGTCCGATTCTTTTGGTTCTTAATATTTCCAAATCGGAATCAAAACCATTTTGAGATGGTCCGATTTGGTTTTTTTCCGGTTTAAAATTTTTTGGTCACCGCGGATTTTTACGAGTTTCTTTTTATTTGTCACGGTTCGATTCGATTTACCGGTTCGGCGGTTTTTATGCACATCCATAGGTGTTATGGTCACCTATTGTGAAAAGTTCGGCCTTTTATCTCCAGACAAAAATATCTAAAGTTTACAGTTGGCCACCAATTTTCACATGTGTTTTGACCAAGAAATAGAACCATATACAGGTCCATAAAACTACATAGAAGACCTGAGATTTCGACCCCCCAACCCCCAATACATGTGTGGACTGATTATTAAGTACCAAATGTCAGTTTCTAATGAGAATGAATTCAAACATATAACTCGATCGCATAATTGAATAGCCTTAAAAACTTGAATCACACATTGTTAGACAAATGTAGTGAATTTGTTGAAATTGAATTATAATTGTACTTCTGATTGGTAGAAAGAATTTTTAGTGTACAAGAAATGTAATTGTATATATTGTATTCCCGTATCAATGAAAAGTTTATTTCAGCCAAATATATTTTTCTACATAGTATCACAACAGGTTTCAAACCTAGCTCTTCTTTTTTATTTTGGCAGTCATCCTTGCCGTTGTTTTCTTCTCACATGGGTAATTCTTCTTCTGACCGCACCAATCCTTTTTATCTGCACCATTCTGATCACCCAAATCTAATTTTTGTCTCCACTATGTCTCCAAGAAGTTGAGAGGAGACAACTGAAAGAACTTAAGCAAGGATTGTAAAGACTGATTGCATAAGCTCAGCTCAATTAATTATGAGTAAGTTCTGTACTTCATTATATAGGCTTTTCAGGATTAGGTAGTTACAGTGTATCTATTATCAAGATTACAATGGGATTCAAATTACAAAATACATAAACCAAAAGCTAAGGTACACGGTGAGGATAAAGTCATGTTGAATGAGGACTCTGGTTCTTCTCAATCTGTTGAAGATTTCGTGTGTTATCCAAACTGTGATTTAGAGTAGATGAGCGGGAACCATATAATTTGAACTTTGGTTAATAAGTTGACACGGATTACTAACCTGGAGGACATGTAGGATTAGTAGGTTTATCACTCCCCCCCCCCCCCCCCCCGGCGCAAGTTAAACGATCGTTGTCGAACGGGAAGCTTGGAAAGAAGATAATGAAAATGAGTGGGAAACAATCTTTTTGTGAGAAAATCAGTAAGTTGGTCAGTAGTAGCAACATAGTCAGTAACTAACTCTTTGCGTACCACTTTCTCTCTAACATAGTGGTAGTCAACTTTAACGTGTCTTATGCGAGCTTGATAAATAGGATTAGAAGCAATGGCAAAACGCTGATATTGTCACACCATAACCGTGGTGATGTAAAAGGAAGATGAAAGTCATGAAAAATGTGACGGAACCAAGACAAGGTAGCTGCAATATATGCCAACTGTTGATATTCAGCCTTATTGCTGAAACGGGAAACACCTTGTCGTTTCTTGGAGCCTCAAGATACTACGTTATCCCCAAGAAAGATACAGTAGCCCCTTGTCGAGTAACGGTCATCGGGGTCACCGGCATAGTCGGCATCAACAAACGCAAAGAGGATAAGATGACTGGGTTTGTATACAATTCCATGATCATGTGTTGCTTTTAAATAACATAATATACGTTTGACAGCAACCCAGTGAGCAGTGGTGGGTGAATGTATATATTGGCAGACCTGGTTGACAGTAAAGGTAATGTCAGGTCATGTAAAAAAGAGATATTGAAGTGCCCCATCTACACTTCGAAAATCAATGTAATCCAACAATGGTTCGCCCTCATATAAACTCAATTTTCGGCCAGTGGCAGCATGAGTGGTGAGTGTTTTAGCATAAACCATTTTTGTCTTGTTGAGGAGGTCCATGATATACTTTGACTGAGAGAGATACATTGCAATGGGAATCCTTTTGATTTCCATGCCCAGAAAGTAATGTAAAGGGTCGAGGTCTTTCATGGAAAACATTTGATCGAGTTGGGCAATAAGCTGGGATATGTGACTTGCATTGTTGCCCATAACAAGGATATCGTAATAGTGGTGCCATTGAAGAAAGTAAAGAGTAATGAATCTACCATAGATGCCTGAAAACCCAATTGCTCAAGATGTTAAGAAAAACAGTGAAACCAGGTGCGAGGAGCATGTTTCAAACCATATAAAGATTTATGCAAACAACAAACATGTGAGGGGTACTGAAGATCAACAAAGCCGGAAGGTTGGTGCATATACATTTCCTCTGTCAAAAAGCCATGTAAAAATGCATTTTGGACGTTGAGTTAGCGAATGGGCCAGTTATAGTGCGGGGCAATGGAAAGAAGAAGTCTGATCGTGGCATGAGTGACAACAGGGCTAAAGGTTTCACTGTAGTTAATTCCGGCTTGTTGATGAAAACCATTTGCCACAAGACGTGTTTTGAATCGTTGTATGGAACCATCATAATGCCTCTTAATTTTGTACACTTATTTATTAAGGAAAACGTTCACGGATGATTGAAATGGAACCAATGACCACATACCGGTTCGTTGGAGGGCATTAAACTCTTCTACTATAGCCTGTCTCCATTCTGCATATTTGTTTGCCTGTGTAAAACAAGTAGGCTCAACTACATCATTAGTTGTATAGGAAATAAATGCATATTTGGGATTAGGTTTGTGAATCCCTTCCTTGGCATGAGTAATCATGGGATGTGTAGGTAGAGTAGACCTCTGAGATGAAGAGGTGACAGTGCATATACTTGCATTCTCAGGGTGGGGAGAAACTATGGGATCTAAGGGTAGATTATTGACTAGAAGAGATAAAGATTAGGGAGTGAGGTTGGTAGAAAGGTTGGTACTTATAGGATGTAGGGTAGCAGAAGGGATGGAGGGAGTGGGTGTAGCAGAAATTGGCCGGAAATGTGGCATGTGGGGTTCAATATTTATTATGGTGTTAGGTGAGAAATTAGAAGAATAAGACTGAGTAGAGTTGATTTCTTTGTAGGGAAATGTAGTTTCATCAAAGACAACATGACAGGACAAAAAGACTCGACCTGTAGACAAATCTGGACACATATAACCTTGTTGATTTAATGAGTAGCCAAGAAAAGCACAATGTTTGGATTAAAACTGTAATTTATTAGAGTTGTATGGCTTAAGATATGGGAAACATGCACAACCAAATACTTTAAGAATATCATACTGAGGAGTTTTGAGAAAGAGTTTTTGAAATAAGGACTCATCATTCAAGATCTTAGTGGGCAAACGATTGATTAAATAAATGGCAGTATGAAAAGCCTTGTCCCAAAAAAGAAGTGGGTAGGGATGAGTGAGTGAGAAGAGTAAGACTAGTTTCAACAATATGACGGTGTTTACGCTCTGAAACACCATTTTGTTCGAGATGGTGAAGACATGTGAAATGATGATGTATACCATGATGAGTCAATAAGGTTTTGAAAGTGTTATTAATATATTCTCCTCCACCATCTAATTGAAAGGATTTGATTGTGGTGCTAAATATGTTTTCAACTAATTTTTTAAAATTTACAAAGGTGGAAAAAAAAAACATCAGATTTTAGTTTTAATGGATACAACCATGAGTATCTAGAAAAATCATCAATAAACACTACATAATACTTAAATCCATTGATAGAAATAGAAGGAGAAGTCCATACATCCGAATGAATCAATTGTAAAGGAAAACTTGACCTAGAACTATACAAACTGAAGGTTAACTTATGACTCTTGCCGAGTGGACATGAGTGACAAAAGTCACTAGTTACAACACCATTGACTGGTAATTTATTCCTAGAAATTAAAGAATTCAAACCATAAGGTGATGGATGACTTAATCCAGAGTGCCAAACAGAATTGGACACCCTAGCACCTAGGAATGCAGATACTCCTTTATTGCATGATGGGACACTGGAAAAAGGGTAGAAACCATCCTTACTTAGGCCTTGGAAAGCGTCTTCCCGGTGTGAAGGTCCTGAAAACCATAGGAATTTGGATATAAGGTTAGGGAACAATTGTTATCAGTGGTAAACTTATGAATGGATATAACATTGGTGGATGCGTTGGGGCAAAATAGTGTGTTGGTTAATTTAAAAGTGGCTTTGGGTGTGCGAAAGCAAAAGTTTCCAATATGAGAGATGTGCAAACCTGTTCCACCTACTACACCATTCACTTGGTCAGTACCATGGTAAGGACGCGGGTTAGACACCTGGGTTGCATCATTTGTTATGTGAGCATTGGCACCAGAATCGAAAAGCCAATTCTAGATAGCTGGAGCACTGGTAGATACAGGTGGAACACCATCAGCATAGGCTTGAAGTTTTGGCATTGGAACATGGCCTTCATAGGACATGTTGAGACGGTTTAAACAGTCGATTTCTGAGTGACCATATCTACTACAGATTTGGCATTAAATCATACCAGTAGGAAAGGGACTCAGAGAATGAGCATTACCGAGGATACCATCAGGTTGGCGAGAGTAAGATCCTTGATGAGGCCCATGATGAGAACCTGGTGAGTTGCATGGTCGAGATGAAGAACTATGACCACCATTTGGACTGCCAAGACCTCAAAACCCAGAAGAGGATCTGTGTCCTCGAAAAATAGCATATGAACGACTGCCATTGTGAACTGCAACAAAGGCAGTAGGTCCGATGTCAGCAGTGATGCAAAATTGATTTCTATCGTCGTTCAACGCCAAGAAGAAGTATTTTCAAAACACTATAGGTGATGGCCTCGTCATGGGCTTGGGTGGAGCCAACCGTGCTTTCATAAGCAAGGCTAACATTATTAAGGATAATGGTGACAATGTCGAAGTTTGAAATAGGAGCACCATAAAGAGAGCATATTGGCTAGACAATTAATTTTATCCAAGAATACAAAAATAGACAAATCACCTCTGTGAGTATTCATCAACATACTTTGAAGTTGAAGACGACGACCGGTTAATTGAGAAGCATATCGGTCACATAGTGTTGTCCAGGCAAAATGAGGGCTAGTTTTCCCAATTAAAGCAGCAAGGACGGTGGGATGAACTAAAAAGTTGATCCAGGACATCTCAGTAGCATCCTGTTGTATACAGGTGTCAAGGTCGAGGTTGACTATATCAGTGATGTTACCATTCGCATCTTTCAGAAACGCTGGAGAACACTGACTAGTTCCATCTACAAATGAAACAAGGTTTCGACTACGAATGAGAGGAAGCATCTAGGCTTGCCAAAATAGATAGTTGGTACGATCAAGTTTGATTGTGAGGAAATTTGAGACATTTGGTAGGGGAATGTCATTTAACTTTAGCTCTGCGATACCATGAAAGAACTTAAGGAAGGATTGTAAAGATTGATTGCATAAGCTCAACTCAATTAATTATGAGTGAGTTATGTACTTCATTATATAGGTTTTCAAGATTAGGTAGTTACAGTGTATCTATTATCAAGATTACAACGGGATTCAAATTACAAAATACATAAACCGAAAGCTAAGGTGCACGATGATGATAAAGTCATGTTGAATGAGAACTCTGGTTCTTCTCAATCTGTTGAAGGCTTCGTGTGTTATCCAAACTGTGATTTGGAGTAGATGAGCGAGAACCATATAATTTGAACGTTGGTTGATGAGTTGACGCGGATTACTAACCTGAAGGACATGTAAGATTAGTAGGTTTATCAACAACTACATGGCATGTGCACATGGTATGCAGATCTCTTTAAGTGCCAAGAATAAGCTTGGATTTATCGAAGGCAATGCCAAGGAACCGTTTTCCTCCGAGGATCCCAATGCCCAAGCTACCTGGCAGCGCTACAACGACATGATCCTTTCTTGGATCCTTCATTCGATAGAGCTTGATTTTAAGGAATCCGTCTTTTTTTCACCTGTGCTAAAGCCATATGGGACAATCTTCGCGAGAGATTTTCACAAAGCAACGCATCCCATATTTTCCAACTTAATTATCACCTTGCCACTATTTTCCAAGGCTCTTCCCCCGTCTCTGCCTACTTTACTCGCCTCAAAGGGCTCTAGAATGAATTCACCTTTTATAGCAATGCATGTTCCTGCTCTTCTGGCACTTAAAATGATCGCCAATAGCTCATGCAATTTCTTATGGGCCTTAACGAGTTGTTTGCTGCCGTTCAAGACCAAATCCTTCAATGAATCCTTTTCCCACTATCTAGCAAACGTGTTCCTCATTTTTCAGTCCGAGAAATAGTGTACTATCAGCGCCATGCATCATGCTAACCCTCATGCTACCATGGTTATTCATAGTTCCTCTTGGTCTTCTTTGGATCAACCTCTTCTTCAATGCACCTATTGTTACTATGATTTCCACACTCGTAAGACCTACCACAAGCTTCATGGTTATCCCATTGGTCACCCTTTTCATGGCCAACCGCGAAGGCATCTTCATTGTTCACCTTCCTTCACCGGTTTTGCTCACAACCCCTCTGCTAACTCATGGCCTAACATCAACCAGTGTGTTCACACTAGTTCTTCTCCATATGCACACAACCTGCAGGGCTCTCTCAGCCTTTAGGATTTATGTCGCTATGTGGAATCTTTTTGATGCTCAATACGGTCACATTCTAGCTATCATATATGAACCAACTGCTTCATCCTCTTCTGCTCAAGCCCATGTCATTTCCACCGATGATTTTGCTGTTAACGATTGATTCATCTCATAGTCAATAGATCATTGACAGCAAAGCCACGAACCACGCCACCTCATCTCCTTCTTGTTTGATGAATACATCAACCTTTAATTACCGTCTGTGTCTTTGCTGAGTGGAGCTAAGGCTCCAATCACAACAACAGGTACTTTTCATTTCAATTACTCCATTGATTTGAAAAATGATTTTGTGTGTTCCTAATTTTAAAGTTGATCTTTGATTGGTTGGTAAGCTTACAGACGGGCTCTACTGTTTCGTGACCTTTTGTTTTTTTTTTCTTCTTCTTAGTATGTTTTGCAGGACTTAGTTTCGAAGGCAATGATTGGTGTGAAAAAGTGATGTGGTGACCTTTACTACCTTGTGGCCCTTGCATCTTCCATACGAACCTGTTAATCTCTCTGCAACATTATCAAGATTTCATCCTCTCTTTGGCACAGCCGTCTAAGACACCCTTCTTCTGCTTGCTTGCAAGTCTTAGCTCCTAAGTTTCTTAATTGTTCTTTGGATTTTCGTCATGTTTGTGATATTTGTCCATTGGCGAAACAAACTCATCAACCTTTTGGTTTAAGTTCTACCTCAAGAACTTTTCCCTTTTCTTTATTTCATTGTGATATTTAGGGTCCAAATCTTAACCCTTCTCTTACCGAAGCTCATTACTTTTTAACTATTGTGGAGAAATTTTACATGAGGGAAATAAATATGATACAAAAATCCTTAAAAGAAAATTTACCTAGTACTACCCAATTTAATACTAAAATTCAAAGCATTGATAATGAACGAAAATTTAATTCTCTTTGAGATTTTTTTAACATGGAGTTCTTTTCCAAACTTCTTGTGTTTACACACCCCAACAAAATGGCGTTGTTGAGCGCAAACATAGGCACCTTCTCAAAACCGCTCGAGCCCTTCGTTTTCAATTTCATCTTCTCAAATTTGGGGTGAATGTGTTCCCACCGTTGCATATAGCATCAATCGCTTACCTACTTGCCTTCTCTATGTCTCCTCCTGGTCTACGGAGACAAGGAAGAACCTTATGTGTCACCTCAACAAATCACTTTATGGTCTCAAGCAAGCTTCTCGGCAATGGTTTGCTAGATTTTACGATGCCATTCTTTTTGTTGGATTTAAACAATTCAAAGTTGACTATTCTTACGATCTTATCTTGTTTCGATTTTATTTATTAACCTTCATCCAGAAGTAACATTTTCATTTTTCCTTCAAGGCCTTGCTCATTTATATGGATATATTGTGATTACAGGCAATGATATGGCTGCTATTGATTCCTTAAAATCTTTTCTCTGTAACCGTTTTCAAATTAAGGATCTAGGTGATTTGAAGTGTTTTTTTAGTATTGAGGTCTCTTGATTCAAAAGTGGCATTCATATTTCTCAGTGTATATATGCATTAGAGATTGTCAAGATTATGGTTTTCTAGGAGCACAACATGTTGCTTCCTATGGAAGATACAAAACTATGCAATAAAGGAGAACTTCTCAAGATCTAGAAAAGTATCGACGTCTAGTAGGAAGGTTAGTTTATCTCACAACAATCTGTCCAGATATTACCTACCATTTACATGTTCTAAGTCGTTTCATGCATGAGTTACGGATCCCTCATATGGATGTTGCACTTCATGTTGTTTGTTACTTAAAGTCCACTCCAGGTCAAGGCTTATTATTTCGTTCTAACAATCAAATCTAGTTAACAACTTATTGTGATTCTGATTAAGCAGGTTGTCTTATTACTCATCGCTCGACTATTGGCTACTGTGTGTTTTGGGTGGAATTCCTTGATTACATGGTGAATAAAAAGACATAAAACCTCTCTCTCTCTCTCTCTCTCTCTCTCTCTCTCTTATGCTGAAGTAGAATATAGGGTTATGGTTGGTGCTAGTTGTGAGGTAATTTGGTTACATTTTCTATTGGAGGATTTGCGCATTCCTTTAACTGATTCATCTCTTTTATTTTGTGATAATCAAGCGGCATTGTTTAGTGGCCATCCTAATTTCCATGAGCGAACTCACCATATTGAGATTGATTGTCATTTTATACGTGATAGGGTTGGTGGCACGATGGCTACTAGACATGTTGGTACAACATAGCTACTAGTAGACTTGTTTATGAAGTCGCTTGGAAATGAGAAGTTTTCAACTATGCTACACAAGTTGCATCCATTCTCCAACTTGAAAGGGAGTGTTAAACAAATATGATAAATTAGTTAAAATTAAATTATAATTGCAATTGCACTCTTGACTTGGAGAAGAAATTTTTGGTGTACAAAGAATGTAATTGTATATATTGTATTTAGGTATTAATGAAAGGATTACTCTAGCCAAATATAATTTTCTGCACAAATCTCTGGCATAATCTATTTCTTAGACAAAATTATCATTAGACGGCTGAACATATATTAAGTAGTGGATGCACTTTACTACTTTTTGTTCAAAGTTGTCCCACATCGATGAGAGACAATGTTTGCTATGTGCTTATATGATCTTGGGCTACTCCCCATATTGCCAGTTGGTTTTATAGTGGAACCGCAATTTCATCATGGTATCAAAGCAAGATTGTCCACGTGTGAAGTCCAACGGCCACATGCACACCACGTCACTCAATTGTTGTCCATGTGTAGGCTTGAAAATCCACCACACGTGCAGGGGCATGTTGAGTGTTGTCCCACATCGGTGAGGGACAAGGTTTGCTATGTGCTTATATGGTCTTGGGCTACTCCTCATATTACCAATTGGTTTTATGGTGGAACCTCAATTTCATCATGGTATCAGAGTAAGGTTGTCCACGTGTGAAGCCCAACGGCCACACGCGCGCCGTGTCACCCAGTTGTTGTCCACGTGTAAGCTTGAAAATCCGTCATACGTGCAGGGGTGTGTTGAGAATTGTCCCACATTGGCGAGGGACAAGGTGTAGACATCGAAATTTCAGTAAAACAAATGTTCACCAATGCATTAAAGTTTTGACGTGTCAAGGCATACATGGCATACGCCACGTGTTGTACAAATTGTACACATGGCGTGTGACTCAACAAAATAGGAAGAAATACCCTTGAAGGACTAAACAAGTTTTTCTTCTCATTTTGGGCAATGACAAGGCAAGTACATTTCAATCCATTGAGGATCAAAACAAGTTTTTCTTCTCATGTTGGGCAATGACAAGGCAAGCACACTTCAATCCATTACGGATCAAAGCAAGTTCTTCTCATTTTGGGCAATGACAAAGCATACACATTTCAAGTTTAAAATGGTGTTAAGTGGGAAATTAGGCCATAAGTTAGACCACTTCAAGTTTACAATGGTATTAAGTGGGAAATTAGGCCATAAGTTACACCACTTCAATTTCAATATTGCATTAAGTGGGAAATTAGGCCATAAGTTAGACCACTTCAAGTTTAAAATGGTATTAAGTGGGAAATTAGGCCATAAGTTACACCACTTCAATTTCAATATTGCATTAAGTGGGAAAATTAGGCAATGGTGCTTGGAAAGGAAAAAAATATTTTGTGGTGGTGATTCATTCTCAAAGCCTATAAATAGGCTTCTCCATCAAGGTATCAAGCATCAAGGAATTCACAAATACATTTCTCTACTCCCAAATTGGAAGAGAATTCCCCAAATCCTTGAAGCCTTGAAACTCCAAAGCTTCCAACCATCCAAATTCCCAAGAAAAGCCAACACACACCAAAACCAATTCACAAATACATTTCTCTACACACCAAAACCTTGAAGCCTTAAAGTCCTAAAGCTCTCAAGAAAATCCCGAAGGATCAAGAAAGCACTCTTCGTTTCTTCGTCAAATCCTCCTTCAAGATCAAGCCCCAACGGCCCTTGAAGAACTTCCACCAACTCAAGATCAAGCCCCGACGGCCCTTGAAGAAAGTGTTCATTGTTCATCAATTGTTCATCCTAAGATCAAGCCCCAACGGCCCTTTGGATCAACAACCTCAACAAATCCACACATCCAATCGTTCTTCAAGATCAAGCCCAAAAGCCCTTGAAGAAATCCACACAACCATTATTCAAGATCAAGCCCCGACGGCCCTTGAAGAAAGTGTTCATCGTTCATCCTAAGATCAAGCCCCAACGGCCCCTTGGATCAACAGCACAAACAAATCCACACATCCAATCGTTCTTCAAGACTAAGCCCAAAAGCCCTTGAAGATCCGCTCATCCATCAACCTTCAAGATCAAGCCCAAAAGCCCTTGAAGAAATCCACACAACCATTATTCAAGATCAAGCCCCGACGGCCCTTGAAGAAAGTGTTCAACCGTTCATCAATTGTTCATCCTTAGATCAAGCCCCGACGGCCCTTTAGATCAACAACTCATCCACAAACCTACACCCTACGAAGATAGAATCAGAGGACCAAATTAGAGAGAGATCGTAACCCCAAAATCATAAACACAAAAATATTATTTTGTACACGTTATTCTGGTTTCTTGTTTCAAGGAATCTTTCGTGTTCACAAATTTGGCACGCCCGGTGGGACCATCTCTACCTCTCATCTCTGTCTCCGTTCAAGATATTCAAGCACAGTCCATGGCTTCAAACAAAGAACAAGTCATGACTATCGGCACTACCTCCATTGAAAGACAGCTGGTTCAGATGAAGGAAACAATTGCAAGGCTGATAAAGACTGCAGAGGAGAAAAACTTGCAAACCGCCGGACTCATCAACCGTCTGGAGGCACAGCATGGCGTCAAAGTGAAACCAAGCTCTCTTCCAACTAAGAAGACCGAAGAAGGCTTTAACCCAAATGCCTACGAACTCATGTCAAAGGCTAGGCATGACTTTGCTTCCTCTTCAAATCTTGGAAAGAAGGTTTCAAACACCGTCAACGACAAAGATCGTGACCTCACCAAAACTCAAAAGAAGTTGAAGGAGCAGGGTTACGGAGTTGACAACAACCAAAGCACACCTCCAAAATCAATGGCATCAAGCAAGGGACAAGCCGTTCTTGCAACCACCAAGGGAAGAAGCATAAACACTTCCGCCACAAATGGAGCATCCATTGGTGCCACAACCACTCCTCAACATGCTGCTGCAAAGTTGATACCGCCAAGCAAGCAAGAGCAGCACCAAAGGCGCGAGTTGGTCATCAACCTAACCATGCTGGCGGCACCAAAACATGCTATTGAGGCGCACAAGATGACACCCGAAAACGGCCAATGGGGTTCTTCATCAGCACTATGGATGTCTGAAGGAAAGTCGTGTCTATTGGTTGCACAAGTCATGACCATCGGCGTCACCTCTGTTGAAGAACAACTGGCTCAAATGAGCGAAGCAATTGCAAAGCTTACACAGACTGTGGAAGAGAAGGATTTGCAGATCGCCGCACTCATCAACCAACTAGATGCGCAGCTCGACATGAAAGTCGACCCAAATGTTGGTCCATTAAAGAAAGAAGTCGACGAAGAAGAGGAGCCTCCAGTGGAGAAAGTCGAAGAGAAGCTGAAGCTAGACCAAGCAACGGCGTTCATGGAATCTCTCTCTATCCAGCAGCTACAGGAGATGATCGCAAGCACTGTCAAGACACAGTACGAAGGAAGCTCGCATGACTCTGTACTGTACTCAAAGCCTTACTCCAAGAAGATTGATGCTTTGAAGATGCCAAGGGGTTATCAGCCCCCAAAATTCATGCAGTTCGATGGAAAAGGCAACCCGAAGCAACATGTCGCCCATTTCATTGAAACTTGCAACAATGCTGGGACAGAGGGAGACTACCTTGTCAAACAGTTCGTACGTTCGCTGAAAAGTAACGCTTTTGACTGGTACACCGACCTCGAACCCGAGTCTATCAACAGTTGGGACCAGCTAGAAAGGGAATTCCTCAACCGTTTCTACAGCACTCGTCGTACTGTAAGCATGCTAGAGCTGACCAGTACGAAACAGTGGAGAGATGAACCTGTCATCAACTACATAAATAGATGGCGCTCCTTAAGTCTGGATTGTAAAGATCGGCTTTCTGAAACCTCTGCCATTGAGATGTGCGTTCAAGGCATGCAGTGGGGACTACACTACATCCTTCAAGGCATCAAACCACGAACATTTGAGGAGTTAGCCACCCGCGCCCATGATATGGAGTTAAGCATCACCCGTCATGGGAAGAAAGAACAGATCGCTGACTACAAGAATGACAAAGTTTTGGGGCCAAAGGTGGATAAGGCTGCGTGGAAACCCACCAAGGAAGCAATGACGGTCAACACAACTCCAGTCAAAACCCATACACGAGGCAAGGCGATTCAAACCGAACCTTTTCGTGATCAAGAGATACGTAGACACACTTTGAAGGAGCTTGAGGAGAAGACTTATCCATTCCCCGACTCTGACGTGGTTGCCATGTTGAAAGACTTGCTTGACAAAAAGGTGATCGACCTACCTGAGTGCAAACGGCCGGAAGAGATGAACCGTACTGACAGTCCAAGGTACTGTAAATTCCACCGCTTCATTGGTCATCCGACGGAAAAGTGCTTTGTGCTAAAAGATCTCATCATGAAGTTAGCTCAGAAAGGGATCATCGAGCTAGATCTTAATGATGTGGTGAAGTCAAACTATACCACCGTCACTTCTGGCTCTTTGAACTCAAAATCTTCACCTCAACCGCTGGGGGCATGCTCCAAAACCATGTCAGTCACGTCAAGTGAAGTTGAAGGATGGACTTATGTCACTCCAAAGAAAATGCACAAGAAACATAGGTCTCCTCCACAAGTTCACCAATCGGAAAGGGGGCAAAGCAGCTACCGTCAACCTTCAAAGCTACATGAAAGTGTTGAGGATGAGGAAGTTATGACACAAAGATCGTCCGTTGCCATCACAATGCGCGATTTCTTCCCCAAAGACTTCTTCAATCACTCGGTCAAGACTCCTTGCTATGAAGATTGCAAGGAATGCCTCTCTAAGATCGTTTGACAAATTCAAACACGCTCCTCGTTCGCACGAGCATAAAAGGCGACAACCAAAGCTCCTCGTTCGCACGAGCATAAAAGGCGACAACCAACGCTCCTCGTTCGCACGAGCATAAAAGGCGACAACCAATGCTCCTCGTTCGCACGAGCCTAAAAGGCGACAACCAAAAGCTCCTTGTCTGCACGAGTTGAAACTGCAAACGACACCACAAGCTCCTCGTTCGCACGAGCCTAAAAGGTGACACCAAACGCTCCTTGCCTGCACGAGCTGAAACTGCAAACGGCACCAAAACGCTCATTGCCTGCACGAGCTGAAACTGCAAACGGCACCAAAACGCTCATTGCCTGCACGAGCTGAAACTGCAAACGGCACCAAACTCTCCTGGCCCGCAAGAGCATAAACTGTGTACGGCAAAATCATCAAAAAAAAAAAAAAAAAAAAAAAATCATCACTCATTTTGAACTACGTCATGACTTGATCCCTCCTCAACCAAGGGTACGTAGGCAACTTGAAACTTCAAAACTTCAAGTACAGTCACATCATCAAAAAAAAAAAAAAAAAAAAAAAAAAAAAAAAAAAAAAGAGGAAATAACACATCTTGGTGATGTATATGTTTTATCTGTATTTAGCACAATACACTAAATAAGTAAAGCATGTTCATTGATCTCCGAGAAATTACAAGTGCGTACAGAAAAAAAAAAAAAAAAAAAAAAAAAAAAGAGATGGAGCTTTCATAAAGGTTGTTCACGTGAAGCCCCACTACTTGGGAAAACTACAGAAGCGGGAGGCATCAAAGAAGAGGCCTCAATACTTGGTGGAACGCTAGATGAGCCAGGAAAAAGGTGCCTCTGGAAAAAAGCAGCAAGCCTTTGACGATCACTTTGACGGTCACTTTGAATTCGACCACTGGATTCTTGCAGCTCATCAAGCTTCATCTTCATGCCCGTCGAATAGTTATTTGCAAGCACATGCAAACTTCTATTCTCGTGCTTAAGCTGTTTGATCTCTTGCTTAAGAGTTTCCACCTCCGCCATCAATGATTCCACTTGGCGGGATCGAGCAAGTAGGCGTTGGCCCATGTTGGATACAGAGCCTGCGCACTGAACACTGAGAGTTAGGGACTCTTGAACGGCCAACTCATCGGACCGTTCTGAAAGCAGCCTACTATCTTTTGGAGTGAGGAAGTTCCTAGCTACTATCGTAGCTGTTGTTGCGTCCTTCATCACAGAATCTTCACCTGTCAAAGGGCCATTAGAAGATAAGAAAGAAGGGCACCATACATTTACCTGACGCGGCGCACTCGGATCACTGCTGAGACTCAAATCTAAGCAAATGTTAGACGGGTTAGCCATTGTCAAAAGGTTAAAAGAGAAAGGTGGATGGAGTAAAATCAGAAAGGGCCGAAGACGATTTTCACAAACGGGCGATCTTCAAAGTGTGCATGTTGGAGGTAATCGATACCTCTATAAAAAGCCAAGGCGACACGACCACCGATTCAAAAAATTGGATTTTCCTGCGTGAAGTTCGGCGACGCTTTCGCGGCTTTTCAGATAACGCGTTCAACTTTGTCAAAAGATCTCTGACAAAGTTGAAAACACGTGAAGTTTATCATCCCAACTACGCGCCTTTGCCAACAAGCGTGGTGACAGAGCCGCACCCGTGACTATTTTTTCGAAGAGGCGCTCGCTCAGAAATCGAAGAGACGCTTGTTAAAAAATCGAAGAGACGTTTGTCGACAAGGGTAAAAGAACATAACCACCACTTGCTATTGGGAAATCCCTATATATGTCGACCTTCATCTTTTATGGCAAGGCATACCTGAAAAAAAAAATGCCCAACTCTTCCTCACCTCTGAGGGCGCACTCCCAGCAAAGCCTTTCGAAATACTCAATTTTTTCTTCTTCCCCAAAGAAGATACCAGATGCCTGGAGTACAGATGACCCAGGAGGAAACGGTAGATTGAAGTATGTGGAGACAAGCACAACAAATACATGTGCTGATCCATTCGCCGCTTCTTCAAAAGCAAAGGTATCTCATATCATCAAGGGCGAAAGCAAAGGTATCTCATATCATGCCTTCTCCATGTCCTTTCCTTTGTCCTTGTTCTTACTCGCATGGCAAAGTGAAGAAGCAATCAGCCGGCACTTGGAGTCAGTCTTCCGATCTGGAACCAACTGCCTGGAATCTATTCCCTGGTTGCTTACCTAGCATTGCTCTCGAGTAGTCATCTTCAACGGTTGATACACTTCCAGAGAAGGGACCACTTATGCAAAGAGGAGCAAGTAAGGCAAGTGAAAATGATACATTGAAGCATGTGGAGACAAGCAACAACTGCATATGCTGAGCTATCCTCTAACCCTCTTCAATACGAATTGGAGAGATTGAACAAAGAAACAGAAAAAAGGAGTAAAGCTCAGACCTTCGGGGGAGACCAAAAGAATCTTGCTGCCCAGTTCAAGAGTAGCACAAAGGAAAATCAACTATTGGAGGAAACCAGAAAATCTTCCAGTCGAACTCAAGATCAAGCCTCGATGGCCCTTGAAGAAATTTCCTGCTGCCCAGTTCAAGAGTAGCACAAAGGAAAATCAACGATTGGAGGAAACCAGAAAATCTTCCAGTTGAACTCAAGATCAAGCCTCGATGGCCCTTGAAGAAATTTCCTGCTGCCCAGTTCAAGAGTAGCACAAAGGAAAATCAACGATTGGAGGAAACCAGAAAATCTTCCAGTTGAACTCAAGATCAAGCCTCGATGGCCCTTGAAGAAATTTCCTGCTGCCCAGTTCAAGAGTAGCACAAAGGAAAATCAACGATTGGAGGAAACCAGAAAATCTTCCAGTCGAACTCAAGATCAAGCCTCGATGGCCCTTGAAGAAATTTCCAGCCCAGTTCAAGACTAAGCCTATGGAAAATCAACGATTGGAGGAAACCAGAAAATCTTCCAGTCGAACTCAAGATCAAGCCTCAATGGCCCTTGAAGAAATCCTCCAGCCCAGTTCAAGACTAAGCCTGTGGAAAATCAACGATTGGAGGAAACCAGAAAATCTTCCAGTCGAACTCAAGATCAAGCCTCAATGGCCCTTGAAGAAATTTCCAGCCCAATTCAAGATCAAGCCTCGACGGCTCTTGGGTTGACATCTACATTAAGGGACTTCAAAACGCATCTTCTACACGTGACAAACACATGTCTACGACGCGCCTTGAAGTGGGGGCATTTGTAGACATCGAAATTTCAGTAAAACAAATGTTCACCAATGCATTAAAGTTTTGACGTGTCAAGGCATACATGGCATACGCCACGTGTTGTACAAATTGTACACATGGCGTGTGACTCAACAAAATAGGAAGAAATACCCTTGAAGGACTAAACAAGTTTTTCTTCTCATTTTGGGCAATGACAAGGCAAGTACATTTCAATCCATTGAGGATCAAAACAAGTTTTTCTTCTCATGTTGGGCAATGACAAGGCAAGCACACTTCAATCCATTACGGATCAAAGCAAGTTCTTCTCATTTTGGGCAATGACAAAGCATACACATTTCAAGTTTAAAATGGTGTTAAGTGGGAAATTAGGCCATAAGTTAGACCACTTCAAGTTTAAAATGGTATTAAGTGGGAAATTAGGCCATAAGTTACACCACTTCAATTTCAATATTGCATTAAGTGGGAAATTAGGCCATAAGTTAGACCACTTCAAGTTTAAAATGGTATTAAGTGGGAAATTAGGCCATAAGTTACACCACTTCAATTTCAATATTGCATTAAGTGGGAAAATTAGGCAATGGTGCTTGGAAAGGAAAAAAATATTTTGTGGTGGTGATTCATTCTCAAAGCCTATAAATAGGCTTCTCCATCAAGGTATCAAGCATCAAGGAATTCACAAATACATTTCTCTACTCCCAAATTGGAAGAGAATTCCCCAAATCCTTGAAGCCTTGAAACTCCAAAGCTTCCAACCATCCAAATTCCCAAGAAAAGCCAACACACACCAAAACCAATTCACAAATACATTTCTCTACACACCAAAACCTTGAAGCCTTAAAGTCCTAAAGCTCTCAAGAAAATCCCGAAGGATCAAGAAAGCACTCTTCGTTTCTTCGTCAAATCCTCCTTCAAGATCAAGCCCCAACGGCCCTTGAAGAACTTCCACCAACTCAAGATCAAGCCCCGACGGCCCTTGAAGAAAGTGTTCATTGTTCATCAACTGTTCATCCTAAGATCAAGCCCCAACGGCCCTTTGGATCAACAACCTCAACAAATCCACACATCCAATCGTTCTTCAAGATCAAGCCCAAAAGCCCTTGAAGAAATCCACACAACCATTATTCAAGATCAAGCCCCGACGGCCCTTGAAGAAAGTGTTCATCGTTCATCCTAAGATCAAGCCCCAACGGCCCCTTGGATCAACAGCACAAACAAATCCACACATCCAATCGTTCTTCAAGACTAAGCCCAAAAGCCCTTGAAGATCCGCTCATCCATCAACCTTCAAGATCAAGCCCAAAAGCCCTTGAAGAAATCCACACAACCATTATTCAAGATCAAGCCCCGACGGCCCTTGAAGAAAGTGTTCAACCGTTCATCAATTGTTCATCCTTAGATCAAGCCCCGACGGCCCTTTGGATCAACAACTCATCCACAAACCTACACCCTACGAAGATAGAATCAGAGGACCAAATTAGAGAGAGATCGTAACCCCAAAATCATAAACACAAAAATATTATTTTGTACACGTTATTCTGGTTTCTTGTTTCAAGGAATCTTTCGTGTTCACACAAGGTTTGCTATGTGCTTATATGGTCTTGGGCTACTCCTCATATTGCCAATTGGTTTTATGGTGGAACCTCAATTTCATCTCTTTTAAGATCATAATTCAGTGCATTTGCCTTTCTCAAGCCAGAAGAATGTGCATCAGCCAACCCAGGTGGAATAAACATAAATCAAGGAGCAAAATTCATTGCATCACTGATATAAATTCCTAATATTACCAAACATAAGTCAGGTCTGGCACTTTCCAGGAACCACAAGCGATATCAAGTGCCGACTGGCTAGGGTTGATTAAAAAGGCAAAATTAACGAACGATAAGGATGAATGGATCTAAGCATCATAGCAATATTGGCAGTGTTGGGCGTGACAGTGTTGGGTTCACCACTTTTCATTATGTTCCCCACTAAATCCTCTGGGCGTGGGCACTCAACACACTGAAAGAAATTAGACTTTCAAAGAAGAAATGGCAACTCCAAATTGGAGAAATAGAATTTTTAAGGTGAAAGTGGGAAACTTTTTCACCGTGCAGGGTTTTGATTCAAGGTGAAGAATGATGATAAGAAAGATTTAGGAATGAGGCTCTACTTTAAACTATAGCCCTCAATGATGACTTCTATGCATGGATACCAAATTTGTTTAAGAAGTCTACAGCACAAGGATGAAAAATATGTTAGTGGGGAAGGTGAGGATCATATGAAATGAATGTGGCACTCACAACTATCACATAATTCATCTGCTTTATTGCAGCCTTCCCTTGATTTTCTTTTTGTACTAGTAACCATTTGTAATTCAGGTATAGTGGTTAAGATATTTATCTCCACACCTAAAGTCTTAGCCTTGATTTTTCTTCCCTTAATATCTCACTAGCCTTCATGCACTCTTCCCTTAATATCCCACTAGCTTTCATGCACGTGCTCATGCGCGTGCAGAAAACATTTTTTTAAATTACAACGTAATACGCACGATTTGCACGTTTTAAATATATTTATATGCGTAAATTGACAAAAGAAAAGTCAAATATTTGAAGTAAATGAATAATTTTAGATCACGCTAGAAGAAACTCCTCATAAACCAATTAAAGCAGCTAAATTTATATAATAAAATCGGTTTCTATTGAATTTACATTAAGAATAGAGAAAATAATATTTAATAAACAATTGATTGAATCACATTATTGTTAGCTCATTGTGGGACTAAGCATATCCCCCTCTTCCTTAGTGTAGATAACATCGTTTATTTAAAAAAAAAAAAAAAAAAAAAAAAAAAAGTCATTTGACAATTAATTTAATCACATTATTATTCGCATATCTAAGGCATTTTTTATAAAGAAAATAATATTTAATAAACAACTGATTGAATCACATTATTGTTAGCACATTGTGAGGCTAAGCCCATCATTTTCCCTTAGTATAGATAATATCGTTTGTTAAAAAAAAAAAAAACAATTATCTGACAACTTATTTAATTACATTATTATTTAAGTATGAAAGACATTTATTAAAAACAGCATTACACGCCTCTTAAGATGTTTTAAACACAATATTCATAATTTTTCTTATTCTTTATTATATTTTTCTTTTCCCTTCACGTGGGCATCATCAACTTTCACTCATCCTTCTATTTTTTATCATTTTCTCTCTTCCCACTTATATTTATATTATATTTTATGATGATTAAATTACCAAATTACCCTTATATTATTTGATATATTATATTTGACTGGTTTTGGATTTTTTTGATTGAGGGGCAATTTTTCCTAATATTTTTGTCGAAGCCTACAGTCAAACTTCAAACACGGCAAATCATTGTCCTAGTAAAACACAATTAACATCAAATTACCATCCATAATTTCAAAATTAGCAGCCTAATTATTACCAATCCAACGGCCAAAGAATCGAGTTAAAATCCCAACGGCTGCGATTGATTTAGTCAACTGGGGTGTGGCTGGTTGGCCCATCGTACTGTTTCGGAATCTAATCCAACTTCCCCAGAAATATCTGACTGCTGCCCGTAGTCGGTCCCAGTGACTGCCCGAACACTGACTCGTCAGCACCCAGTCTCGCTCCGGGCAGCTCCAAACTCCAAAGCTCTCTCTCTCCTCCCCTTTCTCTTTCTCTCCCTACACTTGGAAATACATAAATGTGAAACCTTTCATTCGGCGAGCAATGGAGGCCGCCACCTTCTGCCTTCAAGTGAAGGTGGCTCAAAGATATTGCTGAATGAAGTGTTCCCATTGACTCCATTGATAAGAGAGAAACAGAGAGGAGGAGGGGAGAGGGAGAGAGATTGGTCAGGGGTTGAGTTGCAGTGAGAGTGACGAAGCTGTTCCGAGCCGTACAATTTGGGGAGCTGGACACTGTGGAAGCTGTGTTAGAGAGTGACACAACTCTCCTCGGCCACTCCACCGTCTACGACCGCCACTCTGCTCTTCATATCGCCGCCGCTAACGGCCAGATCGAGGTGGATTCTTCATTTGTTTCATTGGGATTTCATCAAATCAGTGATTGTTCCCAGTTTTTCTGGATTTTTTATTCTTGGTGGGAAATAACTTTTATTTTTCGGAAATCTTTACGCGGTTTGAATGTTTGATTAATGACAGAGAAAACTGGAGAGAAAATTGAAGAGATAGGTAGAAAGATTGTCAGGAGAGGATCAACTTTCTCTCTTGGGCCGAGTCCAAATTTCGGTGGGATTGGCCGGAATCAGCAAAACTCCGCCAGTCACTGTTCTAGGCTCCAATCTTTGAACACAGTTGATTATGAGGTGTGGGTATCACATCAGATGGAAGAGAGTTCTGATACGAATCTATAGGCTCCAACCTTGCGTGATTTCGTTACCGTATGAAAAAGTTACGATGAAATTAAGTTTTGGAGTGGAAGAATGCAGGAGGGAGGAGGATAAGAACAGCAGTGCAGCTGCTGATCTGCACGCAGGAAGGAAAGTGACTTGTTTGGTATTTTTCTGTGACAAAATAATAATTATTTAAAAATACTGTTTATATGACCAAAATATGTCTGAATTATGTGATGTATTATTTTGAACTTCTTACTAAGTTTTTAGTCTTGAGGGCATTTGTGTTCAAAAAAATTTGTCGAAACCAGTGACACCAAAATTGGCATTTGGCTTTATATATAAAAGATATTCCCATGTTTTAAAAAAAAATACAATTAATAACTCGTCTAGTATAATATACAATGTTATCAATTTATTGTCCAACAACATAATTTTTAGTAATTGATATTTAGAACGTTAAAATTGTAAACCATTAGCTAATGAAAAAAGTTACATGACTAGAAATTGTGAGATGATAGAAAAAATGGAGAGTTTTTATTTATAATTAGATCAATTTTCCATCACATAAGGAGTTAAGTGAAGGACACTAATAGACATATGATGCCGCTGCCCATGGCCCCGCCTCCAATTATTTTTCAAATGTTAATGCTGAGAAAACAAAGTTTACAAACTAAATAATGTATCATTAATAAAAATACGTACATTTCTCAAAACTTAAGTAAAAATTTAATTATCAACTTTCATATTATTTAATTTTTAAAATTTTATTTACAAATTTAATTTTTCTATGATTACCCATTTTGCTAATTAAGATTTTGCAATGCTTTTTGGATATCCTCTTCTTAAGCATAGTTATTGGGGAGACAAGATGTTTGACAAATGCCTGAAAGTGGTTCGGACATAATAGGTTAAAAGAATATTTCGTCAAATTGTCATTCAAACTTTCCACTTGTCAGTTATTAACTAAATATGCGAAGGAAAATTTTATAAATCTGTTATTGTATATGACCACATCAAGTACCAAGTAGTGTCCAAAGTTGGGAGTACGATCATCATGATCAACAACTTTTTTTATCATCATGATCACAACTTACCAGCAAGGTCAAAATTAGGTTTAGATGCTACTGATTGCGAAGCAGGATGGAACCTTGCCACTGCGTAATCCATTTTAAGTCTCTAGACATCCCAAACAATTTGCAATCGCAAATTTATCTTTTTATGAGCAAAAGGAGAACAAAAATAAAGATTATGTTCAAGTAACTTAAATGAATCGTTAAAATAAAGTCTTCTTTTCATAAAGAGTAAAGATCTTTTAATTTTCATTTTAAGAGACGTTGTAATTCGATCATCAAAAGAATCAAAACTAGTGGTTCATGAACAGAAGAAAGCAAGAGCAAAAGAAATATTCTCATTCTTTGAAGCTGCTTGTCACTATGCAATTTGCACACTTTGCGTAATGAATAGGTCCATTATGTCGATGTATACATTTCTTATTGGCTTATAATTATTAGTTTGTAAATTAAGTCTCAAAATTGAGGGCTCCAATGCTCATACATGCATATATATATATATATATATATATATATATATATATATATATATATATATTTTGTTTGTTTAAAAAAAAAAAATCATGTTTGTGTTAGATAGATATTAAATTTATAAGAAAAAAGAGAGATACGTGGAAAACAGATTACGAAAAAAATATATAAAGAAACATACAATAAAAATTAGACCTCAAAACTGAAAAATTATTTTAAATTTGTTTTCACTTTCAAAACCAAAGTTATCATGTGTAGACTTTGTAGGCTGATTGTTAGACTTCAATTCTATTCTATTTTATTGTTAGACTCTTAGGTTTAATGAAAGGGCAAATGAGTTCATTGACTCTCTCATGTTATGAGATAAGTTGATAACAGTTTTATGCACGCTTTGCGTTGGCAGATTTGCTCCAAACTTTACATGCCTCTTGAAATATTATCTTTTTATTTTTTTTTTAAGATTTATTTGATTTCATGTTTCGTCCGTAAATAAACACTGAGCCCATGTGATAATTAAGTGTTATCTTTAGATGAGCAATTTAATATATGCTTTGACTTTATATTACCGCCTTATATATAATCAAGTGTTATCTTTAGATGAGCAATTTAATATGTGCTTTGACTTTAGATTAAAGCGTCATATCCTGTAATATATAGTTATGTACATAAAAGACTAGCCTAACCCTGACTTATCTTTTTGTATTAATTTTTGTGACGAAAACCTCCTCTATTATTGCCCTCTAAAGTTTATGACTCTTTATTTAATGTGTATTCTCCACTCATATCATGTAGTGCATGTGAAAACATGTATGTTTGGTTGCGTGATTAGTGACTGTTAGGGTCTATTTTCCTACTTTTCTTTTTTTTTTTTTTTTTTTTTTTTTTTGAGGATTAGTGGACAAATACAAGATTTGAAAGTGACGAACAAAGCCCCACGGATTAGGGTTGATTCAAATACATAGATTTAACATAAAAGATGACATGAGATTATTTATTTGAAACATATTTTGTGTGTTTAATGGTTTTTTTTTTTTTTCAAATCATCAAACAATTAATAAATCTAACCATTAACAACCAATAAGGATGAACTAGCCGGTTGGCTTTTAAGACTAGCTCCAGAGGAGTTCAAATCTTATGCACCTAAAGGCTAAAACCCGTTGTGGCTTTTTTGTGACCCATGTACTTGAGTGACACTTGTCTTTTTAACTTAATTTATCTTTAGTTTTTATTTTTTTTAATTGAAAATATAAATTGAAGAGTTAACATTATTAAGTGAAATTTAAATAAATAGCCAAATATCAATAAATGAGATAGATAACACAGAGGACACAAAAAACTTTGAGCCAGAAGATTTCGTCTCCGATTAGAGTGGTCACTTGGGGTTGGCAGGTGTTTTTCGGTTTTTTTCTTTTGGGTTGACCTACCTACCTCACTAATTAGTAAAATGCGAATTGCCAAACTGATCACAACCCTAGAGGTCTTCAATCACGTAGATCGAGCATGTATCACAATGAGAGTTACGCACACATTAGTGCTCACGTCAACTCAGAAAGCGTTATGAATTCACCATGTTCTTCCTGCACAAAGTTTCTAAGTAAGCAAACTCTTAAGCAAACATTAACTTAGCTAAATTGATTAGAGCAATCTACTGTCAAATTTTTGACTTTTTAGTCAAAATGATTCCTGAAATTAACATAATTACTCTTTATTTTGGTTTCTAACAATGAAAATCTATAGAAATGGTTCATGAGTTTGTTCACTATAAATCATTTTGATCATTTCGTGACAAATCTGTCAATATACTCATTAAGTGAAGGAGTTGGTTTGACAAAAATACCCTTTAAAAGTGGTCACGTTGCCATTCACAAAACAATTTAATGAGGATACCGACAGATTTTTCATGGAAGAATCAAAATAATTTACGATAGACAAACTCAGAGATCACTTTTATTAATTTTCATCGTCAATGATGATCAAAGTGAACAGTTTTGCTAATCTCAATAATCTGGCTAAAAAACCCTAAATCCCTTGACCTTTGAACCTTCAAAAGCAAAAACTACTTCCTAGGATCAAACGTGTTTCCTCCACAGCTATGTGCTCGGAATTTCGATAAAATAGTCACTCACCCGCTATCGAAGGGAGAAAAATACTCACAAAAGAAGGCCAACCTCTTTTTAATTTATTTGGAGCAAAAGAATAATCAACGGTTAAAAATACACATATAATATAACTTTGGAGTCAGGTAATCGAGTGAGGAATTATTTATGGTTCAAACCAAAAAAATATAGGAAAAGAAAAAAGAATACTAGGAGTGTGAGTTGTTTATGCTCTGTAACCATTCCTACACTCTTGCACAAAGGGTGTTGTGCGCTTCCGAGAAGAAGTGTAAGAGTAGAAGAGGAAAAGTGTTGAATCTCACATTGGTGGGAAAAGAGATTTTGCATAGTCTTATAAGTAAGTTGGGTTATTTTTTATATTGCTAATTGGTTTTATGGTGCTAGGCGGAGCTAGGCCCATTTTTTTTATTTAATGAAATTAAAAAAAAAAATCCTATCTAAGTCTAAGTGGTTTAAAATTGTGAACTTGTTATACATATGTCATCCTACAATACTCATCATCATGATTATATGGCATATATGCTTAATGTGTTTTTAAATTATAGACTTGTTGGATACTCTTTTTGCATTTTATCATTTTTTTATTATCTTATCTGTGGATTTCATACAAGTATAATTTTTTGTAAGTGTCATTATACACTTATTTACAAAATATACAAAAATTTTACCTAAATCCACATAGGTGCCAGCCCGCCGCTCGACTAACTCTTAACATTTTTTAGAACCTTGGGTTTATATAGTTCCTTGAGCGGCCCTATAAGAAACGAAAAGAAAAAAAATAATTGTTCCATCATGCATGATGGTGCGACCACGAGAGCATTATGTTTGCGGATAAGCGTTGAAGTCAATGCAGTAAAGCCAGCTAACACTAACAAGGACCAGCAGGATATTGGAGACTTGGGAAGTCAATGGACAACATCAAACGCAATGAATCGCATTGATCGCAAAAATAAACTTTAGCGAATTAAGCTACTCATTTTCGGCAATAGAGGACAGCCACAATAAGGGACTCAAAAGTCTAAAGGCAATTTTCAAAGCATGACATATTACACAATGGGCAACCAAGAAGTTGTAGTTTGCAAAAATGATTCACTCTATTTTCCATGTGATATAAACAAGCAACAATTTAGGCAGCTCACACTTTTCAACAACTATGGTTATGGTAGAGAAAATAATGAACCATATTCATTAAAAAATTAAATAGAAATTCAATTCTTAATGTAGATGATATCATTTGTTTAAAAAAAATTCTGTTTAAAATTTAATCTAGTGCATCTAAGAAGACAAATGAAGTCCAATTCTCATTGATTTTGATAATTTAACAGAATAGATTGGATCCTTAAATTATTAAACTCCAAAATGATTTGACCGAATAATAGATTTACTTCTTAGAATTCAATCTATTACAAAGTACAAAAACAAAGTACCAAAAATAAAAGAACACCTAAGTAAAATATTGATTATATATGGTTTGTTTATTGCAATCAGTTTTCAACAATCTACGGAACGAAAAACAAATTAAAGAAAACTATACTTGAGGGTTTCCATGAACACAAATATCTTGTTGTTAATATCTAGGATGAGGACTATGATTGACGATTGGAGATGTTGAAATTTGCCGTTTTCTATCCAACAAGGAGAAGTTGAAATTTGGACTGAAGTATTGGAAAGAGACAAATGCTAGTGGTTTTTACACTAATCTAGAAGTTGAATATCTTTAGAAAATACAAAGATTTCACAATAATTGGAACCAATATTTGACTCCCAGCATGTGATCAGAAACTTCCCCTCTCACTAATTCATTTGTATTTTTATTTTTATTTATTACAAATAGTTTTACCATTTTATTTTTGTACACTGATATATTTTCATTAATTAACAAGAGAATAAATTGGTATCTAACAATTATTCATGATATTCAAATCAAACACGCAATGAATACTATCAAACTGTGAGTTGAAAAACGGAAAAAATATGAATTGTGATATAGCAAATGAAAAATAATAACATTAACCATCATGACAATCTACCACTAACAAAATATCACTGACCTTTATAATATTTATCTCTATTCTTTCAACCTCAAATACACGCTATGCCAGATTATATAGACAAATAAAACAAATACTATGAATATTTTTTATTTTTGGTGGAATAGATACTATAATAGTAAAAGTGTGGAAAAAGTATTAAAAAGAGAGCTTTCCAATCTATTCCCTATTACGGCGGGACTCATGAAAATGACATGGTGTTCAGAAGTCTTAATTAACAACTGATTCATTCCATACGCGTTGAGTCGTCGACTGCTTTATTATAATCCACGGAATGTGACTCGTTGTTGGATATATATAATAAGAAACAATTTTCTGAGGAGCAATTAGCATGCAATTGAGATATGTTATGATACCTTCATGTAAGACTGTAAATCGATTTAAAAACAACTTGAACTTGTACACATATAGAGATTTGTGTTCTGCTCGTGAAAGAGATTAGTCAAATTTATCTTTGATTCGATAAAAAAAAAAGGTCAAGCTTATACATTGATATGTTCTACCCGTAAAACTTGAGTAACTCATACTTTTTAGGGAGAATTCAAACTAGATTATGTTCAAGAAGTTAATTGGCTTGCAATGGAAGATCATGTTTGAAATTGTAAATTGCAAATTTTTGTTATAAAAACAGATCAATTTTTTGTAGTAAATAGCTTGAAACAATTTGTGTTCGGTATCAAGCTTGAAAATTTTAAGCTGGCTCAAGCTCGATTTGTATTAGAAGCAAACCAAGCATAACCCCAACTTAAAAATAGTTAAACAATCCAAACTTAAGTTGAGTGATATTTATTCTGACTCGACTAGTTTACAATTTCGCATAAGATACAACACAACCAAAACATTCCCTTGGCTTAGGTCCATATGCTACATAATCAAACAATAGGACTCACTACAATTAATTACCGAACACGAACCAATATAAATGAAAAGTCCGAATATGACCCATCGTTTTTATGAGACAAAATGCATCAACGGCTAAAAATTATTAACAGAATTTACTTGCATTAATGGCTAGATATTATTAAACTTTTGGCGGGTGATTCTAGCATTTTCCAATTCGCAAGCATTACTATAAAAAATAAAAATAAAATAAAAAAAAGAACAAGCAAAACAATGGGTCTGTGTGAAGCCAAATGACAAGTGCCAAACCAAATAGTCGTAAGAACAACGTAGAAGGTGAGACTTTAGACAGGGTGAGACGGTTGACTTAAAAAATAAAACTGGACGGGGGGAGAATCTTGAAAGAAAGATAGCTATCTAAACATCTATTTTTTTTATTTTTTTTATTTCTGGTTAATTTTTGTCGTTTGGTTTTATTTAATTTATTTAATTCGATGATTAAAAATTTATATAAGTGTATGAGATGTAGAAATGACTGTGTGAATAATACCACCAATATGCCTGTAGAAGTTCATACTTTACTCTTTGTGTGAACGCATTGGCTGCTGCCGTTGCCTATAAATATTCACATTCTACCTTTTCCTTTTGTCACCACCAAATTTCTTCATCTCTCTCTGTCTCTCTGTCTCTCTGTCTCTCTCTCGACAAACAAAATTCCCAACAGGTTAGTGTGCAAATTAAATTAAGTAATTTAGCTAATTAGAGATTAAACTTCTTCGTTTATGCTTAATATTTTCTTCCATTGTTGTTGCTCTTGTAATTAGCCCATTAATCTCTCCATGCATAATTCTGTATTACGCATGCAAATTGCAAGCTTAGTGCAAAGTGCAGAGTGCAAAGTACGGTTTTCTCTGTCATTGGGAATAAATACAATTTATAGCTTTTTCATACATATCATTCATGGGTTCTCTTCCCTTCTGTAATTTCCACATGGGTTGTCCCACTTCTGATTTAAAAACCTTAGAAACGTGAGTTTGGTCAGTTAGTTAATCAGGACGGTTTGCCCGCCCCTTGTGTCTAAGTTCAAAATCCCCTCTTTTTTACAGCCTTGCCAGGTACCAGATCAGAGTTTAGTTTTCTGTGTTTCACTCTAAAAACTCCCCCCCTTTCATTGTATTTTTCTTTCTTTTTTGGGGTCTTAGCAGAGATGTAGGAAAGATAGAATTTTTACAAACCCATTGTGCATCAGATGCAACTAAGTTAGAAAAATAAGTTAAAAGTAGTATTAAATCTGAGTTTTGGATTTACCATTATCTTCTTCTGAATTTAGACTATCAAAGATTTGTAGCCGTCCAAACTAATTAATCACATTCATAATCTACATCTGTAAATAGCTGCAAATATTAGTTTAAGCCAATTAAATTACTATTTTGATAATTTTAATCCCAAGAAATCTGGTTCAACATTCCTGGAAAAATAGTGGCCACTCTGTTTGAAGGGTAATGTAAAGTGCTTAAGGTTACAGGTCAACGAGTCAGTGTCTTTGGAGAGCAAAGATTCAAAAACTTAATTTAATTCTGTGGTTCGATATTGTTAGAGAGACAAAGGTTGAAAATTTTAATATAATTTATGTTTTTGAATTATTTTTAGAGATAAAAAATTGGCATCTGTTTGTCTGCTTGTGTGGGGTAGTTCCTCAAGGATTTGTGTTTGACAACTCTTACTTCGATTTAAAATAGGAAGTTTTAACGAAAAGTTCACGGTACTGTTGATCACTTTAACAAAAATCATATTTTTACATTAAAATGTTAATCTTGATACTATTCACTTTACCCTTTATTTTGTCTTTATCGTTAAAACTTAAATTCTTCAAGACCTTTTTATTAGCTTTCCTTTTAAATTAGTTTGGCATCGTTCTCCCAAAAATAAAAACAAAACAAAAGAAAAATTAGTATGGCATCGTGTGAAACAAAATATCACGGATCCCGTGTTTTGAGAGGGTTTTCCCCTACAAGAGTTTTTTTTAACTTGAGAAAAATCTGAATAAAAGACAAATATTTCTTCAGCGACAGAATGAGGCAGAGTTCATTGTTGTTTTTGCCTTTTCTTCTACTTTCCCGGTAGTCATAGAGGTTTTTGCCTTTTTAGTTTCCAGAAGATCATTTCACTTTTCATGCTCAAATAAAAAGGTCCACTTTTTGTTTTGGGTGGCAAATAAAATTTCTTTAGTGTGTGTGATTAGTTATTATAATATCTTTTATTATTCTTTTGTTAATTTTCACTAGCATCTTGACACGTGATGAATTAGTGACATAAATTAGCAACAATAAGAATATTTGAAAGTCAAAAATCATAAAGTGAAGTGGTTGAATATATTTTCAACATACGACCAAAACCAACGGGTCTTGTAGTCTTACTTGTGACCTGTCAGAGTTGAGAGTCCATTTTTCATACTCCCTTGTTGATGTTGAACAGTTGTTAGATTTTCCCCCTTTGTTGAAGATTGACAGATTAATTATCACTCATAGCAAATCTGTGTTAATCATGATTTAGATGTATTTGCGATTTGAGGTTTGTGAGAGTCTAAATACTAATTTTGTTATTAGTAAAACTTTTTTCTGTCTTCAAACTAGACGTAGCGAAAGTCAAACCAGTATAAATTGTTGTATTATTCTCTTCAAATTATTGTTCGAATATTTTACATTATACTTGCCGTTTCCGCAGAAGATTTATTTTTATTTTTTCATTTTCTCACTCTTATTCAATTTGTGCAGATAAAAAAAGCTGGTGAGAAAGACAGAGAAGAGAAGGAGAATTTGTAAAAGCTAGCTTAACCATGGCTAGAGAGCAATTACAGGTGCTTAATGCGCTTGATGTAGCAAAAACACAATGGTACCATTTCACTGCAATTATCATTGCTGGAATGGGATTCTTCACAGATGCATATGATCTCTTCTGCATATCTTTGGTGACCAAGTTGCTCGGCCGCATATACTACCACGTTGAAGGCGCAGCGAAGCCTGGGATATTGCCTCCGAATGTGTCAGCTGCCGTAAATGGTGTGGCATTTTGTGGAACCCTGGCAGGCCAGCTCTTCTTTGGCTGGCTTGGTGACAAGATGGGAAGGAAGAAAGTTTATGGAATGACTCTTATGCTTATGGTCATATGTTCTGTTGCTTCAGGTCTCTCATTTGGGCATACCCCAAAATCCGTTATGTCAACGCTTTGTTTCTTCCGGTTCTGGCTAGGGTTTGGTATTGGCGGTGACTACCCTCTCTCTGCCACAATCATGTCTGAGTATGCTAACAAGAAGACTCGAGGCGCTTTCATTGCCGCTGTCTTTGCCATGCAGGGGTTTGGAATTTTAGCTGGTGGAATATTTGCTATCATCTCTGCGACCGCATTTAAAGCGTTGTTTGATGCTCCAACATATGAGGTCAATGCACTTGCCTCAACCGTTCCACAAGCGGACTATCTGTGGAGGATTATTGTGATGGTAGGAGCAATTCCAGCCGCAATGACTTACTACTGGCGCATGAAGATGCCTGAAACTGCCCGTTACACCGCCCTGGTTGCAAAGAATGCGCAACAGGCTGCATCCGACATGTCAAAGGTTCTGCAGGTTGAAATTGAAGCAGAGCCGCAGAAGGCTGAGCCGACTGCTAATACATTTGCTTTGTTCTCCAAGGAGTTTATGCACCGCCATGGACTTCACTTGCTTGGAACAACAACCACTTGGTTCTTGCTTGACATTGCATTCTACAGCCAAAATCTGTTCCAAAAGGATATTTTCAGTGCGATCGGATGGATTCCTCCTGCAAAGACTATGAATGCTATTGAAGAAGTTTACAGAATCGCAAGGGCGCAAACTCTTATTGCATTGTGCAGTACCGTCCCCGGCTACTGGTTTACGGTAGCTCTTATTGACAGGATTGGAAGATTTGCAATTCAGTTGATGGGATTCTTCTTCATGACAGTGTTCATGTTTGCACTGGCTATTCCCTATGATCACTGGACTCACAAGGACAACCGAATTGGGTTCGTGGCGATCTACTCATTGACCTTCTTTTTTGCAAACTTTGGTCCTAATGCAACAACATTTGTTGTGCCGGCTGAGATCTTCCCAGCTAGGTTCCGGTCTACTTGTCATGGAATCTCAGCTGCATCCGGGAAGCTTGGCGCCATAGTTGGTGCATTCGGTTTCTTGTACTTGGCTCAGAACCAAGATAAGGCCAAGGCAGATGCAGGGTACCCTGCAGGCATCGGGGTTAAAAACTCGCTCATCGCGTTGGGTGTGGTCAACTTCTTGGGGATATTGTTCACTTTCTTGGTGCCCGAATCGAATGGGAGGTCGTTGGAGGAGATGTCGGGTGAGAACGAAGAAGAAAGCGAAAGCGTGGCAGTGGAGTTGGAGCACTCAGGCTATAACAACAGGACAGTTCCAGTTGTGTAGGTTGGATCTGTTAGCAGTGTGCAGGAAATAATGTGGTAATGTAAGCCTGTTGTTAATTTTGGGGAGGGAAAAAGCCTACTTTTCGATTTCCTACTTTGTTGTATTCACCTGAGTCTAGGTCCTGGCTTTTACAAAGCCAGACAAAGGGTACGTTTTTCATGTTTAACAACATGTACGTATCAATATCAACAGGCAAGACCATCGAGTAATCTTGTCCTTCAGTCATATTCTTCTTCTGTCTATTTTTCTTATATGGTATCGACGATCGAGAGCTTAAACAGCTAATGCCCTAAATTCAATCTGTTTGGGTTAATATTTGAACATTGGGCTGCAAGTGTGTGGAAGCCTAGAAATACCAACTAAAAGGAGACTTAGCCAAAGCCCAAGCATCAAGCCCAGAGGCAAATTGGCGCCTTTCTTTAATGCATAGGCCATGTGCCTATGATTTAAATGTCAAGTGATGAGAACTAACTCACAATCAGCCAAAAAGCACATTTCAGTGGCAATACAAGTAAAAAGCTGAAAGTCCTTTGGTCACAAGGCAAGAAAAAGAACTTAATATGGATTTAACCCATTCATGACAATCCTTTGATAACAAGAAGTCCGAGTAACTTGGGGTGCAAGTAATCGACTAAACACAATCTTGTTCTACAGCTGCTATATACAAGACTATGAACTGAAAGTCCTTGGTCACAAGGTAAGAAAAAGAACTTAATGTGGACTTACCCCATCCACGACAATCCTTTGATAACAAGAAGTCTGAGTATCGTGGGGTGCAAGTAATCAACTAAACGCAATCTTGTTCTATATCTGCCATACTGAGATAGCAGTGGCACACCTAGCACTTAGTTAGTTTGATTGCGAGCCTCAAGACCTACACCTAAGGCCTCACAAAGGCACCTTTCAGAACTAACTATGTCATCTTCTTGTAGCACATCAGCAAGCAAGAGGCCGACTATACATCCAAAGTGCCAATCCCTTGGGGAGCTGTGCTGAGAGCCGAGGAGTCCTCTCCGGAGAAATCTTCGCCCGAACACAACCCAATGGCAAACACCCAATCTTCTTCCCTCTCTTCATCTGCTTCTGCTACTTCTGAAACCCCTGCAAGCCTAGCCTCTTCAACCATGGTACCATCTCCTCAAGGCTCCCTACCTCGTTCAGTATTTCTCACCTCTTCACTACCCCAATGGACCGATCCAATTTAAAGACGTAAATTTGAACTGCATAAATGGAGGGGAATATACCACTGAAACTCTCTTCACCTGCTTCTGTTTTCGGTTTTGGCTACTTTCTATTTACTACTAGAAACTCCCCGACATTTGGAACATACCACTGAAGGATGTCTTAAGTTCGTTGAACAGAAGGGTCTACAGAGAAACAACAGCTAGCTAAAATGGAGGGGAAGAATGCACCACTGTAATATTCCGGTTGCTCGGCGAAACGCCCCTCCCTTATAAATTCTCATGCCCGGCTTGCCCTACACCATTACCTATCCCCGCCCCCCCCCCCCCCCCCCCCCCCCTCTTCCCTCTAGATCTCTCGCGGAGTGGGAGGCTCTGTAGGTTGAGAGAGAAGATCCAGGTTAGAAAAAAAGCTACAGCTCTATGCATGCATGTTCTTGTTTCTTCTTGATGAAGCTGCATGTTTTTCATATTTTATTTACCATTTTTTAATTTTTATAAATTAATTCTAGGCATTATTTTAATCCCATCCTATATATTACAACATGCGATCTTTCAAATTATATATGAAACATGATTTTTCCGGCTATGGAGCTGATGCCCGTTCTTTATTAATCAACAAAATATCGTTATGTCATCGATAATATGTCAATATCATTGTCCGTAATAAAATGTACAAATGTGTTATTAGCATGTATTTTCAACATTATCGATGCACATCCGTTGTTTAATAAGAACCAACGTATTGCACATATAGTTTCAGGGAACTATTAGTTATATCCTCTGTGAATTTTGCCGACTTCTTATAAGTTTCTTCAAATGTGAAACTCTTGTGCTTTAATTTTCGGTGTTTATATCAATCAACTTCACATTTAAATCATTTTTTATTCATACATTGTTATGTAAATGTAATCTTACTGTTTGTGTTCTTGCATATTGAGAACCAGAGAAATAGAGTTTGCAAGAGAGAGATCAAACCAAGCAAAGCAAATCCATGGCCAAAGAACAACTGCATGTGCTCAATGCACTTGACACTGCAAAAAACACAATGGAACCATTTCACCGCAATTGTAATCGCCGGAATGGGATTCTTCACCGACGCATACGACCTCTTCTGCATATCCTTCATCACCAAATTGCTTGGCAGCACATACTACCACGTTGAAGGCTCACCAAAACCGGGCACATTGCCTCCAAATGTGACAGCGGCTGTCAATGGCGTGGCGCTTGTTGGCAAATTGGCAGGGCAAGTGGTCTTCGGCTGGCTTGGTGACAAAATGGGAGAAAAAAAGTGTATGGCATGACTCTTATGCTCATGATCATATGCTCCATTGGTTCTGCGCTCTCCTTTGGGCACAACGCGAAGGCTGCAATGACCAGGGTTTGTTTCTTCCATTTCTGGCTAGGGTTTGGCATTGGTGATGACTACCCTCTTTCCGCCACCATAATGTCTGAATACGCAAATAAAAAGACTCGTGGTGCCTTTGTTGCCGCGGTGTTTGCCATGCAGGGGTTTGGAATTCTAGCAGGGGGTTAGTTTGCAATGCTCATCTCTGCGATTTTCGAGGCCAAGTTCAACGCTCCAGCTTATGAAGTTGATCCAGTTGGTTCAACTGTCCCAGAAGCAGACAACCCTTGGAGAATCATTCTAATGGTTGGAGCATTTCCGGCCGCTCTAACTTACTACTGACGCTCGAAGATGCCAGAAACTGTTTGTTACACGGCGCTTGTTGCGAAAAATGTCAACCAGGCTAATGCTGATATGGCAAAAGTTTTGCAGGTTGACATCGAAGCTGAACCCGTCAGGCTGCCTAAGGAAACCATGCAATCTTTTGGTTTATTCTCTAAGGAGTTTATACACACCGTCATGGACTCCACTTGCTTGGAACCGCAAGCACATGGTTCTTGCTTGACATTGCATTTTATAGCCAAAATCTGTTTCAGAAAGACATTGTCAGCACCATCGGATGGATTCCTAATGCGAAAATTTTGAATGCCGTTTCAGAGGTTTGTAGGATTGCTGGGGCACAAACGCTTATCGCCCTATGCAGTATGGTACCCGGATACTTGTTCACTGCAGCCTTAATCGAAAAAATCGGAAGATTCAAGTGATGGGATTCTTCTTCATGACAGTGTTCATGTTTATATTGGCATTTCTCTACAATTATTGGACACACCAGGATCACTTGATAGGGTTTGTGGTATTCTACTCACTTTCTTCTTTGCAAATTTCGGACCTAATGCCTACTACATTTCTGGTGCCGCCTGGAATTTTCCCAGCTAGACTGCGGTCTACTTGCCATGGCATATCTGCTGCAGCCGGAAAGTTAGAGGCAATGGTGGGTGCATTCTGTTCATCAAGTGGAGCAATATTTTAGGATGTGTTTTCATTTTTCTCTGTTTCGGTCTTTATATAACTATTTAATACATTAAAGTAGAAACCGGATACTCATCTCTGTATTTTTATGTTGTTTATCCTTGTATTAAAGTACCTGGTTGATCTTCGGTGATCTTTCCGTCTGCATTGCCCATTCAGCATATATT
The DNA here is from genome assembly GCF_963583255.1 of Pyrus communis. NCBI lineage: Eukaryota > Viridiplantae > Streptophyta > Magnoliopsida > Rosales > Rosaceae > Pyrus > Pyrus communis. Next base: position 20,223,832 of record NC_084805.1, on the reverse strand, counting down.
TCGGGTTATGAATTTGCTCAAGAACAGAAGATCAATGACGTGGTGCATTTCTTGCTCCGCAAACATAAATCCATAAGTGAGCAAATGTATATAGCAACAATTTTCGGGTTTTAATCACCTAAAGGTAATTAAATCCTGAAACAAGAAGATAACATCAAACCATACTTTTTGTACCAGCTAACTGATCTGCCAGTTTATTCAAGCAACAGTAATGCAGTTTTGTGCCGGTGATGGGTTCTAACATAGTGAAGCCAGCAGAACAAACTTACAGAACCCTAGAGATTTTGATTGACCAAGGAAGATGTGTTTTAGTACTGCAGAGAGTTCAATGGGCACGGTCTCTGAGCACCTCAAGATCCATTTCTGTCGGGTCAGTAGCCTGAATCTCGTAGTGGATACCGTCCAGCTCCCTCCTAAACCTGTCTTTAGATGTGGCGTAGAGCATCTTCGCACGGATTCGAGAGGTCGAAGGGGACCTGAGCATTATTATGTAAATAATCATGAATTAGCACAAGATAGAACAAGTATTTGAATTTGCAAACGCACACAATGTTCTGGTTTATTAAGACCAAAACTTGCATCAATAGTATTCTGCACCACTGAGTTTATATGAAAGGATCATAACACTGGATACCAAATCAAGGGTGCAAGTGCAACTTTATGGATGATTTATTGTGAAAAAAAATGATTGTATTTGCAAATAACTGCACGGGATTGAAATATTGCGACTTCGGAATTGGGATCAAAATTTGTGATTGTTCCTTCTTTGATCAAGAATTTATATTTTTGATAAGTATAATGATCATCTAACAAAGAAGAGTTTCAATTTGTTCAAATGAACGATTTGAAGACCTCTTGATTCTAACAACTGATTGTAGAGTTGATCATTCAGACCTTTCAATTCATACATGTGTGGATCACCAAAAGAAAACAGCCTGGTAGTGATGGTTTTTTTTTTTCGACAATGCGACTAATCTATGGGGAGCGGGATTCCGAACTTGAGTGCAAGGAGGAGACGTAATGATCTGGCCAACTAGCCTAATCTGCGTCTGGATTTGATAATGATAGTTTAACAGGACTAATAGTGAGTCCATAGTGATAAATCATATGGTGAAGAGATTAAAGGGAAAAACTAACCATGCGATGAAGAAGATCTTGCTCTTTTGACAGTTCTCAGAAGTTACGAAATCAAAGTCATATACGGCATATCGACAATCATTATCAGGCAAAGCTGCCACAAAATCATCATAGCTCTCCGCCGGACCACCAATCTTTTCAACTACAACCTCCCTCTTCTTCTCATCAACCTTGAATATCACATAGCGGTGAACCTTCTTCCTCTGCAGCTCCTTGAAAGTGTTCTTGCTCTCATCAGAAACCCCCATGGCACATGAAGCATTTGGCTGGAAAATCAACAAAAACATCCAATGCTGTTATATATTTTAACCCAATACTAAGAAAAACTTAGTAACTACCTTGCCTAGACATCTATCCTCTGTCTGGCCATCAGGACCACGAAAAGTTTGGAAGTCTAATACAACGAACACACAGCAATATTTCAAACTACTCTAATATATAAGGAAGGATTCCGAATACGGTGCGGGAAACACCGCACAGATTAACTAGCTCAACTCACGTATGCAAAAAATTCCTCGAGAACCGAGTGGATACTAAATACAATTTATTGGGTTCTTCCAAAGCTACATCAGACTGAATTATCTTTGCGGAAACATGGGATTTAATACAAAATCATGAGCACTTAAATAAAATTAAGTCACTAAACAAAACCCACAGTTGAACCAAACCATATAGAAGCTTCAAAAACCCACACACACACACACACACACACATATATATACATATAGAGAGAGAGAGAGAGAGAGTACCCGACCGAGCCCTCTGAAAGACATTGCAGCCGTGAAAATCCCAAATATCCCAAGAGAAAGCTTGATCAAGAACGAGAAAGAACAGATTTTTCAGCGAAGGCTAGCAGCTAAAGAGAGATTTGAACAAATGAGGCATGCAGAAGAAAGATAAAGAAATGGAAAATCTGAAACGAATCGAACTATACCAATCAAAACCACAAAAAAGAAAATCAACTTATCAAACTAAAAGGCTTAGAAAAAGATAAGGAAATGGAAAGAAAAATAGAAAGGTGGAAAGATTCGGATTCTAAAGGAGAGCGGTGCAGTCTGCAGTGCGCCTATGCTTTCTGGTATACCCTTTTGCTGTGAGGCTCTCTGGTGATGAAAGATACGTACACATGGCGATGATGCTGCGTGGGACTAACGCTTTGCTTGCAAGCAAATTGTAATGGCCGACGTTGACTTTGGGGACCAGAGTTTCGGGGAGGGACCACTCTCCACCACCGTCCGCGCTGACGCGCTATATATTAATTTTTATCCACTCGCCACGTACAGAAGACAGACTCTACTTTTGCTACTGCCAAGACAAATATGTTTTCAGAATGCAGATCCTTGCCGGATTATCTTTATGGGAATTCTAAAGATCAACCAATCTTATTTGTTCATCGTATGTTATATGGCTATAAATTATCTTAAATGTTTTTATTTAAAATTAAACACAAACAGTTAATAAAAACTAACCACACAATATACGATAAACGAACATAATTCACGAATTTTCAGGATCTTCATCAAAAATATCTGGAGATGATCCTGTTGGGTGTTATCATGCAACTAACTATCAATCTTTTGATTAAAGTAAGAAGATGTAAGTTGGGTCAATTAATTATAGTAATGTTTCGTTTTATAGGAGAAACCAAACTTACGTTAATAAAAATTAATTTCATATAACTGTTTGCAATCGGGGTCACATATTCAAGCAACTTAGATAATTACCCTGTCCAAAAAAAATAAGAGTAATTCAAACAATGATCTGATCCAAAAAACCATTTAAACGTAGAGTATGTATGAAATACTTCCAAGTGTTTCTTGAATGGCAAAAATCATTTTTTGACGCACTAATACATTTCTGATTGTGTTTCCTAGAAAAACTATGAGTGCTTACTTACAATTAGAGATGTTTTGACAGATGAAATTTTGTTTCAGCTAGTATTCTTATTCATTTCCTTGTTGATCCAATTTAATGATGAAAAATGGTTAAAGAAAACAAAAAAAAGAAAAAAACCCTATTTTGACTATGTTTCTATTGCACTCAAATGTGAAAACGTTACGCCACTTAGTATTACGGTCTAGTAGTATTTTTCTTCATTTGTAAGTGTGAGGCCTTAAGTTTAATTTTCATAAAAGACGAATTTGAACCACATTATTGCTAATCTATTATGAGGCTTAACCTACTCTTTCACCCCTCTTTCTATGTAGATAACAATTTTTGTTATAAAATAATAAAAATTAAAAAAGTGAAAAGGTCACGTGATTGTCACGAGCTCTCCACCAACAAAGAGCCGGAGCATCCGCAACCCAAACCCGAAACATCGACTGCTTTCCTGGATCGAAATTTTGTGCCCTAAAATTTGGGGTTTTTGGGTTTTTCGAAATTTGGTTCCTCCTGGGCAGCTGCTAAACGATTCCCTGATGAAAATGGATTCAGAAGGTACGCGTCGGGATTGTGTTCTTTCACAAAATAATTGAAAAAAATCGATCTTAATTTTATTATCAATGAAAAATTGATTATTTTTTATTTGTGTTAAATATTTAGCAGCGCAAAAGGCGTCGAGCAATAATCCGTCGGTAATGCTCGCTTCTCTTCTGAGTAGGAGAGCCAAGCTTCAAGATGAACTCCGAGGCATTGAAAAACAGGTTCAATTTTTATTTATTTCTTAAATAATTTAATTACATTTTTCGTTGTTCTTTCACTTAGGGTTGGAGAATGAGTTTTTTTGGCTACTGGGTTTATTAGTTAGAGTTCATTTCTGGGGATATAGCTGAAATGGAAGACCTTTTTTTCTTTTTTTTGGTTACACAAATGATTTTAATTGGTCATGTATAGAAAATCAGAAATGTATGTAAAAAAAATTGAGTTTTTTTCTTTGTCGTGTTATTAACGTTACATGAAATGGGTGTTAACCCTTTTTTGTTCTAAACTTACATGTTCTAAACTTCCATGAAATGGGTGTTAACCCTTTTTTGTGTCCATCTCCCTTATCACATAACATGTAAGTTAGCCCGCGATAGGTAAGCGTTTCTCGTCTTAATGATGTTTCTATGGAAATTTGTTCCTTCTCGTTTTGGTTTGGTCCACAGTTTAGAACCGAAATGCAGCAGAAGATATGAATAGAAATGTATGCAAATTAGTGGAGAAAAAATTACTTGGTTTTGTATAGTATGTTTAAAGAATAAAGCTTTTTTTTTTCGTGTCTTAATGGAGGCAAACTTACATGAAATGAGTATATAAGCACTCAATGAGAGAGATAGAGAGAGAGTGTATACGCCCGTGAATCGTGATAGGTAAGTTTTTCTTGGTTATGTTGCCACGGATATTTGGTTGTAATTGTTTTCTTTGTTGTTTTGGTTTGGTCCACCGTTTAGAATTGAAATGCAGCACAAGCTATGGGATGGAAAAGTTTTTTTATGTCTTGTTGTAGTTGCAGCTGAGCTGCGTATTTGATACGCCTCTTTACTGGAACTAATGTCTTCTTATAATGCAGGTCTATGATTTGGAGACTAGTTATCTACAGGATCCAACTCAATGTGGAAATGTACTAAAAGGTTTTGAAGGGTTTCTATCGTCATCCAAGAACACTAACCTGTGAGAACTAGCTAAGATATCCTTTGGCTTCACTTTTTTTCTTTGTACTCCTATGTAGGGTTATCCTCCTTAGTTAACTCTTGCCCATGAGGCTTCTGTGTTTGCGCGATAGTCTTAAACAAACTACTCTTTTTCCCATGAAGAACTGGTTCTTTAGTATTCTGGCTAGTTAGATTGAATGCTCTGATTATTCAATTTTCCCTCTGGTTCTCTTCCTTTCTGATCTAACCTGTTGTGTTATTTCTCCAAGCAGTCTTTTTCTTTGCTAGCAGGGTTCTTTCACTGACCACTTTTGCAGCTAACTAAAACTGGTAGTATTAGCTCATCTAGTGATCCCCATTAACTATAGACAAAAACTCACGAAATGACCTTTGGTTTCGCAGGTTGAGTCTATATTCATGGAATGATTATCTCTATATATGATATTTGGCAGTTTTGAATAAATTATATTCTTGAATTATTACTCGGGCAAGCCTTTTTTATGTCGGAGACGTGCTTTAGCTGGGAGATGATTGGCCGTTACTCATTGCTCTGATGGCATCTGAATTGAATGTTCTTACAGCACATTTCCCCTGAATAATCTATTTTTCCATACAAAAGATTCCACATGGCACATGCAAATTATATTAAATCAAACACGCAGCGCTGATATTTTCTGCATTATATGCACAAAACTTTCATGTTTGGATTTTGGAGTCTGCTGTATACGGATTAATGGAAAGGAATTCTTCATACCTTTTGACTGCAGCTTGAAGCGATCTAGGAAATTTCAGCCTGAAGATAGAATGTTTTCATTATCTTCTGTTACATCACCAGCAGTAAGTATTGTAAACATTAAAAGTCCCGTTATGGTGGCTGTACCGGTTGTCCTCATCTTTTATTGTTCTAATTTAATGTCATTTTCGCATTATCAGTACATTCATGCAAGTGAATGTGGACTTAAAATTTCAAACCACTTTTATTTGCATGTATAGTTTTACATTGATAAATAATTGTTTGAAACATGAAACCGATGTTCATGGGTTCTCTTCTCTTTTCTCAGGCTGAGGAACTTGCGGCTGCACGAGATGGTAAAGCTTATGTTGCCAAATATACAACAACAGCCTGCGCAATTCTTATTCATTGTTTTGTCCCCTTTGTTTATTGTAGATGGGAGATCAGACTTTGGTCCAGGTCGGTCCAAAGGCGGTATATATGCAAATGGGCAGTAAGCACTCCACTATTTATCTTTGATGGAAAACAGTTTCTATCAATTGCCGCCATTTATCTTTGAGGCTCTATCTCCTGGCATCACTGTCTGAAATATGTAATTTATGTCACAGAGGAAAACCGAAGAAGGGAAGACCTGCACCGAGGGACGTGAAGAGAATCAGGCCAAGCGAACAAGATTACGACTATGAAGATGATGCCGAGATGTCATAGTGAAATGGGGAAATTATGGTTTTACGTTTCCATATGAGGTCTGCGCAAGCAAGAGCTGGGACCGAGAGCTTTCGTTTAAGAAATCTTTCGACTGTCAAAAGCCGCATGCCCCTCAGGCGTGCAAAGCCCCCTTTTTCACTTGTGTAATTAATCTTATCTCAGGCTGTAAGTATTACTCCCGAGTCCTGATAGTATTTAAGATTTGGTTATTTCTGCATAGATCTTGTTACTCGACCAAATGTGAAACTTCAATTGGGAAACAACTGTCATGAGAAATATAGTTGTCAATCTTGCAGCGTTGTTTGATTTGTTTTCCATCTCACAAGGTTGCATTGTGCCATCAAGTATTTACTTGTGAAATTGGGTTGCTATCAAATTCGTTAAAATAAATATTGGACTCGAGAAAGCGATAATAAAAGGCTTGTAGCTCAAGCGGTTAAAGATACGAGAGGATTGTGATTCATTAAGCACAGAGTCGGCTAAGTGCATTTGTAAATTCTCGTTTCCACATAAAATTTGGCTTCTTACCTTAATGCGTCATTTTCTCAGTACGAACTAACATCTCAGTGAAGTGATTTGACAAAATAATTAAATGCAGCTGAGCAAACGAACGTACATGCAAATGAAAGTCAAGTATGGTATCGTTAACTTGTGATTAATGTTGTTGTATTTTCGAGTTAAAACATGTAATAACACACAATTAATGCTGATATATTTTCAAGTTAAAACACGTGGTGCCACACGATAGACTTAGAGTTGAGTAATTGAATGACGTCCTTTTGCTTGTGGGACTCAAATTGTCATTGCATAGCACGATGTCGTTTCACTTGTTTCTTGGACTCGGAATCCAAATACCAAAACCGTTAAGCTAGTGCCGCATTATCCTTGAATTTATTTCCGGGCGGTTTGGCCCACCCTATTCTGCCGCCGAAATTCTTATCCCCTTTGTAGTGTCGCCCATTTCACTCCACCTCCTTCCCCCTCCCATGAAATTGTTGGTATGTCCCTACACCTACACCTGTACATACACATATACATGTATATATTTTATCATACATTTGTTTTCATTCGTGATTCAATAGGAGAAGATAATGATGCAGAAGAAGGAGCCAGATAAAGCTCCAGCCCCTCCTGAGGTGCCGGCGTACTGGATCGAAACCTCCGAGTCGGTCTCCTACCGCTGCGAGTTTGACCCCAGCGGTCAACTCTCTGTAAGTTCTTCATCTACTTCCCCATGTTTAAATTGCGTATTCACTTCTGGGTTCTGCTGGGTAAGCGGTAGTTTTAGCTGCTGATGCACCCTTGACTGAAATTCCCAATTTGGGTCTGATTTGAGCTATGGGTTCTTGTTGATTTGGTGAAAAGTTGGGGACTTTGTGGTCAAATGGCAATGCAAGTCGGTCACTGAGTGTCGGGTTGCTGGGTTTGATTTTAATGTATGGGCAGAGAGAGAGAGAGAGTTGTTTTGAAATAAACATGGTGTGGAAATGAAAGAAGGGGATTTGAAATGGTTAATTGTACTCGAAGGTGTAGGTTTTTTGTGGGAAATGAAATGAGGATGCTTTTGGTTCAACAATGTCTTAGAATTTTCGGCAAAAGAAAATACATAGCCATTGCAAAAATGGGAACTGGGGACCCGTGGGAATTCGGGTTTTGGGGAATGGAAAGAGGATTAGTTGAAGTGGCTGCGGTCCAGTGTGTTTTTTGCGTGCCAGGTTGATTTTGTTCTTGCTTTTGTTGAACTACTTTAACTGCATTGAGTTTTCTGCAGGTGAAGATTCTTGATGACTCGAGGCCAGTGTTCCTTAAGGTCGCTGACTCATTCGTCAATAAATTTTTCCCCTCGGGATATCCATATAGGTAAAGTATTGGTTTATTCCTTTTGAGAACCCATAGACTGGTTCAATTACTCATGTACCTTTTACTTGTGCAGTGTAAATGAAGGATATCTCAGATACACACAATTCCGGGCACTGCAGCACTTAACCAGTGCAGCCCTGTCAGTGCTTTCAACTCAGGTCTTTTTTCCGATACCTTCAATGCATTTAAAATCGTCATTTATATTTCTTGCGTGGAAATTTAACCCTATGAATTCTGGTCGATATTGCACCTTGGACCTTTTATATGTTGCTTTTTGTGCTCACATTTATACGTATGCTTATTTAGTATATACTATCTATTTATTTGCTACAATTCTTGAGTGACAATTCATCATATAAGCTACAGATTCTCTTATTCTCTCTCTTCCCCACACCCCCACCCTAAAATAAGAAATCTTCAAGACAACTATGATTTGGGTCATTGGCTGCATTCTTACTCCTTTACAGTCACTCCTATTTGCTGCAGGCTTGCGGCCAACCCCTGCACAAGCAACTGTTGTAAGTTGGGTAAGTTCTCAATTTTTGAAGAGTATAAGATCACTTGCGACCAAATCACGACTCTGATCACTTTCATTTCAAATATTATCAATTCCATATTGTTGACATTCAGGTTCTAAAGGATGGGATGCAGCACATGGGAAAGCTTATATGTAGCAATCTGGGCGCAAGAATGGATTCCGAGCCTAAATGTTGGAGAATTTTGGGTCTGTTTGGGAGCTTTAATTCTTATCTAACTATATGTTTTTGGTAGGAAGTGACTTTAATGCTTTTAGAATATTTTTAATTAGATTAAGCTTTTCGCCTTGCAGCTGATGTGCTCTATGACTTTGGCACTGGCTTGGAAGTTCTTTCTCCTTTGTGTCCACAGCTTTTTCTTCAAGTTGCAGGTTTAGGCAATTTTGCAAAGGTATAGTTTCCATAGAGATGCATACATGTGCATATTAATTTCTTCTCAAGTCCTCACTTTTTTCATTTTTATTATAATTTATTTATTGCTGGTAAACATTAGGTTTTTTTTCATTTTTATTATAATTTATTTATTGCTGGTAAACATTAGGTTTTTTTTTTCCTTTTTCTGATTTAATTTTTTATTTAAAGTAATAGGTAAACTTGTCGTTGAAATTTATTTTATTTTCTTTGTATTTAATACCATGTCCGTGTAAAGTTTTGAGTCCCTTCTCCAATCCTAAAATATAATTTTGTTGATTGTTCCTTAAGATTTTTACCTTTGAAGTTAACAGGGGATGGCAGTTGTTGCTGCGAGAGCAACAAGATTACCAATTTATTCGGCCTTTGCAAAAGAGGGCAATCTTAGTGATCTGTTTGCCAAAGGGGAGGCAATATCAACTGTGTTCAATGTCATTGGAATGGGAGCAGGGATCCAATTAGCATCTACTGTCTGTTCGTCTATGCAAGGAAAGGTAGTGGATATGATTCACTGTCTAACTCTCAATTTTACCATTCAGCCTCAACTATTATTTCTATTGTGTTCGTAATTGCACGAAACGTCCATTTTCAAACTGAGTTAAAAACAGGTTTGCATCACTCGTGTGCTATGACTGCAGTGAATATTGCATAGTTTGTTATTCTGAATTCATTTCGTACGGTGGTTGTGAATTTCTAATATTCCTTTTGAAGGAAATAGATTCGAATGATCTTTAACTTGTTGCAGATGGTTGTTGGGCCTCTTCTTTCAATGGTACATGTATACTGTGTCATTGAAGAAATGCGGGCAACTCCTATCAACACATTGAACCCACAGAGGACTGCAATGATTGTGGCTGATTTTCTGAAGACAGGAAAAGTATCAAGCCCGGCTGACCTGAGGTATCGGGAAGACCTCCTATTCCCTGGGCGAGTCATAAAGGATGCCGGAAATGTAAGAGTGGGAAGGTCATTCCACAAGGTCATTAAGCCTTCAAAACTTAGTGAATTGAAAGAAATGTTCCCTGAAGAGAAGTTTCTTTTAAATCGTGGAAACAAAGGGGTTGACATGATATTGGAGCAAAATGCTACCGGCGAAGACGCATTGAGAGGGTGGCTTGTTGCTGGATACACTGCAGGTATAGAGAAGTCTTTTCATGTGCCGAGTCCGAGCGCACTGGAAGAGGCTTACGAGAAGATGAATGACGTATTTGGTCCATTTGTATTGGAACTGCAGGCCAAGGGGTGGCATACCGATCGATTTCTCGATGGAACAGGAAGCCGTTTTGCGTGGGGGTCGAATCTAGGTACAGATAATTCTTCTCAAAGATATTGAAGTTCTTTGGTACGGGTAGGATTGGACAAAGCAGGGACTTTGTGATACAAAACGTTTATAGAAGTAGGGAAATACTGTTACTAGGGAATTGCACTCGCGCACCGTAACTTTCAGTAGTATTTAGGATCATTGTAATAGTTTTTTGCCTATTTCCCTCTGTACCTTGCTACTGTCGATTTGCTCCCTTAACTTTTTTTCTGGCCTCTTATCTCTTGTTTAAACACATTCTCGTCACCCTTCTTGACACTTTTCTCATATCACAGATACAAAAATAAAAACGAAAAACAAATTGGTTATCAAAAAGACTCTTCATTTTTATTTAACTTTCCTAATCTTTTTACATTTTTTGACATTTCTATTTCCCTCTGTATTTTTTTATTTTTTTTTTTTTTTTTGGGTTTTTATCACAAATGGTCCTTAAAATTGAAAATCAATCAATGTAGTTCCTGAAAATAGATGTCGCAAATTAATGTGATCATTCCGTCACAATTTTGTTGAAAACTCTGTTAAGTACTGATGTGGCACATAAATGGGCCCCACAAGTCATTTTTTCTTACAAATAATTCCTAAAATTGACCCGAGACATCAAAATGGTTCATGAAATTGACCCACGACATCAAAATAGTTCTTAAAATTGAAAATTGATCAATGTAGTCATTCCGTCACACTTTTGTCAAAAATTCTGTATGTGCTTAATGGGACACATAAATGGGTCATACAAGTCTAATTAAATTTAAAAAATTACAAATAGGCTTAGTAATTTAATAGTTAATAAAAAAAGTTGTCAACCCAAAAACCTAGTCCTGCAATTACCTCCAATCCCAGTGTACATTTCTCTACCTCATTCGCTTTCTATTCTCTAAAATAATAAAATAATAAAATAAAATATATAAAAAAAAAACTCTATATACCCATCTTTACACACTTCGACACCCTTGATCGAATTGAACATGGATCAATATCACCTTTGGTGAAGGCTTGGCCGATTGGTAATGACTTCTGGGACATCACCGTTAACATTTAGGCGATCAACTTCCTCACAACTTTAATCTTGGAGAGCTTGTTCGGCGCTTCACTGGCGGTCTGGTGATGCAAATAACAGCAAGTTCTACCTTGAGATAATGAGGTTATACCCGAGGTGCGTCTATTGTTGGTTAAAAACTATTTCCACACCCCCTCTTAGGCCTTGGTTAAGCTTTGTGCCTTTGAGAATTTATAAGAGGGAACTCTCTTCGGAGTATGCCCTACTATAAGAAAAACATTTCATTGTACAAAAAGGTATTTAGACAACTATTTTAATTCATTATTAAACCCACATTAGCATATGACAAAATTTTAATAGATTGTCGCGAAATGATCATATTAATTTGTGACATCTATTTTTAAGGACTACATTGACCGATTTTCAATTTTAGAGACCATCTTGATAGTGTGGGCCAATTTCAGGAACCATCTTGACGGTGTTGGTCAATTTCAGGGACCATCTTGACGGTGTTGGTCAATTTCAAGGACCATCTTGACGGTGTTGGTCAATTTCAGGGACCATTTGTGATAAAAACTCGTAAATCTTGTGGGGCCCATTTATGTGCCACATTAGCACTTAACGAAATTTTTAACAGAATTGTGATGGAAGGACCACATTGATTTGCGACACTTATTTTCAGGAACTACATTGATTTATTTTTAATTTCAAATATTATCTTGACGGTGAGTCAATTTTAGGGACCAATAAAACCCCTTTTGGTTTTGAAATTTGACATTTATCACCGACAAGTTGAATAAATATGAGGAATCACATTTGAATGTAAAACCGACCATTTGTGATAGTTCACAGGAAGAAATTAGCGACAATAAAACTCTTTCAATCCAAGAGTAGAAAAGAAAAGGTGATGATGATAGCACGCCATTGATGATAGCATGGGAAGTAGACTAGCCACGTGAGTTGGTACTGATTTGGAATTGTGGTGTCTTAAAAAAAAAAAAATAATAATAATAATAAAAAGAATTTATTAAAAATTTTGGAACATCAAATGTTTTTTTTTGGTAAAAAAAAGTTTATTTTCTTAAAACTGTTGTCAAGGACAATAGAAAAGCAAAAACAATGCCTACCATACTTCTAAAAAAAATTCTTTTTTTTTTTCAAAACATAGTAATTAGTGTATATTTAATGAAATTTTCAAATAGAAAGCATACCCTCACATATTTTATAAAATTATAATCATTTTTTTTACAATTGTTGTATCGCATTAAATAACATATTATTTTTATGCATTAAACATATTTTTATATTCACAGCAATTTATATTAAATTTTATCAAACACTCAAACACAATTTTTTTTTTTTTTTTTTTGTTATAAGCACTAAAAAAAAGAAAAAAAAACTTATCAAACACTCAACAACTTTATTTTACAGCTATTTATTCTCATAGCACAATAAAAACAATGTTTTTAAAAAGCACCACAATACCTAACTAGCCGTAAGTGGCTATTTAGAAATTAAATTAAAAAGCATCTTTCTTTCTTTGGTGTTTTCGATTTTTATCTTTCACAACTGGACAAAGCTGACGTATATATATTGAGGTAATGTTATGAATATCAAAATTTTAAATCAAATTTACAAACCAAATAATACAATACTAATTAAAATAAGCACGTTAATCAACACTTAAATAATAATCCTGCAATCATCAACATTCATATGATTTAGTTTGCAAATTTTAATATATAAATTTTGCATTACTCTTTAATTGATGCAGCCTTACCATCTTTGTGATGGCTGCCGATTTTCAGTTGGACAGACAGACAAAGACAAACTCGCTGCATTCCTATTTCCATTCTATATGTGAGGGCGAACCAGCCTATAAGGAAGTTGGACATCTTCAAATTCTTCATTCAGTGGACTGGACATGCATGTCGACTGATATGATACGTGCACTCCTCCTCCTTGCAGGTCCCATACTTCACATATTATACAGTTTATACTACATTATCTTAATTAGTTTTTCAGTTATAATAGTATGATATGATATGATAAATCATGAGAACTGTTTATGGACATTCTAAACAAGTGTGGTTACACACCCTTCTCTTATATTTTATATAAGGATTAAATTGTACTTAAAAAGTCACTCAGTATTAGGGTTTAGTGGGTATTCTTTTTCGCTTAGAAAAAAGAGGTTTTAGGTTCGAATCTCGTGAATGGCGAATATAATATCAAATTGAGCTACCCATTATGTGGCTTAGCCAAACTCCTCCTCTCTATAGTATAAAAATATCAATGTACTCAAAAAAAAATTGCACTAAAAAAAAAAAAAAATTAAGCTACCCATTATGTGGCTTAGCCAAACTCCTCCTCTCTCTAGTATAAAAATATCAATGTACTCAAAAAAAAATTATACTAAAAAAAAAATTAAGCTACCCATTATGTGACTTAGCCAAACTACTTAAATAGATTCATAATATATATATATATATATATATGATTTAATTTTATAATAAAACTTGGAGGTATATAATTAAGGTAATGTTAGATAAACTAGATTTTTAAATCAAATTTTGTAAATCAAATGATGTGATTGTTGATGATTGAATTATTAATTAAGTATTGATTAACGTATTTATTTTCTCTTGATGACATATAATTTGATTTGTAAATTTAATTTAAAATTTTAATCTATCTAGCATTTTCCATATAATTAAGTTAGCTACACCTACATGACAAAGGTCAAAAGATGAGGTTCTACTCACTTTATAGAAGAGATGAAAAGTTGAAGTGCAGCTTTGTCGAAACGATGCATCAATTATTATCTCAATCTAATTTTCTTACATTCCGATCGATATCATATTTGGTGCATCTGTCTACACGTTATTAACCAACACCAACATCGATTGTTTCAAATGCATGCGTTAGCGATTTGCTTTGCATTTCCTGATATCCCAGTTAATCACGGCATTAGAAATTTAACCCTAATGTTTAATTACACGTGCATGTGTCACAATTTATTATCTCATATTTGTGCTTGTTTGAAGTTGCAGTCCCCGCCTCATCAGATATACAAATTCCTTGAATTATATATAAATAAATTTGAATTCACATACTTTTCTGTCAGAGAGCAGGTTTGAACTTTGAAATTCTGGGAATCTCTCTCTCAGAGGAATATATACATTTACAATATATCCCCACTACAGTATGATCCTATCTAAATGTTTGAGAAGTACAATTTGTTTTCTGTATGTTCTAATCAACAATCGAGCATCGCTAGCTCCACCGGACTCGGACCAGCTCCACCATCTTCCTTGCACGGTTGGACTACGAATATATGAACATTTATATATTCAATTGTAGATTAAAAATCTCTTCACATATCATTATGGTTTTAGCGACTTTGTTTTGTCAATTTTTTTCTTTAACAATTAAATATTGAACATCTTCTGATTGAATGAATAGTTGTAAAGGATGATCTTTAAACAAGATTTACAAATATAAACGGTTTAAATCTTAGAAAAATACTGTGAACTCAAATATGTAATCAGCTTGCGGTTTTTAGTTACTAATTAATTAGCATTTGAGTGCTCAAATAAAAAATAAAAAAATAGCATACATATATATTGAAAAGTATGAATGAGGATCCTCTTTGTAAGCATTGTGAGAATCTTTCAATTATATTAGCTCATCATATATCGTGCAACTAGAAATCATTGTAAATCTTTTTATTTAAAATTAAATATAAATAGTACCTGACGAAAATTGATCGCATAATGTATGATGAATGAATGTAATTGAAAGATTTCCGAAATCCTCACAAAAAGAATCTAAAGAGGATCCTCAACCGAAAAGTATGTTCAGCTACTCGATCGCTCTGTTACATAGAATTACTATATCCAATTGCCGATCGGTAAAGTGATTGACGAACTTTACGTTTTCGAGCCTGTAGGTTGAAACTACTTTAGGGGCTTCTAGGGCATCCTCCTCAATTCAAAAGCTGGATATGTATTATATGTATGAAGAAATTTTACGACACATCAGAAGTCAAGTCTCAATATTTTATTACTCGGTAACTCAAACATATATCTTAGGTCTCAATACAATTAACCATGAAACAGTTTCCAACGTTTAACACATATATAATAATGTGATAAATAAAGCGAGAAGATGAGAGATTGAAACTGGCTGCCTTGCCGCTTTTTCTTTGGGAGTAAAGTTGAAGTAATTTTTGTGTAGTGTAGGACCGATCATATATATGTGCACGAGTTGATTGAATCATATTCCCACCTAACTTATCATAAAAATAAAAATAAATTAAATATTCATCTTTTGCTTATCCAATTTTATGGCACTTCAACCGTAAGCATATCAAAGCATGGACTTTTTTATTTGCTTTTGGAGTAGGGATGGTAATTACAATTGGCATGATTTTCAGATGTCCAGTTATATGGTTAATGTAAAATAGTTTCATATCGGAAAAATATAACTAAATAACATACATCTTAATTATATGTGGGGTATAACTTTTTAATATTACCAAGGCTTTTGTGCTAAAACATCACATCTAACAATAAGTGATTAAATTAAAAACAATATCGATGATATTGACTCTGAATATATTAAGCCTAAAAATGTCAATTGTGAGAATTTTTCTTTTAATAAGTAAAATTGAAGATTAGCTATATTAAAACATCTGAGAAGAACGCAAAATGTCACCCTCAAAATCCTAAGAAGAATAGTCCTACATGCACAGTCTATGGTCAGTAACACGATACGTTGAAACAAGTTTGAAAAGTATCTTTTTACTTTGTATTTCGAATTACGTATGCATTAACTGATTTTTAAAGTTTTTGTCTCATGCAGGAAAAAAAGAAATAGTTAGTGTAACTTTGACTGTATTGACATCATTCAATTACTAATCGGAAAAGTAATAGTCTATTACAAATAGGCGCACAACTTAATCCATGGTCCATTACTAATCGGGAAACCATAAAAAACTCAACTTGCGCGGGGCGTCGTCCCCCCACCCCTGCCCTTTTCCATACTCCAGTTTTTTCTCCCATTGCCAGCTACATTAATAGAATTATTTTTATTTTTTTTTATTTTTTATTTCTTAGAATAAGAAAAAGATTTCAAATTGAATTACGTTCCTTAGTTTTATTTTTGAGGTGTGGTTTTGCAATAGTAGTCAAGATGAAGAGAGATTTTTTAATGTGCCTAGAACACGGTATGATAAACATATGTCTCTATACAAGTTGTAAGATTCTTTTGTTAAAAAATTAATAACATAAAAAAGAAAATCTTCCACCACTTACATAATAACACGTGGTGTACCATTTGTGTCACGGGCACAATGAAAATTTTCTCCGGGTTGACACCCTAGTTCAAGAATTTGGATGGAGAGCTACATTTACTATTGTAGATATGTAAAAAATGTGAGAAAATTTTAATTTGGTAATTAAAAACAGCTTTTTATATATAATTATTAAGAACATAATCTTCTCAAGGTTTTGATCTAAAGGATCATTTCTGGGTTCATTATTTTTGGCACAATTGGTGCTTTTACAGGACCAAAAAGGGTATAAGTTTCAAACCTTATGAAAATAAACCAAGAATTAAACACTATTTACAAAACTTGATCAATAAGTAGGCACTATTCATGAAACTAAACTAATAAGTAGACACTATTTATGAAACTGGACTAATAAGTAGACACTATTTATGAAGAGAAACCGAGAATTAGACACTATTTTCAAAACTAAACCAATAGGTGGAAATTATTTATGAAACTAGACTAGGAACTAGACAATATTTATGAAATATGACTAAGGACTAGACACTATTTATGAAAGTGGACTAATAACTAGACACTATTTATGAAACCTGACCAAGACAGAGATACTATTTATGAAACTATACCAATTACTATACATTATTTATGAAACAGGACCCAATAACTAGGCACTATGTATGAAACATGACCAATAACTAAGCACTATGTATGAAACATGACCAAGGACTAGGCATTATTTATGAAAGTGGATCAAGAACTAGACATTATTTATGAAATTAGACCAATAAATAGTATAGTCCTGTTTATTTTCATAAATAGTGTGTCCAATTTCATAAATAATGTTCAGTTTCATAAATAGTATCCGTAATAGATGCACGGGGCCCGCACGTCAGTTTATTTTTTTAATTTTGTCATTTTCACTAAAATTTAGTTCTTTTGTCCCTTTCATTAAAATTTATGGGTTTTCATTAAAATTTAATTCTTTTTCATTAAATAAAGTTATAGTATGATTTTTTTTGTTAAAATAAATTTAGCCCAAATTTTTTTCATGAAAGTTCTTTTTTTTTAATTGTGTTCCTTTAGACTTAATCAGCACTTCTTTATCCACATGATGACCGGATTCGCCACTAACTCTCCTACTTTTCTTCAGTTCAATTAGTGATATCATCGGTGGAACTTAGGGGTCCCCAGTTCAAAGTCGGCAAAAATATTTTAATCCTTTGTGTTTGAACATTTTACACACCAGATAATGATCGACATAGAAAAATAGGGTGATATACGACTGATGAAGAAGGTGGTGAACTCAGTGGCATTTCCATGCCCTACTAGTTAATTTATAGTTTCACTTGTAATTGGTTTGAGAGTTTTCTATGTTTAATTGGTTGTACAAGTATTTGATGTGATTTTCTTAATATTCTCATAAACTGTGAACTTGGATCTGAACAGAACTTGGTTTTAACTCGGGAGTCCAAACCACACACGTTTGACGTTTGTCTGGGTTGAACTTGGGTGCATGCTTACAACAATATAGAGAACAGAACATTTTGTCGGAGGCTTGTTTCTAATGTGAATGCCGTATTGAGCACGTTTTACTGTCATGACTCGTATAGATTTCAAGATGTTACATTTATGTCTGAATGCCTATCATTTTTTGTTTGTGATTTACTAATTCACGGGATTTAATATGCATACTGAGCTTCATTGCGTGAAAGAATTGATTAAAAAAAATAAGTATTATCATGCTCTAAATATAACAATTTATTTTCTCAAATAAATTGTATCTGGTGAGCTTAAACTTTAAAAGAATATATAGTTTTGAAGTTTGTCCGTACAAGTTCAAGAAAACTAGTCCTCTTTCTTGACCACCAAAGCATTGATGCTGTAACTTGAAACAACGCCAGAAAAAGGCTGGCCTTGCCTCTTTTTTTTTTGTCCCTATTCATACATATTTGTCATGTACAAAAAAGCCAGAAGCAAAACTAAACGGTAAACCCACTAAGGCATAGTAGTCTAATCTCCCGGGCTGCATGTAAATATTAATGAATGTATAACACATCAGAATTAAATTACAGAAAGATACTCATCACCAATCAAGTGTTAGGGTCGATAGAGATGACTTAGGTGCAATATACCAATTGAGGTCAAGGTTTTTTCCCCTTCAAAACGGTATTTTAGATGTTTATTACGATTTTTCTACAACACAAAAAAATTTAAATCCAAACTAATGTTAACTATGACTTCCTTAAGAAAAATTCCAATACCAAAGATTTGACTTATTATGTTCTAAGTTTGCAAAAGCATATGTTGACATGTATATTTCCCTAAAAATGTATTGAAATTAAGATAATAAGAATTTGTCTCAATAAATATATTGGATCATGAATTGGATTCGCCAGTATTTGTGTTTTTTGTTGTAGAATGTGAATTAATATCTTAGAATCTCCAAGTGAGAGGGGTGGGCACGGTGCGGTTCCACCTCTAAATCGGAACCGAAACTGGAAAATATCAATGGTTCGATTCGGTGCAGTTTCGTTTAAATTTATTACTAGAACCGTACGGTTTGGTTTACACTGATTCCAATTTGGTTCTTGCCGATTTACGGTTCCGAATACTAAATTATTTGAACACCAAATCATCATGCATTCAAATTATTTATGGCACAAATCCTCAAGAATTGTACAGTACGTTTTCACAAAGGGATTCGGCCAAATGGAAGAATAACTACCTAATTTCCATTTGGACTGTCCCTCAAACTGATCCACAAGCAGCATCCACATAAATTTTTTTTATTGTTCTTTTGTCAAGAAATTGGCATAAAGTTTATGTAAAAAACCTAGGAAAAGCGATGAAACAAAATGTTCTTCAACTGACATGAGATCACATATCCTAGCAACAGGACAGCATAGCAATAGATGCACCGCACCACCCCTTTCCTCTACTCATAGAACACTAAACCAAAGCAATGAGACTCGTCTTGGGAGAATTCTCAATATGAGGTAGCCACTGATATTGGTTTATGTAGAATAGAATGCAGACTTTCCTTTTTTCCAAATGGCAGTGACAACTAAAAAAGTGCAACCAAATGGGGTTGGCTATGTGAAATTGAAATGGGGAAATGGGGATGTGAGGCCGTGAGTGAGGTGAGAGGGTGGGGTGAGTGAGCTCTCATTGGGATGGGATCCATTGCTTTGCAACTTGGTGAAACTAATTTTTCAACCTATTATATACCATGACATGTGTGTATATATAATATTTATTTATTTATTATTAATAAACGATTCGGTTTGGTTCGGCCGGTTCTTGTTCATTCGAAATCGGAACCGGAACCGGTTTGAACGGTCTGGTTCAGTTTTTAACTCAAAGTTGACTTTTCTGGTCAACACGGTTCTTTTTTGTTTATTTTCATACGATTTGATGCGGTTTTGTGGTTTTTATGCCCACCCCTATGTGAGATGTTTTAGATGCTTAGTTACTGTGCAAATGTTAAAAAAAAAAATGGTGTTGAATATTCAAGAGCAAATATGAGAGAAGCATGTATAAATCCCCACGTTTTAGTTCGACTAATAAAAAACAAAAAGTCATATACGTCACTGCACCCCACAAATACATGAGAGAAAAAGAGATTTCAAATTATGCATGTCTGTATACTTTGGACTATTTCGTACAAGGCCAAAGCTAGCCAGCACGCACATGCATGTATATAAATAGACTTGGGAGTCTTCACAATCTTAGACCTTGCCATTGTTTATAAGTTTATAGCAGCAGCCTAAGCAGAAGGAGAAGGAGAAGAAGAACCAGCTCAAAGTAACACTCTTACGATATCGCCTCAGCCTCGGACCTAGGCCAAGTGATTGGTTTCGTGAGTGTGCCACTAATTTAGGCCCGAACAGAGAGTTTTTAATCACTTTCTGATCAAATTCGAAAGAGAAAAATGGTTAGAGCTCCTTGCTGCCAGAAGATGGGGTTGAAGAAAGGGCCTTGGACTGCAGAAGAAGATCACATACTCGTCACTTACATTCAGCAGCATGGCCATGGAAACTGGAGAGCTCTCCCAAAACTAGCTGGTAATTACTGATTAGACCTTGCTTTATCAACTGCTAATCTACTAATGCAAACAAAAAATGGCTTCTTGGGTTCTTCCAAATTAAGTTCTTAAAGGACATTTTGGAGAAGAAATTTATATATATACACACACACACACACGTACATACATACTAGAAACTAGAAAGTTTTGAGCTTTTGATTGACCTTGAGTGTTTCTTTTTTCTAGGTTTGTTACGGTGTGGAAAGAGTTGTAGACTCAGATGGACAAACTATTTGAGGCCAGATATCAAAAGAGGGAATTTTAGCAGGGAAGAAGAAGACGCCATCCTCAACTTACATCAAATGTTAGGAAATAGGTATGTAGTACGTAGTTCCATTTCCTTTTCGATTTTTCTGCAAATTTGAACTGCAGGTTAACGCAGTACTAACAGTTAGATCTTTAATTTCATCATTCTCCGCTAGAGTAAAAGACCATATTAAGTTATTGAGAGGTATTCATTTTCCTAAGTATTGCATGTTTACGCAATTATAATTGTTAGGTCGATAACTTCACCTTTCTCGTGAATTATAAATCATTAAAACGTGTTTGTATTGAATACGAATTCATACTATCGACAAACTCTTTTTTTTTCTTCTTAATTTCTAAATGGAAGATCACATCATACCAATGAAGAACATTGTTGCATGTGGGGACTAGATGACAATCTAGCTAGTCGACTAGTGAAACATGTGGGGACTGAAAAAAGATTCCTTACATTACTTTTTCATGCACTACCTAAAACCCAAGAAATAAAAATGAAAAACACGATTTTCAAGCATTTAAAGTACTACGCAACATTTTTTGCACTCTTGCGTAGTGCTCACAATGATTCATGTGACACAACAGAACAGATTTGATATCCCTAAATCTGATTTCCTTATTGTTTTTTTCTCAGATGGTCACAAATCGCAGCGAGATTGCCTGGTCGCACAGACAATGAAATAAAAAATGTATGGCACACCCATTTAAAAAAAAGGCTGAAATCGAACCAAACCGAATCAGATTCTAGGGCACATTTCTACCCTAGAAAAACGGAGCAAGAGCTAGAGCCCATTGATGATTCTTCACATTGTGCAAAATCTGATAGCTTGGATTGTGTGCCTGTTTCGCCGGCTCGATGTACTTCAAGTAACACGTCATTTGTCACGACCAACGAGGACAACAACAACAACATTAGTAACAATGTATGCGTGACATTTGACGATTACCAAGCAAATTTACCAGAACCGGATGATAGTTTTTGGTCGGAAGTTTTGTCAACTGAGTATTATGAAGAGACGGTGAATGAGTTTCAGGCATTTGGTGGTGACCCACAAGTGAATATGGGGCCTACTGATGGTGGTTTTAGTTTAGACATGTACAATGACAACAACATGGACTTTTGGTTTAATATATTCTCAGGGGCTGAGGAAATTCCAGAATTGTTAGGATTTTGAAAGGTCAATAAGGAAGGCTGTTTTATAATTTTGTTTATGAAATTATGAGTTGGGAAATAGAATTTTGTGTTGTTGCTGTCCAATTCTTTGACCTTTTGAGATGAGGCCCCATCGTATTCATGGCGGCAAAAATTATATATATTTCTTGTTCAATTTTGCCGGAATAAATTGTCAATTTTGCCGGAATGAATTTACTTGGACAATTCAGATTAGTATTTGATTGGTAACGCAATCATTTGTTAATTTACAGCATAAATGAATTTCAGATAGGATGAGGATTTATGGTCAACCATCTAAATCTCACATCGAATAACTAAGAGATTTAGTGTCTGATTATAAGAAGTTATGTTATTCTTCATACTGTTAATTCTTCATACTGTTAATTCATTCTAGGAATTGGATCCGCTCCGGACTTTAGTGTCCGGAGCCTAAAGATCAATTCATCTGGGCCGCTGATTAGTGTGTAAAAAAAATCAGAGTCATTGGTTTTGTGTAATGGGCTAGGAAAATGAGTTAATGGGGACTGTTGGATTCAATTTGTGCGGCTCAAATGAATTGATCCTTAGGCTCTGGAAACTAAGGTTTGAAGTGGATCCAATTCCTTCATTCTATACTATAAAGTGAAATGTCGATTCCTTCCTGATATCAAAGTCATATTCACTTCTGTTGCCCAATACGTGTGCATGCATGGTTCATCCATGTTAGCCCAACGAGATACGTGCTCCTATATCCAGTGGCGAAGCCATGTGAGAGTGAGGAATGGCGGCCGCCACTCCCCTTGGCGGAAAACACCACTGGAGAGCTGGGTTCAGCCCCTCCCCTCGTCGAAAAACCGACTAGTGCAGCCCCTCTGTATCCGGTGTTCTATTTCTACTGCGTGCAGCAGCTGCAAATTTGAATTTTTTTTTTTTAAACATCCAAGCCAAAACGACGTCGTTTTAGTCCTGGTAAAAAAATTAAAAATTAAAAATAAAACGGTGCCGTTTTGGGTGTTTGAATAAAAATATATATATATATATATATATATATATATATATATATATCTATATGGGGGACCGTGTGTCCCCTTCCCTCAGTCCTTTCAGACCCGTGCCCCCTTTATTGTTTCAACCTTCCCATTCACCAATCAGAGAGAGAGAGAGAGAGCAACTTTGCCCTCTAAATCCAAGCAGCCAACACCCAATAGAACGGAAAAGTTAGGAAGGTTGATTCCCGTTGGCTTTTTGTAGCCATCACCAGCCACTCTTCAGCCACTGAAGTCTGAGCCACTAGCTTCCAGCCTTCAATCAAAGGTAAATTTTTTATTTCCTAAATTTATAATCCCTAACCCTAATTAATTATTTAATACGAATTTCGTTTAATTAGTATAGAATCATATGGTAATGCACTAATATGGTTATTGGTTATTGATTATTGATTTGATTATATGATATCGTGTGGACCTCTATTTTCAAGTCCTTGATATGCAACTAAAGGAATTGAATGAGCGTTTCAATGAGGTAAACATCAAGTTGCTTCTTTGTATGTCATGTTTGAGTCCGGTGAATAATTTTGCATCTTTTGACAAAGCAAAAATTGTTCGTTTAGCCCAACTTTATTCTCAAGATTTTGATCGTATGGACCTCATGAATCTTCCAATTCAACTTGACAATTACATTCATGATATGAAGATGCATAGTGAGTTTTCATCATTGAGAGGAATTAGTGATCTTGCAAAAGAGTTAGTGATGACCTGGAGGTGTGAAAGCTATATGTTAGTGTATAAGCTTTTTGCATTGGCTTTGGTGTTACCGGTTGCAATGGCTTCGGTGGAGAGAGCTTTTTCTGCTATGAAGATTGTGAAAACATCATTGCGTAACAAAATGAGAGATCAATGGTTGAGTGATAGCATGGTTGTTTACATTGAGAGAGATGTATTTGCTTTTATTGATAATGAGCCTATTATGCGATGTTTTCATGACATGAAACCTCGCTGGCAACAATTGTAATTTGTTTGAATTAATTAATTATGGAAGACATTACTGTATAAAAAGATTTAGTTGTTGTCATTTTTCATTAACCTTGCACTCTTTTAAGTTCGCCCCTTCCCCCGAGAAATCTTGACTTCGCCACTGCCTACATCCTAATATGTGTTGTCTACATATTAAACTTAAATGACCTCATGCGTGAGAAAACGTGTGAATAGTATAAAACCCACATCAAAAAATATAAGAGACCCAATATGTTTTTATAAGAAGTTGAGTTGCTCTCTATATCATCATTTGACTTTTTTATTTTCTGATATATGAGATGCGCTATATCTCATACCCATGAATCGATAATTAGTGGAAACAAGGAAAAGAAACTACTTACCTAAATGTATCTAGTCTTCTGCAAGAATAGATCATAGCACATAATAAAGTTTTGAACGAAAACAAATATGATTTTGCGTTTTTATGATTTGAAAATGAGTTTGGTCGTTTAATATGAGAATGATAAAACATTGAAAATGTGCGCGTCTGGTACCAATATGTAACATGTTAAAAAAATTAGTATAAGTTCATGTTTGGTAGTTATGGTGGTGGAGATGGTGGTGGTGGTTATGGTTGTGGTGGGTAGAGATGGTGTTGGTAGCAATGGTGGTTGGAGTGTTGGTAGTACTGAGGGTAATGGGTGGAGATAGTGGAGGTGGTGGTAGTGGCAACGGTGCGATGGTGGAGGTGGTGATGACCATGGTGATAGGGGTGATGAGGTGGATAATATGGTGGTGGTGGTGGTAGCAGTAATGGCGGCGAAGGTGCAGGTGGTGATGGTCATGGTGACATAGCGGCAGTGATTTGGGTTGTAGCGATGGTGAGACGTTAGTGGTGGACATGGTGGCGAGAGTGATGACGATAGAGGATATGGCAGTGGTTGCAATGGTGGTGGTGTCAAAGATGTTGGATGTGGTGGTGATGATGGTGAGACAGTGGAGAATGTTGTGGTAGTGGTGTAGCAATGAGGTAGTGATGGCATATATGATTTTATTTTTTATTAAGACCTATGTGCGGTGGAGGTGTGTGATTGAAGAAACACAGAGATAAATCAAGCTTTATTGGTTAAAGTTGGATGGATAATTCATGTTAAGGATACATGTCTTTGTGCAAAAATCTACTAGGCAAAATACTTGTAAGGAAGTTCTATTTTGAATACCAAAACTACATGAGGTTTGACTGATCCTACACTTACAAATAATTTTGTATGAAACTAATTTGTTACGCAAAAGTATGAAATAGAGAATTAAGACAGGTGATGGTGTAAGTTTTGAAAACACCCTTTGGTGTTTAGTGCTTAACTTTCCTAAGGAGGATTTCTTAAAACTTAAGAGGACTACCAACTGGGCTTTCATTTTCTCACAGCTAGTCTAAGTAATTTTTTTTTTTTTTTTTTTTGTTTTTGTTTTTGTATGTGTGTGTGTGTGTGTTAAATACAACTGAATTAAAGAGAGGTCACTTAGTACTACAATTTAGTGGTATTTCTTTTTACTTGTACATGAGAAGTTTCAAGTTCGGTTCTCGTCAAAGGCGAATTTGAACCATATTATAGTTAACCATTATGAGGCTAAACTCACCCATCTTCTTTAGTGTACATAACATCATTTGTTTGAAATAAAAAAGTGAATTAGATAGAGAATAGGAAATTTGTTTAGGGGTTTTAAGTAACTTCACATTTCGTCATATGTCAATGAATATTTTATTTTGAGTGGTATCACGCCTACCCCATTGTCTTATTTTCCCATCCCATTTTATTTTTTCACCCACCAAAACTGTTAAAAGAAGAAAACACTCTTTTGTCATCCACCATCATTCCTAAAATACCATAATGTGATTTCAACCCTCGACACCCCTACTCCACTGGAGTGCCGCACCAACTCCCAACACCCAACCTAGGTCCCCCAACCATCGGAACGCCACCATGACAGCAAAACCGCCTTACCACCCATCTTCTTGTTCCTTGCATAGTCTAGATATTATATTTTTCCTATGAATTTCAAGTATTGCAGATTGCAATGGAATTCAATGGGTGGGTTATGTATTTAAAGTTTTAGAAAGAAGGGAAATGAGAGAGATGGGAGCTGAGGTTTAGGTTGGGATTAGAACCAAAGAAGGGGCTGGAAGGACAGAGAGTTTTAAGCTATGGATGTTATGAAGCAGTGATGGTGATATATGATCGGTTGATTCGTATTTGATTAGATCCCTGTAATTAGGGTTTTGGAGAAAGAAAAAATGGAAGTAGAAATACTTGTTTACAAGAGATGGGATTTCGTTGTAGAAATGCACAATAATTAAATTGAAAGAGATAAGAAATTTTTTTTCTATTATAGAGATGGTGAATGGGCATAAGGAAATGGGCAATCCGGCAATGTGTAGTGGGCATAAGGAAATTGGCAATCTGCATCACATTTTTGTTTTGGTCCTTACATGTCATTTTATAAGAGGGTAAAATTGACATTAAAATTTATATTAAAATGTGGTTGGGAAAATAAGACAATGGGATGAGTTTATCAGCACTTTTTATTTTTATAGGTCAATAATACTTGCTAAAAGTTAATGTTTCGTTTGCCTCTTCCCTTTGAATAAGAGCTCGTTTGGATGTAATTTTAAAATGATTGAAAGCGCTTTTAGTAAAAATGTTTTTAGAACAAATCCTTAGTAAATATAAATGCAAGTAAATCCTGAAAAAAAAAAAAAAATCTTAAAGTGCTTCTTGAAAGAAGCACAAAAGTGATGCTTCTTGCAGAAAGCACTTTAAGTGATTTTGGAACCCAAAAACATTTTCTCTAAAAGTATTTTCAGTTATTTTAAAAGCACATCCAAACGAGCCCTAAAATGTTAAACTATATATTTAATCATATTTAATCCTAATATCGAAATACAATTATACCTCAAGTGAAATACATAAAAAATAAAAATAAAAAATAAAAACCAACAACAACAAAGCTTTAGCATGTGACTTTGTTTGCCCAAATTTTAGGTCCTGATGTTTCCATCCATCATATTCCTCATTTTATCATCAAATAAAATTGACTTATTGGATCAAAACCTCCTATAAATTCGACAACTAAGGACGAGATCATCCTAAAATTTTATGTTCAAAACTTAGGACACATATTGGGTGGCCATTGTGTGTTCTCCTTTAATACGGTCCCCTTAACCAAGCTTGAGCATTTTAAAGCTTAGTTGTGTTAGACCATCTCCAACTGAATGAGGACTAGAGGGCTCGTTTTAGTCATCTGGTCCTCCAAGAAATTAATATTTTAATGAACAGTGCAGGGCCATATTGTGACATTCACATCGCCCAGGGGAGTGATCTTTATATGTATATTTCCATCTCTACCTAGCACGAGGTCTTTTGGGAGCACACTGGCTTCGGGTTCCGTTGGAACTCCGAAGTTAAGCGAGTAACGCACGAAAGCACTCTCATGATGGGTGACCCACTGGGAAGTTCTCGTGTGAGTTCCCAGAAACAAAACCGTGAGGGTGTGCTGGGGGGCCCAAAGCGGACAATATCGTGCTACGGTGGAGTCGGGCTCGGGAAGTGGTCCTGCCCGGGCCGGAATGTGACAATTTGGTATCAGAGTCTAACCTTGGTCGTGGTGTGCCGACGAGGACGTCGAGCCCCTAAGGGGGGTGGATTGTGACATCCCACATCGCCTAGGGAAGTGATCCTTATATGTATATTTCCATCTCTACCTAACACGAGGCCTTTTGGGAGCTCACTAGCTTTGGGTTCCGTTGGAACTCCGAAGTTAAGCAAGTAACGCATGAGAGCACTCCCATGATAGGTGACCCACTAGGAAGTTCTCGTGTAAGGGGGGTGGATTGTGACATCCCACATCGCCTAGGGAAGTGATCCTTATATGTATATTTCCATCTCTACCTAACACGAGGCCTTTTGGGAGCTCACTAGCTTTGGGTTCCGTTGGAACTCCGAAGTTAAGCAAGTAACGCACGAGAGCACTCCCATGATAGGTGACTCACTAGGAAGTTCTCGTGTGAGTTCCCAGAAACAAAACTGTGAGGGTGTGCTGGGGGCCCAAAGCGGACAATATCGTGCTACAGTGGAGTTAGGCACGGGAAGTGGTCCCGCCTGGGCCGGGATGTGACACATATTTTTTACCGTCTCCAACCGAAGGTTAGGCCAAACATAGCATTGTCACAAAAAAACATATCCAATCGAGAGCCAAAGGGCCATAGGGCCAAACATAATTTATTATTTTAATTGAATTACTATGGTTACTTAAATTAAATTACCTCAATAATTTTATGTTATAGATTGTCAATAATTTTCATGTTGTTAAATGTTTTTAAAAATGTTGTTTAAGTTTCACATTGTCAAATTTTTTTTATGTTGTTTAATATTGTTTAATATTGTTTAATGTTGTTCCATGTTATTTAATGTAAAAAAAAAAAATCAAATATGATATCAGCAAGTGGCCCGGCCCGGTTGGCCCTTTGGCTCTTTTTTTTTCAATGGGGCCCATGAGCCCTTTGGCCTGGCCTTCGGTTGAAGATGGTTTTCAAACTATTTTCGGTCCTCTGGACTCTTCGGTTGGAGATGATCTTAGATGACTAGTATCAGAGTCAGTGTACTTTTCAAGTGGAATAGCAATGTTCAAAGTTATTAGTAGTTCATGACTTGAGAGAGTGGCAAACTTGCATACAAATCCTTTGGGGATTATTTAGGATTAATATTTTGTCCAGAAATTCTGGATTAAATAGGAGTGTGATATCCACATACCCTATTTTACTTCTCATACACCTTTTGATAATTTCTGTCCATTGATCTTCTTCAGTTCATCCGATCCGTCGGTTGAAAATTAAAAAGTAGTGTGAGAAGTGAAATAGGATGTGTAGATATCACAACCCATTAAATATTTCTCTATGCTCGTGTTAGACCCGACTATTATATGCACAAAAAACTGTTTTTTCTCGTCTACGCAAAGCGCACGTGTTCGCCGGATATTTGTTATTTTATGTTCTTAGTTCATGCACGCCTGCAAAGGAAGGAATATACAACAGGTAAGGCGATAACTCTAAATTTCATGTGAAAATATACTATTTGGTAATCATGTTCTTAAGTGGAGCCCATATTGTGGAGAAAATTTTCATTATGATCGGAACATAAGTGGTATATCACGTATTTTTATATAAGTGATAAAAAATTTTATGTTTTAAGTTATTAACTTTTTAACACATATATCTTACCATTTGTATAATAACACGTGATATATTACCTCGTGTTTCAATCACAATGAAACACCTCTTCATATTCAGAGAGAGGGAGAGAGTCATATATGATTTTTATAACATGAAAAGATTAATTGATGGGAATACTTTTGCTCAACTTTAAAGTGGACGGATTTTTCTAAGCATTAGATATTCAAATTGAGATTTTACACGTCATCACACAAGTTGGTTTGGAGATAAACTCCAAATTTCGTGTAAAAATCTACTTTTTGGTAAGGATAATGTTAAGGAGACTCAATTTGTAGACTAAATTTTGAAAACTAAAGAAAATGAAAGTTGATGATTGGTTTATTGCTTAAGTGTTGATAAACGTGCTCATTTCTATTGATGACACATCATTTAATTTGCAAATTTAATCTCTCTAACATTACTCTTTTGATAATCATGCTCTTAAGCGGAACTGATGATTGGTTTATTGTTTAAGCGTTGATAAATGTACTCATTTCTATTAGTGACACATCATTTAATTTGCAAATTTAATCTCTCTAGCATTACTCTTTTGATAATCATGCTCTTTAGCCGAGCTGATGATTGGTTTATTGCTTAAGCGTTGATAAATGTGCTCATTTCTATTGGTGATATATCATGTAATTTGCAAATTTAGTCTCTTTAACATTATTCTTTTGATAATCATGCTCTTAAGCAGAGCTATGCTGAGAGAGAGAGATAGAGAGAGAGAGAGAGAGAGAATATGATTATTATAACATGAGAAACGTACATTTGGCCTTGTTAATTGATGGGAATACTTTTCTTCATCTTTTAAAGTGGAGAGATTTTTCTAAGCATCAAGTATTCGAACGGCATTTTTGTATCACGTAATGCAAGTAAGGTGAGCTAATAGCTGTTACATTATTTTAAATTTTTAAATTTGTGTCTTGGATCAATTAACTAAATAACTAATCTAGCAATAATCAATATAAGTGTGAAGATGCACTCGATGGATGAAATATGCGGAATGAGTTGGAGATTTGATCAATTTTTTTGTTTTTGGTGTGAGTTGGAAATATGTACATGTATCATCTGATAAAGGAGGAACATTACTGTAGTTTGACATATTGTGGAGGATTCCAAGGCTGCTCCTCCTCGACATGACTGGAGTTTCTATTTCCCACACCCGTTGTCAAGGAAATAGTATTGCACATCGCCTTGCTCGCCATGCTCTTCGTATGGATTTGGTTACTTGCTCCTCGTTTGAGGAGCCCCCAGACTGAATGTAACTAATGGTGGCATTACTCTGCCGGCTTACTCTGTATTGGTTATTTTTGTCTATGAAAAATCATGCCGTTGCTTAAAAAAAGAAAAAGAAAAAGGAACATTACTGCAGATCTACATGGTATGATTTATTGAATGTTTAACATGTATCAAGAAAATCATGTTCACGGTTTGATCAGTTAACAGGTTAGGTATTTGATAACAAAAGATGATTACAACATGTACGACATGATTCATAATTTAAAATGCCCTAATTAACAGTTCTTCAAAAATCATTTTACGAAATATTACCGAACGGGCCCTTATTTTTAGTGTGTTCTCGGTTTTCACTTTTTTATATTATGTGCGACTTGGAAAACGAAAGTTTTCTTGGGGGTAAAATTGCAAATTTAAGATGGCGATGGGACGAAGTGTTTGTACCATTTTCGGTCAATTTTTCGGAGTTAAGATAGTTTGGTAGAATGCAACAAGAGGCTGATTCGAAGGTCCCAGCGATTTGTTTGAGTCACGTCCTGCAACAAGATTCAAGCGACTTTGGGTGAGTTGAAGGGTCTCATCTATCAGATTTCGAGACCGGAGTGCGATGTTTTGTGACATAGAAGCTGCAAATTGTAATATGAAATTAAACATGTTTTTAATTTTCAAAAACAAGTGAAAACTAAAAGCTAAATGTTTATCGAACGCTCTCTAAACTACTCTAATATACAAGAAGTGGGGATCAAATTTTTTTTTTTTTTTAAATTGCTTGTAGCTCAATTGGTTAGAGTATTTGCTCTTGCACTCGAGATCTCACTCTCCATAATTTAGATGAGTTTAACGTAAATGATCATACTGTTTGTCAAAAGAATTCTATAGCAAAATCCAGGATAGAAGGAAACCTCGTACCTAAACTTTGGGCCCAAAAGAAAGGCCCAATCTGTAAACCCTGTTTGGGTAAATTTGGGCCGAGATCAGCAGGAAAACTAAAGCCCTGCTGCCTTATGGTTTGCTAAGAAGGTGAAACGTTGCCGTTTTGGCGGGAAGGAACATAACCGCAAACACCTCCCCCAAAATCTGACCTCTCAATTCAATTTTTCCGGTTGGGGCTAGGGTTTTGATTCTTCATCTTCGACGGTACAAATTCGAATCAATTTTTTTGAAGTTTGAGCTTCCAGACCAGCGAACATGGCGACTGCTGCAGGTTCGTTCATCTTCTCCATTGTTTGTCCCCAATCTATCGTCAATTTTACACTTTTTTACTTCAAATTTAATCCATTGTTTGAATGTGACATTCTTTGGTGCTGTTTTTGTTGAAATTGATCGGTTTAAGATTTACGAATCGTATCATTACGTAATTTCAATCGGCGATTTAGGGTTTTGAGCTCGGTTGGTCCAAATTAGATTCGTATATAGATACCTGGGTTGGAATTACGCTGTAAAAAGTTGAAATTTATTGGGTTTTACCAGTCATGACGTTCGATTCGGTTGAATATATGAATTGGTGAAACAAACATATATATTCGAAAGTAGGAATTACATCGTAGATGAATGCTGTGCTACTAAATTTTATACCTTTTTTTGTGGAAGGTTGATTTTTCCTGTGTTTAAGTTACTATGGTGCTGTCTGGTTTTTGGCAAAACTGGTAGATTTCAGAGTTTTCCGGGTTCTCCTTTGCTACTCTGTATATTAATTTATCTCATGTGGTGGTCTTGTAGGGTCATTCAAATCTAGGGAAGACCATCGTAAGCAAATGGAATTGGAAGAAGCGCGTAAAGCTGGGCTTGCACCAGCTGAACTGGACGAGGATGGAAAGGAGATTAATCCTCATATTCCCCAATATATGTCATCTGCGCCTTGGTATCTCAAACACGAGAGGCCTGTAAGTTGTTCGTTTTCTTTCTAATAAGTTAATAGTTTTCATAAACGCACCCTTGTGGTATAAGTTCTGAATATTGATACATTTTTTTCCCCAAATCAGAGCTTGAAACATCAAAGGAAATGGAAATCAGATCCAAATTACACAACATCATGGTATGACAGAGGTGCAAAGATATTCCAGGCTGATAAATATAGGAAGGGTGCATGTGAGAAGTAAGTCTCTCTATCTCTCTCTCTCTCTCTCTCTCTCTCTGTTTCTTGCAAACCGAATTGTAAACAACTTCATGGATTTAAGGCCCTTACCGAACCTTTTTGGTCCATCTTGACAGGCTTAGAAATTCATAAATGTCATTCAATTTTAAATTTTCAATGCATATGTACTTGATTAATTGCACTTTGTGGTAAGTCGTGTTGGGTCTTTCCCTTACCTGTCAAAAGTAAGGCTTTCTTTCCCCTTTTATTATATCTCAAGGCCTAGAGATTAATGAATGTCTATTCTTACAGCTGTGGTGCCAGTACACACGACTCAAAGTCATGCATGGATAGGCCCAGGAAAGTGGGAGCAAAGTGGACAAACACGCACATTGCTCCTGATGAAAAGATAGAGACTTTTGAGCTTGACTATGATGGAAAACGGGACCGCTGGAATGGATATGATGCAACGAGCTATTCTTTGGTTGTTGAAAGATATGAATCAAGAGATGAAGCTCGAAAGAAATTCTTAAAGGAACAGCAACTAAAGAAGTTAGAGGAGAAAAATAATAACCCAAATGGTGAGGATAAGGTTAGTGATGTGGATGAAGATGAGGATGAGGATGAGGATGATTTGAGGGTAGATGAAGCCAAGGTTGATGAAAGCAAACAAATGGACTTTGCAAAGGTTGAGAAGCGTGTACGTACAACTGGTGGTGGAAGCACAGGAACTGTCAGGTAAGGGTTTTAAACCGATTTTTTTAAATTTTCATCTTGTCTTGAAGGGGCGTTATTGTCTCAATACCGATTTTTTATTTTTTTTTATTTGTTTTTATTTGGTCTCTATATATGAGTCCTTACTGAGATCTTTTTGTTTTCAGGAATTTGCGTATTCGTGAGGATACTGCAAAATATCTCTTAAACCTTGATGTCAACTCTGCACATTATGACCCCAAAACCCGATCCATGCGTGAAGACCCTCTTCCAGATGCTGATCCGAATGAGAAGTTTTACGGGGGTGATAATCGATATAGAAATAGTGGTCAAGCCATGGAATTCAAGGAGCTCAATATCCATGCTTGGGAAGCATTTGAGAAGGGACAAGATATCCACATGCAAGCGGCGCCATCCCAAGCTGAGTTGCTGTATAAGAATTATCAGGTGATCAAGGATAATTTGAAGTCAAAAACAAAGGACACTGTTCTGGAGAAGTATGGCAATGCAGCTAATGAAGAAGAATTTCCTAGGGAGCTTCTACTGGGACAAAGTGAAAGAGAAGTTGAATATGATCGCGCTGGGAGAATCATAAAGGGCCAGGTAAACTATTTGCATCTACCATGTCTCTTCGTCTTTTTATTTCAGAACTCAAAACTTTTTATTTGCCTCAGTATGGAACATAAGGCCTTAATCAGCATGTCAAAGTCTCAATTATATAGACAGCTGATGATTATACTTTGCACAAATACAGGATATAGCACTTCCCAGAAGCAAGTATGAAGAAGATGTCTATGTCAATAACCACACCACTGTATGGGGTTCGTGGTGGAAGGATCATCAATGGGGCTACAGGTGTTGTAAGCAGGTTACTCGTAATAGCTATTGCACAGGCACTGCTGGAAGTGAGGCTGCTGAGGCTGCAACTGATCTTATGAAGGCTAACATTGCTCGCAAAGAGGCCAATGGTGGTTAGTCTACCGTCTTTTTCCCCCTTCTTTGTTTTAGATAGATATAATCTTTTATGTAAATATGTCATGCTTAAACCATTCTCCATTAGCCCTTTGATTTGGTTGTTTTATTGACATGTTGTGTTCCCAACCTGGAAACAGATATGCCTGCACCAGTGGAGGAGAAAAGACCCGCTACTTGGGGAACTGATATACCAGATGATTTGGTTTTAGATGAGAAATTACTTGCTGAAGCTCTTAAAAAGGTGAGAGTTTGTCAACTTATGCGAATTGAATTCTTGAGTTGAAAAATGACGTATATTGTGTTTGTTGTTTGACTAGTTAACTAAATCTCATACAATTTTGACTTCAACAGGAGGATGGAAGAAAGAGAGAAGAGAGAGATGAGAGGAAGCGTAAATACAATGTTAAATGGAATGATGATGTTACTGCAGAGGACATGGAGGCTTATAGGATGAAGAAAGTCCACCATGATGATCCAATGAAGGACTTTCTCAACTAAGTTGAGACATGGCACGTAATTCTGATGGAGCCCTTTCCTCAAAACACTTTCGAGGCTGTCAACGCGATGCACTGGCGTGGCTGTTATACCGCAGTTCTGCAAGCCTATTTCTTGAATTTGTTCAGTTGTGGCACAACACAGCTGAGTTTGACCCTCCGTCTTTAATTTCTGACCTATCGAGTGTGATTACTGTAAGCTATTACATGAGCTACCCTGTGGTTGAGCCATGAGGTTGAACGGGGCCGGAATGCCGATAAGCGGTTACCCATTTAAATTGTTGTTTACCTTATACTCGAGTGTCATGTAGAATTTACCTATTATGTTGTTATTCTTGTTCTGATGCCCATCAATTAAGGCTGGTTTGGGGTGGTTCAAATTGTTTTAAAATCACCTTCTTAAGAAAATTGGAGCCTTGATTGTCTTTAGTAAATGAAAAAAAGTGTTCTTTTAGCAGAAGCAGTTATACACATTCCTCTAAAATATAAAAAAGACATGTTATTTTTTTATTGGAGGCATGTGAACAGTACCTATTGATGGAAACTTTGATATTGACCATCTCATCCCATTTCTAACACCTCTTTTTTTTTCTTTTTTTTTTTTTTCTCTTTTTTTTTTTTTTTTTTTTTTTGGCTAGAAGCACTTTTATCATTATTGTTTACTAAACATTTTTTTTTTTACAAATGTTTATTCTTATAGCACATTAGAAAGATAAAAAAATGCACGCCAACTCCAAACAAGCCATTAATAAATTGTTCAAAGAAAAAATGCACTGATTTATTGTGTTAGTTCCACATTAATGTATCAACTTGGAAAAATTACATGTTTCCAACTTCAAATGATCAGGCATTTAAAAAAAAAAAAAAAAAAAAAAAACTTAAAATGTTTAGAGTTCAATCAAGTTGGCTAGATTATTAAGTTCCAATTCCATCATTGGTACCCAAAATTCAAATCTTATCTCCTTAGTTTAGATTAATTTAGAATAGACAATCGGTTGTATGGGAATTTATGGTGACCATCCTATATCTTCTATAGAATATTATAATAAAATTTAAAATATTAAGTTCATTTTTTTTGGGGACGAACGATAGTTTTAGCGGGTTAATAGCTAGTTGTTCAAAGGGAGGAAAATCAATGGAAATTGGACCTGCACATATAGCGCATAGGCATAATTATTTTCCGCCATTACGATAAAATGTCATCTTCATACAAATACTAAGATTGTTGCATACAAATAAATATGTCTTTCTATATTTTTCATCACACGATTAAATTCTTGCATACAATCATATATAAACTCTGCTCTTCCACAAGCAAGATGGAAACCTATCCCTTATTTGTCTCAGCACGGCCAATAACTTCCCCCATCCAAGTCATGCTTATGGAAAAGCTGCAAAAGCTTCATCCTGTTCTTCCTCTTCTACACACTCGTGTTTTTTTTTTTTTTTTTTCTTCTCATGGAAGCCAATAAATATAACAGAAATTCATGCGAAACAAATTATTTTTCAGAATAATTAATGACACTTAATTTACATCATGTATATATTTCTTAATCTAATTAAATAAGAAAAGCTTATGCTACAAATGATCACGTGCCAACTTCTCCTGAACCTCCATTTCCTTTCTAAACTTGGCTATGAACTCCTCAGCTCTTTCATCAATCCCATGCATCATTGGGGAAGCAAATCCCAATGACTCCCACATATCATCCGCCGTCGCAGAACATCCTCTCTCAGCCCCACTTTCAGCACCCGCGGCGGCAGTGGTAGCTTGCTTGCACTTCGCTACCGGAGGCTCAAAACTCCTCACCAGCGCAGTCACAGCTGGCTCTTTAAAAAGCTTGTCAACGTAGACATGCGCAACGCTACCACGGTTCTGAAGAAGCCGGCGGCACTTGTAGCGAAAATCTAGGGCGAGACGCCCTTTGCGTTTAAAACGCAGCTGGAGAGACTTGTAGGGTTTCAGTCCAACAGAAGAAAAAGCAAAAGCAGAAGCAGAAGATGAAGCGGCAGCAGTAATGGCCTTGACACGATTTTTTCCGGGTTTCGCGATGCCTTTAGGCTTGTGGAGTTTTCTCTGTAGTTTGGAGATGAAGCTCTTCCAGGCCCTTCTGGCTGGTGGAAGCCTCAATCTCAAGCAAGACATGGATGACTAGGGTTTGCGAAGAGTGAGTGGATGATGGCTTTTTTATAAGCTGCTACAGAGATTCTTTCAGCTTTTGGATTGTGGATTCGTTTTTGTGCAGTTTTATACTATGGGATTTGGACTAATTAAAGGTAGCTTACTTCTTACTCTACGCGTTTGGCATGAAAGAAAAATCCATTGCTCTAAAAATCCTCGCCTAGCGCCGTCTAGGCCCTGCCTAGGCACTAAATGGTTAGCCATCGCTCCGATTAATACCTAGACGTTTGAAAATTAAGAAAGGGCGCATAGACCTACTGAGGCGCCCGCCTAGACCGCTTAGGCACCCGCCTAGCCAGCCCAGACCCTCCTAGACACTCACCTAAATTGCGACTCAATTAGACAGAAAATAGATAACTTTCATTTTGTATTTTATTTTTTCAATAAATTGTAAGAGACTTGTTAAATACTTAAGGGAACACACATTATATACTTGTTCTCCATGTTTTCATTATGTTTCAATAGGTCATAATATATATGTCATTCCATTTTGTAGTTTATGATGAAATCATATATATTTTAAGTATAAACAAACACTTATTTACACGAAATATAATAGATTTAATTAAATCCGCCAAGTCCGCCTAGGCGTCTGCCTAGACCCCACCTAACCGCCTAGGCGCTAGGCCCCAACCCACCGTCCGACTAGTGCCTAACGTCTTTTAGAACCTTGTAAAAATCCAAGTATATGGGTAGTCTTTGGGGGAAAAAGCAGTTTTGACGCTTCAACTTATCCATGTTGGACGTTGAAAAGCTTAATTACTTAAAACCCAAGATCAATCTACAAGGATTGGAATGAGCTTAACCTAAACTTATAAGTGAACTTTATGAGTTGAATCGCAATCAATTTCAATTTATAGTATGTTTACTTATCAGGAATGAGAACTACAATTACTCGACATTGCATGCGTTACTGACTATTTGGACAATAATTTTCCGCATTCATTCTAGATTTCCTTAAGGACATATTTAGGTCATACATTCACAGCATGCTCTAGCACGCACGGAATAAAAACTTTCTTAAGTTCCCGATTCATTGTTTTTGGGATAATCAATTCATTATTCCAAGTAAATATACTATCAAGTTGAGTTTTTCTGTTTTCAGTTTTCTTTTATACAATGATATTCAGCTTTAAAGATTTATTTAGCCACATAAGTGCTCGAGTTTGCTTCGTAACTTCGAAGGGGAATAGATAAAGGAATTTGCTGCTAACTAGGCAGAGGAACCATCATGAAATTGGGGTATATACATGGGCCCTTCTATAGCTTGGGTTAAGGGATGCAGAGATGTGATTCTTGTGTTGTTATTTTAATCCAACAATCTATTTTGGTTTAGCACCCGCTCTATAATCTCATTAAAGATTGCAAAAAAAGTTATCGTAAGAAATTGAAGATGCCAAAGTCACTTATATTTATAGAGAAAATAATGCATCAGCTGATCACATGACTGACTTGGGTCATGACTTATCCCTTGGTCTTCCTTTTCTGCTTCAACACCTACCACTGCTACTAATTTTCTAGTTTCTGATATTATTGGCAGGGCCCTTCCTAGGGTTGTTCTTTCCAAGCTTTTTTGTTTGCTTGCTGGGCTTTGCCCTCCTCTGTACGAAAAAAAAAGAAGATATTCTACTTGAGTGCATAACCAGTTAGTGTTGTGTATGTTCAACACCCTATTTATCACTATTAGATGAGTTTGAATTTTGACATTTGTGCTTATCCATTACACGAATCTCGAAATTCAAACTCATCTAACGGTGATAAATAAGATGGTAAGCATACATCATACTAAATGATGGTGAGCAAAAATACTCCCTATTCTACTTTAAAGGGTAATTTTTCACTAAACCATACTGAGTCAGCCATAACAATTAAATATCAAACTCGTTATTCTAATTTTTTTAGTGCTAGTGCGTTGTGAACTTTGATGGATTTCTTAAACCAACCTAGGCCTCATCTAAGTTTTATAATTATGTCCTCACATGAAATATCATTACATGATTGATGTGGATGCCTTCATGTTCTCAGCTTGGGTAATTGCAATCACATAAAGCAAGTGCAGTATTACAATATATGCATCTACTTTTCTTTCTTTTCTGCAACTTGCGAAAACATTCGAATTTCCAAGGTCGCGTAGAATAAAAAGATGGTACCAAAAAAACAAAGGGGAAACAACTTCCTTCAGATAATATATAATTGTGCTTAATTACGCAACTATATTTATCTACTACAAAACTCCCTGGAAGTGAATAACAAAACCCAGGCAAGTTCGGACGCGGGAAAAACGAAACACCATTTCTATTTCGAGCAATAAAAATGCTACAACATCCATCAAGACTCGCGATTTATACAGAGAACTAAATGAGGGCTTGAACTCCGAACTGCTGCATCTCTCTAACTTTCCAAATTGGATAAATAGCACCTTCACTCAGTTCTTCTAAATCTACCTGTTGCATCGCCCATGCATAATACACCGTGTGGATTGTGTCCTGATGAATCAATAGGATTTGACAAAACTTATAAAAACTCTGATTAGCAATATAATGAAGTATCGTACATGTTTTCGTAGAGAATTGTGGTTCAAACGGGGAATAACACATTTGATATAACGTGCAGAGGGGTGTGTGTGTGTGTGTTTTACCTTGCCACCTTCTGTTACATCACCATTTCTATCTCGTACACAGTACACTTGCTGCGTTTGGAACTGTTAAATTCACCAAATATGGATGTCACTATCAACTTCTGCTAAACAAATCAAACATAGAAAACATAATCGAAAATGCCTACCATTACAATAATAATGGGAGAATGTCCCATCATTTTGGTCTCTTTTATTTCCGCCTCCGAAATATGTAGAATCTGCACCACCAGAAAATCATGAATTAGTTACGTGGCAACTAGTATATCCATGCCGCATACACAGCACAAGCCCTGAAGAAGTTTCCATCACTCGGTATATGAGTAAAATTTAGGCTACAAATGACTTTGTCACCCAAATACCGGTAATTACACTGCAGCATACAAAAGCCTCTGTTCGTTAACCTAAATTCTCAAAGTAGTCTTAGACTCAAAGATCGATACTGTATGATCAAAAGTAGTAGACAAAAAGAAGCACGTGTTTTTAATTAGCATTTCTTCAGTATAGAATATTAGCATGGTAACACTAACATATTTTAGGAAGAGGCACACTGTCTACCTTGTGATCGAAAAAGATGCCATGGCTTTTAAAACCATCATGCTCAGCTTTACACCGCTCAATCACCTCCCTACTACAATACTTCTTCAATGTCTCAAGATCCCCCTACATATCAAATGCCCTTGTTATTCCAAAAAGATGAGAAACTCTAATGGTACTCAGGCATCTTGGAATGATGATAAGTTGACAGCAAAGCATGAACAAGAAAAACAAAGATGAGAGACGAGGAGGGAGAAGGAGGGAGAAAAAGAGACGAATAGGTAACACGGTTCCAGCACTAACCTTGATGTAAGCATTAAGCACGGGTTTAACAGCATCCTGAACTTCTGCCAAAAAGTCTGGTAAAGAGAAGGATCTACCATCCAGAGTTTACAATTAGAAAAAAGAAATTAATAGTCATCCAAATACAAAATAAGTATGACAAGAAGCAGCGGCAAACGAAAAATATGATCATACGGATCTCTGCGACGTATCTCCTTGATTGATGCGGCAGTGTCTGTTTCTTGAAAAATAGTTTCGTTTAAACTGGCAAAGGAAGAAGGGTCAATTCAGGACTCAAATATTTTACAATTGACTCCACCACTCATATATTTACAAGTAACTGTTTTAGGGAAAAACTCTCATTCTGTGGGGATAAACGGCAAAGCAAAGTCTGTTACAAAAAAGAAAAAAAGAAAAAAAGGATAATGAACAATAATGAACAAACAAGAAGTAAAGAAAGTTTAGCAGCATACTCCTGAATTTTGTGAACAATTGGGCTATCGCTTGTATCCCAATGTTCCCGTATGTCCTCAGCAATCTGCCAATTTCAACAAAGACATACAGCAACACTAAGAGATTTAGTACAAATAAAAAGGCTGTCAAACATAAGCACAACAGAAATTTACTCAGTAGATTTTTATACAAATGACAACATCCTTTGCAACGTTGTAACATTTAAAAAAGAAGCAAAACAAAAGACAGCAGAAATGTTCTACGTCCATAAACATTAAGTATAAACTAGAATTTTAACATAACAGAGACAACAATTGAATTGTAACATACCTCCTGGGTTTTGTTTGTAACTGGTTTACGTATTTCATCAAGACGCTTGAATATAGGATAACCTTGCATCTAGGTAAGAGAGTAAAAACAAAAAATCAAATAATTTATAGAGGAAAGGCAACTAGATATTACTTTGTGGTAATATTTAACGAGCGGATAAAAAGTTGACCTTCATTCTGAAAGCCTCCCACTTTTTACTCCAGCGAGATCGGGGTACAGCAACAATGTCCGTTCTTGAACTAGTTTCAACTTTTGGGGTGGAAGATGGATCAAACTCCAGGTGCTTTCTCCTAGTTGTAGTACCACTTAACTCATCCCTTACAATGTCATATCCCTTTCTAGCCAAGTCCGTAATCTTTGCTTCCTTAACTCGAGAGAAGGCAGAGGAAATATACGAGGAAGAAACACTAGACCTAAATTTTCCAAAAAATGTTTGTTCAGTGTTACTAGACCCTGACTGCGGGTTTTTATATTCCCCAGATTGCTGATTATTATGTTCCCCAGATGAGCCCTTTGTTCCATCATCAGCAACATGCTCAGATTTAGTACCAGAAGGTCCTGAGGCCTCTTCTTTCCCAATTCCAAAAGTTCCTTTGACCTACATAGAACAACAGAGAAGTAGAAAAACAATAAAGTTCAGCAGATCAAAGCATGTACAAGTACAGATCCAAGAGACGAAAATTATAGCAGCAAGCAGACCTCCTCTGTGGCAGCTGAGATCTTCTCCTTTACATTGACAGAAACCTGCAAACATAAATTCAATGAAAAGTTGACAACATGTTTGTCAAAACAAATGCAAGTTTCTTAAAGTAATAATCAACAAAAACTTGATATACACCACAAACAACATAATGGGAGGGGGTAGATATCTTGCACAAATTCAGCACCATCGAGTACACTAGATATTGAAGCGCTAAAGATTTTAATATATTTGAAATGATACCTTCTTTGCCGTTGCTTCCGCCTCTGTCCACGCACCATCCACCCGCTTGTATAGCTGCTCACTTGTCTGCTTCGTTCTGCATTCGCCATTTCACCATCTCAGAGCCTCCACTTGGAAGTGCCCTTGACATACAAGGGTATGTCTCAGCCTATGAACTACAAATACAAATCAGAGCATAAAGTGACTATATAAAACAATTACCTCACTTTCAAATCTTCTTTAACCCCTTTGAGCTCTTCCGCTTTCTCTTTCAGCTCCTTCACTGACTGTTGAAATTGAGGATTCCTGCAAGCAGGGCAATGATGGTGAGCCAGATGTCCCAGAAATTTCTTACGAGAACTCGATAAAAGTAAATGTTAACAATTGCGGTTTGAATAACAGCTTCTCTGAGTAAAAGAGCCGAAACTAAGCCGAAGGACTGCATTACCTTCCACTTTCAAATATCTGGCTCTTACTGGTTTTTAAGTTCAAGAAACAAACTTCAAATACAAAGTTCAATTTTTTGTTGGTTATAAACAAAGGAATAACAATTTGTTGGAAGTAAAACAAATTTGAGCCAACACTAAACAAGAAAAACCAATTAAAACAGCAGATATTACACGGGCAAATTAGAGAGAGAGAGAGAGAGAGAGAGAGAGAGGTACTTAGTAGCTTCGCCTTTGAATTGCTTCGAAAACTCATTGAAAACACTGAATCGACGATTCCCCAAATACCCATTTGCCGAAATCAATCCAACTCTCGCGCTCGAAACCTATCAAATCCCCAACCCACAAAAAAAAATCATCAAAATCAACCCAAAAAGCACCGAAAGTTTCAGTCTTTGATTCATAACTTCTTCCATTAGAATTTGGAACGAACCTGCTGTTGGGAGGTCAGATGAAGAAAGAGGGGTCGTCTGTAGAGGTGCAAATCTCGCACTAGCTTTCTGCCCGCCATTAAATTGCAGGCGAGTTAACAATTTTCGAGCAGAGAAAAACAAACAAAAACCCAATGGCGTTTTGATTTTTTTTTTTTTTGGTTTTTTTGCAATGTGGGTGTCTGAATTCGTAGAGACGGTGCTCCTGCGTGGGAAGGAAGATAGGGACGAACAAAGAAGGAGATAACGTGGATGTTACACTTCCCAAACCAAACACGGCCTAGGGTTTCTGTTTCCCGGCGGATTTGGGAGATGAATGAGCCCAATAGTAAAATATAGGCCCAATACTGTTGGGGCGGCCCACTACTTTCTTTCTTGTCGTAGAAATGGTCTCTCAACTTTAATTCAATTAAAATAATGATCTCTCAACTAAAAATCTGTAACTATTGGTCCCTTAACTCATCAAAACGTGCAATT
This sequence comes from Pyrus communis, assembly GCF_963583255.1. Lineage (NCBI taxonomy): Eukaryota > Viridiplantae > Streptophyta > Magnoliopsida > Rosales > Rosaceae > Pyrus > Pyrus communis. Next base: position 20,180,333 of record NC_084805.1, on the reverse strand, counting down.
ATAGTCATTTTCGTAGCTCCATCAGAATTCCGTAAAAATAGTTGTGTTGGAAGGATCATTGCTACAATTTTTCTCATTTTGGTTTTCCATATTTGTCTCTTGATTTAGCCTCACGTACGTGACACGTGACTCATTTGACTGAAGTTCTAACAGAGTTGACGAAAAGGATCAGAGCTGCACGTTTTGATGAGTTAAGAGACCACTGGTCATAGATTTTTAGTTGAGGGACCATTGCTTCAATTGGATTAAAATTGAAGGACTATTTCTACAATTTTCTCAATAATGATTTGTAGCACTCCGAAGATTTAACTGTGCACTAGAAATTTTCGATATTTAAAAAGAAAAACAACCTTATGAGGAGTCACAATCAAAATTTTGGGTTTTACTTAAGGAATAATACTTGGGTACTTGTTAGTCAGCTCTCACATTTTGATTTGACACATCGGAATGGTGGAGAGCAAACGTTTGGGAAAGTTTTGAGGGCAATGAGGAAGAGTGAAAAGAGAGTTGTGGTCTGGTTATGCAGCGTAAGATGGAAGAAAATACATTCTTTCAAACCCACCATTAAGAATGAAGTATTCTACTAGTATTAAGGACCTAAGGTCCATACAAACAAAAAACATAACGTAACCAAGTTGGTTAGAGCAGCATGCTCTAACTCTACACTTGAATTCAAATTTTCATCACCTTAATTTAGACTAAAATAGAACATCGCTCAAATAACAAAGAGGATGACAAGGGTTGCTTGCTAATGCTAATGACATGCCTCATTGGCAATAGAGAAGTGCTGGGCTTGAAGGGCAGCTGCCTTCTTAGACACCAAAGCTTGGATCAACAAAGTCTTGACCTCCCAAGCTGTGTAAGGATACCCTTTTCTTGCATAAGAGTTCAGCAGTGCTGCACTCGCCTGCTTCAGCAGCCTAGGGTACACGTTCTCCTCGTCATTCACCGCCGTCGCTTCAAGCAACGTAAGATCGGATCTGTACCGTTCGTACGCTCTTGATCCAAACACCTTGGACACCGTCGACGTCTGTGGGACCATCTTCGGCCACGCCTCCCTCCTGCTCCCCCAGTACCTGTGCAAACAACAGATTATAACTCAGAACTTCACCACCACTCAACAGAGGGATAAATTGAACTAATAGGCCAGTAATTTTTTTGAATTTTCACTTTTGTTCTCATAGTTTTTTTACTTACATTTTCATCCATTGAGTTGTTACTGTCCGTCCAATCCGTTGGACTCGGCATGGTTCCTTTCAAGTTGGAATTTTTTAAACAAAAAAATTGCATCATCCGTCTTGAGTTATAATCAAATTGTAGCTTTGGTCGCTAAATTGAGAACTTTAAAAAAATTGGGAATTGTTATTAACACTCCAAAAATTTCATTTTACGTTCCAAACTTTCTATATTATGAAAGAAAAATACACTTACGAGGAATGTAGAATGAAAGTATTGAAGTGCTAATAACACTTTTCTAAAAAATTAGTATCTAAATTTGACAAAATGTGAAACATTGTTCCTTCACGCCAACTCTTTAAAAATTTGCTTCAAAACTAAGCACGTGAAATCTTTTGATAAAGTAAATCTAAACCAAACAGATGTATCGTTCATACACGTGCTTAGTTTTTGTCAAATTCCAGCAATAATTTTAATTAATTTCTAATTTAGAGACCAAGGCTACTATTCTCCTATTTACTATTTTTCAAATAAGAAGGATTGGACTAAACCGAAAACAAAATGAAACTGCAAGGACAAATATGTATTAAAAAAATCTACAAAAACAGTGAAAATCTAGTTAACTACGGAGAGTAATTGCAATCTAATCCCCAACACATCGATCCCAACTGAAGAAAGAGAAAAGAGAGATAGGAATCCAGAGAGGTTTGCTTACTGAGGAGTGCATCTTCCTGTTGTTCTTGTGAAGAGAAATCCTGGCCGTTGGTTTCTGGCTGTTGTTGCGGGAACAGAGCAGGCAACAAGTAGCAGAAGAAGAAGAAGGAGTTGACTCAGTTGAACTGAGATTTGCTTCATTTTTGGTGGTGGGGTTTCTGTCTATCTTCTGTTTGGGATCTGAGTTTATATCTGGAGCTTGACTTGGTTTCAAACTTAGTCTGTCTTTACCAACACTGGCAGACTGCTACTTGTTTTTTAAATACAACTGGTTCGGTTCTCAATACATGTTGATGTGCTCATGGTTCTATGTTTTATTGAGAAATTTTTTATTATGACTGAAACACGGATAATATATTAGTTGTTTTTATACAAGTGATGAAAAATTTTACTTTTAAGTTATTAACTTTTTATCATATATATTACATCATTTGCATAATGATACGTAATGTATCATCCCGTATTCCGAACACACTGAAAAATCTCTCTGTTTTATGGAGATTTGGTTCAAATGGGAGGGGTGATTGTCTTTTGGTGCACGTGCTGAAGAGCTTTGGACTAGAGAGTGTTGGAACTTTTCCCTTTTTTTTGTTCAAATGAGAGTGTTGGAACTTTGGTTGTGCTTTTCATTGAAACACTACAGCACAAGGGGAACTATGCGTTGCTTACAACAAAAGGGGAACTATGGGTATCGCCTTGGGATTGAATTTTTTTGTTATTGTTGAATCTGATTCCCTGGAATCAATCTCTTACCTTAGGGGTAAGATAACAAATGGCAGTTGGGAGGTTTTTTATAATCTGGCAAAGAGCAAGAAGTTTGGAGAATTCTTTCAAGATTGTTGCTGGTCTTGGATACTAAGATCAGTCAATGTGGCGGCAAACCACTTGGCGTCGCGAAGATGTTTGGATATGTGTGACATTATTTGGGTCGATAGGCCCCATCTTCACTTGGTCATGTCCTAAACAATGATGGGTTGCTTTGCCCTCCTTAAATTTGTATTGGCGGTGTAAAGGATGACGTTTTTAGCTATGCTTGCAGCGTCTAGTTTCCTTTCACCCCCTTGCTTTACCAACACTGGCAGACTGCTACTTGTTTTTTAAATACAACTGGTTCGGTTCTCAATACATGTTGATGTGCTCATGGTTCTATGTTTTATTGAGAAATTTTTTATTATGACTGAAACACGGATAATATATCATTTGTTTTTATACAAGTGATGAAAAATTTTACTTTTAAGTTATTAACTTTTTATCATATATATTACATCATTTGCATAATGACACGTAATGTATCATCCCGTATTCCGAACACACTGAAAAATCTCTCTGTTTTATGGAGATTTGGTTCAAATGGGAGGGGTGATTGTCTTTTGGTGCACGTGCTGAAGAGCTTTGGACTTGAGAGTGTTGGAACCTTTCCCTTTTTTTTGTTCAAATGAGAGTGTTGGAACTTTGGTTGTGCTTTTCATTGAAACACTACAGCACAAGGGGAACTATGCGTTGCTTACAACAAAAGGGGAACTATGGGTATCGCCTTGGGATTGAATTTTTTTGTTATTGTTGAATCTGATTCCTTGGAATCAATCTCTTACCTTAGGGGTAAGATAACAAATGGCAGTTGGGAGGTTTTTTATAATCTGGCAAAGAGCAAGAAGTTTGGAGAATTCTTTCAAGATTGTTGCTGGTCTTGGATACTAAGATCAGTCAATGTGGCGGCAAACCACTTGGCGTCGCGAAGATGTTTGGATATGTGTGACATTACTTGGGTCGATAGGCCCCATCTTCACTTGGTCATGTCCTAAACAATGATGGGTTGCCTTGCCCTCCTTAAATTTGTACTGGCGGTGTAAAGGATGACGTTTTTAGCTATGCTTGCAGCGTCTAGTTTCCTTTCACCCCCTTGCACTACCTGGTTTGTTATTATGTTGCTTGTCTCGTTGTAGGCTTCATTATGTGCTTTTGACATTTTTGCCTTAGTTATGAGAATTTCCAATTCACCAAAAAAAAAAAAAAAAAAACAAAGGAAACCATGCGTGGGCATGGTCAGGCCCGATCCAGCTCAAAATAAAAGAAACCAGACCGGACTCATTTGTAAATAAAACAGGTTGGGGAAAGCCTTCTTGCTCCTAGCTAGTCGCTCTCCCTTCGGTCAATGAGAGCTTTTTGTAGCGGTTATGACTTGCTCAATCTCGAATCTAGGAGTAGGACCATTAATAGTTGTTCATATTTGAGTGGTTTTGTGGTTTAAGCTTTTGGAAAATGATGTGAAGAGGAAGCTCAACGTTTGTTGGAGGTGACTCATAATAGAATCTTTTTGCCAACAATGTACAAAATCATTAAAGGGTGGTGTAGTCTTTTCTATGGTGCACGTTGCAGTGCCTTGAAGGGTTCAAAACTGCTAGGTTGTGTTTTTTTGTTTGTGGTTTTGGCCTTGCGAGTGTTATCTTTCCACATGGTTGGATGTGATTATGTGGTTGAAGTTTTGTACTCTTTTTTTGATCCATTTATAATCATGGAATTGCACTCCATCATGATGATGTTATTCGTTTTATTTGATTAGTGGAATGTTTTTATTTCAAAAATTTCAAGAGCTAAATAAATTTGAGGATCATTGTTCTCCAAAATATGGTGATGTTTTGTGAGTGCGACCATTAAATATGGTAGTCAGGTAGAGTCTTTGCTCTTTTGCAAACTAGTCTCTTGTATTCCTCTGCACTGTTATGTTATGTTTTCTACAGAAATTAAAGTACGTACCAAACCACTGATTAACTGTTAACCATTTTTTACTTTTCATGACCTAGTTTTGAGACCAGTTATAAGGAAGAAATAGCACGAATTAAGCTTTCAAAATAAGCAGAACTATCTACAAGGCACCAGCATGATCATGCTATATATTTATCAATATTATACTCTAGGTTTGAAACGTCATTCATGTCGTCCAATTACATTATAATACGTGAATTAGTAGCATCAAATGACTGTTTTGACTATCACACTTAAAAAGTTTCTTCGATTTAAAAGTTGAAATTAAATTTATGAGGAAGTCATATTTGATGTTTAAAGTAATAGTACCTCAGCATCTGGTGTGAAATCACCATCTTCCTCTCTTTTGAGGCCACCACACTAAGCTGGGAGTTCTTCCGGTTCTACAAATCTTTTTGGTAAATTTCCAAGCAAATTTGTGAGAGAAAGGAACATAAACTAAGCATTCAAAGATTAATTAATAAAATTATGATATTATATAGGTTATATGTAAAACTTACTTGAGAAGGGTTTTTGTAACGTCTTAAGGCCTGGCAAACACAAACTTCATTTTGGTTCTTTGACTTAGGAGCCTTGATCTGAGCACACGCAGCAAATAATACCAAGGAGGAGCATTTATCACAATCTGCAAATTAATCAACAAATCTTATTTCAAAGCTTGCGCATATATTTCAGTGTGACCATCACATCGTAATATATTAGTTTTCTTGGAGAAAAACTAGGGTTTTGTTGCTACGAGAACGAAACTCATTCATGTCCGGCCCGGCGAGTTCTTCAAATCCGTAACGCGAACCATAGAATCCACTCCTCCATCATTGAAGTTATGTTTTTGAATTCCCTTTTCCATGAACTAAACCCTCCACCTCAAAAATTCTGCCTTTTCTCCGCAGAACCAAAAGTCCTACTGTACAATGCCCTATCTCTAAATGGCCCATAAAATGTGGAACACAAAGGGTGCCCTTCCTTGTCTAAAACACACGATCGAGTTTTTCCATTTACGTACCACTTTCTATTTAAGTTTACCCCAATTTCAGTCTACCCTCAATTAAAATTTTATATTTTAACTTTTCATAAGAACACCACCGTTTCAGTCAATCATCATCTCGACAACCAGATAGTGATCATATTAAATATAAATATTCACATGAATATATCTGACAATCAAATAATGATTGTATCAAACACCAATTTCTTTCCCTCTCCCCTATCTCTACACATGCTTTTCCTCCTCCTACATCGACGTCCTTGTTAAACAGACCTTGTAGCTTCAAATTTCTGCACCACCAATCCAAAATTGAATCTTTGGGTTGTCTTCAATCTCGATTCTCATGCTTTCTTTAATTTCATATGGATCTTGACAAAAATCCTAGAGTTGCAATTCGGAGTTGTTTTTCTGATTCTCTTAACATTGTTTTTCAGAACCAGAATTACTATATACATAGAGATCACCTTCAAATCATATTCAACTACTTTTGGTATGCCAATCATATTCAAGCAAGCAAGCATTAATTAAGACAACGAGAAAAGAAGGGCAACAAATCTGAACTAATGAATTATAATATGAAAAACGAAAATCGTATATGGACTAGCAATTTCAAGTGTTCAAAAACTGTTTTTCGATGCGCCTCAAAAATTTGCGTGCGTTTGTGTGGAGAAAATGAACAATGTTCTCAGAAAATATTAGGGTTCGAGTGAGTGTGTGTGGATAGAAATATTATGTTAGGTTCAAAACCAGAATTTGAACCACATTATTTCTAGTCTATTATGAGGCTTAGTCTGCTCCTCTTTTTTCCTGTTAGCGTAGATAATATTGTTTGTTCACAAAAAAAAAAAAAAAATGTTCTTTTTTTGTCTTATCACACAATTAAAATTTTAAGAAAGTTAAAAACTTAACTGGTGAAGTGAATTTAGATGGGAAGTGACGTTTAAATAGAAATACTCTTATAATTAAGTATAAACCTCACCATTTGTAGCAATCAAATTTGAGACCTCCTACCTACAACTGAAGAAGAATACTACTAAAATTATTTGTACCAATGCCAGGTTTTTTCTTAATACATTTGATATTATCTACACTAAATCTCACAATGTGCTAGTCATATAATTTGGTTCGAGAAATACCACTAGACCGTAGAACTAAGTGGCCACAGTGCTAAGCTTTTAGAAGAGGTTAAAAACGCTTTCGGATGAATAAAAGGACCTTATGTGTTATGCAGAATCTAAAAATGACTGGATTACACACTTTTTAGTGCTTTAGAAATACGGTTCAATGATTTTCCTAAAGACACTTTCAAATGGTATTTTAATAAAATGTTTTGTAGCCACTTGATATTACAGTCTAATGGTATTCCTTCACTTATAAGTAAATGACCTTAGATTCGATTTTCACCAAAAACGAATTTGAACTACATTATTACTGACCCATTGTATTTGAACCACATTAGTACTAATACATTGTAAGGCTAAGCCTACCCTCTTCCCCTTAGTGTAAATACCATTTATTAAAATTTAAAAAAAAAAAAAAAAAAAAAAAAAACAAACAAACAAAATGTTTTGTGTGATTATGACAAAACTTTCAACAAAAGCCCTTATGAGGAGACTTAATTTCTACATAAACATCCCCAAGCAACCCCTAGTACAGTCAATCTCATTAGGCATGAGCATTTGCCTAAGCATGCCTAACGGTGGTTTGGGCCTCAAGACGACCACACGTTGGGACATTCATTTGGTCTTATATACTCTCCTCTTTCTTTCGGGACATACAGCGGAACATATTAAAAGACAATCAAGGGACGTAATTAAGAGAAGAGTGCAAGAGGTAAAATGAAAATTGCAGAACCTCTCCCCAAAAGAAAAACATAAAAGAACAGTAAATAATGTAAGGATTATTGCTTTGCGGAAAAATAAAACATTACGCGGCTCGAAATCAAACATAACCAAAAGGAGTCATTTTTACATGCCTAACACATAAGAATCTATCTGCCGAATTCCATACCTAATTATAAAAGAACAATCACAACAGTCACACAAATCTTAGAATCTTTATGTACAGCGATTACATCAAATGTCAACGAAACGATCTGTATCTACATCATAAGCATGGTTATCTATCTGAAGCCTGGAGTAGCTGTATCACGACTCCCGATACTTGGTCAGGTCAAATGTCAGAGTTTCCGAACAGCTGCAATAAATAAAACACAGTTAGTGCATTACTAAACCGTATAAAGTGAATTGTGAAAATTTAATGATGTTCATAGTATCATGTGAAGCTCACCTCCTTTCGCAGTCCCTGTAAACCCCAACTAAAGCATCAGCCTTGTCGTAGAAACTATCTTTTAGAGAGATTACAATGCTCTGAAAACCACCGCCTCCCTCATCATCTTGGTTAGCCCTGGCTCCTTCACGTGACTTTGAACGGATGAATCCAGCAACCTTAGCAACATTCAAGTTATCTAGTGCAGCATCGACTTCATCCAGTATGAAAAACGGTGAAGGCCTAAAACTGAACCCGTGTATAAGAGGAAAGAGAACTATTAATATACATTAGTATTGTGGCGATCTCCATATACATAGTAAGTTCCATCCCAAAACTTTCATGTGCAAAAGTCTGAAACACTTAAAAGGTAAAAACTTTTCCATTCGTAAAGAGTTAAGAGATGCACCTGTGTATGGAAAAGAGTAATGCCAATGCTGCAACAGTTTTCTCACCGCCAGATAATTGTTCCATATCACGAAAGCGCTTTGTTGGGGGCATAGCAGTGTACTTGATGCCATGTAAAAATGGATCATCTTCATTTTCCAAATTTAAATATGCCGTCCCACCCAGTGGATGTGTGTTGCTCTTTGTGAGTTGTTTGTATATCTTATCAATACTATTGGAAATATGTTGGAAGGCATCCATAAACAACTCGTACCTGCATTGACCAAAACAAGAAAACAAGCATGCTAGTTGCATTACAATCCAAGGCCACAGAACAGATGGTAGGTGTTGCAGGAAATCACCATAAAACAATAAAATACTGCTACTTTTCAGAAGTGGAAAATTAAAAATTTCTCTTTCTCGTTCTTATCCTATAGAAAACATCTATTTAACAGAGCAGAATTGCATGTCAAATTGTCAATCATCTTTCATCCACTGAGTTGTGTTTTATCTGGTAATAGCGTAGAAGCAATTAGTACCTCTTCTGCTTAACTGAGTTAAACAGATCAGCTTTTTCCTTCTCTTCTATTCTAGCCACTTCAAACTCTTCAGTTACAGCTCTTTCCTTTTCTTTTATAGCCTCATATTGGTCCAGGGCCTTCAAATTTGGAGCTGTTTTTTCAATTTCTGAAATTACGGCATCCATTTTTTGCTTGAAATCCACCTCAAGCTTCTCCCGTTCAGATGGCCTTCTGTCCCGCACATGAGACTTGTTTAACTGACTAAAATCAAAAAATGGGCCCATTGTGGAGGAATCAGTCTCCATTGGGTCTGAGATGATGGGGAGGTTTATTTGTTCCAATTCACATTTCTCTACTATTTCCTGCTTCTGTGACATCAGCTGCTCAATCTGTGACTCCTGTAAGGTGAGAAAAACATACGTAAGCCTTTTAAATTTACCTAGAACAAGGTACACAACTGGTAAAAACAGAACTGAACTCCAACCTTAGCGTGTATCTGTCGATTAAGTTTGGATAAACTTGTTGTAGCTGTAGAACCCCTCTTGTTCCATTCTTGGATTTCCTTTTCACACCCTTCTGACTTGGATTTCCATTCTAACGAATAGGAAGAGACATATTAAGAACTAAATCTCGGGCTGATTGAATAGAAGCTTCAAAATTTAATTTCTTGGAAAACAATATGGTCCCATTTCATACCTTGTATTTCTTCCTTCCAACGATCGATCTCACCAGAAGCTTTTTCTGCTGCTGACTTGGCTGCAGCCTCTTCCTTCTGAACCCGTTCTAAAGCTTTTTTAAATTTACTAATAGAATCTTGGAGTTCGTTAATTCGTGATTCCATGTCCCGGTTTTGCTCATACTCTAACCTGTAAGAAAGAAAAATAAAAGTATTGCATCATATAATCTGAGTGAGTGCCACGGCTGCCATACAACTAGTAAATAAAAAATGAGGAACCTGTTGATTCCAAAAAGATATTACGAAATGAAGGAAATGAAACTCTTAACAGGTTTAAACTGACATCTAAGTTGATTTTTGCATGTATTGAATTGAGGGATAAATGGAGGGGGAGGCAAGGACGTACTGGTACTTCAACTTTGACAGCTGACTACTCAAACTAAGCCTCTCTTCAGCCATATATTGGGAAGCCTTGAGTTGATTTTCCTCGTACTCACGGATGTTTGCCACCCCAACAGATCTACTAAAATCTTTGTAGATTCTGTCAACAATTTCATTTATCCTCTTCTCAAGCTTATTGATTTCCTTGCTTCGCTTATCTACAGCTTGCTTTAACTGCAAGAAAAATTGAAAACTGCTGGTACTACAGGCTTGAATTCAAATATTGCAATAAACTAGATGACAAGCCTTGTCTTAGAAAAATCAAAACAAAAAACCTTGAGAAGTTCAGGACTGCTGCGATCAATCTCTTCTTTTATATTCTGCTTTTCCCGTGCCAAGGTTGCAAGTTTGTCCTTAATGCTTTTCTGCAACAAAAATTGTCTTATTTGTCATCCGCCAAAAATAATCATTGTATAAGATAAAATCCAGAAATAGCAATGTCATTTTGCAGTGCATACAGTACACCTCCACCCCAACCCACCTAAAACAAATAAAATAAAGGGGTAATTTGACCTTAGATGGGGAGAAAAATTAGGATTGAGTGAGAGGTCAATACAACAACAAAGCCTCATCACACTAAGATGGGTCGGCTAATGAATCCTAGAATGCCACTGCGCTCAATTTTGTGCCATGTCTTCCGTTAGATCCAAGTGGTCCAAGTCTTTTCTTAGAGTCTCTTTCCAAGTCTTCCTAGGTCTTCCTCTACCCCTTTGGCCCTGAGTCTTTGTCTTGTAATCACATCTTCTAATCGGAGCGTCTGTAGGTCTTTGTTTCACATGTCCAAACCACCTTGACCGATTTTCTCTCATCTTAGATGGAGAGAAAAAATGTTTGTATTGACCTTAATTGAAGAGGATAAATGATTCAATTGACCTATGCTAGAAAGTGGAATGCCCATTGACCTATGCCAAAATATAAAATTATCTAACTGAATTCAAAATAAAACCTACTTATTTCAAATATTTGAAACTGGCCACACCTTTCCACAATTCCATATCTAAAGATCATATTTTATTTTTCAACTCACATACAATAACACGTAGCAACAGCTCTAATTTTTCAACGTCCATCTTCCCTTCTGGATATGGAGTATGGGTCACATTACTTGATACCAACAAAATCAAATGTCAAGATTTCAAAAGAATTTATATCCCACCCAAGTTATGCCAGATTCTCAAGCCATTTTCAGAATGTTATATAAAACAATTATATGCTAACCGCTAAACAAAAGTTCAAGGACCCGAGCAGCAATAACCTAGCCGAGGGACCAAAACAAGATGAAAAGTGGGTATGGATGCAAAAGTAAATACCTATTGCCAACATACTTAAAGCTTCAAAGCATGAAAAACTAACAATTAAAACCATTCAGACAAGCCTTCATCTGTAGAATGGAAGAGAATTCGATGGATTTACCTTCTCAATCTCTGCATACTGGATCTTTTTTTGAAGTCCACTAATTCTACCAGTTGTCTCAGACTCTTTTATCTGCATCTCTCTAATTGACCCCAGCTCTTCCAACTCTGACTCAAACTGTTCTTTCTTCTTCTTCAATCCTACAGAACAAAAACGTTAAAGCCACATCCAAAATAATCCCAAAAAAAATCAAATTAAAACAATATGAAAATGCAAAAACAACCTTCAACTTTTTTATCATCCCACTGTTTTGACCTTGCTTCCATTCCACCACTGGTACCGCCAGTCATTGTGCCGGATTTCGCAAGCAGAATTCCATCAACAGTTACAACTAATTTATATAGGAAACATAAAAAGGTAAAGATCTAATTCAATAGGAACATGATTTAATACACAATGTGAAATTTTTTACAAACAGAAGCTAATTACCTTTGAACCTCTCGCCAGTCCAGCTGAGACGCTTAGCCTCATCAAGTTCATCACAGACAAGAGTATTGCCAACAGCAAAAAGAATTGCCTTCTCCAAGGCAGGATCAAATGTGTGATTTGTTAAGTCCACAAACCATAGAAGCTTTTTCAGATTTTCATGAATAATCACAGTTTTATCTCACAATGAAACCAAAACAAAAAGAATAGAGGCCAACACACATAAAATATAGCATGGCATAATCATGACATAACCAACAGCAACAAGTTGACAACAGTCACCAGAAAACATGCAGATGTGCCGAAAATGTGGAGAAGTGCCAAAAGGTTTTATCATCAGTTAAGTAACTCAAATTCCTTTTGGGCGACAAGAGTAAGGGAGTCACATGATGGAAACATTACTGAAGATGAAAGAAGAAAAACATGCACATGAAATCACGAGTAGGGAGAATTGTCAGCTGACCAGAATGGAGCACCTGAAAAAGACAGGACTCGAGAACTTTTGCAATCAAAATGCCCATAAACTGATTCAAGCAGCCATGGACACTGACGCAAACAAAATACCCAGGCTACTGTACTGTAAGATCATTACCAGAAGACAGGATTATAGAAGTATTGCATTGCTAAAGGATATTGGACTACATCAAAGATCAGCTTTGCAGTACCACCTAAATTGCGCAATCTCTCCATTACGGGCTTCACACGAACAGACTGAAGAGGTATGAATGTCTGAGGAGGAAGCCTTTGTTCTTTCAAATACTGCAGGGATGTAAAAGGATCAGTACCAGAATTGCATTTACATACTTCAAAAGTTTTGTCAACCCATGAATCCAGTGATGACTAGTCAATAAACCAATAAACAACCCAGATATTTGTATTCAACACAAACACAACTAGCAACTACGTACATGGAAATTGAAAAGGAAAATAAGCATCTGCTTTTCCTAGAAGGAGAGGACCGCATTCAAAGCAAGAAGATGAAATGCCCTCAAGTATTCAGTATGCAAACAGTAGGCTAGTTAACAGCTACAGGATGCCTCATCCATGCTCAGGGGCCAATCACATTTTATGGTTCAACAATTCTCAGTGAATATGAAGCAAAAAAATGTTAAAATAACCGATAAAATACAAAAGCAATGTATTGATTCTTGATGTCAACAGTATAATTTAGATAAACACACTATGAAAGGTTAAGCTTATAAGATCATAAATCACCTTGATGCATTCCTTTCCCGTTTGTTCATCCTCAACTACAACGGCATCCATAAATTTACCCATGGCAACAGTAACAGCAAGGTTATACTTTTTTTGTGTTGGCCTACAGAGTTCAGTCATACGACCATGGACACCGTGAAACAGGCGTTTGAGAGTCTCGACTGCTTGAGACAACCTGGAATCTCTCTCATTCTCATATCTGTCAGCCTTCAATTCCCGCAGTTGCTTTTCTATTTCATCAATTTTTGACTTCAGATTTTCATATTTTGTTCTGTATGCACCAAAAAAGACAATGGAAACATGAATTCAACGCTTTCTTGTCTTAATTTCTGGTAAAACAACCAAACAAAACGACAAAATATAAAACACAACCAAATCAACACATAAGAGAATAGGGTGGCAGCAAGATACACCTGCCAGAGCCTACATACACATATATACATAAAATAGAGAAGCATACAGGCAAGCTGAATAACCTGGCCTGTGAATTTTTAGATTGCATGGCACGCAGTTCATTATCCAGATTTTTAGCTTCATCCCTATGTTTCGCAGAATTTTCTTTAATTTTTTTCTGCCTTGTTTGCATTTGTTCCTCTTGTTCCTCTAATTCAGCCTCGCGACTTCTCAACTGTTGAAGATTTTCTTCCAAATTCTTTTGAGCTTCAAGATCAGCATGTTGTTGCCTATCCAGAACCTCTTTCTCATCTCTTAGCTTTGCAGTTTTCATCCCAGCATCTTCCTTGCTGTCATCAGCATTTCCATGACAATTTAGAAAACCATATCATGAAGAGAAACTCTAGAGAACTGAGAAAGCACAATGGTTAAATGAATGTAACTAAACAAGTCCAAAAAGAAAAGGGTACGCAGGGCAACAAGTTCATTCCTCAGCTTAAACTTGAAAAAAAAAATAAATAAATAAAACATTGTATTTGGCCCCAGGAAACTATATTTTAGTTGAATAAGAGTAAAGAGCCAGACTACCATCAGAATCAGATATACTAGCCATATAAAGCAGGATTGACAAACACTTACATTCGAAAATATTCCCTTAATTCAGTATCATCTAACTTCAGTTTGTCGCCACTATCTCGGCCTTTTTCATGTAAATCTTCTAGTTTTGCAGTCAGATCATGTATGCCCTTCTGGAGCTGCTTTATATCCTCTTTATGTCTTTTCCTTTCTTGTTCCTTCTTAGCTAGCTCCTTCTCACTTTTCTTGATTTTTGCATTTATACGAGACATTTCCTCTTTCAGTTTCAGAAGGTCTGGTTGCTGCAAACAGAAAAAACAATATTAGATGACCAATAATTTTTTCCTCTTCAGCTCAAAATAAACTCATTTTCATTAACATGGATCTCAAGTGAATTTTCTATGTCCTGTTGAAGCCAAGGAAACTCACACTTTTGTCAAGTTTATTATTTCTATCTGAAATCTTCTTTTCACATTGTGCAATCTCTTTCAGATATTTTGCTTGTTCTTTCTTCTTATTGTTTGCTTCTAGCTGAAACTCATCAATTTCTTGCATAACTTGTTCACGGCTTTTCTTTTCAGCTTCAAGCTCCTCAGTCATTTTTGCAATATCATTTTCTATGTTGAACAATTGCCATAAAGAATGTTCTTTCTTCAAAGATTTCTGCACGTCAAATAGATAATCATACAATCAGCATATTACAACTGTTAGAAACTATGAGGCAGAACATTCAATGGAAAACACTTAAAGCTATTAAACTTGTATAAATAACAAACTTCAAAACCAAAATTTAGCATGGAGAAAAGTTTGACATATTAAGGAATTCCCCACCTAGCCTACACTCAAGTCTTGTGTATGCCCACACACAATACTACCATGTGGACACAAGACGGATAGTCTGTGTGTGTGAGTGAGTGGGCAAGTGAGTGATTGTGTATGTGTGTTTGAGCGAGAGAGAAAGGAAGAACCAAGTCCTTGCAAGGCCCATTTGATATGCTCTTTCCTGAATTACATAATCCCCTAAGGGCATGAAATTTCAGCCTACCTCTGTGTTCAGTTTGTCTTTGTACTATTCTTCCCTTTGTGTGTGTGTGTGTTTGTTTAAGGGATGGCAAGGTAGAAATATTAAGCATTCAATTTGTCTTTGTACTATTCTTCCCTTGTGTGTGTGTGTGTGTGTGTGTGTTTGGTTAAGGGATGGCAAGCTAGAAATATTAAGCATTCAGTTTGTGAGAATCCAAATAATTATAAAACTTAAACATTTTCAAGGACAACTAACTGCAATTCTGCAGCTAAAACAGATAAGGTATTAAGGCAAAACATGCATATACATCCGTGAATGCAGACATATGTAAATGTAACCCATGTATTCATGCATGTATATGCAAAAGCAGCCGCAGCACATGTGCACATGCATGAAACCAGCAAAGAAACTTTGAGATGCGCACCAGTTGATCTTGCAGGCGGAGGTGTTTCTCAGCTTCTTCTTTTTGTTCTTTCTTTTGCCTCCTCTCCAATACTATTGTTCTCTTTCTCTGATAAACAAGACTTGCTTTTTGTTCAGCTTCGGATTTTTCTTCTTCATATTTTTCATAGTCTCTCTTGAGTTCATCAGACCCAGATATCTGCTCAAGAAGTGCAGTGAGTTCCTTGGGATTTTTCGAGGCAATGGACTCCACATCGCCCTAAAATAAAAAGATAAAAGGTAGTTAGAAGTCACCCCTAACTTCCTATGCACATATCAGAACCACCGTAAGAGCTCCAATATATCTTAACAGTATTTGAAAACTAGTGAACAAGGCACTGTTTAGCATGCTTATAAACTTCCTATAACAGTTAGATACCCGTTAGGTAATGGCTCGACACTCCAATGACCACTCATTTTTTTCCCTTTTATGACTATGACTACTCATTTTCCCCCTTTGGCCTAGAATGAATATACTCTCCAATGCAAATAAGATGAAACCCACGGTACTAACTCCGCCACTACATACGACTCAACGATAAATGTACAGTGACGGAAAGTTGGAAACTATACAGGGAAATGAAATCCTAATTGCAATTTCAAAATTGAAGTCTACATGGAGTCGCATACATTTCAATAGTTTCTGAGAAGTCATATGCATTTGAAAATAAATAGATATATTTCCATTTCCTTTCCCTCCTTATTCAAAGAAATTTTTTCAAGTGCCCGGTATTTAAGTGGGCACTCCACGTGTCACAAAATAAGCGGAGGGACACGTAAAAATATATCATTTTCTCTGCTTGTATTATGACATGTGGACTACCGGCTTGTATACCCAATACTAAAAATCTCTCCCTTGTTCAACTCCAAATTTTCAGTTGCCAAACATCAGCAAGACCTCTGACAAGATGATTGATAAAAAAATTAAATCGAACAGAGAAATGAAGTACCCTAAGCTCACATTACATATCAGGAACTGTGAAATTCGAAAGCATTTGGTCTTTTAAATTAACCTGAAAGACGAGGAAATTCCGCGCCTTGACAAGAATCCCAAGAGACCTGAGCTTCGCATTGTACTCTTCCCACGTCACAGACGCCCCATCGATGCGGTACTCGCTGCCCGCTCCGCCGGTAATGGCTCGGGTGAACTGGAGCTCCGACCCATTGTCCAGCTGGTAAACCAAGCGGACAAAGGCCCTGCGGCCCTTCTGGTCCTTCTCCTTGTCGTCGAAGGCATAGATCAGGTCCTTCAGCTGGGCCCCACGGAGGTGGCCCGTCCGCACGCCGAGGACGAAGCTTATGGCGTCCATGAGGTTGGACTTTCCAGCGCCATTGGGCCCAATAATCGCCGTGAAGTCGTAGAAGGGGCCGATGGTCTGGAAGCCCTTATAGGACTTGAAGTTTTCAAGCTCCAGGCGGAGGATTTTGCCCTGAGAGACCAGGGACGGCATGGCCGGTCGAAGCAAAACTAGGGTTTGGGAAAAAGTGGAGATTTAGGGCGATTCTGAAAATTGAAGCTAGGGCTTCAGTGATTAGTAGCAGAGGGAGAAAATTTACAGAAGCTTGATATTTTCCGGGAAAACGAAGTGCGATTTTCCTGGGAAAATGGAGGGAAATTGAAAGTCGGAGGAGGAGGGGAATTGGCGGGAGAAGGGGAGTTTTGCTGAAGTGGTGGAACTAACCAGGGACCCGACCATGATCGAAGGGCGTATTGACATTTTCCACTTCGCTGCATTAAAACGCTAAACGACGTTGCCGTTTTGGATTTTTTAAAACGCTAATCGACGTTGCCGTTTTGGATTTTTTAAAACGCTAATCGACGTTGCCGTTTTGGATTTTTAGTAGGTCCAATTTTTTGGTTGGTTTTTGGTATTTTGTAAATCAAAGGTAAGATTATTTGTGTTTTGGTCCCTTTCTAGCTTTCTTGCCTAATTTTACTAAGGGAAAATGTTATTAACGTACTAATTTTTACCTCTTACGCATTTTTATTAATTTTTTATCATCAGTTTTCTTTAATTTATTTGATTTGATAATCAAAAATTAAAAAGGTATGTAAGAAGTAAAAATCTTTAACTAATAGTGTTATAATGCAGTGGTATTGTTCTTTGTTACGTATTTTAACTTAAATTCTCATTATACTAGAATATTATTTAACTAAGCACGCCATATAACAAGCATATATTGATTAATTGATTCCCTGTTTTGACACATAATAAACATTCATCAAATCGATAAAATCATTAAGACAAATCAGGGCTGTCTTTGAGATTTCGGAGACCCTGTGCGAAATTTGTAAAGGGGCCCCTCCTTAAGATTTTTTTTAGCAAACGATATTATTTGTATTAACGGGAAGGAGGTGGCCTTAGTCTCACCATGGGCTAGCAATAATATGGTTCAAATTCGCCTTTAGTGAGAATCAAATATAAGACCTCTCACTTACAATTAAAGATGAATACTATTATACCATAGTACTAAGTGGCAACCTCCTTAAGATAGTATTTTTTTTTTTGAAAACAGAAAAAGAAAAAAGAGGATTGATGCTAGAAAACAATCACTTAAATCAAAACAAATTTTAGCAATTGAAAGTTTACAAATGTCATTAATCATCAGTAAAAAGAGTTACAAACATAACCTTCACTAAGTAATCAAAAGCAGTTAATTCTTAAACAACCAAACATGAAACGAAAAACTTCAAAACTCTTAACTTTGAAGTTTCACTTAAACATATAACATTATTAAATTGAAAAAAAAAATATTGTTTTTAGAGTGTTGTTATTGGCACACAAAATACCTCATTGTACTCCAAATTTTTATATATAGAAAGGAAAACAATTACTCTTATAAGAGGTGCACAGAGAGATTTTAAAGTGCTAACAAAAACAATTTTTTTAAATATAAAACATTATTACATAATATTAAATGACAAAAATTTTAGAGACCCCTTCAAATTTAAGGCTCTGTGCGACTGCACCTTCGCTCCCTCTCAACACCTCCTTTGAAGACAATGCATTGGTTGCAATCTTAATTTTGTAAAAGAGTCAAGAAACCCTAAATGAAGAGGTAACCACCATATGAGTTGAAACGGCATGTCGTTTAATATACTGCCATATGAGTTGAAACGGCATGTCGTTTAATATACTGATTTCCAACAAATCTGAGTAGAGCGTTCATTTGATTATCATTGGATTGAACGCCAATGCCAATCCATCATCGTTAAGAGCTGCGAACTTGCGATTAGCGAGAGCCCACGAAACCAAAATTTCCCAATACCAAAAAAGATCAAGTTTTTATTTTATTTTTAATTCTGGGGGTTTAAGAAAAAGGGAAAGGCGAAGGAGGAAATGCCCAAAGCTACAGCGGCTTGACGACGCATATATCTCGTGCAACAACAACAACTCGAAGCTGCTGGCGGTCGTCTCTCTGCGATGGTTTCCCTCTCCACCTGGTTCCGGTACATAGCCCACAAGCTTGAGTACTCTGCCACGCTCAGCTGGAAGGTCCTTCTCTCCTCTCTCTCTCTCTCTCTCTCTCTCTCTCTCTCTCTCTCTCTCTCTCTCTTCCAATTTTCGATGTTTACCCTTCTGGGTTTTGTTTGTAGACCGTTTCAAGATTGCCCGTTGTAAGATTGTTGCCATGGAAGGTTAAAGCAAATATTGGGGTTTTTAGATTTTGGGTTTAGGTGGATGGGTTGTATTGGGTTTTTTGAGAACGATATTGTTTTGGTAGTTTTGTGATTTTGTGTGAAAATGGTGTTCTGAATAAGGGTATTCGTGGGTTTTCTCAATGTTTTGTGTTCTCAATTACAGTGATGTTTTTTTTGGAATAGATATTGTGTATGATTTCGGGTGTTAACAGAGAAATATTGTGTGTATGTTGAAGGTGCATTTAGATGCTTAGTTTAGCTTCAAAACTGTTACTTTTGGCCTATCCGAAGGTATTTGAAAAGATTGACAAATACTATGGAGAAATATTCAGTAATGTTCACTACTTTTGGTGAAGTTAGATTTATAGTTGTTTTGGGTTAGGCCAGTTGGCCATGGCAGTGTCCCTGCCCCCTCCCTGTAGATTAGAGTAGTTTATTAGAATATCGCATTGTCAAAAGAACAAGCTTTTGATGCGCATTTCTTAAATGTTCAAGATCAATTGTGAAACCGTGGAGCCAGTTATCTCCCTCATAGTTTTTCACATGTAACTTGGGGTGAGCAAGATATGTAATGTGGGTGATCCTTTCATAGTTGTTATTAGTATTTGTCTTGTCAGATGGTTTAGATGGTCAAATAACGCTTAATTTACTTCTGGTCTTCTGTAATTTTAAGGACAGTTTTCTTACTTCCATTTCGCACATGGTTATAGTTAAGTCTGAAAGCTTTATAAATGCCTTTTGTTTTATATTTTTCTTGTACGTTTTTATGACAAAAGTTTTCATGTATTGCAGAGCTATCAAAGAGGTCAAATCACAGACAAGGAGCTAGGTGATGCCGTTTGGAAAAATCTATTTCAGGGAAGGCTGACGTACTTGCATTGGAATAAGGGAGAGGAGATGGCCCCTAGTATAGGCGCGCAAAGTGGAACTCTTCTTGTCCGGAAGATACCAGCTGCAGATCCAAAGTAATTACCAATTTAAATTCGTCCTCTCTTCTTTTTGCAAGTTTGATTCCCTTTTTCTATTATTTTTTGTGCTTGAATATAAATATCATTCTTCCGAAAGATGCTCTCAGGACCAGTTTAACCATTTTATCTAATAATCTAAGATCGTGCATCTAAAAGAACAAACCAGTTGTTGTTATGTTGTTGGCCCCAGATCAACTTCTTATGAGAGACTTGTGTTTCATGTGAGGAACTGTGATGTCATAAATGCCTTCAGCACCTTGTGGATAGTAAATTAAATCTAGTTTACTCTTGTGATGATGAGCAGTTAGGGCACTTTTCTTTAAGATTTATACTTTTTCAGTTTAGGACTTAGGTGCAGTTTTGGAAAGGCTTCAATTAGTCATAAATTGACTGCGACCCACTTTGGTTGCCTGTGTTATCTCTGTGCATGGATAGATAGCAAGTTGAAGTTTTTGCATATGAGCTCTTGGCTCAGTCGGTCGTATTGAGTCTCTCTATACTGTTAAAGCAGACCCTTAGCCTGTAAGGTAAACTTTTATTCAACTTGCGCTCTAAATTCTCACATGGTTTTAATGATAAACTTTCTGGTGCTTAATCATGCTGTGACACTGTGTACTGCCTGTCATTCTTCTAAAGACGTTCCCAAGCTGAGTCCTGCTTTGATCATTACCTGTTAATTCAGATATTAATACCTCTATGTGTAGCAATTTCATTTTCTTTTTCATATTGATGTATGTGAATTTATGGTTCCCTTACAGCTCAATTGACATCCTTGTGTATATCTGACAGGCGTGTTTTTGTTGGGGATGTAGTTGTCTTGAAGGACCCTGAGAAACCCGATAATTACCTGGTGAGAAGATTGGCTGCAATTGAAGGGTATGAAATGCTGTCCACCGATGAAAAAGATGAGCCTTTTGTCCTTGATAAGGATGAATGCTGGGTGTTGGCTGATAATGAAAGTTTGAAGCCCAAGGTACATGCCACATTCAGAATTTTGATAAGTATATTTGCTCGGTTACTGCACAGTCTGCACAATTCTTGTATGAGTCCATCCACAGTTTTCTTTTATGTTTTAGTATTTGGAAATAGCTATAGCACAGGGGCTGAGTATATTGTCATCGTTACATCAACATGTAACGCTTAGTAGAATGTGTTGATTGCCATCTATTTGTTGTAACATCTATCAAATATTTAAGCGTAACTCGAGCAACATCCCTTTATTTAAGGAGATATTCAGGATTATCTCTCCCCTCCCTCCTCGTGTTTAGATTTTGGACTAAATTGACAATTCAGCATTTTGACGTGTTTTAGCTTGGACATATGCATGCAATTAGGGTGAATTATGACATTATCCATATGGCATTACTTGAATTGAATGGGCACAGATGGATAAATATTCATTCTTATATCTGGCAGGAAGCCAATGACAGTCGAAAGTTTGGGCCAGTTTCCATGACAGACATAGTTGGCAGAGTCATATATTGTTTACGAACAGCTGTGGATCATGGCCCCGTGCAGAACAGGCGAGTTACTCAAAACTAAATCTAAATCTGCTTAACTCATCTTTCTTTTATACGACAAGAAGTTCTGTAGGGATTAATATTTGTGTTTGTTATATTCTTTGTCCAGCCGTTCTAGCATGCGAAAGGATACACCGGTTCTGGAAGTTGAATTGGATGTCGATGAGATGGCAAAAAACCACAAAGCCTGAAGTATGTCCTCATAAAGCAATGACTACTCGTTTGGTTTGTATCTATTTTCCTCCCAATTGCTTATTGGATCATTTTTCGTCTTTCTCTGTTCTTCCCCTTGTTTCGAGTACCAAGAAGAAAAATAAAGATGGAATTTCTAGTTGTTCTTGAGTCGTGCGATGGTTGTAAGTTTATGGTGGTTGTTCAGGTTCTCCTACTTCAGTGACGTCGCGTTTTGTTTTTGCTGAAGAATACAGAAGCGGCCTGTAACGACTCTGAGTTTAGAACGGTATTTGTCTTTTGACGAAGTTTAGAACAGCGCTGTACTCTGAAAAACTACCTGAGAGAAAGAAGAAAATCAAGGTTTTGTCAAGTTTTTGGACCTATATTTAAATCCTTGGCATGTCTTTAGTTTCATGCATCATGAGGTTGGTTGGTCCTTCCGGCGGAATATACTTTCGTGTGTTTCTACAAGTTCCATTTTTGCTTTATTTTCACTGCGACGAGCATAAAACTTGTTAAACGTGTTATGAAATTGAGCTTTGCCTCGTCGAATTATCAAGTCAACTGCTATTATTTTCACTGGGCACTTAATAAGCTTGCCTCACATAGACCCGGTATATGCGCAAACGTAAGGGAAAAAAAGAAGTTAACTTGACGGTTAAACTAACGGAGGCATTAATGGAAATCACTTAAAAATAACTGAACTGTTACATAAGCGCGTTAGTTCAGGATGTAGCGAGACAATATTTTATCCTAACCTATTTAATCTCTGAAAAGATAGGTTCAAACTTGAGTTAAAAAGTGACCCGCACTGACTTGGTCAACTGACCTAATTTTATACGTATTTTTTTTTTCGTCAAATGATAGATTTTTTTAGATTAGCCCCACCAACGGGGTTTAGACCCATGACGTCATGTAATGACTTGACTTCTTTCCACCACTGTAGTAAAGGGCCACTTGCAACCTTATATGTAATTGACTTTTTATCAAATTAGTCAGAAAATAAAACTGGGCCAGGCAACACTGGGCCTATGGAAAAGCTAGACAATCGGGTCAAATGACCCGATTCGACCCACGACTGAACCGCCTCAAAACCTCAGAGCCATAATACCGAACGAGTCCCTTATCAATGGCGCTATAGGGTTTAGCAAAGCCGAAGTGACAAACACTTGGAGGGAGCTACACCACCAGCAAGCACGCCAGAAAATGCAAATCCGCCATTGACGACTGACCTGAAAACTCTCCTTCTCAGTCCCTCACCTCCCTAGAAATGTTACAGGGCGTTCATATCATCGGTGAGCTTCTCATAAACCCAAACAAAACTCTGCTGGGTTTCCACAATTGGCTGGAATTTCGAAGCTATTTCCATTTCCATTTATTATTTTTAAGATATGGGTTGTCGTAATATTGATTGGTTTCGTTCGTATTTTTCTTAGAAATTGGAGTATTCGTGTTTGTTTGTTTGTTTATTTTTGAAAATTTAACATTTTGGTTAGAGTTCCCAGCAGGTGTTTGTTGAAATGATTTTGTATGTATAGCGCTTGCATGTAACAGATGGTTTATAGAGAGAGTTAGCTCTCCTGTTGTTCGCTCGAATTTTTATTTTAATCTGCTACTTGATTTCAGTCTTGTATTTCCTTTGGAGTTATAGTGATTACTGCTAGCTGCATTTGAATTCTAAGGAAGAGTTCAGTTATGAGGAACGCAAAATCTGTACCTTTTTCGGTGCGTGGGGGGTATTGTTTGCACATGAGGGATAGAATAAGAGTGGTCTCTTATGAAAAATATTTTCAAGCACGAGAAGGTGAATTGGGGTTGTGGATATTGCTCGGAGCTTTCATTTTTATGATTAGGTTTATTGCGTTGTGATTTTTGGTGATGGTGGTTTTATTCCAGGTCATGGACCATCAGATGCCAAATGTCTTCCGTGTTCTGGAATTTCCGGAAGGGTAGCCCCTTTATATCCCTGCTCTTCTCGTTTCAACCATAAGTCCAAGTCACAGGTCAGTTATGGATCACCAAAAGGTGCTTACAAGGGGGTATCCTTTACGTGCAGAGCGAGTTCTGGTGGTCGTAATAGAAATCCAGAGTTTCCAAGGCAAAACAGACATGGGTACTCCCGGAGCAGGAATAGGAAAAGTGAAGAAAGAGATGGCTTTGATAACTTTGATGAATCTGATATGCTGTCTTCTAAAAATGGGCCATCGGTCTCCCTTTCAAGTAACACAAAGTTTGGGGCCACTGCATCCCCTGGACCTAGAGAAAAAGAGATTGTTGAGCTGTTCCGGAAGGTCCAGGCTCAACTTCGGGAGAGAAGTGCAGTTAAAGAAGAAAGGAAGGTTGAAGCTTCACAAGGGCATGGTAAAGAGAATGCGACTGTGGATTCCCTCCTCAACCTGTTAAGAAAGCACTCGGTTGAGCAATCAAAGAGAAACAGCAACAGTGGCAGCAGCAACAAGGACTTCACGTTGGACCAACCAGAAAAGAATGCCCGATATGGTGAAAGAAAAAACACAGCATCTTTTGATTCAAATAACAAAGCTCCTTTTGATTCAAATAACCTTTTGAAGGATGATGTTGAAGAACCTACTGCCTCCTTCAGCAGGCCTGCTTCGAATTTCCAACGCAAGTCTCCCATTCCTCGGTTAACATACCAGGCCATTTATTCTGAGGATGATCACACAGGCAACTCGGTGCCACATGTGAATTCAACTGGGAAAATAAAGAAGAATCATGTTGAGAGAGTTCCTAAACCAGAGCCTGAGCCTGAGCCTGAGCCAGAGCTTGAGTTGGAGGCAGAACTTGACCCTATGCCCGAGCATGATACTGAGTTTGAATTTGAGCCTGAACCTGAGCCGGAGCCTGAGATTGTTCAGTTGTTAGAGGACGAGACTTCAGAAGATGAGATTTTGGGTCCTGAAGAACCTCTAATTGAAGACGATGAGAACAAAGGAGAACGTGTTGAAAGTAGGGATTTGAGTACATTGAAGCTGCCAGAATTGAGGGTACTAGCAAAGTCTCGAGGTGTAAAAGGGTATTCGAAGATGAAGAAGGCTGAGCTTTTGGAGTTGCTAAGCGGGAACACAGTTTGATTCGTGATGCATGGTATACCGCTGACATCTTAATATAGTTTCAGATAATTTTTCACCATTTTATATTCGGGCCTCTGAATCGTTGTTGAGAATTGAGAGTGTGTTTAGCTTTTCCAGTTTTGGAGGGTCTTTTTCAAGCACAGGATGGTCTCGCCGCGATGGGATTGGTCCTTTTTTTGTATCTGTTTTCGTAGAGGGTTTTCATCCTGTGGAAAATATGTCAGATTCTGGTTTATTGTAGCTTAAATGTTGCTCTCTGTAAAATTGGTGATAAAATTCGTTGTAGTTTCCTTCACAAACTACCTGCATATTCTGTTTTTACAGACCGTTGGAGTCCATGATTTATTGTCCCAAACAATCTTAAGGACTTCTTATACAGTTGTATTGCGGTGGTGTGAGTTTAATAGTTGAATGCCGCTTATATAATAAGAATCAAATGCACGAGATGCATATATTGTACTGAACAATTGGACACACTCACGTTGGCTTCAATTTTTTCGGAGCACTGTGTGAGTTTGATTCTAATTTATAGAACTCAAACTTGAAAAAAAATCGACCTGTGGAAGGCCTAATCATACAAAGCAATCACCAAAGATGAAAACAAGCAAAAAATAGACTTTGAGGCTCGTATGGAAGGGCTTTTAAGACGACTGAAGTTCTTTTAGATAAACTACTTTTGGGTTTCAAAAAGTATTTCTTATAGAACGTACTTCAGGTGCTTTTCAAGAATTCATTGGTTTCAAAAATATTTTTACCAAAAACACTTCCAAACGAGTTCTTAAGCTTTTTGGGACAAACTGAGTTTCTCTAAAGAGCACTATTGTGCAAATGTAAGTCCTCATTGAAAAATGCTAGAGAGAAACATTGTTGACCAAATTTTGTAAACCTTAAGAGATTAAATTTCTTATTTAAATAAAAGAAAGAATCAAACTATCAACTGTCACATCATGTGATCTACAAAATATGATTTAAGCAGACGACATCTCTAGCATCACTCGTTCCTCATTATATGGTACTGCCTATGCTAAAATAATTCATTAATCAACAACAAAGTTTATACATATACGTCAAATTATAATTTTTTTTCACAAGAAGGAGCTGAGTATTTTCCATCTCAGAAGTTGTTGGAATTTGAAACTAGTTTTCCACACCAATGGGGAATTGGGGTTAAAGTGTTTCAAAATCCGAACCGATCTGAGCCGGTCCGATTCCCTTTTTTGGCCTGATTCAATTTAGTTCATGCCAATTAGGAATTGGGATACAAGTAAAATTACCTAAAACTTAAGGGGAACTTTCCCAAATTTCCACAGTATTCACGCAAATTTCCCACCCTACCCCTTCTCAAAAATTGCACATGGATAAGATAAGGCGAGCACACTCTCCCTCCCTACTCTCTGTTCTTCGACAACCATGGAAGCCACTCTCTTCAGCTTCCATTCCTCCAAACTCCCATCAACCCCCCTAACCCAAACCCAACCCAAATCCCTCCTGACCCGACCCGCCACAAACCCATTTCTCTCCCTCGCTCCCCGCCCCGCCCGCCACCACCACCGCCTCCCCACAATCCGCTCCGCCATCTCCCGCACCAAAAAGGAACAGACCGTCGAGACCATCAAAGAAAACCTCGAGAACTGCCACCTCATGGCCGGCATCCGCTACAAGGGCCTCACCGTCAAGCAATTCCAAGACCTCCGGAAAGTCCTGCCGGAAACCACCAAGCTCATTGTGGCGAAGAACACCCTGGTCTACAAGGCAATCGAGGGGACGCCGTGGGAGGCGCTGAAGCCGTGCATGACGGGGATGAACGCCTGGATGTTCGTCCACAGCGAGGAAATCCCGCCGGCCATTAAGCCCTACAGGGATTTCCAGAAGGAGAAGAAGCTCGACAGCAACGACTTCACCGGGGCGGTTTTCGAAGGGAAGTTTTACGGGCCTGGAGACTTTAAGCAGCTAGAGACAATGCCGACGAGGGCGGAGATTTACGCTAAGTTGCTTGGGACGTTGAATAGTCCCGCGTCGAGCTTGGTGGGGACGATTCAGGCGCCGGCGAGGGAGTTGGTCATGCTTTTGAAGGCATATGTGCAGAAATTGGAGGAGGAAGGCGGCGGCGGGGGGCAATAGTGGTGTGGTAAAAGGAGAGGATTTTGAGCCTGTGTAAGTGTATCTTGAAAGACCCAACTGTCGATTTTTGGTGTTTTTCTGATGTTGTAGCATGATTGCGGTTTATATTCGAGCTGTAGATTTATGTACAATTGAAGTTTTAGCAAGCAATGATCTTGAATTTTATGGCTATCTGTGCACAATGTGTGCTATTTACTTGTATTAGGAATGCTCAATGCTTAAAGAACAATTCTTGCACTGGTGTAACTTAGATACAACAACGATGTTCGGAGTTAATGTTGTGAGCGCATGAAATTACGCTCGGTTTTCCTTGTATTCAATTCCAGTGTTTTAGTAATGTAGATGGAATGGCAATGACATAATCTATAGCTTAGTGTATTTTAACATCGATTTTGCGGACAGGGCTTTAACAAGAACATTAGAACTCCATTTAGTCGGTTAGAATGATATTGTTGGGGAGGCGATATAGGAGCGAAGGGATGAAAGGTAGTATCTTATACCTATAGCTTTTCTCTTGTTACCTTCCCATCTTAGCTTGGGTCCTGGGAGACCATTCATTTCGGCTATCTCCCCTATTCTTCCCTCTTGCTTCTTGACCAAATTAATGTTGAGGCCTGATAGTGAGGAGCTGATGGAGTGATAAAATGATTTGATAATATGGAGAATCATATGTATGATGACTGGAGTGGAGTGAGAGAGCATTCTGTTACCATCATCTTTGTATTTGCAGCATGGATTTAGATATCTATGTATTTGTGTTGTATGGTGATGATCAATGAAAATACAATGAGTCAGCAATGATTAATTCCAACGTATTTGGTCTCGGATATTGGTCATGTGAATCCAATCTTGCCACTATTGATTGAGAACCCCATCTGAGCTTCAAACATTTTCTATTTTCTTGGCTCTTGTGCTTTTTTCCTTGTGGCTTGAAATCGGTTGTGTCTCTTGAAATCAGAAGTTGATGATCCAAAATCTTGATTCGTTAACTAACAATGTTCCAAACCGGAGTTACTCTATGAGATTGTCAAAGCTCCAGCAAATGTGGAAGCCATTAAAAGGTCTTTGCGGTGAAGTTGCTAGCCTCGAGGTAATCAACTGGTAAATACAAGTTATTCTTCTTTGAATATCTTTTTCTTATTATCTTGAACATCCTAGCTTAAACTTTTGTAATTTGATGGATATTGTGTTTTGTTAATTACGTGCAAAACCCAGAACTTCAACCTCATATCCCAACTCGTAGTAGCTTAGTACACTCTTGCCACTGTTTAGTCATTGGAATCTTTCAATTCCAAAACTAAGTTTCTTTCTGGTTGATAATTAGATTGTAACTGTGATTGCGATATAGAGTTCGTTTTTGGGGAGAAAGTTGTGACCTGGGTTGTATTTTTCACACAGTGGCTTCAGTGAAAAGGGAAGAATCCACGAAACACATGAACCCCAAACTGCTTGGTGTTGCCAAAATTTGAGCTGTTTCTGTATATGTTTTATCAGAACCCCAATAATATGAGCTTGCAAGGGAGTGCCGGCGACAACTTCAGTGATTGTGCAATTGCATGCAGAGGAATCCTTCAGGTTCAGGTGCCTTGTTAAAGACCGCATATAGTTTTTAGTTCTATTTTTATTTGGACGCATTATTGCTTCAAGTATCATGTCACATATGATTCACATTTAGATGTTAGAGATTTACTGGTCTGCGTAATTGCTGAAAGAAAGTATTTGCCTTTTCTTCTGTGCTTTTGGGTTATGCCTTCCCCGGTGCCCCACCCAAACTTCTGCAGAAGCTGCTCCGTCGGAATATGTGAAATTTGTAATGCCATTAAGTGCTTGCTTGCAGTATGCTGCAGTGGATATACCGACTTCCTAACGCTGCCCGGATCTCTGAAACAATTAACAAAATGGTTGGAGCTCTGCTGAGAAGAACAGTCGTTATAGTTGGCGGGGGATAGTTTGTACAAACAGATCTTCGGAGGCTACAATTAGTGGATGGTTAAATGAACCAGGAAATAGCAACATTCAATTGTAGCAATTTGTATGTGATTTTTAACAGTCATCTGCAAGTTTGTGCAATGGAAAGAAGTTTTGGTTTACAGTTTCTCAGTCAGAATCCGGAATTGACGATTTGAAAATGGCAATAGATATCAAATATATGAGAGAAACTTCGGTAGGGTGTGGACTAGGACAGATCTCATATTGCACGGATTATAGTGGGTCGGATAAAATCAAAATATAGTCTCATGCTTTTATAAGAAGTGTCACACATATGACGTGATTGGACACCCTGCCCCGAGTTTTAGGGAAAATGAAGTTCCAGGAGGATCCTCTTCGGATCCTCTTTATGAGGATACTAGGGATCCCCAAATCGCGTATGTTCATTGTATATCGTGCGATCAGTTTTTATCAGGTACTATTCATATTTAATTTAAAATAATTTATGGTCGTACAATGTACGATGAACGAACACAATTTGAGGATCCTCACGAAAAGGATCTGGAGAGGATCCTCATTCAACGGAGGTGGGGAAGGTCAACTGTTTACTGGTGTATTCTAACATCACATGAGAAGTAGCACTTCTAAAATCATAGGACCCTACCTTCCATCTATGTGAAAGCAGATGCACATGGCTTCCCAAGTACTACTCTTCATAAAAGACAGGTCTCCTTCAACTTGTTTTGACTGCCCTACAACTCTCACTTGAACATTTGTCCATAATAGGAGGGCCACGATAGTCTCGTCGGTTGTTTCTGGCAGTTTTTGTTAGTCTCATAAGTATATGAATGATGAAATTAACTTATATTGGCACACGTTAATTGATTATGGTCGTTAATATTTTGTAAATTCTATCAACATGAATTGTTGAATCAACTCATTTTCACGTGCACGATTGATTCTAACATTTTTTATATCTATAAATATGCGATTGCTTGATTAGACTAATATTGATTACAAACATGGAAGGGGATCCTCTTCATATTCTTTCCTCCTAATTCTAGGAATTCACTAATTCGGATCATTGAAATTTAATCTAATGGATAAAGTTATTATAACTTTTAAAATAAACTTCTGTTTGTAGCCGTTGAATCAAATTTTAATTGTCCAGATTGATGGACCCTTAGAATTAAGGGGAAAGGATTCGAGAGATTCCTTTCCCACAAACATAGCTCTAAAGATCCAGACTTGAATTACCCATATGCCCGTATGTGGAACCAAATCTTTAATTATTCTGTCCTTTGAAAGTGGAACCATGCCAACATAGCTTGTACGGCAAAATGCAGTTCTGTAATTTAAAGGTCAGTTCGATGATAGAAAGGGTACCCTATACTTAATAGTATAGGGCCTCGCGTGCTGGTGAATGACTTGTCTGTACTTTAAATTTCGCCGTAATGATCTATCAAACTAATAAAATATGATTTTTTTAGTTAAGATAATATATAAGATTGATATAAGATAATGAAAATCGATAGAATTGGTGTATGAGTTTGTTCATCATAAATTATTTTAATCATTCCATAAAAAATCTGTCAATATCATCGTTAAGTGAAGGGATTGATTAAACAAAAATATCCTTAAAAAAGTGATCACGTGGTTATTCACATAACAATTTAACGAGAATATTGATAAACTTTTCATGGAATAAAGTGACTTGCTTAGCAGTAAAATAATAATTAAGCTAGCGGAAAACAAAATAATGGAAGGGGAATTGAAAGATAGAGCTGCATTATTTCTTGAATGAGAACGGAAGGGAAGGGAAAGTTACACCTAAACCAAAGATGTACGTTCTGATATGGAATGGTCCAACTGGCTTATTGGATTTAAGCTCACAAATGGTGACTGCTATACAAATTAAGGACAAAAAGAATGGTTTTGTTTGCTTTTCCAATTTATAAAACCCTACCATGCGTGTGCGTGTATTACAAAATTTCAGAGTCAAACCCGTGACTCACTACTAATTATATTAATATTGTTATACTTGACCACCTATATAGTTTGGGAAATGTTAAGTTTTTATCACAAATGATCTCCGTAAAATTAGAAATGAAATCATTCAATATAAATATCATTTATCTAGTGAAGTTTTCGACGCAAGATTATATTCCCTAACATAAATATACAATGTCTTTATCTATATATACTACCATCAATCTATATCAAATATACAAGTATATCTATAGGATGGAATTGGAGACAAATTAGGGTGTGAAGATGCCCACTATTTAGAGATGTGGATGCAAATCCTTTGTTTTTATTAAGAAGATGGTTATGTTTCCTAATATCACACCATATCATGGTTGGATTCTGAAGATGAAATTTGTAAGAGGGTGAAGATATTATTTAAAAGGACAACAAAAAAATTGGGCTCCAATTAATTTTGGGGTTTTAGGTTTGGTTAGCCAGCTCATGTAAGATCCTGAAGAAAGGACAATTGTTTTGATATTGTAATATCCCATATCGTTTTGGGGTGTGGATCATGTAAGCCTTATATGTATATTCTCATTTCTACCTAGCACGAGGCCTTTTGGGAACTCACTGGCTTCGGAGTTCATCGGAACTCCGAAGTTAAGTGAGTAGCGCACGAGAGCACTCCCATGATGGGTGACCCACTGGGAAGTTCTCGTGTGAGTTCTCAAAAACAAAATCGTGATGGCGTGGTTGAGGCCCAAAGCGGACAATATCGTGCTATAGTAGAGTCGAGCCTGGGATGTGATGGGAGCCTAGGCTAGGATGTGACAATTTGGTATTATAAAGTTAATCCCTAGTTGGATGTGTGCCGACGAGGACGTCGGGCCCCTAAGGGGGGTGGATTGTAAGATCCCACATCGCCCATGGGTGTGAATCTTGTAAGCCTTATATGTATATTCTTATCTCTACCTAGCACGAGTCCTTTTGGGAGCTCACTGGTTTCAGAGTTCATTGAAACTCCAAAGTTAAGCGAGTAGCGCGTGAGAGCACTTCCATGATGGGTGACCTACTGAGAAGTTCTTGTGTGAGTTTCCAGAACAAAACCGTGAGGGCATGGTTGGGGCCCAAAGCGGACAATATCGTGTTACAGTGAAGTCGAACTCGAGACGTGGTGGGGGTCCAGGCCAGGATGTGACAGATATGCTCCTTAACTTGGAGAACAATTAATTTTTAAAAAGGAAAACATTTTGATTCCGAGAAAAATTTAAGTAATATTGTCTGATCTCGTTATTCATAGAGCACTTCTTATAAATTTTGAAACTTTTTAATATTTTAATTTCATTCGAGTTCACGTCAATCGTGTCACTTATAATAAGAGTAGTTACAAATTAGACAATTCTACTCAAAATTTTCTCCAAAAACCCTTACTTGGTAGTTAAAACTTTTAAAGACATGAAAGATTGACAGCTTGTAGTCATTGGTATGGGCTCACTGTCAAATCTCGCTCCAAAGTTAAAGATGACCAAAATGTTGTACAATAATAATGCAATCTAGGCACTGAGCAAAGCCACATGCACATGCACATATGTACTCTGTTCATCACGGGCTACAATCTAACATTCACCTACCCTTCATTCAATTGCGATTAAACTTTCTTGGAACGAGTTACATACATTCATACAACTTCTTTTCTCTACCCTCAACCGACAGACATGTAGACATATACACCTGGTTAAAGGTAAGTTTTAGCCCTACAAGTAACATTTCATTAGTTTAGGAAGTGATTTTCCAGGGTAATATTTACCATGTATGAAAATACAAGGAGATGCCCCATCACAACTTCTTGTTTGGTATCGTTTGACATGAATCTTATAGAAAATCCCATGCTTTTAATTAGCAAAGCTGAAATCAACTAATTTTCTCAGGGAAATTATCCATGTTCTTCATATATATATATATATATATATATATATATATATTTTTTTTTTTTTTTCCAAATAGCATATAGGTTGTAATCATTCATTAAATAAGTTACTAATTTTTGTCTTAAAACTAATCATCTTATGGTTAAAATTGGGGGTAAAAAACAAAACAAATTAGATTTATTTCGGTTGGGCAGGTATGAGTCTCACTTATTCTCTGCTTTCTAGCTAGGAGGCAAGTGAAGTGGCATAACAGCTGAAATTCTAAATCATATTTTATATATCCTTAATTATAGTTAATAGATCATAACATGAGATTAATTGGAGTAGGTGACATCTATAAATTAAGTTATAATTTTTTTTTTTGTTACATAATGGGGTAGATCACTCCAAAGCTAACTCAATAAATTATTACAAAATCCCAGAGACTCCGATTATGTTATCAAATAAATGAGTTATAATCTATTCAGGTGGATTCTCAAAATAGTGGTACCCAAGATTCATATTAAATCTCCAGTTGGCAAGGTCGTCCGCCACAACGTTCTTCTCCCAGTAGACATGAACCAACTCGAAATCCGTTATGCATACTATAAATTGTCTGCAATGATCAATAATGTTGACAATAAGATGAAAGTTGGTAACTTGGTATTAGTTATAATGTTAACTAAATTAACCACTATAGCCGAGTCCATCTCTACACAAGGCTTAAAACACTTTTGTTTACTGCAAGCTGTAGGCCAAAATAAAGCTCCCAAATTTCAGCATCAACCACCTACTCTTTGCTTAAATTGACCGAAAACCCATCCAACCAATCATCACTATTATCTCGTCATACTCCCCCATCGCCTATATTTAAAGAAGTATTGATAGTTGTTAGATATTTGGTCACCCAACTTTATCCCAATTCTACAACCTCCTTTTGAATCTTGAATAATTTGTTGTCACCCCTTTATTTTAGATTGTGTAGCTTATATAAAAGCATTACATATCTTCCAAACTTCAAATTGTCTCCCTTTATATAATAAATTGATATTTGCGTTGTTTACTAATATGCGTATTTAAATTATTCTGATTCCTGATTTTTTTTTCGATAAATACATACAACAATATAATAGGTGACTGACATACTATAAAGTGACATTTGCGTTATTTACTAATACATGAATTTAAACTTGGAATGCATTGAGTTGAAGAGGAAGGTCTTAACTACTTGAACAATCCACCATTTAAAGGCATAAAGTAAATTGATTAGAAGGATTAGTTGATATTGTTCTTATTTTCTCCCTTTTATTCACGTCTTCTCCCATTCCAAATAAATAAATATTGCAGATGATGCCTTAAAAAAGGAAATCATGTCTATGCACCATGATATGGGTTCAATTCCCACTAATTCTCCTTTTTCCTACAACTAACACTTTAACTTACTACCGTTATCATTTATAAAAAAACAAAAAAAATAAAAATAAAAGTAACATGTTCTATAAAAAAATATTAAAATATAACATTAGTGAGTATATTATTAATTTAATCTTGGAAAGTAGAAAAAAGTTATGCATACGTAATAAAATTGTGAGATGTGAATGACACATTAGTAATTTAAAAAGAAAAGAGAAGTGCTAAGGATAAGAGAATCTTAATGGATTATCAATCATCTTATGTATTTGATACAATATTTTATAAGATTGATACGAAAATTAATGTTAAATTGTAAAGTAACAAAGAATCTACGAAGAACCTCACTTTGAGAAAATCTCTTCACATTTCTCAAAAGGAAATTAGGCAAACAATGGTTCTTCCTCAGTGGAATCTTTTCCTGGATATCATTGTTCTAATGCATCCTCTAATACTTTAATTAAAAACGGCATGAATTCCCTTACAAATTTTCTCTCTAATCATGATTAGATCCCCAAAGTGAGAAAGTCTCCTCCTTTACATTTTACCTTCTTCATAACCTCTTAATTAATCTTCACCTCCTCGCCCAACAAATCTGCAACCAAATAGACCCCACCAATTTTGTTTCTTTCTTTCTTTTAATTTCCTCTAAATTTATTCATTCCCAACACACACACACACACACACACACACACACACACACACTCTCTCTCTCTCTCTCCTTCTCTCTCATGCAGCTTTGTAACGAAAGCAGTGCATGAGGGTTAGATTGATTCTTGAATAAAAAACCCAATTGAAGTTTCATGTCAAAGTTTCCACCTTTGGCTTTGGGTTCATCAAGATCTGTTTTTTTATGCCTTAACCCACCAGCTCTAAGCCTCTAACTGCATGAATAGGAGTACAGTTTGATTCAAAGGTAACAATTTTCGTTTTATCCAATGTTGTTGTTTTTATTTTTATTTACCCAGTAAAATGTTTGGTGATGTTTGTCTTATGTTAATGGGTGGGGGAGGAAATGGTTTGGTGTTGTTTGTTTAGTTTGGATTTAGCTGTGTTTATTCTTGTGGGTTTTCTGTCAATTTTTCTGGGTTTGTGTACATTGCGAGTTTGATAATCTGTAACATGTTTGATCAGCATTGTTTTAGGAGAAATTAAGGTATTGTTATTTTGGAGTTGGAGGAAATGAAACGTTTTTGGTTTAGTGAATTCACCCGCCTCTGGTTGTTGTTTCTAAAAAGACCAAGGAAGTTGAGCTGAGGGGAGGAGAATTAGTTTTTGAATCTCATTTTGTGTTGGTTTTCAGAAACAAATTGTGAAAAAAGGATAAAGAGTTTAGATTTCACTAATGTTTTCCCCCTTTGAGTGTTTTTGTGTTTGCAGAGTGTGTAATAAAATTGATTTGGTAGCTTGAATCGAAATGCTTTCAGCCCGAAAATTTGGCTTTTTGAAACAGCAAGAGGCAGACAATGAGTGTAAAGATTCTGATATTTGCAATAGTTATTCAATGTTTTAGAATCTAGAATTCTATACACATTGTTAAGAGAATCGTTGCAACACACAATTGATGGTTGCTTCATAATCCAAGGACCGTTCTTTTAAGTTGTTACGTAGACAAAGAGGACCAATTGGTATACAGCCTTTAAAGCAATAGGTTCTGTAGGAGTTTCAGAACCAGAAATCTAAACTAGTTTGGCAGAACACATTAGCAATGTTTTCGATAATAATTCTCTGTTGTTTGTAGTATTTATTTGTGGTTTCTTTTCTCAAACAGGTGATATGGACACATCATCTATGAAATGTCTGATAAACAGTATATCTCGATTCGTTCATCTAGTTTCAAGCCAAACATTGAAACATATTCCTATTCAGAAGGATTACAGAACCATAGTTGATGTACTGAAGCTTTTGAAGCCATTGATTGATGAAGTAGTCGACTTTAAAGTACCGTCAGATGACATTCTATATAAAGAGTGTGAAGAATTAGATATGGCTGTCAATGGAGCTAGGGAATTCATCGAAAACTGGTCTCCAAAGTCGAGCAAAATTTCAAGTGTAAGTGCAAATCTATTCTTGTGCTAAATTCACGTCCTTGTTTCTAGGCCATGCTTGAGTATTCTCATTAGGGAATCTCTGTTGATTGTGCAAGACATAGAAACCTTACAACAATAATTGCAATCTCAGTATGTTATGATGCTTCTGCATTTCCCTTTGAATACACGGAAATTGAATGAATAATTATGCATTAAATACCTCAAATTTGACATGCTATCTGGTGTGTGTCCGTGCATGTGTTAAGGGGTGCGGTTTTCTTCACATATTTTGATCATAGTTCGAACAATTTATCCTCAGGCTTGGCGGTGTGAGCCGCTGTTGATAACTATCCAAAACTCTTCACTCAAGATTTGCAGCATATTACGTAGACTGTCACAGTCATCTTCATCAGGGTCAAGTTTAACGGGTCTTCAGGTATTTGCTAAGTTCAAACTGCCTTCTGTATGTATCATTTTCTTACAAAGGAAAAAGGAAAAAAGGAAAAAGAAAACGAGGTTGATTTAACAAACTTTCTAATATTCATTCTTATAATTGTTTAATATTAACCTATTTCTTTGAAACTTTATATTCCTCATCCTACTAGTTATTTATATTTATGTTGTTCGATTCATCGGAAGTCAAGACAGATGCATCTCTAATCTGTGTAAATTGTTTCAGCACTGTACACAGGAAATTCAATCTTTGAAGCTGGAAAGAGTAACAGAATACTTAGAAGAGGCTGTGAGAAGTCAAAGTAAAGATGTCATGCCTTCCACCAAACTTCTTATGAAAATTATCGAATTGCTTAATCTGACTTCAAACCAAGAACTGCTGAAAGAAAGCATTGCTGTAGAAAAGGAAAGAATGAATGTCGAAGTCGGTGATGTTAGAGGGAAATTAGATCAAATTAACCAAATTGTGGTTCTTGTCTCCCATATTCGTGAATTCATGGTCAAAATTGAGCACCTTGAAACCGTATCTGGCGTCTCGATCCCTTCATACTTCCGCTGCCCTCTGTCTTCAGAACTCATGCTGGACCCTGTGATTGTAGCTTCAGGTCAAACCTATGAGAGAGAATCCATCCAAAAATGGATTGATCATGGGCTAACTATTTGCCCAAAGACCCGACAGAGGCTGTACCATACTAATCTCATTCCCAATTATACTGTCAAGGCTATGATACAAAGCTGGTGTCAGGAAAATGATATAAAACTTACGGCGAACTCTGACGGCTCTAATGCTATCTTGGTCCCATCTCCATCAGATCAAGTATCTCCTGCAGATTCAACTCACACAGGTGGTTTGCATTGCACTACACACAGTAGCAATTCGACATCGAGGTCATCTCTTGAAGTTGGAAACATCTTTGAGAAGCAAAAGAAAGATGTCTCTCCTAGATTAGGTGGAGAAATGTCCAATGGATGCGATAGTAACAAGAAAGGTCACTCATCACCAAAACAGTCATATAGTCATAGCAGGGGTGAATCAGCCACTAGTGCTGTTTCCAGTATTGATTATGCACCTCCAGCATCGATTAAGGTGTCAGGGGTATCTAATAAGCATGAAAATGTTCGTAGGTTGTCTGGAGAAATCACATCTGAGCATCCGGTTGCTTCTACTCCAAAGAAACAATCAGCAATTCCCACCGGGTTATCAGGAAAATTATCTCACATTTCCAAGACAAAAGCAGAAGGGGCATGGACTGATAGCCCCAGTTATCCTGATAGACAGCTGCTTCCATTTTATAGTTCAGGATCTGATGAGTTGACAACAGGATCCCATGTCAGGAATTTAATTGAAGACCTCAAGAGCCAGTCAAATGAAGTGCAAACTATGGCAGCAGAAGAGTTGCGGCTTCTTGGAAAGCA
The DNA here is from genome assembly GCF_963583255.1 of Pyrus communis. Lineage (NCBI taxonomy): Eukaryota > Viridiplantae > Streptophyta > Magnoliopsida > Rosales > Rosaceae > Pyrus > Pyrus communis. Next base: position 20,142,283 of record NC_084805.1, on the reverse strand, counting down.
CAATATGGAGAATCGAACTATTATAGGCCAGTGTGGTGCTATTACACCATTAGTTTCACTTCTATATTCAGGAGAGTTGACAACACAAGAGCATGCTGTGACAGCGCTTTTGAATTTATCAATTAATGAAGACAACAAAGCGATGATTGCACAAGCAGGGGCAATTGATCCCCTAATCCATGTTCTAAAAACAGGAAGTGACGGAGCGAAAGAAAATTCTGCTGCAACTTTGTTCAGCCTCTCTGTATTGGACGAATACAAGGCAAAAATTGGTCGGTCTGGTGCAGTTAAGGCCTTGGTTGATCTTCTAGCTTCAGGGACTCTTCGGGGGAAGAAAGATGCTGGTACTGCATTGTTTAATCTGTCAATTTTTCATGAAAATAAAGCTCGCCTAGTTCAAGCTGGGGTTGTGAAGCATCTTATTGATTTGATGGACCCTGATTCTGGGATGGTTGACAAGGCCGTTGCTCTCCTGGCAAATTTGTCCACCATTGCAGAGGGCCGCATAGCAATTACACGGGAAGGGGGCATTCCGTTACTAGTTGAGATTGTTGAATCAGGTTCCCATAGAGGCAAGGAGAATGCTGCCTCCATATTGTTGCAGTTGTGCCTTCATAGTCCAAAGTTTTGCACCCTTGTTCTTCAGGAAGGAGCTGTTCCTCCCCTGGTTGCCTTATCTCAGTCTGGCACACCAAGAGCAAAGGAAAAGGTATGCAGCTTAAACATTTTTCTTGCCTATTTATTTAGCTCTCTGTTGATCTGCTTACCGGTTAGTGTGCCAAATAATGGCGGAGGCAAGGGAACAGAAATATTTCAAAAAAGATGGGAAAAAAAATTGATTGTTCAATACTGATGATTTCCTTCTGTTTGGTGAAACAGTTCTCTTCCTGCCGTCATTTGGCAACTGTTATTACTTATTGCCCTAATGCAGCTATAACCCAATAATTTACCATTACCGGGGAGATCAATCTATATTGTCGAAAGTTTGTTAGAAAACATCTCATGTGCACATAAAATGCCATGTATGGTTTCTTTAGGACAACCTAGAACACTGCCAGGGCGTTCACTCGGTGTTTATCCCTGTCGAGTCAGCATAAAACCGAAGCTATGCCAAGCATTGCGTGAGTTTGTCAGAATATAGAGTTGTGGGACAAAGAAGATAATATTGTGCTTTACACATATTATGCAGGCACAGCAGCTTCTCAGTCACTTCAGGAATCAGCGAGAAGGGGCTATGGGAAAGGGAAAATAAAGACAATTTTGTTGACCTGTTGCTGATTTTTTTCTTAAGATTCGCCTCCATAACATTTTCTCGATCAAGATTTCTTTAGAAAGATATATACATATATATATATATATATATATATATATTCTTTAATTTATTTTAGCTTCAGAGAAGTCTGAGCATTTTTCTTCCCTTTTTCTGATTAGTGATCACGGAAATTTTGGAAAGTACCGCAAGAACACAACAACAGCGTGGAATGTCTAAATTTTTCTCCTTCCGGTAGAGCTTGGGAAGGCGGAATATATGCGCTAGCTAGGTAGGCTACTTTGCTCTTAGTTTTGCTGAGAACACAGCTTTTGGTTTTGTGTTAGAATCATGTAGTGACTCAAAGTTTTTTGTGTTCTGATTGATTTGTTGGTTCTGGATCAATGTTGTATATATACTTGTACATAAATGCTATACACTTCTGTAATTTGCAATATTTGTTGGCAGAAATTCACAACTCCATTTTGAGGTGTTTACGATTTCGAAAAAGTTATTGCATGATACTGGAGTACGGTCACGTGATAAAATCTTGACATGCGATTATAATATTTTCAAGATGGGCTAATAGATAATGGGTATTTCTCAAAACTAGCCAGTTTCCAGCCCAATGGCTGATGTGCGAGGGCGTGGATAGTTGTGTTCGAAAATTGAGGAACACTGCTTGTGGGTTGGCTTCTCTCCCATTGCGGATGGATTCGGGATGGAACTTGAACGTCCTTCGTAGTATCAAAGGTTTGTCGTTGCATGAATTTCAATAAGTTGGTGAATCAGATGAAAAACTTTGGTGAAAAATTACCCAGAGAGCGATTGGTTTAGAAATTGGTCATAGGTCTAACAAAAGCCCATGATCTTGTTTATTATGTAATTGAACAAACTAAGGATATTGAAATCATTGAAGTGCAAGAAGTTGTTGCTGCTTTGAGATGATTTGAATGTCTTGATAAACATGTTGAGGGTGCTACTGAGAGAGCGTTTGCTAGTATGAATGTGAATCCAAAGGGATCTCAGTCTAGTTCTTCCTTTGGTAACCCTAAACCAAAGAAGAATTGGAAATCAAAAGGCAAGAAATGAGATCCAAAACCTCAATATGTTGTGAACCAAGGTGTCAAAAATGATCAAGGAGGCAAATTAGATCAGTCCAAATGGAAAGTGCAAACATTATGACAAGCTTCACTATGGTGAGTGCTGGTTTAAAAGGAAGCCTAAGTGAGATGGATGCAATCGATTTGGGCATCTTATCAAGGACTATGATCAGCCTAATAGGACTGGACAACTAGCAAACTTTGCCAATCAAGTAATTGAGACTGCAACAATGTTTTATGCCTGCCATTCTGCTACTGTTGGAACAAATATGAACATATAGTACATGTTGATAGTGTATGTAGTAACCATATAACCTCCTATGAGTCTTTGTTTGTTGATGTTGATAAAACAATGAGGTGTAGAGTTAAAATGGGTATTGGAGACTTAGTACAATCAACTGGCAAGGGTACTCTAGTTATAGAAATGAAGGGTGAAACTAGGTATATCAAAGAAGTTATGATAGTACTCGGATTAGATGAGAACCTATTGAGTGTAGGGTAGATGATAGAACATGGATATTGGCTTGTATTTGATAATTTCATGGTTGATATTTATGGAGACAGATAGATGGAAGATTTGCTTGCAATTGTTCCAATGAAGGGAAATAGATGTTTTCCCTTAGCTCTTGAATATATCAATCACACTATAGCAAATAAAGCAACAGTTGAAGAGTCATCTTGGATGTGGCATAGGAGATTTGGACATATAGACTACATTAGTTTGATGCTCCAACAAAGCAAAGAAATGGTGCAGGGTTTGCCTAGACTACAACTCTCTGAGCATGTTTGCTCTAGATGTGCTATAGGGAAGGGTTACATGGAACCATTTGACAAGGATAAGACTTGGAAAGCATCACAACCCTTAGAGCTTGTTTATTATGATATTTGTGGTCCAACACAAGTCACCACTTTTGGGGGCAACAAATTTTTTCTCACATTTATTGATGATCATACTATAATGTGTTGGGTATTTTTCTTGCAACACAAGTCACAAATGTTCTGCATTTTCAAAAAATTTAAGTCCATGGTTGAGCTGCAGAGTGGCTTTCAAATCAAGATGCTTAGATGTGAAATCCCGTTCCTAGATTTCACTGTTATGATTTACGTATTTGTATTATTGAGATTTGGTATTATTTTTCGAGAATTTATATCAATTTATTTGAATTTAGATTTTAATTAAACTAGTTATGAAGTTTGGAAATTATTTATTTAAAATCCGGAGACCTTTCGAGGTCATAATTTATATTTTTGAATAGAGCACAATCTCACAAACGCGTAGGTGCAAACCGTTCGTGAAATAGAGTTATAACGAAAGAGTTATTAACGTTTAAAGTTAGGGTTATCTTTGTAATTTTGGCTTCATCTAGAAGGTTCCAGATTGTTGGAGCCATTATCTGTGATGACACGTGGACGGCTGGGATGAAAAGAAAAGAAGAGAAAGAGAGGAAAGCAAGGAGGGAAATGAGGGAAGGGAGAAGGAGAGAATCGACCAACCTAGTTTCTCCACCAGACCTTGTTCCTTGACCCGGTTCTATCTTCTCGGTCCGATGTTCGTTGGAGATGGTTTCGGTGTCTATGGAAAGCTTTTGGCAAGCCCAACGTCTCTGTGATGTTAGATTTTTAAATTTCAAACCCAATTTTACAAATCAAAGCCACAAATTTCCGAGTTGTCCGACAAGTTTCCCCATTTTTCGGTGAATCCGACAATGATTACCATTAACTACCACCACTATAAGACTTCCCTTAACCTCAGGAAAAAAACCAAAGCATTGGTTTGGGCGTCGGAGTTCGTTTTGGCGTCGAATCAAGAACACCCTTTCTAGGGTTCCCACGGGTTCGTGGCCAATTGAGGCTTTTCTCGGCCAAATTGGCCTTAGTCACAGGTATAAAACTTGCTCTACTCATTGGGATCTACAATTCTGTGAATTTTGGTTATTTTTGGAATTAGTTAGATTTTCCGGCGAATCAGGGCAGCTAGTCGATGAGTGTGCCGGCGCGTGGGCCGAGACCCTACCTGACCATCCTAGGCTAATTTTGATGCCCTAATTCCATGTTTGACATTCATTTAGTGGAATTCCGATGTTTTAATAAAGTTTCGTAGTTGATCGCCTAGTTGGCCGCCACGGGGTTATTATATGAATTGACGATCCGATTGTTGGATTAGCATAAAACTTAAATAAGTAATAGTACATAATATTTGAGGATAGTAAGAACTGACGGATTGTTGTTAACCGTAATTTAAAATTGAGATTGGCGGAGATCCGACCGTCGGATCGTGATGAGACTTTAGTATGTTGTTCTATGAGCATAATGTGGACCTTAGGAAGTTACGGGTCCGAAATACAATGTGCGGATCTTCCAAATTAAATTACTAGGGTGTGGACCCAACGTTGACTGAGAGTTGACTTTTGGTCAACATGTCTTGAACCATTTCAATTACTAAAATTAGTTTTACTAAAGACTCAGTGAGGCTTTGCGGACTTGTCTCGGTGAGTGACTTTAATATATGTGATATGGTTATTACCCTGTTTTCTTATATTAGTATCCTTTGTGGATGTGACTTGATTTTATAAATATGTTTTCTATTAAAATGTGATTTTTATAATTGGCCATCGATCTATTTTTATTAAATGTGATTTGATTCATGGATTCGAAATATTTGTGCAAAAGTGATTTGAAGTGCATATTGAAATGTTTGTTAAACTAAGGGCTAGTAGGGGACCGTTACCCTAGTATCACGGGGTTAGGTGACACCAAGTCTGCACCATGTAGCAATGGTACATGGATGGTCCTGCTTGGTTAATTCACGATATGGGACTATACTATTTATGGATCGCGCTTGGTTAATCCGCAATGGGTGATCCTTATGGCCATGTATACTTAGGAGTGATCATGCTTGGTTAATCCACAATGGGTGATCATTGCCTAACATATCTGTATGTGTAACTTTACTTGGTTAATCTGCGATAGGGGGTCATTACCTACTTGGTTATCTTGGTCCTGCTTGGTTAATCAGCGATAGGGGACCATGGTCCTGCTTGGTTAATCCGCGATAGGGGACCATATTTTCTATGGATCGTGCTTGGTTAATACGCGATAGGTGATCCTTATAGCCATACATACTTAGGGGTGATCATGCTTGGTTAATCTGTGATGGGTGATCACTGCCTACTAGATTTGTAGGAGTGACTCTGCTTGGTTAATCCTCGATGGGGGGTCACTACCTACATGGTTACTTAGGGGTGGCTCTGCATGGTTAATCCGCTATGGGGGGCCACTTCCTGTTTGGTTACTTATGTAGGCTTCGGCCGAACTGCATCCCTCTAGTCCTAGATTTTAGTGTATTTATGAACGATAGTTTTTGAGAATCTTTGTTGTTTGAATTGGAAAAGCCATTGGATGTCTGGGTGGCTCATTCAGAGTTTTTAGAGACTTGACTATGTTTTCATAATTATGAACTTATATTTGAGGTTTATAAATTGTGGTCGATGGTCTTTCTTTTTATTGATTATCACATATTTGTATTATTGTCACTCACCTGAATTTCGCAGCTTATCAGAGTTCTAGTTGCCCAGTGCACCATTCCCATGATGTAGGCACTGATTATACATGTGACAGGTCTGGGTAGATTACGAGAAACCACTCGATATTTTGGTTCCGTTGAATGGTCTAGAACCCGATGTTATTGGATTCCGTTGAGAGGTTCGTAATCCTTGCTCTTGCTCATTTCCATAAGGTTAGTTTAGAACCCTAGATTCGAGTGAGTGAAAATTACCCACAATAGACCTTGTGAATATAAATTAGATTTACCATGTTTATTGCTCATAATCCAAGTGGAGGATTATATAGAGTTTCGTAATTAAATTCATGAAATGATAAAGCATCGCATTGCTTTATTAACGTAGTTAAATGCTCAGATCATGCATCTTTGATTCATGAATTGATTAATTGACATGATTGTGGAATGACGTTGGATATGATTGTTATTATTATGATTATTTCAATTGACCAATGTGGCGAGAGAATAATATTGTGCTTCGTTGATTGTTCTTTGAGATGTTGCATGCTATGTATTGCGGTATTATGTTGAAACATAATGATTTATGTGATTGATGAAGTGGAAACCTTGAATGTCATGTAGGTTTGTTATGTAGCCATGAACCTAGTAAATTCATGCTTGTTAAGTTCTAATACTTGATTGAGGAATACTATGCTTTTCGATTTGAACATACTGTGATAAATGTCGAAGTGTAGTAATGATGAACTATGAATGGCTTGATCCCTGTTTAGGGTACGTAGGCAGTCTAACGAGAGGTTAGATGCAACCATGAAGTATATGAAAAATCGCTACATAAATCGAGGCATGAGTTGTGCTTGGTACATATCCCGGAGGTGAGGTATGTTGGAGATACTGGTATTTGGTGACGTCACGTGTCGATCCTGGACGTATGTCGGGCTCGAGGCTTGACATTAGAAGTGACAAGGGTGGAGAATATACATATCTAGAGTTTTCTAAGTTTTGTGAAGATATAAGGCTAGAAAGGCAGTTAATGTTGCCTACTCTCCACAACAAAATAGCGTTGCAGAGAGAAAGAACAAAACTTGGTTGAAATGGCTAAAACCATGATGTAAGAAAAGAAATTTAATTTGAAGTTCTGGGCTGAAGCTGTAAACACAGCTATGTTCCTACAAAATCGATGTCCAACAAGTGCCTTGGACAATATAACTCAATTTGAGACCTTTAGTGGAAGAAAGCTAGGTGTCAAACATTTAAGGATATTTGGTTCTCTATGTTACATTCATATTCCTTCACATTAAAAAGGAAACTGGTGAGAATGTTTGTTGGATATGGTAGGTGTGAAAAAGGGTATAGAGTTTTCAACTTAAGAACTCAGAAGTTGGTATTATCAAGAAGTGTAATATGTGATGAGAAAGCAAAGTGAATGTGAAGCAATGCAATTGTCTATTTCTTGGGATGCTTAAGAGAATTCAAGCATGACTGAACTTGATGTTGATTCTGTTTATTCAACTCAGTTAGTGCAATCTCCTCTGAGATATTCTGCAACAATTGATCTGCAATCACCTCAAGGATTTGGTTCTCTTAGTTCTTCTATGTCAACTTCAAGACCTTATGACCATACTTCACTGAAATGGAAAAGCTTGAGTGATGTGTATGCTAAATGCAAGATGAGCATTATTGAACTTGAAGATTTCAGGGAAGCAATAAAAGATGAAGCCTGGAAAAAGACAATGACTAGAGAAATAATGATGATAGAGAAGAACTCTACTTGGGAATTGGTTGACAAGCTAAGTAATAAACCTATTATTTGAGTGAAATGGGTATACAAAACAAAGATGAATGTGGATGGCTCTATTAAAAAACACAAATTAAGACTCAGAAACTAGGTGTTGATTTTAAAGAAACCTTTGGCCCTAATGGCAAGGTTAGATACAATTAGAACACTGATTGCTCTTGCTACACAGAAAGGTTGGAAACTGTGGCAGTTGGATGTTAAATTAGCTTTTCTGAATGGCGTTCTTGAAGATGAGGTATATGTGGATCAACTAGATGGTTCTATGACTGAAAAGGTTGAAGACAAGGTGTACAGGCTAAGGAAGACACTCTATAACCTAAAACAGGCACCAAGGGCAATCACCATAACAAGTTATGGTGAAATTGACACATATCTAATTCACTGTGGCTTTCACAAAAGCTCAAGTGAAGCAACACTATATGTGAGAACCAGGGCCGGTCCAGAGATTTTTGAGGCCCGAGGCGACGTAAAAAAATGTGCCTTCATTTCATAAAAAAAAAAAAAAAAAAATATTTGTTTTCACACGTAAAACATCGATAAAATTATATTTTAAAAAACACTTCAAACTTAATAATTTAGAAATATAGAATAATTAATTTATTTTGTATCAAGAGAAGGGAACTAAAAAACTTCGGGCTTTCAAGTAGATAGAATATGAGTTTTGTTTTCCATCTGAACATTTAAAGTGTTTTTGTATAAATCGTGAGTTGTTTTTTTTATTTACTAACCTTGTCAATATAAGATTAAAAAAATATTAATGTTTTTGAGTCTTTAAAGATATGTATAAGTAATGAATGAATGCTAAATTAAACATGTTGATGACACGTAATATTATTTGCAAATTTGGTCTAAAAATTTAGTCTACGCATTATTTTTTGCTGAAGATTAGACTTGAATTGGAATAGATATTTAAAAATAGCAACCCACATAGCTACTAGCTAGTAAATAAATTAACAACCAAACAAAAGTTTGTAAAAATTGAAAAAAATAAACATGCACATAGCATTTCAAACTTAGGACCTCTCATTAATTTTAAACAACAATAACCATTGCTTCTAATTCAACTTCTTGATCATTTAGCCAAATTTTATAAATTTATATTATTATGAAAAGAAATTTGTAAAAATTGGAATGTAAATAAGCACACATGGTGTTTTGAACCTAAGACCTTTTCATTCATTTTAAACAACAAAACCACCAATTCTTGTTAAATTTCTTTGTTACTAAACCAAATTTTATAAATTTATACTCTTATAAAAACATATATAAATATATTACCCTAATAATTTTGGTGCCTCCAATTTTTTTGGGCCCTGAACGGTCGCCCTGCCCGCATTGGGCCTAGGCCGGGCCTGGTGAGAACTAAAGATGGTGTTGGTACTATAATTGGTCGATTTATATAGATGGCATAATGTATACATGGAGCAGTGATGAAATGATGAAAAAATTCAAGTCTGAGATGATGAGTAAATATGAAATGTCTGATTTCAATTTACTTCACCACTTCCTTGGAAATAGGGGTAACTCAAACTGAAGGGAGCATAATTATCCACCAGAAAAAAAAAAATTGCTTTGACTCTCTTAGACAAATTTGGGCTCAAAGACTGCAAGCCAATGAGCACTCCATTGGTATCAACTGAAAAACTAAGAAGGATGATGACTGTGAGCCTGCATATGAGAATTTATATAGAAAAATTGTTGGGAGTTTGCTGTATTGACAGCAACCAAGCTTGATGTTATGTTCTTTGCTAGCTTGCTTGCAAGATTTATGCACAAGCCTTCGAAGAAGCATTATGGTGCTGCTAAAAGGGTTCTAAGGCATATCTAAGGAACAATAGACTTTGGTATTGAATACTTGTCTGGAAAATCAGCTTTATTGATTGGTTATTGCGATAATGATTGGAGTGGATATGAGGAGGATATGAAAAGTACCTTAAGGTATGCATTCTTTTTTGGAAGTGGTGCTTTCTTATGGGCCTTGGTTAAACAGTACAGTGTGGCACTCTCAATTGCAAAAGTTGAATATGTTAGTGTAGCTGAAGCAACCACACAAGCTATCTGGCTTAGATTTGTGCTTGAAAATTTTGGAGATGAGCAAGCTGATGCAACCCTATTATTTTGTGACAACACATCTACCATAGCTATGTTTAAAAAATCCTGTGTTTAACCAAATAACCAAACACATTGGCAGAAAGTTTCACCTTTTTAGGGATGCAATTCAAGAAGGTGTGATTAATCTAATATATTACAAGAGTGAAGAACAGATTGCTGATATCTTCACAAAGGCTTTTCCCAAAGATCGGTTCAATTACTTGAGAGGTCTTCTTGGAGTGAAACCAATAAGCAATTTAGAAGAAAGTGTTGAAAGTAAATTGCTTACTAATTTCTTGTTAGTAAATGATTTACTTTTTAGATTTCTCTTTTGTCATTTTGTACAACTATTTCTGGTTGTAACAACTTGAGCTTATAAGCCAAGTGTAGGGTCTTAGATCAGTCTTTCATTTTTAATGGCTCATATGCCTTGTACATGCCATTTGTCATAATCACAGTAGCATATGTGTTTGAATGGTTATGATGACTAATGTTATGAATGAAGTGTGCAACATTTTGCAACGGTTAGAATGTTGCAGCTGTGATTATTCCATTCACAGAGCTCTCTCTATCAAGCTTTTCTTTTCCATTGTTGCTCCCTTTGAAATCTAAAAGCTTATCAATGAAATATATCCAAATCTTAACAACTACAGCTGATGTTAGAAGTTAGAACTCAATTCGCACAACGCCATGAAGGGTAGAGATGCACAAATCTGAGTAACCTGTAAAAAAACAACCACCCGTGAGTTAGCCAAAGACCAAGAAGAGGGGTGTGTATCGGTCAAAGGCTCTTTGACCGTCAAGTTAGTAAGCAATATAAAACTCAAGCAGTGGCAAGAGAATAAGTATGCGATAATTGTGTTGCAAAGATGAACTCTAGAAAAGTGTATTTATAATGAGACCTTTTAGGATAGGAAATAGGTATTAAAACGGGAAAACCCTAGAGGATATTTAGCATCCTTTTAGGATTATGTTTACTTGCAGCTCGCATTGATCCTTAGATTGTAAGGACTCCAAGATTATAGAAAACCTGTTGATTTCTTGTTGGATTAGATTTCCGATCTTGCAGAACAAGTATAGTCAATCTCAGCAAAGTCATCAGGTTTTTCCCACTAATTACGAAACAGAATGATGATGACATCACTACTCCGTTTATTCAGCTTCGCAACGGAGGTTGTTGAGTCCATGACCGGACTACTAAAGTATTCGTATTTTAATCTGCCTTACTTCGACTATGAAAGATCATGGTCCTACACCTGGGAAGGCATAATTGCTGAATTTGAAAGGAAATATTTAGGTACATGCTTAGCTTCAACACCATTCATTCACGACAAATGACTTTAAGGTAAAGTGGTTAATAACGATTACCCTTATATACGAAGTATTGTATTCGATTCTCTTACCTTTAGTATCGCTTGCATTAAGAAAATGTAGGTTATTATTGCCTCAATCAAGAGAAAACTATATGATGACTGTTAATGTTTCTTTGATTAAGAGAATTAACATGTACGAAATGTTAGGTTTAGGAAATCTCCGAGTCGGAAAGTTTGAGACAAACATATCTAAATTATGCATTATGCTTTTGCTTTTTCTCGCGGAAAAAAGATAAAAGAAAAATGCGGGCAGATTTGCCTCTTCTGCCCGCCCTGCCCGGACTATGATTATCGACGTCATTGATTCATGAAAAAGGATTAACTCCCTCATGGGCAGCTTAAAATGAAAATTTGGCCCACTTATTAAGTTCGCAACTAATATTAAAAAACTTAGGAAATTGTAGGAATAATTTTTGTATAAAACATGTAACTAGTATTTTATAAATGATAATGTTGGAGAGATCAAATATGCAAACCAAATGATATGTCACTAATAGAAAATAAGCACGTTAATCAACACTTAAATAACATACTAATTATCAATTACCACATCATTTGAATTACAAATTTAGTTTAAGAATGTAATCTTTCTAGTATTACCCTTACATAAATATATTAGTTATAGCCAGCAATCTCTCAAATAACTTTATAATAATGTTATTTGAACGATGCCTAATAGGGCCTACTCTGTATTTTCCATAACGAGCTGCACTGTTTACTTTTACAAATCATCAACACCAAAAAAATCTGATGAATTTGAATTTATTATGACATTTGATTGTAGTGATGAATATTACAGGATATGACACGCTGATGTCTTAGAGTGAGAATATAACACATGACAAAGAAATGTGTACCTATGTCATGTCAAATAATGATTTTATCACATTTTATTGTATATTATTGGTCACATTAGCATTGTATTAAGGAACTTGAGTTATATATGACTACAACTATACATTGGTTTGAATTGTCATGCAGATGATTGATAATTGTTAATTAACGTCAGTTTCACGATAAATTTTATACAAATCAATATCTGACGGGTTTAACAAAACTGTTGTAAATCAATTGGAATCACTATCGCGGGCCCTTCTTGTTATTAGTGAAAGGACAAAGATTATCTGCCCTTCCACTTCTGGTGCCCTTCTGTTTTGTGTGGTCACGGTTAAACCACATCAACATTTTATATTATTTTTTGATAGAGATAATAAGACAAAAATGAATAGTAATATAAAATGTTGACGTGGTTTAAGCGTGACCACACAAACAAAAAGATACAGGAGTGCACCGGAAGTAAGAGGGCAGACAATCTTTGTCCATAGTGAAATGGGGATACCATCATACCTCTCACCTAGAAAACAGGTATGACAAGATTATTGTATAATATAAAATTGACGAGCACCTTGATTAAGAAAGTCATTAACAGTAATAATGGACCAGTTTATTTAATTAATGAAGCCTAGCCTTCTTTCTTTACGCGTCTTCTTCATAAATCCTAGATCCTAGAAGCAGGGGGGAGGCATTGGAGACAAAGCCTATGGTATTATACAGTGAATCAAGTTGATTTTGTACAACAATTCCTTTTATATGAATTTGTAATGCTCACATGAGAAAGTTTCTAATCATTCCAATTAACATTTTGTGATTCATTTCTTAATAGCTTAAACATCAATCTCTTAGGGTTTGAACATATTCTCCCACATAAACATAGCAAGGAACTGGAAATATTATATACTAATTAATTTGTAAAGTTCACTTGCATTGTCACATCCCGGCCCAGGCGTCACATCTCGGCTCAGGCCCCCACCACATTCCAGGCTAGACTCCGCTATAGCATGATATTGTCCGCTTTGGGCCTCGACCACACCCTCAAAGTTTTGTTTCTGGGAACTCACATGAGAACTTCCCAGTGAGTCACCCATCCTGGGATTGCTCTCGCGCGAACTCGCTTAACTAAGCCAGTGAGCTCCCAAAAGGCCTCGTGCTAGGTAGAGATGAGAATATATATATAAGGTTTATAGGATCCACTCCTCTGGGCGATGTGGGATGTTACATGCACCCTTTAAAAAGTTAAGCTAAGCATTGCCTCCTGATTTTCGATATGGGTAATGTTAGGAAGACTAAATTTGTAGATAAAATTTGTAAACTAAATAATGTGTCACCAATAGAAATGAGCACGTTTATCAATGTTTAAGTAAGCAGAAGACAATGTTTAGCTTAACTTTTTAGAGGGTGCAAGTGAACTTTACAAATTAATTAGTATATAATATTTCCAGTTCCTTACTATGTTTATGTGGGAGAATATGTTCAAACCCTGAGAGATTGATGTTTATGCTATTAAGAAATGAATCACAACATGTTAATTGGAATGATTAGAAACTTTCTCATGTAAGCATTACAAAGTCATATAAAGGGAAGTGTTGTATTGTATATCATATAGAAAACCATGCATGCAAACTACTTGAAATCAGATTTAGATCTCAAAGGATGCCTACAGAACCCTAAGGGTAACAAATTAATGCTAGTTTATGACCTCTGACTCGTTTGATAATTATTTTGTTTTTAGTTTTTATTTACACTTGTTATGCTTGAGAAGTGAGAAAAATAGATGAGGAAAATTAGAGATAAAGAAGGGCAATGGAAAGAGGGGAAGAAATAAATAAAAATGAATGCATAAAAACAAAATCGTAAACGTGAAAACTACTTTAAATAATTCTTTATTTTTTATTTTTAGTTTTCATTTTGTATGTTTTACTTGATACATTATTCAACATCTCTCTTGTTATTTTTCAGTAACTCTTCTTCCTTCCTCATTTCTCATCTTACAAGTAATGTACAACTTCCCAAAGGGCCAAACCTATACATTTAATCTACATCTTTACTAGACAAGCTATTATTTTGTAATGTTATTCTCTCATTTACTTCCAATGAATAAAAAAACAATGCTGGATTTGTGTCCAAGCCCTGATAATACAGAGATATAGGCCCCACAAGATTATGGAGGAATTCCTACTCACAAAATTTTTTACTTAGATCACTTTTCATACATTTTTGTTGTGTTGTATTTTTAAAACATTGCAAATATTTCAAACAGGTGAAAGTGCTACCAAAGTGTTTCTTCTCTGTTGAGCTTGGTGAATGATGACATTAAGATTTGATTGCGTTTCTTTATTACTTTTCATACTTGTCACACTCACAAATATGCCAATATAGTAGCTTTTAGATTGATCAAAGTTAACATTAATATCTTAATTTCGAGTCATTAATCTAAGAAAATAATTTTAAAAATAAATAAGAAATAAGTTCGTAAATTTTCTTAACGTTATAATAAAATTGCTATCATTTTCTCTCAAAATTCCCATTGAGGGGTTGTGGAAAATCGGAACCCATGCACGGGGCCGGATTCCATACATAGGCGGTACGCCACTGTTTCAACTTTCAAGTGTTTTAAAGGCGGCATGGGGCCAAATTCACGTGTCAGAAATTATAGCTTTGAATTTAGGAAAAGAAAAATAAAAAATGGGAAAGAAAATTAATTTGACAAAGGGTATTATGGCCATTTCATCATACGAACTGTCATTCAATTCAACATACAAGAGGGGGAAAAGAAACAGAATCATGTTATTCCCTTAATTTTTACCTCCTAGAAACTTTTTTCCTGTCTCCATTGCAACTTACTGTCCAAATCCCTTTTTATTTTCACAAAAAAAAAAAAAAAAAACCCTAAAATCAAAATTCCTCTCTCCCTCCCTCTCTCTTAAGAAGAAGAGAGGAGAATACTTGTAATCATCTACTATTAAGAGTTGAGTTTGCTCCACCCTTTTTAGGAAACAACCAGTCCCTTAACATTTAAGAAAACCGAAGCTGAAAGCTGCACCAATTATCCGTCCATCACTCTTCCAATCTCTTCTGTATAGTAATATTGCTCAATCAAACCAAACAAAAACACCACAACAAAAGAGAGAGAGAGAGAGAGAGAGAGAGAGATAGAGTAGTCAAGGGCAACAGTAGTCCTCTCACATGCTTGCTTGTACTCTCCCATCAATCTCTTCACTTCCCTCTTAACTCAGCACAAAAAATCTTCTTTTGCTTCACCATTTCCAGCTCCCTTCCCCTCTCTATCTCTCTCTCTTCTCTTTCTTCCTCCCTCTCTCCACCTCTTTTCAGAAAATGGAAATTCTGTAATATCAATCAATTGCCAGACCTTTTGTCTTCTTTTACCTCCCCTTCTTCATCAGTGTGGTTTACTAAGCTTTCATTATTATAAAACACTCTTTTTTTCCTTCAGAAGAAACCCTAGAACAACAGATCAAGAGTACTTAAAACAAAACCTTTAGAAACCCTAATTCCATGGATTCAATCCAAGATATGGATGGAAGTTCAAGCTCTCACCACCATGAGATCACCATGGCATCGAGCCATAACCTAATTATCAACACATCCACAACGATGAACAGCAGTGCTGCTACTGCTAGTAGTACTACCACTGGTAATCTGGTAGCGGCTGCTGGAAGCTCATCTTCTCCTTCCTCGTCATCATCTCCTGGTTCCAGCAGCCGCTACGAGAACCAAAAGCGGCGTGACTGGAACACCTTCGGCCAGTACCTCAAGAACCACCGCCCTCCGCTCTCTCTCTCCTGGTGCAGTGGGGCTCACGTTCTCGAATTCCTCCGGTACCTTGACCAGTTTGGCAAGACCAAAGTCCACACCCCAATCTGCCCCTTTTACGGCCATCCAAACCCTCCAGCTCCCTGCCCCTGCCCGCTGCGCCAGGCGTGGGGAAGCCTCGACGCCCTCATCGGCCGCCTCCGCGCCGCCTTCGAAGAAAACGGAGGCAAGCCTGAAGCCAACCCCTTTGGTGCTCGAGCCGTGAGGCTTTACCTTCGTGAGGTTCGTGATTTGCAGTCCAAAGCAAGAGGCATCAGCTACGAGAAGAAGAAGCGGAAGAGACCGCCTCTGCCTCAACAGCTGCCTCCACCGCCTCTGCCGCCGCCAGATCATCATCACCATTATCCCAGTCAACAATAAGGCAAAGCTAGCTGTTATTATTATCATCAACGGAAGTAATGAGGGCCGGTATTATATTTCATTTTTCTTAAATCTTTTAAGACTTATGCGGTATTTAATTTTGGATGTTGTCAAATTAGGGTTTTAGTTAATTTATCATATGTGGTTGTTGGTAGCCACTACTGCTATGCTAGCTAAAAAGACCTGTGTTTCATGAAATAATTCTGGTCTTCTTATCTGTGTATCACTTTGATTTCACTAATTAGATCTATCATCTCTGTGGGAATTATTCTGATTGAGTCAGTTTTTTTATGCAAAAACAGTATTACTGTTGTGCTTATTTCGGATATATATCAGTGGTATTCAACACTAAAATCATTTAGATTATAAAAAATATTATTTATACTTGAGTGCAGAGAGAAAATACAATAATCTAAGTAATATTTAGATGCCTAGTGGTGAATGCTGGTTTCTATCAAACAAATTACAGAATATTGTTGATCTTGGTTTGGAAATACCTTTTTTTCCTTTTCCTTTTTTTTCTTTCTGCACTTGCTCTTTCTCTGAGGTACAAGTACAAATTTCTCGAAAGATGTGACTGGAAACTCCAAGTTAACTCAGTTTACTTCGTTTCTTGCAACGACCTTCCCTTCTTTCTTTCTTTTTTGGTGTAAATATACATAGCTTATTGAAAGGACTTTACACAAGGATCATATAAACATGTCAGATATATATATGTCGAGCACTACATTTATACTTTCTTCAAGGCTTGTGTGTTGTCAATTGGGACAAGTCTCTTTTATCTCTGACTTCCTTTGCTTCCCCTTCTCTATGCTACCACATTTTCCTACTTTACTGTTTAGGGGTATTGATATGTATGTTCTTCTTACGGAAAAATTTAAGAGAAACACAACTTTTTCAACATATTTGAGTTCAAGTGGCACAGGACCTTCACCTTCGATCGATCATAAGGCGTATTCTACCCTTCACTAGCTCACAACATATGCTAATTTACAATATTTCGGAGTTTTTAAGCATAGTGATGTTCTTCAAGAAAAATCCAATTAAACAAGGTACACAATCATTCCTCCGAGTGAAATTTTCTCCAGAATTTCTGTCAATCATGCCTAAATCAGTCACTCTTCTACTTAGCACTCTAGTTATTTACTTGTGAGATAAATGTGAGAGGTATTTACTTTGGTGCATGTCATGCGTGTCATTTAGGGAACTGGCGTCACTATCGGTTTCATGCACCCTTTAGTGACGAATACAAAATAATATATTCTTGCTTGTAAAACTTCATATGCGACTTTCCGTATTTGTCAAATCAGTATCAGATAGTCAGATGTTGCTGAACCAAACAGAAATAGTGGAATACCGCAAAGAGTCTGCAGCAAAAAAAGATGTGAACGTATATTGTGGAATCTAGTGAGACTTCCAATTTCGTGAAACATGGTTAATTACCTAAAGAAACATTTAATTTATTGGCCATATGGCGAAATCTTCGCATTTACTTACCATATTTTGATGCTGTAGTTCGTTAGGAAAACATGTCTGCTAGTAATTCATAGTTAAAAGTGCAAATTAGCTATAAAAATCGAGGGAAATCTTGCTTAAATTATTCAATCTGGCCGACACCTTGTCTGTGATTGGATGACGTTGTGTCTCCTCTAGGATTCTATTATAAATAAATGATTTAAGAATTTAATTTTTCTCTCGAACGGTAGAAACTTTTGCCAGATACAAATGACAATTACTGGAAAGACGATTTGAATTTGGGTGTATAGAGAGGGAGAATCACATTATTTTAGTCAACTTGATTAAACATGTCTTCAAATTTTTGTATAATTAAAGTGCTGTTGATCATTATTTGGGAGAAGAAATAAGCCGTAGGAGAAAACCTTCTTTTTCCTTTCAGTGAAGTAGTGGGGTATGTGAAGCCACTTTTAACTCTTAGAGGATGGGTACGTGAAGCCACTTTTAACTCTTAGAGGATCTATTCATTCTGCTGATCATTTCGGTCCAACGTAGGATTATTAGGCCATCTGGACAAATGGCTCCCCTTAGCCTTATGGTTATTCAAGTAATTAATATTTTAATAAACAGTGTCAAGTCATATTTCTTACTATTTCCAACAGAAGGGGTCAAAGGGCCATAGGCTAAACATAATTCTGTGATAAAAAAAATCATCTCTAACCGAGGGGGCCAAAAAACCATAGGCCAAACATAATTTATTATTTTAATTGAATTAATATGGTTACTTAAATTAAACTACCTTAATAATTTTTCGAGATGTAATCTCAATAATTTTTCGGATATGATTTCGAATGACACGTGTCGCTTAAGTGAGTAACTCTCCAGATTTCTTGTTGATATGTATTCTCAATAATTTTTCGGATATGATTTCGAGTGCCACGTGTCGATATGTGAGTAATTCTCCATATTTTTTGTGGATATGTAATCTCAATAATTTTTCGAATAGGATTTCGAGTGACACGAGTCGCTATGTGAGTAACTCTCCAGATTTCTTGTTGATATGTAATCTCAATAATTTTTTGAATAGGATTTCGAGTGCCACGTGTCGAGATGTAATTGGTTGTACGAATTTTAGATAGGAATTTTATATGGGTGGCACTTCTTATCTTCAACTTCCAATGTCCATAAATATGGTGGATATTGGGCTATAATTCACACCATGTTTGCCCTCTCCAATATCTCTTTCAATTCAAGTTTGCAATGAATTCCAACTTTGGATCCTTTTTGCATTCCAACTGGGGGTCCTCATCCAATTCCAAATTGGAAGATAAATCGGCGCATATGAGATGAAGCATGGCGCAACACAAGATATATGGCAACAATGGCCGGGGTCATGGCATGTGAGCCAACTGAAGAACAACCTCAATGGGGTGGCTCTGTTGCTGGTCGCTCTTACAAACCACAAAATAGAGAGATGGTGTATGAGACTCTGATGAACAACTACTTCAACCCCCACTTGCTGTACACATAAAACGATTTCAGACGTCACTTCCGGATGAGGTGTCATGTCTTCGGGCGTTTACTTCATGATGTCCAACATGTCAATCCATACTTTCGACAGAAGCAGGACAGAGTAGGCTACCTTGGTTTCTCACCTCATCAAAATGTTACTATTGCACTTCGAATGCTGATCTATGCCTCCCCAGCTGATGTGATGAATGATGCATATGGTATGTCTAAGTCTACATGCCTTGATAATCTTGCTGAATTCTGTCACATGGTTGTTTAGATTTACAAAGAGGAGTACCTCCGTGAACCAAATGAAGCAGATTTGGATCAGTTTCTTCACAAAGTTAAAGACCGTAGCTTTCCGAGCATGATAGGGTCATTAGATTGCATGCATTGGCGGTGGAAGAACTGTTCCACCAGATGACAAGGAAGCTTTAGCGAAAGATCAAAAAAGCCAACTATTGTGTTAGGGGCGGTTGCCTCATTTGACACATGGATCTGACATGCTTTCTTTGGAGTCTCAGGATCCCAAAATGACATTACAGTACTTGGGCATTCACCCCTTTTCAAAAACCTGATGGAGGGTAAATCACCTTAACTTGACTACTACATCAACGAGCGTCAGTACAATATGGGGTATTACTTGGCAGATGACATCTACCAAAAGTGGGCGACACTTGTCCAAGTAATTGCAAACCCTGTGGATGACGCCCAAAGGTGGTTTACCTTACACCAAGAGGCATATCAGAAAGATGTTAGAGAGTGCTTTCGGTATTCTACAAGCACGGTGAAAAATCATTAAGGAATCGATAAGAGGGTGGAGTCGAGATAAATTGAACTCCATCATGATGTCGTGCATCATATTACACAACATGATTGTGGATGATGAGCAAGATGGCTATATTGATGGAGAGTCTGATGACGACTAAGATGATCTAAATAGTTCAAGGAGGGCTCGTGTAAAAATATACGATGGGCCTAATTTGCCTTTGGATCTAAGAACTGGTAATATCTTTTAAAATGAGTACATGAGGCACCAAAGGATGATACGTTTGCGTGCCACAAATAAGTACTTACAACAGGATCTTGATGCACGTCTTTAGGCCAAAAGAAGCATGAAGTAGGCGTTTAAGTTTTATGTTGTTAAATGTTTTTTTTTTTTTAATGTTGTTTAAGTTTGAATAACTTCCCCAAGTAGTACTAGGGTGGAGATTGTGTTCTTTAATGTTGTTTAAGTTTAATGTTATTTAATGTTGTTTAATATTGTTTAATGTTGTTTAATGGCTTAGGTAGTTATAGGAAGAAAAAAAAAAAGAATTTTTTATTTTTTTATCTTTTTAAATTTTGTCCCAAAAAAAAAAAAAAAAACTCAAATCCAACGGTAACTTAGTGTCGGCATGACATCAGTTAGTTGTTGCTGATGCCAGGTAATCATTGGATTTGAACCATTGGCCCGCCGCGGGGCTGGCTGGTTGGTTAGTTCGGGCCAGCCGGTTGGCCTAATTGCACAATTTTGGCCCGATAGGGCTCACAAGCCCTCGGTTGGAGACGGTTTTCATGTCATTTGGGCTATTTTTAGCCCTATGGCCCTCTGGCCGAATCGATTGGAGATGGCCTTATTTATGGTCTGATTTAGATTCTGTGAAAAGCCTCTACTACTAGTAAAATAAGGAAAATCAAAAGCATGAACTTTATGATGTCATCATCATATATATATATATATATATATATATATATATATATATAAAGCCTTTAAGGGAAGGGATCTCCATTTTTTTTTTTTTTATAAAAATAGGGATTAGTTAAGGGGTCCACACGACATAGAATTTTAACAACCCGAACCGTTTATTTTTCAAGTTGTATCTCGAAGATCATCCTTGCAAAGTATTAGCCAAATTGGAAATATTTAAGACATCTAATTGGATTCAATAATGTATACTTTGTTATATAAGAAACTATGAAATTTTATCGTGATGATTAAATAGGCAAATGATTTTGGATTGAATTGAATTTTTGCAAAGATGATCTATGAATCGAGATTACAAACTAGATGGTTCGGATCGTTGAAGTTCAATGTGGAGTAGGCCCCACACCTAGTTCCTATTTTTTGGAAAAAATGGGGATCCCTTTGCATAAAGGGTCTATATATATATGTATGTATATGTATAATGCTAGGCTAAATTTGTAAACAAACGTTGCAAACTAAATAACATGTCATCAATATAAATGAACATGTTTATCAACACTTGAGTAATGATCGAATCATAAACTTCCATGTTATTTAGCTTACACAATTTTGTTTATAAATTTAGCCCCCCTAGCATTACAATTGTAGAATTGCATATAAATATTATTTTCATTTTGACAAGATCAATTATTTCATGGATGCAACTGGAAATTGTTTCTAATTTACAATCATGCAATACCTCGGTTTTATTCATGTGGTGATTATAAGCTTGAATTGTATATATGTATATATACTGTATACGTATGTATGTATTGGTAACTTATTGTATAAAGGCTTTTATTAGAATCTAGTGATTATCTATTGTAGAACCAAAGCTCTTGTCATCAAAAAGTTGAATCTGAATTCTCTGCTTGTTTTCATTTGATCATCTTGTTTTTGCTTGTTTCAATCCAGCCTGTATTACAAATTCTTTTCATGGTTCTGATTCAATTTTCTCAGTTTCTGATTTGCTCAAACTCTTGAATTTCTTATACACGGGTAGAATAAGAGTCGAGCAAAAAAATCCAATATCTGAATCTTAATTAAACTTATGTAAATAGGATATATTTAATTTTCATGTGTACGTACTCTTGTAGAACGTATATATACATATTGTAGAACGTCATCCATATTTTGCAAATATTTTCCGTAAAAAGAGTAGAGCTCCTTAATTCATATATACGGATAGGATCTCTAATCTTATACATGCATCTTCATGTTTTTTTTTTTGTTTTTTTGTTTTTTTATAATTCTGTTCATTTCATACTTTCATCAGATTTGGCTTGTTAATTCATATAGCTTGTTTGTTAACTAGGATTGGATTGGATGAGATGACGATATTCACGATTGAAAGAGATGAAAAAATTATCCGACTTGCATGTAAAAGATGGATTACTCATTCAAAAAACTTATCCCTTCTGATCCCCCCAAAATAGTAAAATTAAGAGAGAGAGAGATGTGTTTTTCATATCTAGATCCCCTTTTAATCACTGCAAAATAAAAAATTGACATACTTTGAATTTAATGAAAATATTAAATCTAATCCAATCTTAAGCGTCAAACGAAACTACAGTTTTGTTCGATATAATATTCATCAGACCTCATTTTATGTTAGATAATTGATGGTTTTCTAAACTTAAGCATGCACGCTGGTTCAAAAAAAAAAATTAACGGTCACATGCATGAGTAATCAGCTTTTCATTTTAACTAGAAACGGACTGTCTCCGTCTTTTTTAGTCCAATTAAATCATGAATTAAGTTCAGAAGTTTATTTGTCTTTCAACTTCAATAATTCATCTAAATATTTAGCTTTTTTGAAATATTTGGTGTTGGGGAAGAAGTGAAAATTTGAAATTTTACTATTGCCAAGTGTCCATTCCTGCCCTTTTCAGTAATAACGTACGTACGTATCCATTGGCCTTCTTGCGGCCTCATTAGCTAGGATTTTAAGGCGTTTAGATCTCATAACAGTGGCAGCAGAAGGAAGACATGAAACAAAATGATAGAGAAATGAACGTGCATTTCTGTATTGGATGACCATTCAAAATAGAACAGATAGCACAAAGGCTATTTATTCAACAGCACAGCAGTGACTGAGAGACTACTTTAACTACTAATAAACTGCTTAACCAACCCTAATAATTCTATGAACGAAGCACTAGATGATGCTACTTGTCACTAAATCAAAACACGTCAGATATTTAGATTGGAAATTATAATTGACACTAAAAAAATCTAATTGTGTATTCTAATATTTTTTATATTTAGAAAGAATAATACTTTTATGAGAATTGCATAATTAAGATTTTAGGGTGTGTTTGTTTGAGCTCGCTAGCTTTCGCTGGCTTGGACTGGATTATGTAGTAATCTAGTCCCATGTTTGTTGACAGTCCGGGACTAAGTTTAATGAGATTAGAAGGGACTCGAGGGGACTAACTCCCTCACTAGCAAACCCGTCGAGAACCATGGGATTAGCGGGGACTAACTCCCTCGCGTCTTCCGCTGCTTCTATGTTCACAAACGCCGAGAGCCATCATCATTCCCCTTCGCCAATTCCCCCTTCCCCTCTTCCTCTCTCCTCGCTTTCTTCTCTTTCTGCTCCGCCGAGATCCGAGCTCGGCTCGAACTTGGCCGCGACGACGACAGTTGCTCCATCCTGATGGTACTGTAGTTTTGCTGCTGCGACGACGACTCAGTAACAGTCGGCTTCTCCTACATAGAAGATATTCTAAGCACGCTTGGGAATCGCTGCAAGCCGGTTCCGCCGCTCCAAAGACTTGTGGCTCCGATTGAATCCACAGAATTGGAAAGCTCCCCCCAGTTGGAATCTTGCATCGAACAAAAACCAGAGAAACCAAGCTCGATTCTTCGTTTTGCATAATTTTTTTGGCAATTAATTAGAAAAAAGAGGAAAGGGAAGGAGAGTGTGGGACGGAGAGAACGAGGGAGATAAAGAGGGAGAAAAGGATGGAGGCTTCCAGAGAGAGGGAGAGTATTATTAGAATAAAAAGGATAGAATTAATTAATATAATATTATTAGATATGAATTAAAAAATATAATATTGTAGTTTGTTGTTATCCTTCTTTTTAGTCCGACATTGCACCAAACGCTTCATTAAGTCAGTCCAGCTTAGTCTAGTCTAAGCCAGTCTAGCTTAGTTCCTAAAGCTAATCCAGTCCGAGATAGTCCGGTGCAACAAACGCACCCTTAGAGTGCTAATAATAATTTATTTTAATTTAAAAAAGCAAAATGCACTCATATATGCATTTGTCACGTGTCACTCAATAAAATCGACCTCATATTAATGAGGATGATTGTTAGTTTTGTCTAATCAGTGTCAATGCATGGATGGTATTGAAATATTATATCCAATCCAAAAGTTAAAACCTGTACGATGTATAACCTACTACAAAAGAAAAAGGGTTCCTTTCTTTTGAATGACCATACATGGTTACAAGTGATTCTTCTCTAGAGTGATTGGGTATTCTTATGCGTATAACTTAGGGTATACGTACGTACATTTAATTGAAGTATCCAACTCAATAACTTAAGTTATTAGGTTAGTGCGTTATATGAGAAATGTTCTTTAACTAGGCTGAATTTCAACAATTAAGCAAGTAGTTTTTGCTTGAGCATGTGAACTGAATTCACTGTGCGACAATATAAACATTCGTCCGACAATAAAAGTGTAACAAAATTAGATAACAAAATTAGATAAATATGCCCCGTTTAATTATATTAGACAATTACTTAACTATAGTATGAGATTATAATGAAGAAAATTAAGGTTCTACTATAAAATTAATTAGCAATGCGGAGAGTAGCCCAAATTTTTATAAGCCCGTGCATGGTTTGGTTCCTCACTGATGTGGAATTTTGTCTTCACATTCTCACATGCCACCTTGTGTGTATTGAATATTTAAGCCAAACACGTAAACAACACAAATTAGGTGACTTAGAGCACGTGTGGCCATTGGACTTTACACATAGACCAACCTGATATGATTCTTTGAAGAAAATTAAGATTTCCATACAACCAATTGGTAGTTTGAAAGTAACCCAACACACTTATAAGCTTTTACAAGACTTCTCTCTTCACCGGCGTGATGTCCACACCATCCTCAAAAGATAACGAGTAGCTGCTATCAATTACTCAAATGTGTATACTTCCTCAAAATAGAAACATTATGATGTATTAACAGGAAAGTGTCAATCAATAGTTGGAACACATGCCAATTACTGAGGGATGAGAAAAACAAACTAAACATAAAATAAGTAAAACAAAACAACACATGGTCACATATAAAAATTTGATACACTTTTTTCTATCTTTTCCCGGTGATAAAAAAAAGTTGAGATTCCACCATAAAACCAATGGACTTGGATTGTCTGCTCTCCCCATTCCATGCCCTCTCCATGCCCTTCTATTTCTGTGGGCACGGTTAAGCCACGTCAACATTTTATATTTCTATTGCTTTTGTCTTATTATTTCTATAAAAAAAATCAATATAAAATGTTGAGGTGGCTTAACCGTGACCACAGAATATAGGAGGGCATGGGGAGGGCATGGAATGGGGAGGGCAGACAAACCAAGTCCTAAAATTGGCAATATGGGGAGTAGCTCAACTTATTTATAAGTATATGGAAGGTCCCTTCTCTCATCAATGTGAGATTCACTCTCAATATGCCCAATCATATATGGCAAATTTTCAAGCCAAACACGTGGACAACACGAATTGGGTGACGTGGAGCACAAGTGGCCGTTGGGATTGACATGTGACCCAACCTACTCTGATACATGAAGAAAAACGAGGTTCCACTATAAAATCAATTGACACTATAGGAGTAGCCTAACTATTTATAAGCAAATATAACGTCCCTCATTTCCTCTATGTGAGACTCATTCTCACACGTCCCCCATGTGTGGTGAGTTTTTAAACCTAATACGTGAACAATACATATTGAGTGACATGACGTGTAGCACTTGTGATGTGTTTCACACATGAACAATCTGCTCTGACACTATAAAGACAGTTGAGGTTTCAATCAATTGACAATAGGAGTAGTCAACTCCTAATAAGTCCTTGCATGAATTCACCCCTCACCGATGTCATCGGACTTTGTCACCACATTCTCAAATATACTGCAATGCTTGTCTATCAGTTTTCTCATTTTCCTTTCTATTTTTGTTTTTGGTAAAATACAGAAACACAGAAATCCACCTAATCCACAAAGTTCGGGGATCCGGGCCACTGAAATTTGATCCAACTGCTAAAGTTATTATAGCATTTAAAGTGGGCCCCTGTTTGTAGCCGTTGAATCAAATTTCAATGGTCCGGATCCTTGAACTTGGTAGATTAGGAGGAAGGGATCTGAAGAGGATCCCTTTCCAGAAACACACTTCCATATAGTCAAATCACAAAACTTGTATGGCCCTCTACTTGTGATTATATTTCAAAGAAGAAAAAACTTGTGAATATTTTTTTTGGCTTGCCTTCCATCCTCAAGTCTAGGGTTTAGCTAGAGCTATAAATTTTTTACTGTTTGAAAAAAGTTCACGTTTTTTATTATAAAACTAATTGTCAATATGAGAAATAAATCAGCTTCTTATAAGTATATATAAAGTCTCTTAATCCT
Organism: Pyrus communis; assembly: GCF_963583255.1. Lineage (NCBI taxonomy): Eukaryota > Viridiplantae > Streptophyta > Magnoliopsida > Rosales > Rosaceae > Pyrus > Pyrus communis. Next base: position 20,115,793 of record NC_084805.1, on the reverse strand, counting down.
CCGATATGGACTTCACACTCTAAATTATAAGTGTAAGAATATGAACATGAGACTGGATATTTTGACATCGGTGGATTAAGTCCAATTGGCATAAAATAAATAAAATTTAAAAAAAAAAAAAAAAAAAAAACCTTATAAGAATTAATAGACTAATTCCTGTTGATGAAGTATTCAGTTTTATATTGAAATTGATTTAAGATAGAAAAATACAAGTTGTTGTTTTCTATATGAATTCTAATAGGGAGGCCTTATGCTCAAAACTAAGAATAGGACTTAGTACCAATATGAGCATTAATATGTGAGAGCAAAAATCAACACTCATATTGGTTCTAAGTCATATTCTTAGTTTGAGCATAAGGCAATCTGATAGAGAGGAGAAGAATCAGTCTGCAAGCCTTGTTCCCTGCTTTCATGGCTTCCTATGGTGCAAGTTCTTCAGGTCAGTGAATTGCAATACTTCTATAGATTTAGTTTTTTTATTTTGCTTGGTTGTGATTATTGTAACTTGATCAAGTTCGTGGTTTTAAGGTTTACAATACGCACATGAAAAAGTTTTTCCAACGGTAATTTTTTGACAACATTTAACTCTTGCTAATTATGACAATTCGTGTTATAGTGGCATTTAACCATAATACATTAGCAACACAATCTGTTCTAATACTATGAAAGAAGTTGTACGATTGCACCATATAAACTATTGACAATATGAAAAATATTCCAACTTAATATAAATACATGCAAAATCTCTTAATTTTTAACGCGAATTTCCCTCTTAACATCATCACCATCACCATCACCACCATGCATGTTATCTATGGAAAGTCATCCGACAAAAACTTCTAGATGGACCGAGTTTTTCAATGGTTGTGAAGACAGTATCCCAAAGGATCTTTCTCACCGAATGGAGATTATTGATGTTATAGTCAATGACGACCAAATAGGTCACTAGTTCGTGGATGAAATAATTGCCTAAATAATTAGTGAAGTCGTTGCGTGTGCCCCAATATCACTATGAAGTGGTGTGGTGCTTGAAGTTTATGAAGGTATTACACACTGTTGAACTGAAACCAAGAATTAATGTTGTATCATATTATAATTGAGTTGAACTAAACTTAGCCTAAATCATTTGGAATGAAATGTGTTTGGGCTAATGGCTAGCTAAAAGGGAATTTATTAGGGGTTTTTGAACTTTAATCTTTGAAGAAGATTAAAATTCAACAAAAATCTAGTGTTAGATTGAATATTGAATTTAGTCCTCTAATGTGTACTTAATTCAAATTCATATTATATTTTTGTTTTAATATTTAATAGATATCTTATTTAATGTCATTACATTAAATTTAAATTTATTATTATACACATTTTAATTCATTAGTCTTATTTTACTTCCTCTAATTAGGGTACCTAAACGTCCGTATTATAATATATAATATATTTTACTAAATCAGGGTACCGAAATGTCCGTACCTAAATATATTGTAGTGAATTAGTGGCACCTAAGAAAATATGCAAAAGCATAAGTGTACCGAAAAATTCCGTACCTAAATATATGATATTAAACTAGTGCACTAAAATGTCGGTACCTGAATATATTATATTAAATTAGTGTACTAAAATGTCCATACCTAAACATATTATACTAACCTAGTGTACCGAAACATTCGTACCTAAATATATTGTAATGAATTAGTGACACATAAGAAAATATGCAAAAACATAAGTGTACCGAAAAATCTCTAGGAAGATGTTTTCTTATATAAGATACCTGTCATAATGAGAATTAAAATTTATAATATTTTCATAAAATTTAATTTATAAACACCATAAAATTATAAATAAAAAAGAGAGACATTGAATACATAGGCGGACATTAAATACAATCTAGGGACTAAAATTAATTTTTAATCTTGTATAAGACATTTTTCTAAACTTCATCTTATTTAAGGATTAAAATCTAAATTTCTAAATTTATTTTACACTCTTCTGTCTTTATGCGCTATCTCTTCTTTCTTTTTTTCTTAATATATGCGATGTTTTTCACAACGGATCGAGGCACCCACAACAAGTTATGTACACATACAATATTATTAACCTTAACTAGATACTACTCACAAATGTATGTCATATATAGATTTATGTTAGTCGACACCTGATCCAGCCAAGTAGACAGATACAATTACCTCTAGACTGTTAACTACATTGTGAAAGAATCAAAGGACAATGAAGAATTGAGAAAGATGAAGAATTAGAGAGAACCTTCAGAGAAAAAAGAGAGATATATTTCTGTATTTTTAACAATGATTAACCAACTACATTTGTAAGTTGAAGCACCTTATATATTGAACAATACATGCTTACTTAAGCATAAAGTAACTAATTAATTAACTAACAAATCACCTAACCACCTAACAAACATTCTAACAACTTAGGCCGATATGACTATGATAAAGAGACATCTGTCTTCATAGACGAGGTAGTACATAGTGTATTGAAATGTACGTACTAAAACTTTGTTGAGTACTTAATAATTTTCTAAATTCTGATTTGATTTAACATAATCAGTGTTTAGCACTACTAATTATCCACGATTCGTTAACTGGGATAATACAGTGGTAAAACAATTATGTTTAAGTGAGATTATAAAATGGAACAAACAGTTCCTTTCAGCCACATGAAGGTAAAAAGCATGCAAAAAGGTAGTGGACATAAGGACAAACATCTTAATTATTTTAGATGCATGAATTATGTTCCTGCACCTGCAACTTATTAATTATTTTGATGTGAATCAATAATGTGCCTGTTTCAAAAGTAGTTCCGTTCTTCATTAATGTTTTCTTCTCTTTCTGCTAAGGAAAGTAATCCAGCTACGAAAATTACTCAAATAATAAATTTAACTACCACTCCATCTTGTGTTAGGAGTATAAGAATGTGTTGTTAAGATGTTGACAAGTGTCAATAGATTAGGAAGTTAGTTACAAGTCGTTAGAATGTTTTTTTTTTTTTCATAAACGATATTATTTATATTAAAAGAATAGAAAAGTAGGCTAAGTTTCATAATAGGCTAACAATAATGTGGTTCAGATTCGTCTTCAGCGAGAATCGAATCTAAAGCCTCTCCCTTGCCAGTAAAGAAGAATACTTCTAAACCGTAATACTAAGTAGCAAGTTGTTAGAATGTTAACTTAGCTTGTAAGCTAACATAGATAAGTATATAAGCTAACACAGATTAGTATATGTCATTTGTAATGGTTGTATCATTTACTCAAGATTAATGAAAGTGAATCATTTCTTAATACACAAGAAAGCCCTCTCTCTCTCTCTAAGAACATCTCTCTCTACTCTAAAACCTCAATTTACTTTGGTTTACATCTTTCTGTATATCCCTCTCTCCATATATATCCTTCTCTTTACGTGTGCAGTCTCAAATTGAAAATTCGAATTTCTCATTTGAACCCAATAAAAATAGAATAATGCTATTCACACATTTATTTTTGCCTTTCATATATGCTTGTTAATTTTTCATCATTGATTTTCTTCAATTCATTCAATTCGGGGCCGAAAACTGAAAGAGGTGTGAGAAAAGCAAGGCCGGCCCTGAAGGTAGCCAGAAGAGATGGCCGCCTAGCCCCCAAGCGGCAGGGGCCCCGAAATTTCTTTTGTCATAAATATTAAAAAATCAAGAACTTTAACCAAATTGATGGTTACCGCGTGATGAAACTAGAGGCTAACCTATTTCGTGGGTGGGAGTTTGATCCCACCAAAAGCATTTCTCTCTCCTTATTTTCTATTTCTTTTTCATCCGTTTTTTAGTCCATCCATTCTAATGCTTTCATCATTTAACCAAAAAAAATAAAGAAAGTAAGCTATTCTATTGGAGCTTTTTTTTTTTTTTTTGGTTAAATATTCCATTCAAGCCCTAGCCTAGGGTTTTGTAATTCTTTGAGCCTTCCCCTAGGATTTGGATCCACTCCGGACCTTTGTGTCTAAAGCCTCTTCATCCACAAATCAGGGCCGTTGATTGGTGTGCAAGTCAAATCAGGGCCGTTGGTTGTGTGTGATGGCCAGGAAAATGAATTAAAGGAGACCGTTGGATTCAATTTGTCCAGCCCAGATTAATGGATGAGGAGGCTCTAGACACATTAAGGTCTGGAGCGAATCCAAATCCCTTCCCCTACAGCTCCATCTCCCTATCACTATTTCACTATATCATTATATTTGCACATTAATTATCTCAAGGGGTTTAGAAGATTGTAATTTGAGGTAATCTAATTTTCAGACTATGAATTTAATTTTTATTTGAAATTAATCAAATAGTGTAACGCTTTCCATAGAGATGCAGTGTCTTAGTTATGTTATTTATTGAAAAAAGTTAGGAAAGAAACTTGGTTGTGTGATGTTTTGATGCAGTTATAAGTCTGGTGTTGATTATGTATTTTGTTTGATGTTTTATATTTTTGTTATGACCAACTTGTACTCATCAAACTGTTTAATTTAACTCGATACTTCTTGTGTACTAGATGTTTAGAGGCTTTTTCTCTTTATTTTGTTTGTTTAAAAAAAATGAAAAAAACTATATGATTGTGTGACACATTGAAGGACTTGGAAACTTTGGGCCCCCTTCTCAGAAGCTCACTTAGGGCCATCAATATCTTAGGGCCAGCCTTGGAGAAAAGTAAAAATAAGTGTGTAATTAGCACTACGTAAAAATAAGATAAATTCATATTAAATATCAAGTTGGGCATGTGTTTTAAAGAAAAATACAATACTTAGAAAAAATACCAAGATCAACTATATATTTTAGGAAAAATACCTTCACAATGAATTGTGGCGAAATCAATACATGTGAGATTACCATCTTGTCCTCAGACCTATTTCCTTTACAGTTTTATAAGGTCCTTTTAGAGTCGGGGATGGCTTTGAAGATTTAGGGTTTTAGAAGGTCATTAATATTTGGGGTTGATCATTTTGGGTTGAGGGTTTTAGAATGTTCTTGGGAGGAGCTTAGGGCTTATGGTGTAGGTCTTAGAACAACGTCAAGGCAAAGAATCGCTCCTATTGGAAGAAGAGTGTTTACGATCAAAGCGAAGGGAATAAAATAGCAATTGCAACTACTTATGAACTTTCAAATTTGGGCCCTACGCCCTAAGCGATTAACATAGTGAAATTACTATTTTTCACTAAAATAAGTAGTACGTATGCATGTTAGTCACAACTCATTGGGAAGATTAATGGCTATACCGTATGATGGTATGGGCATTACTGTTATTTTAACTACTAAATTGTCATTTAGTACTACGGTCTAGTGGTATTCCTCTTACTTATGAGAGATCTTAGGTTCTATTCTTGCCAAAGGTAAATTGAACCACATTCTTGTAGCACATTGTGAGGCTAAACCCACTCACCTCTCTTAGCATAAATAATATTGTTTGTTAAAACAAAAGTTCACCAATTTAATTCGACTTTTCAACTAGTACCTAAATTAAAAATATGTATTTTACTTTTTTTTTTTTTTTAATTTGTTATTTAAACTAGAATCTCAATAAAATATTTGTCGATTTATTGGATATTACTTATGATGCCTGTTCACGACGACTGTTATATATAGGAAGGACTTATGCTCGCAAATGGTTGTAGTCATCCTAATCTAAGTAATCATGGGCAAACTTGATGTAATCTGTGTTTTTGAGTTGAAGTAATTTTACTGTGAAGTGGTAGAGAAGTGTGCCATTGGGCGCCAACAAATCGGGCAATAGAGGCCAAAATTCTGGCAGAAAGCTAAGGCTGCCCAAAAATTTACCTTCCCATGAACTTGCTATGCATTGCATAATTTAAGCCACTGTGATCGATATATCCATTCCAATTCACTCGAGAAAAGTAAAAAGCTCCTCCAATGGAGAAAGGATTAGGCAGTGCAACTAGCTAGTTCATGCACCAATGTTCAAACAGTACCTCTCAGCTTCCCATTGCATGATTTAAGAACCACTCAAATTACTAACCCCATGCACCCCTACACACGTTATCCTCTCTACATGCAGAATATAGGCTCGTATGTTACGGGGCATTATTTCCGGCTGATCAAGTTGAACTGACTTGGCAGGAACTAAACAGTATAATAATTGTGAAGCATTTGGATCTCTTCCTCTCAAATTCATTTGATCTGCATCGATCTGCATGGAATCTTCCCTTACGTGGATTTTCGATTTTTCAAACTTGTGACTTATTTGAAATTTATAAATTCAAAATTATGAATTGTTGTCACATTGTGAAGCAAATATCAATTGATACGCATGCACTGTAACAACAAGAAAAATATTCCATTTAAAAGATTAATAGTCCCCATAGTGATAGGGTAGTGTAAAAAAAAACTAGGATTTAAGCCAATGTGGTAAAGTTTGTTAAGATTTATGCCTAAAATTGAAAATTTCGTCAACTTTCTGTTAATTATTAGCATGTGAGCTAGCCCCACGCGTTAACAATTAATGGAGAGGTCCGTTTTAGCCTAATATGTGTATGGAGAGTTCTGTTTTAGCGTAGTATGTACGGCTCATGTGCTAATAATTAACAAAAAATTGACAAAATTTTTAATTTAGTGCATAAATCCTAATAGACTTTACCACAGGGGCTTAAATCCTAATTTTTTCACTACATGAGCTATCTTCCAACTACCCTATCACCACGGGGACTATTAATCCAATTAGGTCTTCTCTTTAAAATAGATTGTTGTCTTCCTTTTATATACAAAAGATAGGACAATTACAAAAAAAATTCTACATTGAGTTGTTAATCGATCTACAGCAAGCCAAAATATACCACAACGTAATATCGGACTTATTATACAAATATATTGTTCTTTGTTAAACGAACGAGACAGAGAGAGAGAGAGATTTCGTTGAGAGTGTATATATGAACTTGATTGCACATACAATGTAATAGAGAATTTAAATAGATCTCGTAAAGAACAACCACTAATAACCATATTCTCTAATCTCTCTTTCTAAAAACACTATTAGTCTATTAATAATGTGACGAGCATGATCATAATCATCAGTTGTTAATTTCGAACAATCATATTCATGCGAGTAAAATTTAAAATCTTCAGGAAAAATGAAATTATCATTATTGAACCAACTAATCAAGTGTAAAATCGATCAACTTATCTAAAACACGCAACAAGTATGATCAAGGCGATCAAATATAGAAACAATTCATGAATTGAGAGGTAAGAAAACGATCATATATGACTGAACTCTAGCTCTTTGAGTACGAGAATCCCGCATTTACGGTCAATTCTGACTGGACGTTCGAACTCTACGCAAAAAAGAGCACCCAATCAGGACAGCCCAACCGTGCAAAGTCATGTGCGCACCTGTCTTTTATGTTGGCTTTAGTGACATTTATGGTACTTCGTTTTCGCCTCTTCTAAACCCTAGATCTCCACCGCAAATCACACTCCGAACGCAGGACGTGCCGTCATCTGGTCCCTTCGTTCGCTCTTTCCTCGATCCGCGAACCGTACGAGATTGTTGTCGCGTCCCCATCACAAGTTTATTGGCGTTCCGTTGGGCCCCAATCAGTCAAAAATCCCAACTGTGGGTCCCACGGCCTCCTTCTCTTTGCCAGCGGTGGTGTTGGACTTTTTCAGCGTACGGATACTCGGTAGACATGTCATGTCGCGTTGAAGTAAGTAACTGCAGTATCTGCAAACACCGGATATTCTGCCCTTGTAAATATTTGATTACACTCTCTAACATCATGAAAAATCTTGGATTAGTGATATCAAAGACATTTTTATTTCTCACACTTTTTTTAATTTTTGGTCATTAAATTAATAAATTATTAACAAGGGTGTGTGGAAGTAAAATAAGTGTGACTATCCAAAATCTTTGAAGTTTAAATACTGTTGGAGCCATGGGCGGATTTATATAGGTATCGTTTGGTATGCAGACGGGACGGGACGGAACGGAATGGGACGGGACGGGACGGGACAGGACGGAACGGAACAGAGTGGGAGAAAAGATGCCCTCGGATGGAAATAAGGAGGAAGAAGAAAGAGACGGAGAGATTATAATTTTGTGTTTCACGGATGTGGAACGAGTCGTTCCAGGGGGTGAGGTGGAACCAAAATTCATCCAAAACTCGTCCCGTGGAACAGCTCGTTCCACCTGTTTTAGGCGCACCAAACGTGGGACGGAACGCCTTGTCCCACTCTGTCCCGTTCCGTCCCACGTACCAAACTGTACCATAGGGACCCAGGAGGTCACGGGACCCTCCGGAAGCCCGAAGAAACACTTGTGATCGAACTTTGGGACCCTCTAACAATTTGGGCAGATGCAGTGGAGAGGCTTGTTGCCTCCATGGATGTGCATGCCAGTGCTTATAACAAAGAAGAAGAGGTTTCTAATTTTTGTTTTAAAAGACCTAGCCGAAACGATAGCGTTTTTTAGCAAGGTAATTATAAAAGATTTAAAAACTAAAATATCTCTATTTTTACACAAAGCCCGAGAACCCCGGTTTTTTCCAGTATTCCCAAATTATATTTAAAAACTCCCAACCCCCAATCGTCGCAACCTCCCAACTTTAAACTCAAGTTACCCCATCCCCCAACACCATTTGCCGTTCCACCACCTCTAGTTGCCTAATTTTATTTCTTCCAAATTCATGTAAGTTATTTAATCCTAGACTCTAGTCTCAACTCCCAATTGTAATATATATGTTACATTAACAAATTCATCTTTGTAGAGTCATTAATTGATGCGTTCTATTGCTGAGAAGAATTTGTTGGTTTTATTACCTTGGAGATTAATCTTGATTATTATTATTTTTTTTTTTTTTTTAAAAAAAAGGGGACAATTAGTGGCAAGCCATGGTTATCCACCCCTTTTAGGGGTCTGGAAGACTCATAGGGGCATTTGAGCTTTCTTCTGGCCACAATCAAACAGACTCACCAGCTTAGAGCCTTGAACCCTGGACCTCCCTGATTTTTGTATTTTGAGAGCTGAAATCCACACCCTTACCCCTTAGGCACTTAATGTGGTTGATTAATTTTGATTATTCGATGAACCAAATTCAATAAAAAAAATAGTGATATGGAACAAAACTAGTCTAATATGTTTTTTTTTTTTTTTGAACTTTTATCTTGGGACCCCCTGATCTTGAAATCCTAGATCCACCACTGGTTGGAGCACACAGCCTCGTCGAGAGAGACTTACATGCACAATGTATACAACAAATGCATGTATACTTTATTTCCTCAGTTATGCCCTTATCTCCTAAGTTACGTTAAAGGTAAATGCGAGGAGATAGAGAATTCAGTGAGAGAATTAAAATTTTATGTTGTATATGTTGGTTTCAAAACTCGGACGAAGTTTGGACTGGATTCAGCACATGTTTTTTTCGAGTGTTGCTTTCGGTCTCAGCGCCACAAGATGACTTAAGAGAAAGAGAGAATAGGCTTGCCATCGTTGGAGGTACCTAACAAGGCTGCCAATATACAGTGTTTGTATTCAAGTGTGTGTGAAAGTTTTGTGAAAATCTGGCATCTTAACTAAATGATTGTGCATCCCATGGGATGTTGGTTCGATTAATTTATTTTATGTGCTTAGAGTGAACAAGGACTTAAAATTCAATGTAACTATGTATGTCTTCCTAAAAAGTAAAAAAAAAGCGAAATAGAAACTAAAACTACATAGAAAATGTAATCATTTCATGGTGGAGTCAAGATTACAAACTTGCACAAACAAGAAACAAAATGTAATTATTTCACAATAACGGTAGTGACCTCAACATGTCGGCTAATGAGTACGTATGCATTTAAGAGAGCAAGATATTCCCGGGCTACAGTTGTCTGTGTGGCAAACGCGCCTCGGAAAGAATTGTGTCCAAGCCCTCGTACAGGTTAGAAAAAAATGAGATAGTAGTCCGAGCCCTGATTTGAGTTTCGAAGTTGATAGGGGCAATGTCGTGGGACTTTTGCGTAAATAAAAATACATAAAACCCATAGCAGATCTTATTTTTATTTAGGGGTGTAATATCCACACACCCTATTTTACTTCTCACACACCCTTCTAATTTTTGGCCATCGGATCGGATGAATTAAAGAAGATCAACGGACAAAAATTAACAAGGGATGTGTGAGAAATAATTTAGGGTGTGTAGATAGCACATGCCTTTATTTATAGCCCAACACCATATATACTCAAATATAATAACTAATAATATGTACCAAGGTGTCCTATAGATTGATTATTTGTATTTTCTATTCATTAAATTACATAGTTATTGAGAAAGAGAACAGTTAACTATTCTAACCATCCCTAACAATATTGAAAACTGATTTTCTGATTCTGCAACAGTCTGCGCTATTCCTAAAATGATATCATACATCACTGGATCACTATAGGGGGCATGCAGTTTTGTTAAATCCTACAGTCTTAAGTCAGAAAGAGAAAGATTGAAAACCATAATCGCTAGATCATTACTTAGTACTGGTTTGGTACTGAGGTGCTTTTATAAAAAGTGGGTATAAAAAAAACTGAGCGAAAAAAATTGTTTGGTAAACATTTAAAAACAACTTATTTTCATAGTTTTGGGTGACAAAAAAAAAAAAAAAAAAGCTGAAAACGTGAAATAACAAAAATGAGCTTATTCTCACAACACAACTAAGCAGTTTTTTTCAAAACACAGTAATCTGCAAGTTCAAACCAACAAAATAATAGAAGAAATATATGAAAAGGAATAGAGTAATTTAAACACGATTATTGCAAATAACCTAAAATCTTAGAGATTTGGCTACAATGCTGACATGTATTTAATACAATGATCATCTTAACAGTCAAATAATAATTATAATAAATACATGTAAATATTGTAACCAGTCCCAAAACGTGAAATCTTATACCCATGTATATATATATATGGGTACATACTAACCGATTTCATCTAGCCGTCCTAGCTATTTGCCTGTGCATGTACCACATGTGTAGGACATAATTACTGAATAGGCTAAAGATTTTATATTTGACATTGACTTGGTCATCAATATATTAAGTGCAGTTGATCAAATACTTTGCTGCATTTTTGGAATAGGATCCGGATACTAACCGATTTCATCTAGCCGTCCTAGCTATTTGCCTGTGCATATACCACATGTGTAGGACATAATTACTGAATTGGCTAAAGATTTTATATTTGACATTGACTTGGTCATCAATATATTAAGTGCAGTTGATCAAATACTTTGCTGCATTTTTGGAATAGGATCCTCTCCGGATCCTATTCTGGATGATCAATTAATCGTGTCCATTTATTATACATCGTACGAATTATAAATTATTTAAAATTTAAAATTAAATATAAATGATACCTAATGAAAACTAGCCGTATAATATACGATAAATAAACACGATTGATTTCAGATTCCCACAAAGAGAATCCATGTCCATGGTAAATAAGGAGTTGCAGGGACATGCGTTGAGAGAGGAGGGGGGGGGGGGGGGGGGGGGGCCGTCGTGTCCTCTATATGCTTCGTATAGTTTCTTTTTGTTCAAAATCGCTATGATAAGGCTGTGAACTGTGAACCCACACATAGCTCTGCTCTGGTGCTTTAGCTTCAATCCGTTGCCATCGTACGTACTAGTTTTTCAACAAAGGCTTGAATTTAAAGAAATGTATACACGCGCTTTTGAATAAAAAGAATTTCATTGTGTTTAGTTTTCTTTTTTTCGGGGACAAATGATTTATCCTTAAAAAGTTTGGGTGCTTTGGCTTTAATCTTGATGGGAGGAAATGAATTGAATTTTATTGCTACTCTATCATGTCATTATGCAGTTATTCCCATTGAAATAAAGAAAGTTCTAAAGTATTGTAAACAATAAAATTCCTGCAATGAATGAAATAAGAATACATGTACAAAATTATGATTTTGTGTTAATGAGTGTTTAGGGTTACAATCTTTGTGGTTTATTCTAATATTCCTCTGATTCGATCTCCAATATAGTATTCGATTCAAGGGTGATGAATACTTGATCTTGAACCAGGCTTGAGGTTTCTTCAAATGTCGTTGAGGCTTCATCTTGAATGAAATTGTACCATCAGGAGTTTCACGTGGTGGGTGGTCTTCAACTCTAGTGGTGGATGAATCAGCACATGTTTGTTGAGCTTGTTAATACTCCACGAGCTTGATGAAGAACATAAGATGTTTTGTGTTTGCTTTGGCCATAGAGCTTTCTGGTTCATCTATTGAAAATGAGCCTAGAATTTATAGGCAAGAGGTTACGTCTTCGTTTAGAATCCCCAATTTGAATCCCGTGATTTGTGAGATTGATTTTTAGATTTGATCGTATTTGAGCTAATTATTTAATTCAGCTCCAATTAAATCAGAATCTTTAATTAGGAACTAAACCCTAATTCATATAATGTGATCAAATTATGATTAATGTGTCCCATTATGTACTTGATTTGATTTGTTTGACAGAGGTTTCAGATGCTGGCATGTGTCACTTTTGATAACTCATTTCGTTTTAATGAGTCATATGTCATGTGTGCAATTCTTAAGATCCAAGATGTGCGTCACGTAAGCCTTGGTGGATCAAAATTTAATTTGTTGGAACTTTTATTCGACTGAAATTACATGTCCATGTATGAATATTGTTTTAGAGTAATAATCGAAGGAAGTTGAGATTCCACTGTAAACTAATTAGCAATATGGGAAGAAATCGAACTTCTTTGTAAGAAAATGTAAGGTTCGTTAAACTTCCAATGTAAAGACAATTCTTCACATCTTCACAACATATAACAATTCTGTATTTAAACTAAAATAAATAATTCTTTATTATTTCGATGCGTATGTACTGGATAATTTAAGATATAATAAGAAAAGAAGGTATTTTACACACCCATTTTCTCCTTTTGTACTTCTTTTATTTTTGTCCATTGATTTTTTGAATTCTGCAATACTCGAAGACTAGATAAGAAATATAATAAGAGAGTAATGAAGTCATTAAAATGACCTCAGCTTATCAGGACCACCATGCGTCCATTCCATGATCGAACCCTACCCAACTATTAACTTGGTCTTCAGGTCATTGTACATATATAAGCATGCAGAGATCTAGTTTGACGAAAGGACACCACGCATGCATTGTCAAATATATTTCTAGCTAGGTTTTCCCTCTGTCGCATAGAGAGGTATAGTTCGTCTAGCTAGACCCATCACTACGAAATCATTTAGATCACGTTGGAATTAAGATCCTCTGCTATGTAGTAGCAGTACTTTTTATCTTATACGTGTGATTCGTTGTCCGTCTGTCGAGAGGATCTATCTAGTCAGTAACAACCCGTTCTAAAAATAGAGCATATTACGATTATGCCCTCGTGTTCGGCTTTGTCATTCCGGCCCAAATCTTTGGGCGTGTGACTTTCAAACCCAAAACTCGGCCCACAGTTTTCTTTTGTTTTTCCCTCACACTTGACAACTAACTCCCAAATTCTCTCATTCTCTCTCTCTCTCTCTCTAAGCTCCGAGAGCTTCACTCTTGCTCTCACTTCGATTCTCTCAGAAACCCAGCCCCAAAATCATATATTTGGAATCCCTGAGACTCAAGGAACTCGAATATATCCTTGCATGCATGATCGGAACACCATTTGAGTGATCCACCGTTGGAGCCGAGAGTTTCAAGCTTTGAAACTCAAAACCCAAATTTTTCCGCGAGACAATTTACGGCCAACTCCAACCTCGGTCAACCCTCAAATTGGTGCACCAATTGGAAGCGATCCAATCCTCCCTAGTTCAAGTAGCTCCCCAAGAACGAAGTATTCGTGAGTGGACCCCTTGTCAAATTGAATATTTTATAACTATCAGTCTAGCATGCATTTCATATTTCAGGATTTGAACATGTTTTATATTATGCTTTATGGATTTCTATATTAATGATTTATCGAAATTACTTCTACTAAAGGTTATGAACTATTGGTTTTATACATATGAAATTTGGTGGACTTACGAATATGAATTAGCATGAATTTATTTGACAAGGTGTTTAGCTTTTGAGCTCTGTTTTTTTGGCATGAGTTTTTGAGATATGTTTTCGGTAAATATCTAGTGGGTTATCAGACACACAACACAGGTATTTAGTCTATGGTCATAGGACACAGTTGAGGATACTTATGTTATACCCCCAGCTTCACTGGTGAAACCAATGTCAGTGTGTTATGCTATATATAGATATATTCTTTATCTAGCGTAACCCAGAGTCGTACAACTTTACCTTCGAGTGATGGGGCCTACCATGTTTCTTTATTGGCGTAACCCAATGTCATACAGCTTCACCTTCGGGTAATGGACAGGTACTGCCTTCGGGCGACTATGATACCCCAACAGAGTATAGTATTGATGAGATTTATGGATTTTCCTTCAGGCGTTTCGATATCATTTTTAGAGATGATTTTACGGCTACGAACATTTCTTGCATGCTAGAGTTTTAGAAAAACCTATACGTAGTATTATATATGTTTTCAAAACAGGAGGTTATTATATTCAGAAAGAATTCGGGTTTTGAATATTATTAGTATTAATATAAATTATGGTCCACTCACCTTTTTTGTTTTGCTCCCCCTAAGGACATAGTACCAAGGAGTACGACCCGAGCATTGAGGCATTTCCCTACCAGTGACTTTGCGACCTTCCATTTGTGTATGATTCTCTTATGATAATTGTAATTTGATTTCTTATTTGCACTCGTACTTTCGTGTAGTAGTGTGCTGTAGACATATATGTGCATCTTTTGTTTTGGATTTGTAATCATTGGACCTTCCGTTGCACTCATGTTTAATTCGGGATCTTATTATTGTCTCCTAGTATTCGTATATTCAGAAATCATCGTTTTTGTTATATGACTTTTGAATTACAGGTTCTCTTACATTCTTGCGTATGTATATATTTATGGTTTTCGTCACTCTCGAGTGTCGACCAGCACGTGCCATCCAGGTATCACTAGGATATCTGGGTTAGGAAGTGTCATATTCATAATTTTTTACGGTACTTTGGAGCATGAGATATTTTGAATGTTTTAACCGCTTAGTTTAGAAATACAAAAATTAAGATTTAACGTTAAAAACACTCGGAGAATAATACTCTATAGCACTCTAGAAGTTTTGTTGTCTAGCCTTTACGCGCGCGTGTGTGTGTGTGTACAATTCTCACTGCATCGGTACAAAGATTAATTAGTGTAGGAAACTCAATTTATGTTTAAGAGTGTTTTCCAGAAGGATCGGAGCGGGACACAATTTTCAAATTCAAAAATTTTCATAATTTTCAAATTTCGGATACTCTTGGAAATTTCATAACATAATTCGGAACTCATATATTTTATAAGTTTTTGAGTACTCTCAATTTTTTTATACATGTAATTTATTGTTCTTTCTAAACATACGGTATATGTTTATGTAAAGATTCAAGTAATTTTGTGGTATACTAGTATGGTTATCCATTTTATGGTATAGAAGTATGTTTAATATAAAAACAATAAACAAAATATATCCAAAACTAGTAATAAAATATGAAAGTTGATAACAAATTACATAATTTAAGTAAATAGCCATAGAAATTGGAATATTTTGAAAGTTTTTTTTTTTTTTGGATTAAGTTCAGAACACTATGGAAAAATTCGTAATTATGAAATTGCTAAATGCATTCAGACTTCCGTTTCAAATTTTTGGAAAATATTCAAATTCATATTCGAAAATTTTACTATCAGAAATCGAAGACCCAATCAAACTTGCACTCTTATTAAAGATCATCATCAAAATCATCCTTACCAAAAATTAGTCAAGTTGGCAATCGTTTTACCGTTTGATTTTTCTTGTGAAAATTTTCATTAGTTATAGGACATATCGTTTTTGCCATTTGTTTTGCTATAGTTACACGATTAATTGTTATTTGATTTGACTAATTTTTTTGCAAGGATGATCTTCGAATAAAGTAATCAATTAATATAAGTATGTAAACAAGAAAAGCTAATAAAATGGTTACAACATTAAAAAAAAAAAATTCACACAATTGCAGTAGCATAGCAACCTTCAATCTGTTGAATGTTTTATCATTCCATGTTATAACATAGAAACCTTCTATCGGGTCAGGTTCAGGTCAAATGCTAATATATCATCACCGCTCCATATCTGACTCGAGTTTTCTAAAGAATCCCCAAACCAGCTCCGTATCCGTTTACACTCCTCCTCACCGCTCCAATTAGGGTTGGGCCTCCGCTGGAAACCGAACAAAAAGGGCTTTTTGCCATCCTACTCCAGTCCTTTTCCAAATCATTTTTTTTTTCCAGAAAAGCATCAGTTTGTTAGAAATTATTAAGGCTGAAAGTGATAAACTTGTCCAATTCCGCCAAGTGGCCTCAACCACACGTTGATTTGATAAAGCTGAGTATAAGTTCAATCTCCTCTGTAACAGCTTAGAGGCTTCGGACGCTTTGGACTGGATTGCTCGGGCTGCTACCTCACTTTTTCTTGTCAGAAAAGAACTTTCATAAAAGCCCAAAGGCATAAGTAATACTGCAAGGCAAAATCAGGCAGCAAGGCCGAATGGAAAACACACTGGAAAGACACACCCAACATGGGATAGTCGCCAGCAAACCTAACAGCAGAAAACAGCATGCGTAACTTCCAAGGGTGGGCATGCAAGCAGTGTTTTAAAAATCTTCGTCTAGCGCCGCTTAGTCTATTTATGCGGTTGGTCATCTTCTCAATTAATCTTTAGACGTTTCAAAATTAAGAAATGGCCCCTAGAACTGCCTAAGCGCCTGACTAACCCGACAAGACATGTTTAGGTCGGGACTCTCACTTAGTCAGAAAATATATAATTTTCACTTTGCATTTTATTTTTCAATAGAGACATGTTGAATAATTGGATGAATACTCATTATATGCTTGTTCTTTATGTTTTCAATATGTTCTAAGAGCATTTTTAAAGAAAATGTTAAAAGATCTACATCAGCAATAACAGTAAAAAAGACAACATTAGTGTTTCCAATTGAAATGTCAATACTTATGTGACATGACATGGAGTGGCAACAAAAGTGGTTGCTCTTAAATTTGACAACTTCAAACCATTTTTAATTGATTAATAAATGCTTATTGTCATTTTTACTATTGTTTTTTGTTCTAAAATATTTATCACAATTATGAAAAGTAAATAATGTAATAAATAATAGTTCAATTTGACATATCGGGTAGAGAACAGAACTTTAAGAAAATCAAGGGAATTTTAACGAAAAGCTCACAATACTGTTCACTTTAACGAAAAATCACATTTTTACACTCAAAAGTCAATCCTGGTGCAATTCACTTTACCCTTTATTTTGTTCTTATTGTTAAAACTCAAAGTTTTTAAGCTCTTTTTATTAGTTTTTCTAAAAATCAAAGTGCCACATAAGCTTTCAACTTTAAATTTTATGTTCAAAATTTGACATCTTCTTTGGAGATGCTCCAATACTTTATAATCTATTTGTCATTTTATTTTGTAATTTATGGATCTAATACAATTATGTATTTTTTAAGTTCAGACATTTATTTATATGTTGTATAATAAATTTAATTAAAATTGAAAAAACCGCATATACCCCGCTTAGGTGCTAGGCCTATGTATATCACTCGACTAGTGCCTAGTGTCATTAGGACCTTGCATGAGAGAGATTTTCAGTGTGCCCGAAATACAAACACATACACGAAATGTCATTTTGTGAGTCGAAGGACACTTGAAGTAAATAAAAAAAAAAAAAATTTCCCTTCACTTATATAATAACATTTGACGTACCGGCTTATATTTTAGACACATTGAAAATCTCTCCTTGCTCATGAGAGGACAAACACAAGAGAAGTTCTTACTGACAAGCTTAGTCAGGCAATCAGCGGTCCGATTTGCTTCATGGCAGATCCAATACCAAATAGGGAAGACCCTCCACAGTCAACGACTTTGCAAGCACCAACTCATCCCGGATGGCTCTCATCTCCGCCAACAGATGAGAGATCATCATTTAAGCATCAAAAGATTAAGGGATTCTACTCACATGGAGGAACTCCATAGCTGCTCTATCTGCACTCATTGCCACCTCCAAAGTCCTAATGATATGAAAATAGGAGGAACTCGACAACTGCTCTATCTGCAGGGTCAGTTCTGATATTTTTGAGGCCCTGGGCGATGTCAAAAAATATGCCTTAACTCCATATAAGAATTTTTTTTTTTTTTTTTTTTTTTTTTTTTTTTTTTTTTTTTTTTTTTTGTCTTCACACATAAGATTTCGAAAAAATTACACTTAGAAAATGACTTCAAATTCAATAATTTAGAAACGCAGAAAAATCAATTTATTTTGTACTAAAAGAAGGGAACCAAAAAATCTTGACTTACAAGTAGATAAATGATGAGTTTTGTTTCCTGAATTTGCTTTTAATGGGCACACCACATGTTTAATTGACCAACCAAGTTGCATTATGACCGGCGTGCAAAACCAATTCAGGTCGCTACTGTTTTCTGAAGCCAAATTCAACATTTGATTGCGAGCTAGCCAAAACTTCAATATCACTATCCATCCATCGAAAGAGCTTGTTTTTCTCTATAAGGTCGTCTTAGGTTTTTATTAGCATAGAACACAAGAAAAAAATTACGTGATGATTAGGGTGTGGGTTTATTGATAAAATTTATTTTTATTATTAATTTTATCTTATACTTGATGGTAGTTATGCAAAATGCTAATAAAGACATTTCACATTTAAAGTCTTAATTGGGTGTAGAAATAGATTATATGAGTCAAATAAAATTCCCATGAAATTTCTCATTTGGTTTTAATGGCCGGTCCAAGAGCCAAATAAAAACTGAACTTAGGCAGTGTACCTCAATTAGGATTTGATAGGATTTTAATAGAATTTAAAATCAAGGTGTAGTCAATTAGGATTTGAAAAGATTTTGAAATCATGTTGTTGTCAAATTAGAATTTAAGAGAATTTTTAAAAATACATCTAAATCTAGGGGTACTAGTCAATTAACATTTTAAAGAATACATATAAATCTAGGAGCAGTGAGAATACAAAAGATTTGGTAAGATTTTAATGGATGAGGGATTTTCATGAATTTGAAGGTGAATGGTATATATACCATATGCTATCAAGAATCCTACCTTCCAACCCCTTCATCTTCATCTATACCTTCCTTATCTTGGGAACATATCTCATCGTCCTCTTTGACTACATCTTCTTCATCCTCATCCATCATGGAATTTTTTTTTTTTTTCAAATTCTAATCGCAAACAACTATTAGGTTTTGGCAAGTTCTAATCCCTAATTCTTAAATAAAATCCGTTTTCCATGATTAGTGAACTCACAAACCAAAATTCTAAATTAAATACAGAGGACTCGGCACCAGTGGAAAAAATGTTGGCTGCTGTTGTAGTGTCCTTGGCGTCACTTCACCTTCGTACTCTTCCTCCTTTTTTACAAAATTACCGTCTGCCCCCAGCCTCAACTTTCTTTTATAGTTACACCCTTGTGGCTCTCGGAAAGGGAAGCTCATGGCTCGCACTTTCGCTCGCTCGAGTCAATCTCGACCTCACTCACTTTTCTGGCATCGACGCCCCTGAGGTATATTTCTCCCTAACTGAACACGCACGGATCTCCAATTCTTTTTGCATTTGCGATCGGGGTCGATTGGTCTGTAAGGACCTGTATTTTCAAAAATAATTATATATAATTAATAATTATGTGTTGTATATACTTATTAATTTCAGAAAGTTTTGTATTACTTCTTATTTAATCGTTAATTCCTTTATTTTATTTTTCTATACTCTAATTTACTATTATTTTGAATCAAATAAGTTCAGTACACCATTACGGTAGTATTTGAACTATATGTTCATATTATTCATTTTCTTCCCTTGTACATTATTTTATTAAGCAGTTTGTTATATTCTAATTGGACCAAAACCATAGCCAATTAAAAGGCTTTTACATCATTCCTATCGAAGAATTAGCCGACTTTGTATAGCTATAAATAGAAACCCAGGGCTGTAGAGCGGTGCAGTCTGTGTACCGAGTAAGGGCTAGAGAAAGTGGTGAGAGAGAGAGAGAAGGAGAGATAAACCAGAAACTGGAACTGAGAGAGGGCTGTGGAGTCCATTCGACTCAACCTGTATCTCGTTGTGTATGTGTAAACGATTTCCATACTTCATTTATCCTTTCCATAGTTGTTTCCTTTCTTATTGTTGTCTTGGATTAGCTACTATTATCCAAAACTACTTTATATGCAAGCTTCGTATGCAGCTGTGTTTATTTGTGCAAAACCAGTTTTATATGAAGAACCAAAATATGCATATGCCTAAACCCTATTTTAGCACGTAAGAATCAGTATGCTTATTTGGGTATTGTTTCCTACTGGCTATATATATTTTTTTATAAAAGATGATATTCAAAAGGCTGCACATATGATATCAATTTACCAATTGTTGGGATACTATCTTTTATAAATTGGTTTGACAAATGGAATTCGGTTGGAGATTACTATTTTCCCAAAACAACAACCATACTTTTATGCTATTTGAAATGAAGCATTCTATTGCATAATACAAAGAGTTTAATATATGAACTTTTACATATCATTCATAATACTAACGGATTGGTGCTTTTATCTAATATATAGCTTGGCTGAAGTATGTTAATGTTTATGTATTTTGAACTATACATTTGCTTATTTTATAAAAGTATTCTAGCTCAAAAGTTCCTTCACTGATGACCATGCTATTATAAATTAAAAGAGATTATATTCACGCACTCCAAATTACTTCTCTCACCCCCTTTTAATTTTTTAATATTTTATACACACCACTAACACTTGATAGAAAAATATTTCTATATAAAATTCTAGAGGCTATTAAAATCTTTTGAAATTCGTCACTTAAAAAAATTTATTAAATCTAAAATTCAAATTAACTACATCCCTTAAAACCATCTACAACGCTTGAGTTAAAACTTAAAAAATACAAAAAATTTAGGATTTAATCCAATATATTTTTTCTACTTCAAACTTTGCGGGTTAAATTATTAATTGATGTTGATTTTAATAGACGGGCCAAGACCATATGAAAATTGATTGATTGAATTAGGATGTGGTTTTCACATTTATTTTTATTTCTCACACTTTTAATTTTTTTTAATCCATTCCACGTCAGAAATTAAAAAGAGCGTCACATTTAAAAGATGAGTGTGTGGAGGAGCTACCTTGATTTATTCAGATTTCAGCGCCACCGACACGGCGCGTAGATCTCTCTCCCTTCGCCTCCCTCTCTGTAGAAGCAAGAGCAGTGCAGGAATCATGGGTTCTCTGCCACCTTTTTCCGCAGACTTCATCAATCCGCATTCTCCTCCCAATACCAAAACCACCACCACAACCCAATTCTCCTCCTCCGCCGCCTCCCCCTCCTGCATGGACGAAACTACCCTCCTAAACCTGTTCAAATCCCAACAGAGCCACCTCAACTTCTTCTTCCAGCACCTGGACCTGCCCCGCACACTGGCTTTCACCCAAACCCTCCTTCTCCAATCCTCCGTTGGCGCCACTATATTTTTCTCAGGTGTCGGCAAGTCCGGCTTCGTCGCCCACAAGATCTCCCAGACTCTTGTCTCCCTCGGCATCCGCTCAGGCTTCCTCTCCCCTCTCGACGCCCTCCACGGCGACATCGGCGCACTCTCCAAAACCGACGTTTTGGTCCTCTTCAGCAAGTCCGGGACCACCGAGGAGCTCCTCCGCCTCGTCCCCTGCGCCAAGGCCAAAGGTGCCTTCCTCATCTCCGTCACCTCCGTTGACGGCAATGCCCTCGCCTCCGTCTGCGACATGAACGTGCATTTGCCCTTGCAGCGAGAGCTCTGCCCCTTCGATTTGGCTCCGGTCACCTCCACTGCCATCCAAATGGTCTTCGGCGACACCGTCGCGATCGCGCTCATGGGCGCCAAAAATCTCACCAAGGAACAATACGCCGCCAATCACCCCGCCGGCAGGATCGGAAAATCCCTCATCTTCAAGGTCCGATCTTGCTTTGCTCCAATTTCAATCATCTTCAATCCAATTCTAGGGTTTTTCTTTTCTCCTAATTTTCTAAAATTGCAGGTGAAAGACGTGATGAAAAAGGAAGACGAGCTTCCGGTCTGCAAGGAAGGGGACCTGATAATGGAGCAGCTGGTGGAGCTGACGAGCAAGGGATGTGGTTGCGTGCTTGTGATCGACGCCGAACACTGCCTGATCGGCACGTTCACCGACGGAGATCTGCGGCGGACTCTCAAGGCCAGTGGGGAAGCTATCTTCAAGCTCACGGTCGGTGAAATGTGCAACAGACGTCCCAGAACAATAGGTCCCGACGCTATGGCGGTCGAGGCCATGCAGAAGATGGAAGCGCCGCCGTCGCCGGTTCAGTTCTTGCCGGTCATCAATGACCAGAATCAAGTGATTGGGATCGTCACTCTGCATGGATTAGTTTCAGCTGGCCTCTGAAAGATGTGATTTTTTATTTTTTTTTTATATTTTTATTTCACGTTGTAATTCATTATTACGCATTAATTAATAATTCTTTGTGTACTACATTTGTACTACGATTTAATGTGACGATTATCGGTTCTTCTCTAGCAATGACGCCCGTTCTTCGTTGCAAAGCAGATTGTTAATATGGTATCGATAAACTGTATCATAGTCGAAAAAAACGCATCGACATGTTATCAATACAAAATACAATTTCGGCAGCATTTGCATAACTAACCATCGCTGTCATCACTAATAAGAATTGGACTCTGAGGACATGGTTGTCTCGGGGTTTGATTCTTGGAAGCCAAATGGCTCGAAGAAGATGCCTTGTAATTGTCGGCCGGACGACCACCATTCGGATGCTTTTGAGGAACACTGCTTTTCACCGGAGGGGAGGGAACTTTTTGTCTTCCGCGCAGAAGAATGTTAAGATCTGGTATTACATCGTCGGAGTCTGAGGAGCTTGTTTCACTAGTACTTGCAGATGAAACATCGGATGTCCCCTCCATCATGTCTATCGCCTCTTTCGGTAGAAGAGAAGCATTATTCGTTGTTCCCTCTGCAGCCACTTTCGGCGTAAGAGTAGCATTGCTTCCTGTTGTGTTTGTGCCGATGGCAGGTCCTACTATATTCTCCTTTGTTTTCAGTTCATTGAAGATTGTTGATCGGAGGAGTGCATGCGCCTTCACCTTATCCATGATGCTAGAGACTGAACTCTTACCGTTTCCAGTGGCTGTTGCAGAGTCAAGGGATCCTGTTGGGTAATCATTTGAATTTGATTTGTTTGAGGTTGTAGATCGCAGAATCCGTGCCTTCACTTCTTCCCTGATTCGAGAAATGGACTCTTTCTGTTTATTGGCGTCAGAGTCACCCTCCACATGCCCCGGTGAATTTTGACTGTTCTTGGGAATATGCGCGTGCAGTGTCAATCCGAGATCATCTTTGCCCCATTTGTAGACTGCGTCAAACTTTTCTTCCAAAGCTTCAACAAGTAGCTGTAAATCACAGATCTCGTGACGGTAGAGGAAAATCTTGTCACTCCAAGCACAAGAACAGAGCTGCTTTGCGTGTAGCAGACACGAATATCTGCCTTCACAACAAGAACAAACCACTGCAGAAAAATGCAGATCACAGAGACAAATGCTGCATTCCCTTTTGCTTGTAACATTAAAATTTGATTTCATCCTCTCTGATTTTGCAGAGTTGAAGAGATATTTCCTTCTACTGCCTTCAGACTTGAGGCGCGACTACAGATAAAACAAAATCAGGTCATCGAATCAAGTTTGGAGACACATAATGTGTCTCACTAGGTGTAAAATATAAACCAGAGAAAGAAAAGGAAAGATATAAGACCTAAAAATACAATCCCTTTAATCAAAAAGCAAAACTGACATGATTGTATAGTGTCAGTTCGATAATGTTCAAAATCATGTAGGATATGTAGGATACATTCAGGATCAGCAGTTGACTATAATATGATGCGATAGAATCTGAGGAATTACCTTGAATGCATGTGTTAAGATCCCATCCTTTCCACAGACATCTTTCCAGAATATATTATCCGCAGCGTTCTTCCTGAACAGTGAATCCCATTGTGCCCTCACAGCCTCTCTAGCTGCTCCGAGCAGCAGCTTATCATGTGATATAGATGTTCTCCTCCCCTGTTCACAGTAAAGTTCAACGGCATCCTGTCCATGAGGCAACCAGTCCAAGGGTGCAACACATGCTGTCTCGGAAAAATTAAAACCAGAATCAAATCCTGAATGATAAGCCCTTGGAAGGACAAGAACAAACTCCCCGGGAGACTGAATGCAACGGAAGACTGGTACGCCCTGTGATTTCAATGCAGACGGGGATATTTGTTTAACCTGTACCAAAAATTACATGACATGAAAGGTCTCTACATACTAATAGAAGACAACAGAGAAGTTAACATCTCTTGTAAAATACTGGATACTTTGAATGTTGAACTTTGACAAAAATGGGAGGGGGGGATCATAATCCTAGTAGCTCACCAGCATATGATGCAATTCAGGGTGTTCTAGTTTGGATGAATCTGGAAAGGAGCTCCTCACGGTTGCCTCGAAATTAACATAGTATTTACCAGGGACACCATACCAAATTTTAGGAGCACCCAGATGCAAGTAAGACAGTGAGTATAAGCGGTGCTCTTCAACTTTCTGTTTAAAAATTCATAGATTATATTTCAAAACATGATCAACAAACTAAAAACAACACAAGGCAACCACTTACGTTATCTATAAAGTTCCAAAAGAAAACTTTATCCTACTTTTTTTTAAAAAGATAACAGTTTCAGCAACAGATGCAACATGAGAGCCATAGAAATTATCAAATCTTACCCAATGAAAAGATGAAAAGCACATTCCTACACGAGTCCGAGGCGCCAAAATATGGCAAGTGTCATGGCTTTCAAAAGAAAGAAGAGAACCGGGTAATCTGGGTAGATTATTTAGGTTCCAACCTGAAGCTAAATATTCAGGGTAATCTGACTTTTCCAAAGGATTGGAATCACTGGATACTGTTGGAAATCCGCTTCCAAGAGCTTTAGTGTCCAAATTATCACCAAAAAGCACCTTCAAAGTACACCAAGATGACAATTAAAAGCAAGCTTCCACAATAGAAAAGCAGAAGGTAACAAAACGATTGTCCCAATTTCTGAACGCACCTCAATTTCTTCAGTTGGGTTTTCAGCTATACGTTTATATTCAGCGTCAATATTCTCCAGCGATGGCACCCACTTCTCTTGACCACCAGTGACTTCACTTTTGCGGAAATACTGACGCTTGAAATCAGCTGCATAACTCTTAAAATTCTCAAGAGTGAATTCTTGTCCAGGTTCTGTTTCAAAACCTTTGATATAAGAATGTTCAGTTTCACCTGGACTTGAGGTAGATCCACAGTCCAATCCCACTGTCAAGATTCTTCTCCTCTTCTTTTTTGGGCTTTCATTTAAGCCAACCATTTTACTCAGTGAATACTGATTTCGTATCCCATCAATTCGCTGAATATGGGTAGAAAATGTAGAACTTTTCCATATTTTGTTTCCTTCAATAAGACATGGAGGTTTCCAGGAAGGAGGAGGAATAATACGACAGATACCATATTGCTCTGCTCTTGCACGTATATTTGCAACATACTTAAGAGTGTCTTTAAATTCCTGCCGGACAAAATCAAACTCCTTTAGAAATTGAAGGATTGAAATTTTATAAGCATTAAAATTTTAAAACAAAGGATTCAGCGAATATGTCAGTCCCAAAACAAATGAAAATGTCGTAAAAGTCAGAAAAAGGATCACCTCTTCTGTAGGGTAGAAAAGAGGTGCTTCTTCAAGGACATCTGTTCTTGCATCTTCAGGACGCCACCTTCCAGTCACCTATTTCAAGAATTCACAAACATTTTTTAAAAAACAAAGGCGAATGCAAAGGTTGAAACTAGTACCTAATAACTACACAATTCAAAGGGAAGAGAATCAACTTAGTGAATGAAAATCAACCTTCAGGCAACCACTGCAATCTGGACATCCGTGACTAACACCCTTCGGAAGGCAATATTTTGTAGCGGGTTCCTGAAAATGAAAATGTATGTAACTTCAGGAAATGATTAGAATAAAACCGTAGTGAAATTGTCGTACAGTAGCTCTCAACATTTTTCCTTTTGACAATTGATAAGTACACAATACATGCACCAGCAGGGGATTGAGCACTGAATCCCACCCTTCACCACTATTCCTAAACGGAAAGGAGGTTATAAGGCTCAAAGACCTCGATATTTTCAAGTACATATTTGAGAACATTGATTACCCCTTTAAAAATGTTAGCCATAAACTTAAACCTACTCAACAGTATAAGAACAAATACTACGAAGGTACATACAACTTCTCCACTTTAGATAATATTTCGTTTTTCTAAGCACTAAAATCTCGTCCTTTTTTTATTCCAAAAAAAAGTCTCGGTATCATCATATAAAGCATATAAATACTCTATTATGTAGTTAAGATGGTGATGAACCATGTAACCTGGAGTTATTACCCTCTACACATATATACAAGCTCTTAATCAGCATACATAACCAAGTTAAGACTCAAGTGTGAGGCAGTAATATGGTTTAACTGCAGCAAATAAAAATTCACACGCGCACACACACGCACACACAAAGGAGGAAGAGAGGAATAGACCGTATTAAACTGTTCACAGTCAGACTCCTCTGAGTTGAGATCACTTTGGTCGAAAAGTATCCATGGCCTTTGTCTTTTCAACTTATCCATGTCAGTCAGGTCAGACATGGTATCCATCTGGACTGGCTCTTCATTAGAAGCATCAACAAAAGCATTCTTGGTTTCTTCAACAGTTTTTACTCTCTTCAGCACAAAGGATGTACGACACACAAAACCAGGCGGAACTGAATTATGTGCCATATTCTCACAATGTAGATAAGTTGTTGCATTCTACAACCAACGGTACTGCAAAGAAAAGTGAAAAATGAAAAAAACACTTGAAACAAAATCACACACTAATGAAAATGATTGATGAATATATTTATTCACAATCTAAAACAGCGTATTGAGAAAACATCGAAGTGGTAACCATTGTTCAACAGTTCACATAAGCTGCTCATGTTCTATTCTAAAGGATAACTAACTAACAAGAACATATTATCTCAAGATATCCAACAACACAACGACAAAAACTGAAAACATGCATTGATCTAATCATACAAATAAGGAGATTGCGGTTTACAATTACAACCTGTGATTATATCATCTCTTTTTTTATTTCCAGTGATGCTTTTGTTTTCACTAGCATTTTTTTATATATTAGAATTAAAAAGTGGTAATTTAATTGGTACAATTGAATGTTATCTAGCTCAGTAATATATACAAGTGCGGCGGAAAATGTAAAAAATATACAAATAGAGAGAAAAAAAAGTGAATAAAACTGAACAGATAATAGAACAAAAAATGTAATTAGACTGAAAAATCAAACAATTCAGAATCATCAATCCCATCCATCCATGCGAACAAATCTTCCCTACCCATGAAACCACTCAGCAAAAATATAAATTGGGTTTATTCCAATTTGATAAAAATTAAAAACCCAGAAGTTTAAAGAATCACTTAGCACCACCCAGCAGTTCTTCATCAGTATCATCACAAAATACACCAAAAAAGGAAGAAAAATAAAACAAGGAAAAAAAAATACTCCTACTTTTTGCAGGGAGCTGAAATTAATGCTTACCCAGAAGCTGAAATTGGCGGGATTTGTTCGTCCTTCTGTTGAAATCCAGGTTCTTTTTATGGCTCGGCAAATGAACTCGAAAGGAAGACGACCATGGAAAAGGAAAACGTGCTCGAGTCCGAATGGCCGTCTGATCTTGAATTGGATCACACAATGCGGGATCTTGTAGCTCCACGATGGGCTTTTCATCATTTTAGTACACCATGTTTAACTCTTTGGTGGCCCAAATAAAGACTGATGGATTTGTTCACTTTTTTTTTTCTTTTCTCTATGAATTCTTTTTTTTTTTTTTGAAACGCATCTATGAATTCTTTTAACAAATCAATATTCCAAGAGGACGGCCGTATACCTAAGGCTGTATGGGTAACTCTAAATTCAACCGTCACTTAGTTTTACGGTCACGGTTTAGTGATATTCTTCTTTACGTGTAAATAAAAAATCTTAAGTTTGGTTCTCGCTAAAGGCTAATTCGAACAAAAATATTATGGCTAGCCCATTGTGAAGTTGAGCCCACTCCCTCACCCCAATGTAGATAATATCGAATGTATTTATAAAAAACCCTCTTAGTTCAATCTAAATTTTAACATAGCCAGGTTGTATGAGAGTCTTGTAATTGTCGAGTTTTCTAATAGGCTTCTACGTAACGTAAATTCAACTCAACCGATGTTGAAGTCATGGGTCTTTCCTAAACTGTTCTAATCTCCATATAGGGAATTCATATTAATTTATGTGCAAGAGGACGGACATTGTCTTAACAACTAGCCTAACTAATATATATATATATATATATGCTTTTATAAATTGATACAACCTTCTTTGACATTATTTACTAGGGTTAGTTGTACATGAGAGTGAGTAGAATTTATTCTTGATCGTTGGATGTGAGTCTTATCATAATGCACAAGTGACGCGTAATCATATCAACCTTCTTAACATTATACAAAGGGATAAACAAGGTGTTCTATCATGTATAATTATTTGTTGGTGTACGTGTAATGTTGAAAATATGTATGTTAATCTGAAATCTCTTGAGGGTTTAACAAACATGGACACATTCATTACATGGTAGTCATACGATTAATCCCCCTTGTCATATCGGACATTAGGATTTTTTGTCATTTGCAATGCATCTTCAATCTGGTTTTCTTCTTTCTATATATTTACGTGTAAGCAGATTAATTAATTCATCATTATTCTTAATAATCTTGTATACATATAATTGAATAATGTCTATGTAATTTGACTAAAATGAACACTAACCACCAAGGAAAAAGCAATACCAAATTAGAAGAAACAATAGTTTACACTTCAAAGTTATTTTTATTACATGCATGATTTCAAGTATGTATAAATTTTTAAATAAAACGTATTCTTCATTGTCCTACCACTTATGATCTGTTTGTATATTTTGGTATAAAACCTTTCGTTGTGTAGACTACACTCATGATTGTCCTGTCAAAATCATAGAACAAAGAAGGAAATTGGTTTAAGTTTTCGAACAATAATTATAAACAGACAATACAGCTATGGTCCATGGTGCCAGGAATTAAGAATAATGTACTACTGCATACAGCAAGGACTGATGAAGATATATGGTTTCAGTATCACGTGTCATCAGAGAATGTTGAGAACGTAAATTCTATATATGTCGGGAAATTAAAGGATTTAATTTGCATGTTCATAGAATTTTGGTTACTCCTCTTAGTGTCAATTAATTTTATAGTGTGGAACCTCAATTTTTTTAAAAAATCAAAGAATAGATCTTGCCAAAGCCTATGACAGTTTAAAATGGAGCTTCATTATCACTTGTTTGAAGGATATATTGGAAGTATAAATGTGTCTGACACTAAATAAAGAATAATATTATTGATGATATTTTATACAAATGGCTGCAGGACTGTATACAAGAGGAAAAGAAAGAAAAAAACCCTAGACAGAAAGACTAAGCATGCATAAACCATTTTCCAATCAAGCCATATATATATATATATATATATAGACCACAAATATAAATATATGTCACAAATCAACAAATTGGGTAGCTGTCTAATATTAGGTATGGAATATGTCTGTTTCTTCATTTAGAGCAAAACCATGCTGTTCCATCCACCTCAAATCTCATCTCGTCCAAATTTGGAGCCACCTCATTGTCGAAGCTGCCGTCTTCTAAATTCATGTCCCATAGAAACCCATAGTCGCAGTTGTTTTTCGCGTTTAATTCGGGGATGGAGGAGTTGGTGTATTTCTCCTGATGAGAAAGCTGTAGGAGATTCAGGAAAGAGTTGCTTTGGTTGTGGTTGTACACACAAGGCATTGTTTGGTCATGAGTTGGAGGAGATGGAGCTAAATTTAGAGGAACAGTGCATGGTGTGGTCTCCAACATAAGATCATGGGGGCTGAGTTTAGTGCTGTTCTCTGCTCCCTTGCCTTTGTGGAAAACTCTGCACAAAACCCAGTCTTCCTGTGAAACAAAAGAACAACATAATAGTGAGCTCAATTCGCAAAAATGCAGTTAAAACATGTAAAAACATTATTAACAAATATACATATGTTTAATGAAATATATAGAATGCTACAACATATAGTTGCGATATGTGAATGATTATAACTCAGTTTCATTAATTAGTATATGTAGAAGTGATATAACTTGAGTTAATTGATGCATCATGTTAACATGCAACGTGGTGTATTAGATGCATGCACAAAATAGATATCGTACATCGTGTGAATGTTACTATGATGAGTTATAGATACATGATACATCAACTCATACTTTCCCTCCAAATTTTGGACTGTTGCAAAATTTTCCATGCATGATGCTGATGCATGAACCCCATACTGTCCTTTCGGTTTCTTGTGATTGATGATCTCTCACTCAAAGACAGTTCACTGGAGTGAATGTTGCATTGGTGTATTAATAAAACGATGGGTCTGTTCTCACGTGCAGATTTGAATTTCATGTGACTGAATATTAAACTTTATGTCTTAAGGTGAAGAATATTTGTGGCGTGTGCATGTAAGATATAATACACACACACACACACATATATATATATATATATATATTAGTTATATTATATGGAAATTACCTTAGGAGGCATATGTGGCGTCTCCAGCCGGAACTCATGCATAATCCAACCAGTTTTGATTCCATTAGGAGCTCTATTCCGATAGAACACCAAAGTCTTTCTCATCCCTACGATCTCCCCAGTTCCTGGCTCCATCACCATCCGATCTTTCCCCGTGGCTTTCCAGTATCCAGATGTCGTCGCCCGATTGGTCCGGAACCCCGTCGCATACTTACGGTCGCGGAAGCTGAAGAAGTACCACTCATTGGCATTCAGCTTTGCCACCTCTACGGTAACCAAAATAGAATCACAAAAGTTTCACTAATCACCATTATCATTAATCTTACATCATTTGCTATACATACATACATACATATATATATATATATGCATGCAATGCTAATTAGCTAAATAGGAATTTTGGTATATAGCATCATCAATATTCTTGTCATTGAAGTTAACTTCTGGCCAAACAAAAAGTACTTAGGAAAGTCCTATCAAAGAATAGTAGGGTCTGAAAATTGGTCAAAAGTAAGAAAAGTGACATTTGTCAGTAACATTGCTTCATTTTATCTTCTTCTTTTTTCACGTAAAAGATCAATAAACTTATTGTTTTCAGTTACCAAATGTGTTGGCAAGTCAAGATCATCTTCATTCGATCGAGTTATGTCTAAGGAAACTAAGATGAGACTAAGAGATGAGTGATAGATAAGGACCATATCCATTAGGGTTCAAAGGCACAAATAACTCTGGTTATCTGAACATGGAGACTTTGATGATATTTTTTATGAATAGTTGTGTGTTGAAGTGATGCATGCCTAAAAAAAAGGAATTGGGAAGTACTATAATGCACGCCACGTGTCATATTTTCACTGTAGGCAAAACCATGAGTAACCATTTAGTTTATTTAAAAAAAGTAAAATAAAATTTAAAGTAACCTATAGATTGTCTTTAAATTTCTGGCTCAGAGGTTAGAGAAATTTCTACCAATTTTTGGTTATATATTTATTTGTGTCTCTCTCTTATATTACAGACGGATGAACTGAAAAGATATACAAAGGCTATAAATTAAGCAGATTTGCTCCTAAGAATAACGTAAAGTTTCTATTTAATTCCTTCTTATCTGATGGTTGAAGATAAAGAAAACTAATTACTATTCAAGGTATCTCACAATTAATACATAGTTTAGAAGACCCTGTCAGATCAGACCAAGGAAATTAACCATATGACAATAATTGGGACATACGGGTGGTAGGTAGATGATTCCTATGTGAAATAACAAGGATAAGGATAATTATAATTAGTAGCTATTAATGATACACTAAGCACAGAAGATCGATCACATCTAGCTTGCTAGTCATGAAAACATCTGGCCCGTTTATAAACAAAGCAAAGGTCCCACTTCAAATGGACGGTTTCGATATGTATGGGCAACTGGGGACGATTGTTGCACATGACAGCAGGCATCAAATGATCGAATTATAGCCACACGATTTGCATGAAAACAGCTGTGTGTGTGTGCGAGAGAGAGAGAGAGAGAGAGAGAGAGAGAGAGAGAGAGAGAGAGAGAGGATATACGGAATACTTGCGTATATGGAAACTATATCAGCTATTTTTATAATAAAAACTTGAATTATAGTAAACCAAGCGATGAAACAAGCATGCATAGTGCTTACTGTTTGTGGCAAATCGAAGAGATGTGAAAAAACGTATTAGTAATTAATTAATTATTCTCTTGGTTGAAAAGGTAGGAATCCCTATGTCATCTGGTATAGCTAGAGATGCCATACATATTTCAGGAG
Source organism: Pyrus communis (assembly GCF_963583255.1). Lineage (NCBI taxonomy): Eukaryota > Viridiplantae > Streptophyta > Magnoliopsida > Rosales > Rosaceae > Pyrus > Pyrus communis. Next base: position 20,083,107 of record NC_084805.1, on the reverse strand, counting down.
TCATTCTTCCTCAAAAGTTGCATCTACCCAGCCATGGCCTGACTGACACACACACACGTATACATAATATTTTTAATTCATACATATTATTTGTAAAAGTATAGACATGTAAATGCCTTAATTGTGAACTCTAGTTTAGTCTCAATATTGATGAGATCATGTAATGGTATGATGTTATTAACTTCTTTTTAGGTCAAAGTAGGATTTCATTACTCAAAAAACATAATGACTTACATAAAACCGAAGCGGTATCTGCAAAACCTTATCCAAGTAAAATCACACATGGTATATGCTTAAGTTTGAAGATGAAAATATTATGGATTCAAGTCTCCTTTTTTTTCTTTTTTTTTTTTTTTTTTTTTGCAATTATGTATAATTAGTAATGAATTGAAGGCCATGTTATGGAAAAAAAAAAAGTTGGCTATACATATGTATATAGAATGAAATCAATAAAAAGAACTGAAGGAAATAAAAATATAGAAAGAAAGAAAATTCCGTTGTCTCTTTTCTCACTGATCTTTTTCGAAAGTCAGTCATCAACTTTCTCTCTGATCTTTTTCGAAATTCATCATGTCATCCACCATGACACAAAAACACCACAACTTAAACAAATCTTTGCGATTTCCGACCCGGAAAAGAAAACAAATCTTTGTCTTGGAATAAAAGATTAATTTCATCGATCTTTTTAATGGTCAATGTTATTTTTCCGAAAAGTACTAAAAAACCATGACAATCCTCATCAACTTGAATCTTGATGGGCGAAAAGATAAAGAAGAAGTGAAAAGATTCAAGAAACGAAGAAGAAAAAACCAAGGAGATTAGTAAAGTGATTACATATAGAAATAGTAATTAATCAAAGCAATATGTATGTACCGGGAAGCTGCCATGGCTCGCAGGTATGCAAGTCAATTTCAACCAAAGTACCCTTCAAAGCTTCTTCATTCGTGATCTTTTTGTACAAATAATGGCAGACCAGCTCCTCATCGCTGGGGTAAAACCGAAACCCAGGAGGCAGTGTAGCTCCAATGTCTCTCAGCCCCATATTAAATAAAATTAATCCTTTTTAACTAATAAGGAGAGAGCTCAAATCTGTAGATAAAGGATAATTTGGGTTGGTAGCTAGCAACAGAAAAGAAGCACTAGTTCTTCTCTGAACTATTGAAGTATACTTGGATCTTTGGAAGAAAAATTTAGGTTATGTGTGGTGGGGAGATGGAATTTAAAAGAGGCTTTTGATTCCCTTGTTGGAAATATTTAATTTATAGAGGGCCAAAGGTTGGCTAAATATTTATATGGTTAATAAGGATGATGATGTCTCTGTTGCCGGTTAGAATTTCTTAATACAATACCATCCTATATAGCAAAGGTCATGCTTTTGTAACTAGTTAGTTATAGTAAGACGTTTCAAGAAACACCAAAGTTACAAGAAATCTTGTTGTGGGGGGATCAAGGTTACTATAGCAAGATGCCACATATATGGACCAAGAGCCAAACAATTTCATACGAAACCCTCCAAAATCCCCCTTTTTATTTTTATTATAAAATGGGGTTAATTGTCTACATATTTGTCTAAAAGAACATTGTAATTAACTTTTTAGTTATAACATAAAACAGAGGTTTGCCACGAACCTGATAATTTTCGTTAGAGATGTGGTCTATAATATGTAATGAGTATGTGATTGTCTCGATTTGAAAATGTTAAATTTGGAATAATTGAGTAATTTGGGATAGTCGAGTAATTCATTTTGTAGGAAATTCAAGCTCTTCTAAGTCTTGAAGTTCAAGAGCATTTCATTATTGTATGCCTCCTTAGTAACAAGCATATAATATGAAGCTTTTCTGCATTGTCTAATGCTAGTGACGTTTGTGGACAACATGCCTTACTATGATTGAACTATCATTAACTATTAATAATCTTATTATGAAACAAGTGTTTGATCATAATCACGGTAACTAATATTAATAAAATGGTCCGGCCATGCAACTAGGATTTATACCTAGTTTTGATAATAACGTGACATATAATTCTTGATCAAATCAGCTAAACCCCAATCGAATTACCGAAGGCACGTGAACACTTTCATTCATAAGGGATCGAAAATAGACATATCAAGAGAAAATATGATTAATTAACTACTGGAAACAAAATTTAAATTGAATAATATTGTACTACATGAATCATGAACTCAGAAGAGTTCCATCTGTTCAATTTTCTGTCACAGAAGAATATTTTTGGATGCATGTGATTGTAGGGTCACAAGATTGTCCTTGATGGGGGACCCATCAAATGATCTATGACCGACATAGGCAGTGACGGAGTAAGAATTTTACAATAATGGGTCATGATTCGACCAAACAAAAAAATTCATTGTACCATTTCGTCGAGTATTTGGTGGAGAGACCTATCAAAATCTACCAATATTCGCCGAAAGCTTGTGATGACATCTATGGTTAGCTGTTGTGTTCTTTTATCTACATCTGCGAAGGTGTGTCTAGGCTAACAGACTGTCAAGACCTGCCTGCCAAGTCTTTTTGAGCGAAGCATTACGTACGTCGAGCATGCGGTACCCACCATTGGGTTGCACACAAGAAAAAAGAGAAGGAAGACACGGGAAAGAAAGAAGAAGTAATAATAGGTTATAGTTCAACGTTGTTAACTCTTTCCTTAATTGGAGTCAAAGATAAATCTACTAATAAATATCTATGAGATTAGGAAGCTGTTGAGGTCATAATTAGCCGTTGATCCCAAGTTAGCTCCGCTACTGGACATAGGCCCATTAGACACGCAGTTATGCTTATCTTATTCCATTAATTTGATTTGTTATTTTTGCTTCGGGTGAGTAGTGTATAAAGAGCCAATAATAATTTGTGTGGACAAAAGGGTTTTTGTCATGTATCATTCTAATTATAATTGTTCTGCTAATAATATTGAAGATGATGACTGGACTGGGGTCACCAATCAGCATATGTACATATATATGGTTTTTTATCCAGCACAATGACGTCCAAATAAGGATAATGGAACTACAAATTTTGTAATGTGAGCGTGACTGAAAAACCTTAGGATCGAACATTTATGTTAATTAAAGGGACAATTGTACCGTTTGAAATTCCATAGCAGAAAAATAATACTGCTTATGAAAATGGGACCTCTGCAGATGATATGTCATATTCTGCCCACATATGTGGCATGGAAGCACAGACGATGCTGACAGTCACCAAAACGGTGTTTAAATTTGTGATCATGTCGGGGGAAGATAGTGATTAATTACAATAAAATTATTTAGACATACAAAATTTTTACGTTTGTTAAAACACTTTCTAATAAATGTTTTCAGTATGTGAGTTCAAATGTATTAGAGAGTGCGCTATCCTTGTATGTCAAAATAACATCACCCGTTGCTAAAACTATATTCAACATAATTAAGAATAATATCTGATGCGATTGCTGTGATCCAGATGTTGAACAAGGAGAAAGGAGATTAGCGTGGAGGCTTCATTGGAGAGTATTGTGCATTACATCTGGGCTTTTGTATACGATGTGTGGATTGTTTCGTTCGAGTTTACTTGTAGGGAAGGTAACCAAGCATAACATTAGGAAGTATTTTTGCTCACCACCATTTGGTGTGGTGTATGTCACCACCCTATTTATCACCGTTAGATGAGTTTGAATTTCGAGATTCGTGTAGTAGATAGGCACAAATCTCAAAATTCAAACTCATCGTGATAAATAAGGTGGTAAGCATACACCACACTAAATGGTGGTGAATAAAAATGCACTCCATAATATTATGTGGTTGTGTTTATTGAAAAATAAGGAGGATAGTTTAGCTGGGATCATATTGACTCAGAGTTTCTTTTCAATATCTTATCTAAGTATGTAAACATTTCAATTCGAAATTAATAAATTCATTTTTTGATAAAAAGAAATAATACAGAAACTAATGTTGAGTTTTACTTTTCTTTTTTTTTTTTTTTTTATGTCAAGAGTTTTACTTTGTAATATATTATATTTATTTGATCAAGGGACGGGTTAATTTGTGGAAAATTATTATATTTGAGGGTATCAAGATCAATATTTGTAGGAATAAAAATAAATAAAAAGAGGATAATGATGGGTCAAGCTGGGTACCTGACATTTCTTGCTCAAAACGTAGACTGATGGAATTGATTTAGTTAAATCCTAAATATCGAGTGCAATTAATTTTAATCTTAATCATGACCTTAGACCTAAATTAACGGGAGAATCCGGGAGACATGTGAAATCGCATACCAGAGGTACACGTCATGAGGAGGGTGACGTGTAAGATTATTTAAAAGAATTATATATGATGATGAATATCCATCAAAAAATCCAAGGAAAGATAATACAAATGATTGTGAGTTTTAGAGTTAGGGTTTATTTCCAATGAGGGAATTTTGTTAGGTGAGGATAATGTTGGAGAATGAGTGACGGCTTGATATTCCTCTCTGGCCCCAATACTTCCTTGGCCCCCTCTTTCATACTGTCTTTTTACTCAGATTTACACCCCCCCCCCCCTATATATGTCACTATTTATTTTTTCACTTAACTACAATTTAGTGATATTTTTTTCACTTATAAATGAAAAATCTTAGTGTCAATCTTATGAATGATAAGTTCGATATCAATTTATTCATCCTCGTTACGTAGTATAAATATATCAATGTATTAAAAGAACTTGATACAAGGAAAAAAAAAAATTAGCCAATTTTACGAATATCCATTTAATTAAAACAAGTTCGACCATTTGAGTTTGGATTTATTTTATTATCAATAATTATCTCTTTGATAATAAAATTTACTAATAGAATCTCTTCCTAATTATTTCTTTAATTTATTTCCTATTTCTTTTTCTTTTTTGTTATTTGTTCTTCTTCTTCCTCCTATAGAGACTATACCTCATTAATATTAAAGGTTAATTGTATTTATCTACCTGTATGACAAATTATTCTTTATAATCAACGTGTATCACAAATTAATGTGTCTCGCTTATAGGTATATTATGTTTTTGTACCTTTTAGTTGGGTTTCATATCTCGCTTATAGGTATATTATCCATTCATGTATGTGATCCTTGAGTTAGGTCGTATATTATGCGTGGTTTATGTTAGTGTATTAATTTTTTTGTTAGAAGATATTAGTTAGATTAAAAAAAACCAATATTCAATTATTCAAAATTAAAAAATGCAAACAAAAAATGCATGAAATTACAAGGTTTTAGTTATCTACTATTTAAAAAATGTAATGAGTATTTGTTCAAAAAAAATTGTAATGAGTATAAAAACATAAAAGCGAAGAAAATGTAATACTGAACTTAACCTAATAGCATGTTAATTTTATGAACCCAGATCTAAATGTCACTTAAAGAGAATATGTATACTAGTTAATAATAGTTAACGTAGCATTTTTTCTCACCACCATAATTATAGTGTATGCTTACCATACAACTAATCATTTGCCCATGTGTCTTTTTACTTAACTTTAGTTAACTTTCAAATTAAAAGTTACATTTTCAATTTTGAAAAATATTAACCAAGATTAAATGAAGGGTACTTTAATGAAAAGCTCTCGGTATTGTTCACTTTAACGAAAAACTACATTTTTACATTAAAAAGTTAATCCTAGTACTATTCACTTTACCCTTTATTTTGTCCTTATCGTTAAAACTCAAAGTTTTCAAGCTATTTTTATTAGTTTTCCTTTAAATAAAATGACATGTAACAAATGATTAGGTGTATAGTGAGCATATACCAAAATTTATGGTGGTGAACAAAAATGCTCCTAATAGTTAATACTGAGTGGACTCTAGTCACTCAACAATGAGTTGGCCAATATTAAGTTCTACCTCTTGCGAAAGAATTGAGAAAAAGGAATTAGGAAAATATTGGGATTTTTTAAACTTTAAAGCATAACTTTCCGATAACCACAGTAATTAATGTGCTAAGTGTAGAAGAAACAATCATACGATATCAGAAAAGGAGATTATATTCACACATCCCTAGGGATGGCAACGGGGCGGATTGAGATTGGATGTGTCATCCCCATATCCGAACCCATTTATTTTTCCCGAACCCGAACCCATAGAATCCCCGAACTGGTTTTCTCCATAACCAAACCCGTTGGGTGACAGATTTTTGATCGGGGATCGGGGAATGGTTTTCCCCATTATGATATTTATATATTTATTTATATTATTAATACAAATGATACGATGCATCTAATAAGTAATATTAAAATTTTATATTACTAAGAAAACATTTACAGTCTTGAAAATTATATGCATATAATTTCTATTATTAATGATATAAAAGTAAATAATTAATTTCATATTTAATAATGCGTGATTATTAACAAACCTTTCATCTAATAAATATTTATATTTTTTTTATTCATAGATGAAATGGTTCGGTTTCGGGTATGAGTTTGGGACGGATACCCCAATAACCATAACTGAACCCGAAACCGAAAAATTTACCCTACGGTTACCCATAACCGTAAAATAGCTGAAATTTTATGCCCGAAACCGAACCAGTTACTTGCGGGGATCGGATTTGACGGGTTAAATTGCATCCTTACGGCCCCAACTTACTTTCCCCACACGCTTTTAATTTTTTAATATTTTTCTATCAAGCGTTAGTGGTGTGTAGAAAATATTAAAAAATTAAAAGAGTGGGGAAAACAATTTGGGGTGTGTGACATAATCTCTCTATCAGAAATTTGCACACATATTGTGCGCGTAAGACATGCAAAAAAATTTCAGAGCAGTGAGCAAATTGTATTCTTTTAACAATGGTAAGATTGGTAAAATATGAGAGTGCCATTGTTAAAAGATAAAAGAAATGATAGGCTACATGAATTTCTACAAGTTGTTTCTCCCCTTTCACAGGTTAATTAAAATCTACGAGCTGCCAAGGGGGAGCCTAAAGATGAATATTGTAGATGGAGCTTCCTGGTGTTGGTGTTGTGATTCGCAAGCGCCAGTTTTTGGCTGGTGTAGTGGTAAGATTTGATCACACATGCTCACGTTTTTAGGCAAAAGTTACGACGGCTAGAGAGGGATTAACGATGAGAGGTTATTCTAACATTGTTTGAGAATCGATTAACTCTAGATCATTACTTTGGTGTGACTTGACAACACATCTTTTCTTAATTAGATAGTGTAAGAAATAAATTTAATCTTTAACAAGCGAAAAAGACGAAGTCATACTCTGACTTTAATAGTAAACTTCTTTATATTTTGATTGATAATATGTTAAAGTCCAACAATGAGCCAATTTTTCATTGAAGGTTGTGACTACTATTTATATAGACAAATAATCTATATGATTCTTCTATTGTTGTTCACATAAAATACCAAAATAATCTCCTTATCAAATTGTAAGTGGTAAAAACCAATTTACATACTAAGTCCAATTCCATATAAATTAGGACAAAATAATCCTCTTTTCATATTTTTTGCACCAATTTGAACCAACCAGCTATAACAATAACCTTCATGTTCATTTTCAATATGAACCATGTTTCTAGAACAACTTTCAAATTATAACAGAAGTGATCACTAAGTCTTTTTCATCAAAAGAGTTTATCATCACAAACAATCTGCCAATGTGTCACACCCTGGGCCAAGATCAATGGAAAATAATTAATCACACGCCCAGGCGCAAATAAAAACTAATAAAATTTTTAAATTCCTCGTTTAATACAAACTCAGCACGTCTATCCCTTGTCTTGCCAAACAATAAAATATTTATGAATGAATATTAACTTTGTAGATATAGCTGAGCATTTGAATACATATGCGGATGTGTCAAAATATATATGTGATGAGTAGCTTAAGAGCTCTCAAACCGTCGTACCTCCAGCTAACACCTCATCCAAGTAGACTTCCAACTCCAAGCGGTCATGGCCACACACATATGAAGCTGTGAATACTGAGGCGACATGGTGGCGTTTTATAAAATAAGGAATGAAAAGTGATGATAGCTAAGTTGACAAGTGGAAGATAACACATAAGCAACTAGAGATAAACACAATAATTAACAGGAATGAAATAAATTGATAAACCTTAACCGGTAAATATTCACATGTTGTTGGAGCTGGTCTTTCTTTTTTATTTATAATTGGTGTTCATAAATTACATTTTATGAAAATATTATAAATTTTAATTTTCATTATCGTGAGTATCCTATATAAGAAAATATTTTCATAGAGATTTTTCGGTATACTTATGTTTTTGCATATTTTTTTATGTGCCACTAATTCATTATAATATATTTAGGTACGAACATTTCGGTACATTGGGTTGATATAATATGTTTAGGTACGGACATTTTGGTACACTAGTTTAGTACAATATATTTAGGTACCAACATTTTAGTACACTTATGTTTTTGCATATTTTCTTATGTGCCACCAATTCACTACCATATATTTAGGTACGGACATTTCGGTACACTAAATTAGTAAACTATATTATGATACGGACGTTTAGGTCTACTAATTAGAAGAAGTTAAATAAAATTAATGAATTAAAATGTGTATAATAATAAATTTAAAATTTAATGTAATGACATTAAATAAGATATCTATTAAATATTAAAACAAAAATATAATATGAAGTTGAATTAAGTACACATTAAGCGACTAAAATCAATATTCAATCTAACACCAAGTTTTTATTAAATTTTAATCTTCTTGAAGGATTAAAGTTCAAAAACCCCTAAAATATACTAGTAAAACTTTTCAATTAAAACTTGAATGTAAATAAATATAATTTAAAATACGGGGCTTCACGCAATAGATTTCAAAATGTAGAATCAAAGAACCATTGATGCAAACATAATACATAACGGATTCTAAGATCACTGATATCTAATTTGCAAAATCAACATTGTGATTCTAAGATTACAGAACAGCTATAACTATTGGGTGATGCTACCCACACACCTCTTCTTATCTTTTACACACATTTTTAATTTTTGGCCATCAAATCGAATGAATACACATAATAGTTAGCAACATCTGATCGCACTCAACTGCCTAGACTCACACAAGCACATAATTGAGTTCTATTCCTTTTCAATACATGTCAAACCTACAATCCGAACTAAGGACGGGTTTTTGGAGTTAGCTCACCCTCATGGGATCACGACCCTTTGTCCCAACCATTGTAGCACGTGTGTCGGCCAGGACATAAGAGGCATGATGACTTGACATCATCCTTAACTTCCTCTGGCTTATCACCGAAAATCTGCTCAGGGTTCCAAACTCAATGGTGGCAACTAAACACAAGGGTTTCACTCGTTGTCATACTTAACCCAACACCTTACAGCACGAGCTAAAGACAGCCATGCACCACCTATGTATGCGCTCCCAAAGGCACCCCTCTCTTTGAAGAGGAATCGTAGCATGTCAAGCCCTGGTAAGGTTCTTTGCTTTGCATCGTATCAAACCACATGCTCCACCGTTTGTGCGGGCTCCCGTCAATTCCTTTGATGCTCATGCTTTGACTCAACTCATGGGCGTTATTACATATTGTGTCGCACTTCAGAAACAAAGCCAAAATCTTGAAGTGGCACAAACATGTGCACGCTTGTGTATAAAATCATTAAAGTTTTCAACATAGGCTCTGATACTGCATGAAAGAAATGAATCTAACCTTTAACAAACAAAGAAGATGAAGTCATAGTCAGCTTCAATAGTAAGCTTCTTAGCTCTTGCAAAAACAATATGTTCGACTTACAATAGGTCTAGGTCCAATAATAACCAATATGTTCGACTTACAATAGGTCTAGGTCCAATAATAACCAATATTCTCCTTATCAAATTATAAACGGTGAAACCCATTTACGTACCAAGTCCAATTCCATGTGAATTAGGACAAAATAATATTTTTCCATAAGACTTTTCTACACCAGTTTGAATCAACCGGCTATAACAATCACGTTTATATTCATTTTCTTATATACAGATGATCAATTAATTGATTAATGCAATGAAAAAGCATAATAGAAATACAAAAGGGTTTTTAGCTAGAATCGTCCTGAAATTGACGTAACTCTTTACTGTGGTCCCTAACAATGAAAATTGGTAAAAGTGATCTCTGAGTTTGTCCACCGTAAATCATTTTGGTCATTCTTTGAAAATATGTCAAATCCTCGTTAAATAGAGGGGTTGATTTGACAAAAAGACCCTTAAAAGGTGACCACTTGGTCGTGACAATTTAACGAGAATATTGACAGATTTTCAATAAATAACCAAAATGATTTACAATGAATAAATTTAAGAACCACTTCTATCGATTTTTATTGTCAAAGACTAAAGCGAAAAATTATGTTAATCTCAACCACTACAAAATTTGCAAATGCCAATACCCCCTGAGTATCCTTTGTTTGCACATAGAAAAGTGGGCCTAACCCTAGTTTGTATCATTGTAGGTAAGGCTCAATCCAGTCACTAGTTTCCAATCACATCCCTTCCAAACGAGTTTCAGCTTTCAAGTGTGCATTGATGCACATGTGATGAATAATTAGATATATATTACTAATAAATGCCATATCATTTCTTTGGCCTACAATGTAACATTTTAGGGTTATTATGCCATCACTCATTGGTTAATTATAACAAAAATACCGTGAGAACATAATAGTCTTCGATCTCTTCCCTTCTTCGTCCATAATTTTCTCCTATAAAGTAAGGAAAAATACACACAGACATGTATATATATATATAGGAACTGGATCTCCTCCGGATCCAAAGAAACTGAACTCACTAATCAATGAATCTGGGCCGTTGACTTTGATCAAACGGCTACAATTATTATAACTTTTAGAAGGGTCCCTTGTTTGTAGTTGTTAGATCAAATTTCAATGGCCCGAATTCATTGATTAGTGGGCTCAGTTTATTTGGATCTGAAGGGAATCTGGTATAGTTACTAATTGAAAGTCTAAAATGTTATTAGTTTTCAAATTTTTATTGAAGTTTTTTTACTTTATACACATCAGCATTTTTGCATTTAAAACATATATATTGGCCAACCAATAATGGTGGCTAAAGATTGAATCCTAATTTATTCATATATTATATGAGAAAAATTAATTTTAGTTCAATTTTGTGAACTATTATTAGGTAGAGTTCAATTTTACTTGATTATTGAGTTATGTGAGATGACTCATGGTCCACATCAGTTTATTTTTATCCTCTTGCCAAATTTATCGCTAAATTGATAATATTATCCCTTATTGATAAGATTATCTTATGCTTAATGATAGGATTAATTATAAAAATTTAGATCTCTTTCATCTTCTTTCCTGCTCCAAAAAGTTTCTTATTTCTTCCTTCTCTATTTCTCCCTCACGATGTCTCCTTCTCCCTCAAGATATCTTCTTTTTTTCTTTCTCCTCCCTGCTCCCAATCAAAGATGTCCAAGAGAATTTTATAGGCTGTAGGAGTGGAGCTGTGCATGCTTCCGTAGTTGCAGCAGAAAAGTCGCTGTCTAAATATGGCAAGATGGTCAAGTGATGCTCAATTTTAGGAAATTGATTCTTCGACAACTTTACCTTTAATAAAATTTTTGAAAATTTTGTTGTTAGATTCCAGAACCAACCACCTTTTCGAAAGATAAGTATCCTTCCTTTATCCCCCTTCACTTTTTACACTTTAGAAAAAATTGCAATCTACGATGAGACCTGATGGGGCTAGCAATATATGACTAAAGTTTCCCACGTAAAATTTTTGCTTTTGGAAACATTGATTAATTTACAACTCAAGAAAGAGACCCCATCAATTGAATTTTAAAACAGTAATTCACAAACCAATTAACGGTTCCGGTTATTTCAGTTTGTTAAAGGATAAAATACTGTTGTGTTGTTAACAAATCAAGGAAACATATGAACAATTTTTCCTATCCCAAATATAAAAATTATTAATATTGAATTCAGCCCTAGTGATTGCATCCGCTAAGAAATTTGCTTCCCTAAGCACATGCTTCCAGGAAATAGACTCATACGAAGACGCCAGCCATTTTCTGTCTTCAGTGACGTTTTTCAACCTCCATGGTATTGCACACATTTCTTAAATTGCATCAATGACTAGTCCTGAATCTCCCTTCCACATACACGTTCTTGAACCTCTTTCCTTTTGCAGTCCAGAGAGCATCCCTTAGAGCCAAAGCTTCAGCCACAAATGGTGTTCTCTCACAGGTTTCTTGCACCAGAAATAATGATTGGGTGCCCCTCTTCATTTCTGATCACAAACCCCGCAGCCGCTTTAAAATCCACCCCAAAAGCCATCAAAATTGATTTCAAAATATCTGCTTCTGGTGGTTCCCATCTTATCTTCAGTTGATTCTTCCTAGTAGCTTTTTTTTGAACTTTTGCATGCAGAATCATTTCCAATATCCACCCAAAATTGGAATGTACGTGTGGAGCATTTTTCAGGTTAATTTACCAATAAAATTTGTGGTTAATTTAGAATCTTTGAAGGTTGATTTCTGTAATTAATGTTGAAAGGGCCGTATTGTCCTCACGCCCATTATTGGAATTGAGGATGATACACTTACACAATTTCAAAAAGGCACACACCCCATTTTACTTTTCACACACCCTTCTAATTTTCGATTATCAGATCAGATGAATTGAAGAAAATCAATAGGCTCCCTTTCGGTTATCGGATCAGATGAATTGAAGAAAATCAAGGGTTGTGTAAGAAGTAAAATGGGATGTGTTGATAGCACATCCCTTTCAGAAGTATCAAAATTTAATCAAAAGTATTACCAATATTTTATTAGCTTGGAAAAATTTCTTTTATTTCTAACCCCAAAAGCTACGGCTTTACCCGTTATTGTAAAAAGTGCTTTCTCAAGAGCTTTCGTATGGAATTGCATGTTAGTTTAGTTATCATTAAGTACCTGATTTAACACAAGCTTCGACAACAAGCTAAATTCTAATTTTGCTCCTTGTCAAAAAAGTTAGCTAGCTAGCTATACATATTATATAGTCCTGTATATGAATATGATCTGGAATAAAATGGCAGTCTCAAGGTTTAATTATGTGATTAGTGTCAGATACACCCAATTAACACGCGGTATGTCTTTATCATAAAGAACTTTAAACAAATTAGAAAAATGGAACCATATCGAAAAGATTCTGATGCTTGAAAACGTGGATATTGTTTTCTACTAGTATAAGCAATTAAGTTTGACAAAAAAAAAAAAAAGCAATTAAGCATCGTTTCACACATAGCTTGATGTGATTCGGAGTTAATTATATATAAATTACATTCTGATCGATGGGACACAATTAATCTTTTCTTTTTTTTTTCTTTTTTTTGAATTTGAGAGGATATTTATATAAACCAAAAGTATAGGGAGAAAATTCAAACTTATTTAGATACAAACATGAGGTATATTGTTCTAACTAACTTGATTAAATGTAGGTATGTGGTCGAACAAAGTTCATCTAAAACCAATAAAGATGCGGAAATAATATTGAAGATCATGAATTACTTGTGAAGATATGGAATATTTAGTTATGGTTAAACATGACTTGTATAAATGACCTTCCCTGTTATTGACAAGGTTATAAATTAGATTCTTCAGCTTCCTAATAAAAAGCAAATAGTTTAGTGCATGTTCATGTTCATGTGTTGGAAATCAAAATAAGCATTTTAGCAATTTAGTTTATTTTTATGTTAGGGTATGTTATGTTATTAGGGTTTTAGATTGCTCTCCATTTTCTTTCATGATTACATCTTTATAAGTACATACACCATGTAACTTAATAGAAAAATTTAGTAAGATCTTGTTGTTTCGTGATGAAATCTTCTTGGTAATTTTGTAATATTTATCTTTAGTGTGTATAGAATAAGATTCAAATTTTTGAAATCAGTTTGTCTTCTATTTCGTAAACTAACTTACCATCTGATCCAGGTTTTGAGTTGGTTTTCATGAGCTTCAGCATCGTGAGTTCTGCAATAGTGTGCCAACTAGTCGACAACACCAATATAAATTTGTTAACTTATTAATTAGTAATGTTATTGGGGGCAAAACTGTGGAGCCACAAAATAATTGTGCTTCTTTGGATGTGACTCAGAACGCATCTTTTAGCAACAGGTGGCAGCCGATATTTCTGATTTGTATACAGAAAAATAGAGAGCAAGAAAGCGTGTGTGTGGAGGTTGAAATTTGAGGTGGAATAAGTTCGACCATTTGAGTTTAGGTTTATTTTATTGCAATTGATTAGCGCCGCCGAGTACAAGAGCGAGCCCACGTATATGTCGACAGAGAAGCTATTGGAAGAGAAAAAAAAACCCATGCATATATAACTATCACACGAGGCAAAACTTTTGAACAAAACTATTTATAGCAATCATTACCGAATACCAAGCTTACAATATTTCATCCATTCTCGATATTTGATTAACAAAGTATCTACCAAAGATCGACATATATTGAAAGTATATCCATAAAGTCTGACGCAATATGTATTAACAATATATCAGATATTACTGTAAACATCAATCATTGAAGATGCACATTATCATATCAATGATATGTAAATCAAGTATAAAAACCCAAGCCACACAGCTTGTCATCTAAGGGCTAGTTTGGGATTTTGGTACTTAAAAAAAAAAAAAACAGCTTATTAAAAATCTCGAACATCAAATGTGTTTGGTAAAACAAAAAGAAAATACTTTTTAAAACAAAACTGATGCCAATGCCAGTAGAAAAGCATAGAAAAACAAAAGCATAATCTACCATGCTTATAAAAAAAGCTTTTTTTTTTTTTTTTTTTTCAAAGCATAATAATCAATGTCCATTTCATGAATTTTTCAAATGACAAGTATACCCGCACATATTTTATAAAATTGCAATCATTACCCCTACATTATGTTGTTTAAAAATTATTGTATCACATTAAATATCATATCATTTTTAGTCATTTAACATATTCACAGTAGTTTATATAAAAGTTTACCAAACATTTGGATACTTTTTTTTTTTTTGTTAAAAGCACTTTTACCAAAAAAAAAAGAAGAAAGTTTATCAAACACTCAACAATTTTATTTTACAGCTGTTTACTCTCACAGTACAGTTTTTTTTCTTAAAACACAACAATATCAAACTAGCCCTAAGTACGTAGAGGATGATTGCTCCATGCATTATTTGCTTGGAAATCTAGATTTTCGTAGCTGTGGTCGGCCCCTCTCTTCAAACCCTAGCCTGTATGATCCCCGAGCTACGATGTGTGCGTGAATGTAGAAATATTTGAAAGCTCTAGTTCAACCAAACTTTCTTTGAAGTAGTGCAGATTGTTCTTTTCCTGATAAGGTAATATTGATCTTTGAAAACCTGACAAGGTAACATTGAACTTGGCCTTACTGATTAATTACTCATTGTTTGTTTCTCATTTTCCCCTTTTTACTTACCTTCCAATAATTGAGAGAAAGCAAACCAGTGCTGTCACCGTGATACCGATCCCTAGCTAGAGTCCGTGATCTTTAAGCTAAAAGCAGGCAGTAGACGTCGTAGAGAGATCCTATATATACTGTTTTGGAGCAAATGATAAACCTTTTTTTTTTTTTACCAGAGTAATTAAGTGTTATTCTACATTAAATTCATTTAAATTATTAAAAATGAGATTCAAACTTGGACATAGAAGCTTAGGTGTAGAGAAAGAACGCTCGACTCTGCGTTTATTATAATTAAGTTAGACAAACAATATGAAGAGAACCAGTTCTGTTATTTTCTTTTTTCGAACAAAAAAAGAGAAACAATTCTATGTTAATTTTTGTGAGACAAAAAGACCCGTGTCTGCCTTTGGCTGTCATCCATGAAAAATGTGATTCACAGATTAAAAATTAATGTAAGACGTATACGTATTTATAATTGTCAATCATGTCCACGTATTTCTCCATCAATATTCTCAGATTCTACGTTTGATAGGTCACACCCTCGTCCACATCAGGAGTACAATTAATAATTAATGAGTGCAGATACTTGGGTGAATTGTTCAAGAGTACTTGCATGCCAATCGGCTCATAATTTACCAGGATTCGGTTTGGGGTTCGCACGTTGGCTGGCTGGAGAGCCACGTATATCACATATGCCTAAAAAAAAATTTCAGAAATTTTTAGTGTTCTACAAAGAGTTAGTAGTCTACTCATATTGTAACATATATTATTATTTGTTCATCTTTATATTAAATTTATAAAATATCAGCGTTGTCCACTACATTATGACACGTTGATTAATAACAAATCATGAATATACAAACCACACGCCAATTTGTTTCCATGCATGTCACCAGAATGTTGTCGACCGCGTTTGTGTGGTGGGCATGGGTATAGCTAAGCTACTGCTAAATCGAGCACTTGCATCGCTATCAAGACCAAACTATTACTGTAACACTGTACACATGAACTTCATTATATCTTAGTCCATGCGCATGGGATTCCACTTGATAATACACACACATATAATATATATATATATATATATATATATATATTCGAAGTTGTATGCTATATTCGAAGTCGTAACAACTGATGATGGTTAATTAACTATATTCGTTATTGTTGTGTTAGATATTTCTTCATTTGCTATATGTTCAAAGATTAAAATGATAACTCCTTTTTTGAGTCAGTTGTTCTCAAAGATATTTTGTAACTGTGTACTGGTATGACAATGACAAAATTAGAGGCGACAGAAATTCGAGAGCCTCATATAATCGGGGTTTGTGCGGTAATACGGTACCACCTTCATTCCAAGGGTTGGCCCCCTCGGAGTCAAGTTCATTGAAATGGTAGTACATGTTAGGTCTGTATTTGATAGTTTAGGATCATTTGTTTCTAAATGAAATGTGTGTGTGTGTATCTGCTTGGTCTTATATATATCACGTACAATATAATGTAGACTCAACAACAAATTAAACAGTTCGAGGACAACCTCCCATGCATGCATCGATCTAGCTAGCTAGCTAACTTATCCACTAATCATCGACAGTGTGATCCACATTTTTTATAAAGGCAAACAAAACACTGAAAAGGAGAAAAAGGATGATCGAATTATAAAGAAAAATACGTATTAGTTAACATCATGGTGTCTCTTTGCTAGCTAGCTACTCAATTATTGCCACCAAAGACGTTTCCATGTTAAGAAATAATGAGGTGGCTAACTAGATCAAGTAAATATACCATGTTTTATCATGTAAAATGCTACCATCTTGGTAGCTAGCTAATCAATTATTTCCTGCCCCACCCCGTCCCGCTAATTTTATGGACCTGCCCCATCTCGGTAATTTTGTGGTCCTGCCCCATACTCATCTCAAATCACATGGACCGTCTCGACCTGCAGGTCCAAGACTCGTCCTGACCCGCAGGTCTAGGACTCGTTTTCCCAAACCTACCCAAAATGTGTAAACCAACAATATGTGTAAAATTGTAGTAAGAGAGCAGATCACATGCATATATATTGCACCTGTTACTTTGCTTGATATACCACCCTTAAAAGTCCTTTTGTAAACTGTGTGTTTGTTTTTTTGTTCCCTACTTCAGACAACTCCCTTCACATCAGTCCTGTCTGGAGGACTACAACGTCCGTGCCTGCAGCTAGCTTCTCCACACCAAAATATTGTACCCCTCTTGGCCACTAACTAATTAATTAGTAGTAAACCCAATAATTCCTTGCCATGGCATCCTCTATTTATGACATTTACGTACCCTAAACCCTAATTAGCAAGGACTATTCAATTTAACTGGAATAATGTTTATCTTTTTAAATATTGGTGAGGCAATTAAGCTACATTAACTCGAGCAAACCATGAAAAGAGAAAGAAAAAGAAGAAGAAGAGAGGATCTAGATTCAAGTTGCGAAATCTAGTTATGTTAAGCTGTTATAATTGACCAGTTAATTGAATTGATTCACAAATGAAGAAGACAATGTCGAAAACGTGTTTGGCTTTCCATCACGATGACAAACACTAACAAGCAAGGACAATAATGATTAAATTAAGTAAAAAATAAATCAAACACTCCTTTATTTAGGCAGGGCCGATTGCCAAATGATTAAACTTAACACATTATCATTTTGCACCACGATTTCTTGAGAGTGAGAAGTTTTTAGACTAAATTCTCATAAACGAATTATTATAATTGTTGTATTGCAAGGTAACTGAAATTTCAAACTCCCTCAATATAAATATCAAACTCCCTCAATATAAATATTATCATGTATGAATAAATAAATAAATAAAATAAACCACTGAACCCTAATTTCAACGTTACGGTCCTATACGCGGCTGAACTCACATCAACCTATAAAAAGGTTATAAAATACCTAATTAAAGTAAATGTTATTTGCCTAACAAATTAACCAAAGTTAAGCGTGATACTTAACTTTCACGAAAAGGATATAATCAATATGAAGTTCAACTCCAAGTCCGAGTTCAAAAGTGCCTGCATAACAATTAATGCAATCGACGTCGTTTCAACTATGTACGTAAATATTCTCTTCATTGGTTTCATTCGTGTTGACCCTACACTACGATTAAACTTGTTTGGACCAAAGTACATAATCGCTTCTGGACATATTATTAGAAGTAAATTGATTTTCATGGTCCAAAACCTTCTCCAGATAATTTACATATTTTTATAAAGTGGAAACTTCCTGGATGTTGTTCGCAATTCCTTTTGAACTGCTAGTGTTTTAATTTTTGTCTTTTCTTTAATAAAATTTGATTTTACAAAAAAGAGCTCAATCAAACAAGGATATCCAAACCTAGCTACCATGATACACATACCTGCATGGACTACAACATCCAAAATAATCAACTATATATCTACACCCAAAAGTATATTATTTAGTTGAGATCATGTTATTTGGGAGGAAGACTTAACATATGGGTGCCATGTCAATTGTATCCCAAGGCCACGTCACAATGACACAAGTCTATAAATGAGAGGTCAGAGATTGAAGGAGAGAGATCATATCACATGGACACTATCGTTACGTTATAGCCTCGAGAAACAACTAACATAAAGTATTGTATATTCACAAGTATTGAAATTATTTGATAATTTGTTTAGTCTTTCTCCCATAGTGATTGTTTTATTTGCTTTTGTCATCCCTTTCCTTTTTTTATGGGACCAATTTGCATTAATTTGCTATCATATTAGGCTTATCATGAACACTACCATAAAGTATTGTTATGTTTTTGATGTGGATATTTGATTACGGGATTGGTATCTATTAAATTATAATGCGTAAGTTGAACGAATAATATTTTTTTCATTGATGTAGATGGATATTACCATTAACCGATGAGGAATCTGTTACTCAATGGGTATGGTTATGGATAATCCTCGATTATTAATTTGGGGTCATGGATGTGGTTAATTTTTATGATTATGGAGGTGGATATGTCATTTTCTCCCCAAACCGAACCGTTGCCTTCCCTATTTGGGAGGAAGACTTACCATGGGTGCCATGCCAATTGTATCCCAAGGCCACGTCACACCGACACATGTCCATAAATGAGAGGTCAAAGATTGGAGGAGAGAGAGATCACATCAAATGGACACTATCGTTACGTTATAGCCTCGAGATACAATTAACATAACACCCTTGTTTTATGTAAATTATTGTTCATATTTGAATATCATTTTAAACGCAACAACTTGTCTGAAACAAGTTGAGCACACATTTGAAGGGAGAAGAGATAACAAGAGGGTTGCATGCGAAAGATCATGTTATCTTCTTTGAGCTAGCTAGTTCTAGGGTTGGTTAATAGCAATTATGTACTCTGAAATCTTAATCTATAAGAAATGTATAATATTACCCAAAAAGTGTCACATCCATGCCAAAGATCCATCTAAAGTTAAAGTGTCCGATTAGATATATATTTCGTTGTTAGTTTACTTGTATGACTAATTTTGCAGTTGAATAAGTTAGAATGTTGAGATTAATTAACAGATTAAATTGTGATTGAATATGGCCCACTGAAAATCATTTCTAAGTCCCTATTTATGTAACTTTGAGATTTTTAAATGGAACATTCTGAATGATCTAGGACTTGTTTAATATTACTTTTAAAATAACTGAAAGCGTATGTTGAAATATTTTTTAAATCAATTTTTAATAAAAATACAAGTGAATCATGAAAAAACTTTTGAAGTATTTCCTACAATAAACACATAGCTGGTGTTTCTTGCAGAAAACATTTTAAGTGTTTTTGAAACTCAAAACCATTTTTCTAAAAGCACTTTTTGTCGTTCTAAAAACAATTCCAAATAGTTCTTAATTAGTAATGCCAAGGCTTTTAGCTTTGTCCTTCGATTCTTTCAGTTGGCGTATTCCCCTTTAAGCTATATTTGGCCCATTTATTCTTGAATTTATTTCTTAGCATGTATGTCATTCTAATTTCAAAACATTAACTTCATAAGAGTATTTTTTATTTTTTATTTTTTAATATAGAAAAGTGATATTGAGAGAGGAGAAGTCAGGGAACACCGAATACGCAGAACAATAAACTTAATCGACAGAATAACAAATTTTTTTATATAAGAAAAAATCAATACTAGTAAGAAATTATTTTCGCCTTAAAATTTTCACTAAGTGATTTATTTAATGTCCCTAAGATCTCCAAATCGTGGTTAGGCAAATAAATAATAATAACAATAATAATCTCCAAATCAACAGCAAGAAGAAGTAATTAGGATGTCGATCTGTAGTCCCAAACAATTCAGCTTGAGTGTTAATCTTCTAAGTTATATCCAGAAGGGAACAAATAGGATGACAAAAGAAGACAATGATCGGTTGGAGTCCAAGATTACGAGAAATTTTTAATTGTGACAAGAACACAAGTGATACACCATGTGTTTTAATAGAAGTTGTGGGAAATTTTATTTTTTAAGTTGTTAACTTTTTAGCACATATTCTCATCATTTGTATAGTGATATATGGTATACCATCAATGTACCGGTCACACTGAAAAATCTCTCCAAGATTACCACTAAATCTGGCTGATTAGGTCCAAATCCATGGGCTGAAATCCAAACATAAATTCTTAAAGCAAGGATTAACCAAATAATTGCCTAGCTAGCCACAAGAAACCCAAAGATTCTGCTCGTGACTTAATTAAGGATATTTAATTAATTAAACATTGCACGGACACAATAGTAGAACTGGAACTTTATGCATGTCGATCCTTAAACACGATTACGACCAAAATTATAGAATTGACCCTCTCAGATTGCGTCGAAAATATCTCCATCCTTGAAGTTGAAGCAGCAACCGATGATAACATGAGAAATATTGATTTAACGAACCAACAACAGCACCAGAATACTCCAAGCTAGCAAGAACCCACCAAGATGTTCATGTTTGAGCACCAAACATGTATTAATAAGTACAAAAGACACACCTAACACTTCCAAATTTCACAATGATTAGACAAAGCTTGTTTCCTGAAAAATCTAAAGGCTCGTTTAGTGTCTAGGATAAGAATGGAGCCATGTTGAAGGAAGAAATGAAGAAATTTTGTCTAAGCTAAAAGTAAAAGAAGAATCGCTGATCATGAAGGAAATTGATCGCTTCTAATTCCGCACAAAATTGTAGGATATAAGTAGCTTATAGATTATCCCCCTTAATCCCTATAAAAATGAAAATTTTCACACATCTGCCTCCATTTCTTACTTCAACAGACATGAATCTAATGATTTATCCTTCATTCCAAACGACTTTATCACCAAATGTCTCTTACAATGCAATTGACTCAACACCTTCACCGCAGAAACATGCAAAGGTTTTGGGATGGTGGTGGGATTGCGGTACTGGTTAAGTAATGATGCTTGTGCATTCAAGCATTTCTTGTGTATATCGATTGTCCCATTATGCATAACCAAATTGTAGTAAGCTAGGCCAAGTGGTTAGTACTTAAAAATACGAACTTTCAAATCATATTCTCTCAAAGATTGCAATAGTTTAGAATATCACATTGTAGGCGGAGAAAAGGTAATATGAAAATATAGTATTTCTCACGTCAATAAGAGTTTAATCTTTTAGAACTAGGAATAATAGAAATTAAATAGCCACAATAGGGTGAATATGAATGTAATCGGAGAGTAATCTTCTAATATCGAATGTCAATCTACAGTATCAAATACATATTGCTCGTATTACTAACAACGAAGTAGGCTTGTACCTGGTACCCAACAATCTTTTCCCAATTTGATTTTGAAATTTTTAGGTGTTTCTTTGGTCCTACAACTAATATTAGTCGTTGTCCATTTGTTATAATTCACATTCATGAGAAAAAGCCCAGATTCAATTCAATAAAAGCAGTATTATGGAAGGGCTATCAGTTCGTTGTATTTCATTTGTCTCAAAGTCTTGTTGCACAGGCTCTCCACCAGCCCTCCTAAGTCTAGCATGCCACCAACTGTTGTATTTTGTAGTCGGACCAGTTGCTTTCAGATCATGCGTGACAGCTCCCCGCGGCCTCGAACATCCCACATACTCTGAAGAACTATGAGGCTTTGGTGAAATTCCAATAGCAGCTGTTGAGATTCAAAGACGCGTAGCACAGCCTTTTTCTGGAACAAATTGACTTGCACACCTGGTAGTTCTGTCCTCAACCTTCACCACTGAAATATGCAAGGTTGGGATGGTGGTGGCATTGCAGTGGTTTATGGTGGAATTCCATGGAGAGTGTGATGCAAAATTTCGATTGAGATTTGTTATAGCTCTCTGAAGCTTAATATAATGAACTACTGGGATAAAGCATCGTAGGTAGTAGTTCGGTGATAGCAGCGAGACGTCCAACAAAAGGAGCTCCGAGTGTACTCTACTGTAACTCATTTTCCTACCGTGCTTTCAACTACAACGTCTTACAAAAAATGGATAATCAAATCAGAAGAAATGAACTAAGCATGAATTCACATGGATGCTGTAGAACTGAAAATAAAAATATCAGTTATGAAATGAATAATACAAGACCTAGCAGATCTTCTATCCTTCATGCTCGTGCGGGTTGGCTGGTTTGCTGATACGATGACTTTGTTTGTTCGTCCACATTGGACGGCCTGCAAAACTTCTGGTCATGTACCTAGTAGAACGTATATTCAGCAGCGCTGGTATACCTATAATAAGATAGACAGCCAAGAGAAGCACAACAATCTTATGAATCCATGGGCTGCTAGTACTATTCCTGTTTTTCAATCTTTTGAGACTCGAACAACTAAGCCTGTCAGTCTCTTGGCAGTTTTGAGATGACCTGAGCCTATTAGATCAGAAAGGTGAAATCTCATAACTGGAGAAAATCAAAGACCCGTCTTCTCTAAAGGAGCCATCATCATTATTTGTATCTCCTGGGGTTTAGAAGAGAAAGAACTTCCTTTCTTCTGTGAACAAAGAGAATCTCGTGATTCAAAATTTAGACAATTTTCCTGTTCAAGCTTTAAAAAATTGCGGTAAAATGCCGGAGAAAACTCAATCTCCGTAAGTGCCAATGGGCATGGTGCTTCAAAATCTCAAAGCTGACATTTTGAATACCAAAAGCTATGTCTCTAATCTAGCAGCCTACGAGTTTACAAAGTTAACCTTTCATTATATACCTGAGAGAGGCCTTTTAGTACTGAACCAATATTTGGAATTGCAGACCAGTGAACATTTCGATCAATAAGTTGCCGAGTCCAGAAGTAGATTCCATAGTTAGAAAGCTGGACACTGTCAAAAAATTCAAAAGGAACCCAATAAACAGAACTAAGGGGAAGCATTCCCCATAAAAGGAGCTGCATAAAATCTTTAAGAGGAAAGATATAAATCAAATCATGTTCAGTGTAAAATTATTTCACTAGTTTCCGACACCACAGACAAAATAACCATAGGATGTACCATATAATCAATGAGGGAATTCAAACAGCTGCAACATATTATACTAATGAATAAGTAAAAGTGCACTTACAAGAAAGCCAGAATTGATTAAGAGGGAGATGTCTTCATCCTTCACCTTTCCTCCACGAGATAATAATTTACACCGCCGCAAACCATTTTTCAGTTGGATTGTAATTGTATTGTATTGTATCTACATAACGACTTGTTCAATCATTATCTTGTTAAGCGCATTAAACTGCATTAAAAGAAACCTTCTCCGAGATGTACACAGATACTCCAATCACTCACAAGTTCTTGATGTCCAATACTGGGTTTGAGTTTCAAATAAATAACGTGTCATTTAAACCACTTAAAAACTTCAAGAATATCTTCGTCCTTTTCTTCGAATCTTTTCACAACCCTTTCCATCTACATATATACACAGACGGTAAGAAGTTCATCAACGTACTGCCATGTCCTAACAAGGTTTTGACAAGGCACAAAATTGGAGGAAGCACACACCCAGACCACGTTTAGTGGATATTCATTACTTCTTTTTACAACAAGATAGCAAGATTGAGAAGCATTCCTCACTTAGAAAATATATGATAACATGCAATCCTGCTTCTGAATAAACATCTAAATATTCTTGTAAACAAACCTGGCAAAGATAATTATCCCAAAAGATTATTGCATGATCGTCTTGTCCAGTATTTAACTTGAAAACCCGTAGTACTTTCTCTCTTCTTAGAGTCTGAAAAATATTAGTAACCTAGGTCAGTCATAAGAGACTCCTGAAGGAAGAAGGTGCCAACTATCTTAAAGTGACATTGCACCTCATACCTAGAATCGAATTCCACCATTGATGGAAAGAAACAAAAGTGTCAAGTTCTCACAAATTTTGGGATAAGTTCTATATGTACTGATCAGTAAGTAAGATCATTGATTCAATTCTCAAGCAAAAGAGCTTCACAACAACATTACTACTCTTGTAAAAAGCAGATTAAAAATGTATTCAAAGTTCAAACAAATTTCTGTTATCTTCTTTCAAGTTCTCACAGACCTCTAAAATCTCGGTCCAACCAAGCTCTAAAATCTCGGTCCACCTGTGTTCTGTCGTCTACAATGCCATACAACTGTGACCACAAAATGAAAAGCTGAACTGTTACCTGAAAAAGGCATGACTAGTTGGCTAGAGCACCCAAGTTCGAATCGCTCCCCTATATAATTAGATTATAATATCGCTCAAATAAAAGAAACAAAAATCAAATTGCCACGACGAATACAACTGACTAACCACCACTTTAAACAGTAGCAAACACTTAGGAAACAAGAAAAGCTACAAATTCACAACTATTCAATTAACTCAGCTGCTTGTGAACTCCGAAACGTTAAAAAAAACAATCACATCAAAATCAAAAGTTTAGAATCCTAACCTTTTCGTTGTTCGGAAACTGAGCTCGCATCATCCGAAGCCCAACCAACGTGCTGCTGAATGTAAGATTTTCCTCTGCATTTGCCCAACAATTAATAATTGCTGATTAATATGAACTACCCAAATGCAATAAAACATTTCCCAGATTTTCAAATCCCTAAAAATGATCAACTAAAAGTGCAAAAAATACAAATTTTAATTCTTTTTTATGAAAACAGTGAGGATATACCTAGTCTTGGAATCTGATCGAAATCGCCGGTTGGGGCATCAATGTCTGCTTCTCGCGGGCGTTTTTTACCTTTCAAAGATTCTGAAATATTATTCGCCATCTTTTTGCTTGTGGGTAGGATCCGAAATTCGACTTGGGATTTTAGGTCAAATAAGAATGAAAAAAAACCCTAAATCGAATTGTCTGATTTGGGGTTTTGCGAAAAGTTTGAAGCTTTTTGCTTTGCTTGTTCATGTCGGTTGGAGGAAACCGCGTAAAGATTGTTTTTTTTTTTACCGCGTGACGTACAACTAACGGTTAAATTGACCAAAAACGACATGTTGTCTGAGTGGGACAGTCATGCTAAAAATACTTCACGATATTCTTTAATACAAGAGATATTGGTGGAAGAGAGAAAAAAACCATTGATGAAAGATTTTGGTATTCGCTTTTAAGGGAAGAGATCTCATTCAGATCTTTCCTATCAAGTTCTAAGAATCTAAAGATTCAGACTCTTAAAATTTGAATTATTATAATTTAGGGATTTCTTTTTTGTAGTCGTTGAATCAAATTTCAAAAGTTCGAATTTTCGAATCCTTAGGATTTGGTGGGAGAGATCTGGATGAGAACTCTTCCTCACTTTTAATATACAAATTCCTTAATGTTAAGGGTATAAGATAAAGTAATGGGGAATTCTAATTTAATAATACTTGACCTCGGTGAAATAGACCCAAAAACACCATCTCATGCAATCACGTCGAAGTAGTTGCATCATAACCGATCCAATTCAATAGCTTAGTGACCTCCGATTTGATCCACTAGTAGACAAAGAATTATGTTGAAAATATCAATTGATAATTGCACATTAAATAAGAAATGTTTGGTGAGGACATGCTGACTTCAATTTGACGCGATATAAGTTTATATGATAAATTCCAAAATGTTTAATGAAAACTATATATACAATATGAAAAAAGTTATCACGGCAAATTATATTGTTAAATTATAAATATATAAACTAATCACTTAGAGTATATTAGTTTATTTGAAATAAAAAAAAAGTAACATGAAAGATACATGGTATGAGAGATTAACTCTTTGTGTCACTCTAATTCCTATTTTGCATGTAGTACATTATATAGGAAGTCAAGAATTAGGCTAATTTGAACACTTACGTGTCGTAAAGATAAATAAGAACGTTGTGATTCTAATTCATTATTTTGCGGTTATTACATTACAAATTATAATACGTGTGTAACTAAACACAAAAGATTTGAGAATTAGACTAATTTAAATGCATATGTGCCATTAGACGTATATTGAAAAATCAAGAATAAGGACCTAACCGCAAAACAACTGTGATGTCTCGGATTAGAGGACTACTTTTCATTGTCCCAAATATGAGTTTTCATGTGAGAATTCCTTGTTGATTGCATTCAATGGACTCACTTCCTATTGAGCACCTACATACTTGTCTTGGTGTGATTCTAACCAATGCCTCAAAACCAGTTACTCTGATACTATCCATGGAGAGAAAACATAATATGTGTTAATCTATATGAATTGACCAATTTTCAATCTATAATATTTAATGAGACGACTCTAAACAATAATACTTATCTTTATGCTAAACTAAATTAATTTAATATGTGAAATGTTCATAAAGACCTGGTGAATGTGTAGATTTACACAATCAGCCTCTCACAATTAAGACTTTGGCACTTGACTTCACTGGTAAGTGAGAGGTTTTAGGTTCAATTCTCATCAAAGATAAATTTGAACCACATTATAGACTATTGTGATACTGAGTCCATCCTCGGGTAGATAATATCATTTACATAAAATAAAATAAAAAATAAAAAAAGGAGACGCTTCCCATCCCACTTGCCACCAATGCTTTGTGAAAAATAGTGAAAAAAGCAAAGGACTTTCACTTTCACGCGCCAAAGTCTCCCATGGGACGTGTAAATGCCGCGTATTGACTCACTCG